>NC_069073.1:117040562-117672062 GCF_025698485.1 Gossypium arboreum
ACAAATGTGTGGTAATGGTGTACACGGGATAGTACATTTGCAATACTGTTTTCCGGCTTTGCATTATTGGCTTATTGAGGACCGTTCTTTATTCTTTCCTTTTTACATGCAGTTTTCTGGTATAAATGGAGTTCTATACTACACTCCACAAATTCTCGAGCAGGCGGGAGTCGGAGTTCTTCTTTCGAACTTGGGGATCAGTTCATCTTCTGCCTCACTGCTTCTCAGTGGTATTACAACCTTGCTGATGCTTCCAAGTATAGCGGTTGCTATGCGGCTTATGGATATTGCTGGTAGAAGGTATGTTTTTTTTCCTTTTCCGGGTTCCTTTGAAATTATAAGAAAGCTCACCTGGAAACACATATCTGTTGGCACTCAGAATTTAAAGATTTAGTTTTGAGCGGAAATTGCTCAACCTTTATTCATGTACCTTTCTGTTGGCATACTTGCGGTTATTGTCTCTAATTTTCTGATATTATGATGGTGGATTTTGTTGATTACCAATGTCTTCCTCCGTTGCAGGAGTTTGCTACTCTCCACACTCCCGGTCCTGATAATATCCCTTCTCGTCTTAGTCATCGGAAGTGTGGTAAAAATGGGGAATGTTGTGCACGCAGCGATCTCAACCGTTAGTGTTGTTCTCTACTTCTGTTTCTTCGTCATGGGATTCGGGCCAATCCCAAACATACTCTGTGCTGAGATCTTCCCGACACGGGTTCGTGGCTTATGCATTGCTATGTGTGCCCTTACATTCTGGATTTGCGACATCATCGTCACATATTCACTCCCAGTGCTGCTCAAATCAGTCGGTTTAGCCGGTGTTTTCGGGATGTACGCGGTCGTGTGTGTTATATCGTGGGTGTTTGTGTTCTTAAAAGTACCCGAAACCAAAGGCATGCCTCTCGAAGTCATTACGGAGTTCTTTTCCGTTGGTGCGAAGCAAGTTGCAGCTGCCAAGAACAACTGAGTTTGGTTACATATATTTGATGGATAGTTTGAAAGTTTTGACGGCTGTTCAAATTTATCTTTTTTTTTCCTTTTCATTTTATTGTCAATTAGGCAGTTCGATTTATGTAGAAAGATTTAAAAAAAGAACAAAAAACCAAACATGATTTTCTATTTGTTACAGTTTTCTAAATGACATTTAAAGTTTTCTTCAAATCCTCTCTTTTAGTTTGAAATTAATCGACTACGAAGTAAACTAAACATAATTCTTTATGTTTTAGCTTAATTCGAGTCAATTGTTGAGATGTTTTAACTTAACTAATCGATAAATTGGGCTTGTTTCAACAATGGCGGCCGGATATTTTTTTTTTTCAAATTTATAAATAAAAACAGGGTTTTTCTTAAAATGCTCATGTATGACATTTATATCTTGAACGAGTATGAGATATAACCCATGGATCCTCCAAACACATGAGAAAACTTGGAATAAATTAAAAATACTCGTATCCGACACTCATATCCAACATAGTCATGAAGAACGGTGGTCCTGTAAAATGGTCAGTCATAAGAAGCAAATTTGTAGAACCACCACGGCCACCACTAGCAGCCACCGCTCATCCACCATCTTCACAACTATACATCAAATTGATTCAAGCACAGGGTTAAGTAGAAACAACAAAAATTTACTAACATCATAGGTATTTATCAGAAGCATGATGTCCCCACTGCATTCATAATAGCAACTTGCTTGGCTTGAGTTCTCATATGCATAAATTTGAAGTGAAATAATCCAGCTAATCTCACTGTTAAAAAATAAACACATAAGCTCTTCATGTTAACAATCAAAAAAATGATTTCTAATACCTACTGGTTTATGTTGATTGCTTTTTGACCTTCTATGCTATTCTGAAATTAAATATATTTGTCCCAGGAAGGGTTTAGATTTCATGACATCAGAGACCTCACCAATCACAACGACCGATTTGCGTATGAAGCCCTTGATGATTTACGGCTATACCAAGTAAAAACTTAGAAGTTTACAGCGCTTATTTCAGTCAAAAATCCTCTCCCCCGTTGAGAATAGCAAGAATATGAAAGAGCTAAATACGCAGAGCAATCCCGGGATGACAAAGACTGTTCTCCAGCTTTCTGGACTAGAAAGATCTGAATATTCAGCTTTAGCAGCTTCGAGAAGCTTTCCAGTCATATCAACCCCAATGATCCCAGCTAGGGTGCCAGCTGTATTAGAGACACCCATTACAATTCCTGCATATTTGGGTGCAATATCCATATGATTCACCGCAAACCCAGCCCTTCCGAGCGCCAAGAAACCAAGAGCCACAGAAGAACAGAAAATGGCTCCAGCTGATGTTCTGAAGATTGGTAGTGCCATCAATGCAAGAGAAGAGACTATAAATCCTACAGTGTTCAAGAACTTCCTAGTTTTAGTCACGGACATTATTCTTTTGGTGATCAAGTGGTCAGCAAGAACCCCACCGATATTTGAGAATATGAACATGTTGAAATAAGGCAACATCTTAGAAGAACCCATTTCCTGAAGACTGAGCTGGAGGCCCAGCTCAAAGTATGTTGGCAGCCAGTTCATTAATACATAAAGGGCATAGTGGAATGTGAAATTATTTACCACGATTGCCCAAACAGGCCTGCTGGCTAAAATTCTCTTCCACGGGATTTCAGAAGTTGTGGCTGTGGTTCCTCCATTCTCCACTTTTATCTTCTGACTTGCTTTGGTAGGTAATAAAGATTCTCCAAAACCAGTGGCAGTGGCTTTCTGATGCTCAGATCGAGGGGGGTCAGTTGCATATTTAAACCAAAAGAAAGACCAGATGACACCTAATGCTGCTTCTGCAATAAATACAGATTGGGGACCTCTGAACTTCACCAGGCTAGGAAGGACAAGCATTCCCATAGCTGCACCTAGGTACATCCCCGAAGTTGTAAGCGAAACAGATCTTGACCTCTCATGTGGTGGTACCCACTGTGCTAGGACAGTGTGAATAGAAGGGAAGATGAAACCTTGTGCCACACCAACGAGCAAGCGAGCAACAACCAAGATAGTGACTCTATTGGGATCTAGTGGAACCAAAAAACATGTTGATGACCATAAAACGAATGAGAGAAGAAGAACCTGCCTTCCCCCGATCTTTTGAGCCGCCCATCCCCCAGGTACCTGAGAACAAGCATAACCGTAATAGAATGTTGATAGTATTGTCCCTTTGCTTGATTGGTTAATCCCAGCAGCATCAGCTGCAACTGTGTATGCTATGGAGAAACCCACACGTTCTATATAACATACACATGTGCTGACAAAGGTTAAAAGGACAATTAAGTATCGCTTTGGGAATTTCATCGACTTCATAATTCACTTTTATATAGGAATCTTTATTTTGTCAACTGTCTTCAAACAAATCAACCATCTAACTTAGGCTTTCGACCCCAATTAACAAGCATTTCATCAAGACAGCAGTTTCTTCGTCACTGCCTCATAGCTTCAATAAACTCCCAAGGCCTGGATGGAAAAAAAAAATCATTCAAATATTTAAAATGCGGGACAAAGCACCATCAAATCAGCTTGCAAAAGCTAAATGTTACGTAGGCATAAGTCAAGAAGGAATCCCTGCTTGATTTGCTTTATTAGTGAAAGTTCAAGTGAAAACCTTCACTAACTTGACTTCTTAGGGATGGATGACACAAAAAAATGGTCCAAGATATCAGATAAAAAAAATTGTTATGACCATGAAAAGAGTTTCCCCAGCATATCTCACCCAAAATATTGAATCCACAAATAGAAAAAGGGAGAGAAATGACATCCATATTTAGACACAAGTAAAAGTTTACAAGCTGCAGTGTTTGCAAAAGCCAATCATGGAAATATTGGTCAACAGATTGTTACAGCACATCAAAATCTTGTTGTAAAAGATTGTTGATATTAGCAAGAAGTAAACTTTGGCCTCTAGCCTCAACAAATAATGTGATAAGAGAAGTTTCCAACCTAAGTTAAGTGTTAAAAAAAATCATATAAAAGGAAAAAGAAAATGGGGGAAGCAAATGTTTTAGTCGTTCACATCTGAGCCTAAGAATCAAAAGAAGTTTATAAGAAGAAACTCATTAACAGACATTACAAACACTAGGCTAAAAACAAACAAATCTGATAATATCGGTCAAACCATCTAGCCAATGGAACTGATTGGCCAAGAAATTTACATTAGACGTTTCTAACTTTATGAACTTTGAACAATGGATGAGGACCAGCATTTGCAACTCCATGACACCATGATATTTTACCATTAAAATTGGGTTTAAAATTTTAATCAATATCTTGTGAAGTACATTGATTCAATTATGTTAACCATTGTATCAAATATCTACTACCTGAATGAACTAATCCACCCAGTACTAACAAATTCAAGAACAAAACAAACATTTTCAAGCCCAGTCCAAATACAAGAAGAAAAGATCACTTCGGATCTCATCATATGAAACGGGGATCAAATAATCAAAGAGCTGAGTTTCAGTTAAAATTCGTTTTCTTTTCGTAAATGAACGAGAAAAACAAAAACCCAAAAAATCTTACTAACAAACAATCCCACATTTCTTAAGAAAAAACAAGAAGCAAGAAATGGAATTAATTGGGGAATTTCAACAAACAGAAGGAGAGCAAAATAAAACAAGGAGAGAAAGGAAGATTGAAACAAGAAAAGAAGAAAGGCCCAGAAAGCAGGAAGACGTTAAAAACATACCTTGTAAAATCTGGGTGTCATTGGGAATCCATGGAAGAAGCTAAATCCAAGAAAGAAAAGCACATTGGTAAGAAAGAAAAACCCTAAGACAGAAAGAGGGAGAGGGAGAGGGAGAGGGAGAGGGGAGGAAGTCAACGTGTTGAAAGGGCTTGTCCTACTGAAGAAAACTACTAAATTTCTAAAATTCACGTGTTCGTTTGCTTCTTCTCTGTCGCTGGATGCAATGCGATGTGATGCCCCCACCCATCTCATTCCAATTTTCTAGTTTTTTTTCCTTTGTAATTTTTTTTGTTTGGATTCAAAGAAAAAGATGGAAATGGAAACTTTGTTTCTAATTTAACCAATTTAAGATTTTTTTAAAAAAACCAAATCGAATAACTTTTTAAGTTAAATTTTCTAATTTATCAAGTGGAACAAACATACAAGAATTATTTGTATAGGAGAAAAATAAAAATGGGAATAACGTGAATTGACACTTACATATAATATTTATGTTTTATTTATGTAAATAATGCTTGTTAAATTTGTACTAAATTAAAATGTCTAACTATCTCTTTTATGTAAAAATAAAAATTTCAGTAATTTAATATATATTAATGTGATAAATATATCGTTTTGATTCGAATAATTACGTATACTATAAATACAATTACATTAATAAATTTAACAATTAAAAATTAAAATATTAGTAGAAATATAATAAAAATATATGAAACTACTTAATTTTATACCTATGTAAGATACTTGTTTGTGTTGTAAATTAGATGGATGTCTATAACCCCATAAGCATATTAACCGACTAGAGTGATCTTGATTTGAAATATAACTACTTTTTTTTATACATCGGTACTTAAATTATATATTTGTTCCATTTGGGTATTTAAACTTTTTCTTTCAAGTGGTATTTTAAATTACTTTTTTCTTAAATTAGTACATCTATTAATTAAATTATTAAGTCTATTTTAAAAAATACTAAACTTATAAATTGGTACTTAAACTATGTCATTTTTCTCATTTTGGTCCCAAAACATTTTTTTTATCACAAGTGGTACTTAAACTATTTCCTCCCCCCAACCTGGTACCTAAACTATTTTTTTCTCCAAGTTGATACCTTTGTCGTCAGTCAAACCGTTAAGTCTATTTAAAAAAAAAAAAGATAACCAATTAAAAATTACCATGTAGCAAAAAAAATATTATTTTCTTTATATATTTATTGAAAATCATAAAAATATTTTTAAAATAAAAAACTGTTTATAACCTTCCCAACCTGACCTAGACGTTAGACCCGAATTTAAAAGATTACATCAGTCACCGAAATGGCCTAGCAGGATTATTAGAGTTTTGAAAATAACCATATTAAAACATTTGTTTGATTTAGTAGAAAATCTAGTTACAAACCGTTTTATTTATTAGAATAATAGTCTAACTATCTTAGTTAGCGTATGGTATAATGCAGTTACTAAGTAGTTGTAACCAATTGCTGTATAAATATGTATGAAAAATATATGAATGAATTTCTCAATTCTTGAGGTTTCAATATGGTATCAGAGTGTATATTTTTGTTGATTGTTGAGCTGAGTTTTGACAATAGAGTCGACTGAAAACTTTCTTAATTTATTTGCCTTTGCATCTCAAAAGGTGGCAATACTTGTTGACGATAGAAATTTCTTAGTCTAGAAGCAACATGTTTTATTGGTGATTAAGATGCATAGGTTACAATCATTTGTCGATGGAATTGTTGCTAGACCACTGCGAATAGTGGTTGATGATTAGGGTGTGTCCAGTGAGAATCCGGCGTTTATTCAATACGAGCAGCAAGATTCGATGTTGGTAGCATGGCTTCTCTCCACTGTAAGTGCTTCTCTTCATAACTAATTAGTTGTGAGTTCTGGCTCTGCTTTTGAGTTGAGGGAGGCACTCATGCGTTTGTTTGGTAGTCATTCCACTACTAAGGCTATGTGCTATAAGTCTTTACTCCATAGTCTTAAAAAGAATGATCTTTCAATGTCTGCCTATCTCGCCAAGGTTAAACATCTTTGTGACTTGTTGGAGGGGTGTGGTTAGAGTGTTTCTCTGGAGGAGCAACAATCAACCATTTCAATTATGTGGTTTCGATTATAACTATGAGCAAGATTCTCTTTGATCTTCAAAGTGTTTCGACAACTCTTTTGGATGTTGAAGCCTGACAACAACGGTATCTATCTCAAAATTCTTTTCTTGCAAATATTGCTGCGTCAAATAAGTCTGAGTCGTTGTTGGTGGTTGTTCCTTCATATGTTGGACAACCACCATCGTAGATGTTTCGCTCCTTTCGTGCATTGGATTTTTCTTGCCATGGGCGTGGTCAGGGTTGGCACGGTGGCAGTGTTAGGCTGCAGTGTTAAATCTATAACAAGATTGGTCATATTGCCTGGCGATGTTTCTACCATTATGATTCAACTTCAAATGACGATGAGGCTGAACACCCTAGAATGGTCTAATGAGAGGAACTTTAATTGAGGTGAGCCTAGGAACTCAACTTGGGAGAGACTTCTTATCATATGGGCCACAAGCCTTTTTGGTTTATGTTTATGATATTATTGTAATAGGTGATGATGGTGTTGAGTTAGATGATGTGATTTGTTGTCTTGATCGACAGTTCTTCCTTAAAGACTTGGGTGAGTTGAATTATTTTCTTGGACTTGAAATTTTGAGACGTAAGGGTCGTATGCATATTTCTCAACAAAAGTATGCTCGAGAATTGTTGGAGCATGCCAATATGTCAAATGCTAAACCAGTAGACACTCCTATGGTGAGTTCTCCCACTCTTACAACCTTAATCGGGTCTCCACTTTTCGATGGAACACTCTATTTACAAGTTGTGGGGAGTCTGCAATATTTGTGTTTGACCAGGCTTCACTTGTCATTTACTGTCAATAAAGTCAGTCAATATATACATCAACCACATGATGTGCACTGGATAACAGTGAAGCGTATTTTTTGGTATCTTAGGGGCACAATTGATTATGGGTTGTTGTTTCAAGAGTCGAGTATGAGCTTAACTAGGTTTTGTGATGCTGAATGGGCTAGTTCTCTAGAAGATCGCAAGTCTACCTCTGGGTTTTGTTTGTATCTTGGTGATAATCTTATTGGTTAGATTTCGAAGAAACAAAGTGTTGTATCTCGGTCTACCTTTAAGGTAGAATATTAGAGTTTAGCAAATGCGAAATCTGAGTTGATATGGTTTCTCTCCTTGATAGATAAGATCGGTGTCAAGCTGAATGGTACACCAGTCATTTGGTGTGATAATGCTAGCACTGCCTCCTTAGCTACAAATCTGGTTCTACATTCTAAAGTCAAACATGTTGAATTAGATATGCATTTTGTTCGTGAAAAGGTTATTAGTGATCAGCTTCATGTGTGTTTTGTACTTGGTTGTGATTAGGTTGCTGATGTCTTAACTAAACCGTTAATGGTGGGTGTTTTTTCTCGTTGTCGTTGACGCATGCATGTTGTTGTTGCGGGTGTTCTTTCTCAAGATGTTGAAGAGGAAATATTAGAATAACAATCTAAGTATCTTAGTTAGCGTTTTGTATAATGCAGTTACTAAGTAGTTGTAATCAGTTGTTGTATAAATATGTATACTATGTATGAACAATATATGAATGAATTTCTCAATTCTTGAGTTTTCAACATTATTATTCCTCTAAATCTTAATTCTAATTTAGCAGCGGAAAAATGATTTGTTTGTTTTTAATAAAAGCTAATGTTCATGCATACTTAATCAATAATCATAACATAATCTCCTAATAATTTAAATTAAATGTCATGCAAAATAAAACAAACTCAAATTCTAAGTCTCATGTCATAGTTTGAAATAGAATAAAACAAACTTTAATAATAGAGTAAATAAAATAATAAGCCTTAATAAATCAAAAAATAAAGACTGAGTCGAGACCCTTCGGGTGTCATGTCCACGCCTTAACTTGGTAGGTTAACTGTAAGGATAAAGATTTAAGGGGGAGTGAGCTATAATGCTCAGTGTGAGCTTATTAACAAGAAAGTTAGTGCAAACAGTTAGTAAGACACATTACATAATACCGCATAAAATAATCACAATCAGACAATAGTTCGAAGTATTTGTTTTTCAATGCAACCATCATTAATATATCGGAACACACAATAACAGTCCTTAGAATAACCAATTTTAGATTTGCCCACAGTATACATATATTAACACATATATAGATATCATAACAGAATTTTCATTTTTGTATGCACATGATTTTTAAATACAATTTTAGTTTTTAACAAAATAGATCCCACACCACCGCTACACACCATAATGGGAGTTCCCTTGAATGCCCTTCTCTAACGCACCGGAATATGGATAAATCACTACTGGTTTGTATATAATAACTATCATTTGGCTGAAAATTACATAACATAATCTCGCAGTTGGAATCTGCCTTTGGCTATGGATACAAAGCAGTACCTGCAGATGGAATTTATCTTTGGTTGTGGATGCAGAGTAAAATAGATAAATACAAATAAACTGCCGGACTTCTTCTGATCACATTGTCCCATCCCATGCAATGTAATGTGACATATTTAATACAGATCAAACATGATAGCAACTAATGTGGTAACACATGGCAAATCAATAGCAAAAGTCATGTTTTTCATGTATTCAGATTAACAGTAACATGAGGCATGTCATTCATATGATGTAACACCCCTAACCCGTGTCCGTCACTGGATTAGGGTCACAAGGCATTATTGAACATAAACACAGTTCCGAACATTCTCATATTATCACAGGTCATATTCATATATACAAGAAAAGCATATGACTAATTAAATGTAAATATATTACATTTACAAATCACAGGTTAATCACTTTAATGATAATCGAATGCTATAATAAAAATTAAAGATTTTATATCTTAATTCTATACAGGTGCAGGTTTAACCAACTAAGTCATATTATAGGGAATTATGTCCTTTAGCATACACAGCATAGTCAATTTCACAAATATTCAATAATATTTCATTAAACATTTAAGTAATAACAATTCCATCATTTAATTTAAGTTACAAAAATTTATCAAATGCACATCTGTATACAAATATTATATATATTATTTATTAAATAACCACTTTACTATCAATACATACTCAACACGTATTCAATATTTAATTTAATCAATTGTATCTATTTTACAGATCATATATGCATGACAAATGCATATGCACCCCCCAAGACAAACCGAAACATAATAACAAATATTATTCTACTTTACTCATATATCAACCATGGTATAAGTGCATCTATACATATACATATATAAGTTCAACTAACAAAGCATATCTAATTAAATTAACATTTATCTTTTGCCATGATAAACAAATTATAATTTGTGCATATCATTATTCCAAACCATATGGGATTACCGAATAAACCTTTTGCATGTATCTTACTTGCCATCTAACTAGTAGGTGATATACTTGGTACAATTAACAACCATCATATATTATATAGCCGAGATATATAACAACTTAATAAACATTTTATAAAGAGAATATAATCTTAACATGAGTTTAATCCAAGACCAAATAATAACACATCCATTATCAATATAAACTGCCATTACTCACATAAAAAAATATATGTATATGTGCCGATCTAATAATCATTTATACTTAATACCTCTTGCTATCATTTAACCAAATATACATGCCAACCAAAAGAGGTTATTACTATCATTACAAGTCATAATCGTAGCATTTCAACCAAAGGTAATATATCAAATATATTTTTATACTTACCAATGTGTCATGGCCGAATCATTCAAACTACTACCAGCCCACAAATCAATTTCAACGTACAAAAATATATATCACTAATAACATTCAACCATAGCACCTAGTATTATAATTAAAATGAACACAAACCATAATTAAGCATAACCGATTTCAAGCAAGGTAGTTAAGCCATTTTCGCATGGCCAATATACATTCATTTCCAAAATAACTAACCCCAAAACCAGCCTATACATGCCATAATTTAAGTTTAGCTTAAAGGTACCAAAACAGTAGACAGTGTGCTGAACTTGGCTGACAATCCCTAAGCTTGTAGCTTGACCTCAAAATCTATAAAACAAAGTAAACATAGCACATAGAGTAAGCTATCAAAGCTTAGTAAGTTAGAAGCAAATAAACAACTCAATATCATAATTGACTCATATTAACTAAATGAAATGCATTAACATTTTCATGCTTGACCTCAAACTTATAAATTCTATATACAATACATTTCTCATAAACTATTATCCACCTAAGCCGAATACACATGTAATTATTCAACACCTTATAAATCAACTTCCCACCAAATAGACATAATAAACCACACATCCATTTACTCTTTTATACAACTTAAGAATCATCAAATGACATCCCATGTTTAATTAATACCTAAGTAGCCGAATACACAAATTATATATACATATATTAAGTAACATTTCAATACTACACAAATTATTCATTCACAAGCTGTAACGCCCCAAAAATTGGGCCTAGAAGAGTTGGGCTTTAAGTCTGGGATTCGAATAGAAGAAAACTGAATATTGAGAAGTTTTAAATATTACTAGTGTTTAAAAAATATATATTGATAAAATATTTATGTTATTACTAATATTTTAATTTTTATGAAAATTATTATCATTATTAGATACAAATATATTTATAAAATTATTGTTGTTAATTTAGTGTTTAAATTAACATATTATTAGAAAATTTTCTTGTATCTATTTTTATTGATTTATGGAAATTATAATTATTATTATTAGGAAAAAATATATATATATTATCGTATTTGAAATCTTCATTATTATGGTTATTATTATTTTGGTTTTAAATAAATTTAGAAGTATTTAAAGTATGGGAAAAATTCGATCCAAGACTCTAGCAAAAATAATTATTTTTGTTCCTTTAGGGATCTGGACATTAAGGTTTATTAGTAAGTTAGGCTAAAATTAGACATAAGGAGGAGTCCGCCCATGGTTAGGAGTGTTGGGCGCAGAAAGAGAAGCGAGGTTCGATACCCAAGCATGCTTAAATGGTTGTTTTTAGTCCGGTCGCGCTAAAGTAGGACTTAAAAGGAATTATGAACGTAGTCCGCCACAAAGGAGCACTCGGTCCAGTGGCTTGAGGCGCTAGATTGATGAGAAGAGTACAGGTTCAAGGCACGGTGCTTGCGCATAAGTTGCTTTGTATTTTAGAAGCCACGTCGAGCTAAGGTAAAACTTAAGTATAGTTGCGACGAGTTATGCCACTAAAGGTTTGTGGCACAATGCAAGAAGCGTTAGGAGTACCGTGGTGGCTCGGGTTTGAGTCCAGCGCTGTATGTTCTGCTTTTATTTTAAAAGAACTCGGGACTTCAAAGAGTAGTAAGGTTTATAATTAATTGTAACCATATATTACTAAAGGAGAAGCGTGGTGTAGTGGCCAGCACTGTGTGGGCGCATGGGCAAACAAGGTCTGGAGTTCGAGCCTCATCTCGCAGAGTGGTGGTTTTTCTTTGCACGCATGGGGAAGGAGTTGAGTCGACCAGACTCCTAGCAGGTCTTGAAGCGGTGCAAGGGTGGATAAGGCTGCTGATCGGTGGGGAGTTTGAATGAAATTCAAACTTCAAATTTTGGCCAAAAATCAAGGAGCAAATTAGGGAATTGGAATTTAAAAAGAATTCCTATGCCGAAATTTATTTTTTTTTCCTTCTTCTATTTTTTATTCTTTTCTATCCTTCTCTCATCTCTTCCCCTCTTCTCTTTTCTTTCTCTTCTTAATTCTCATCTTATCTTTTTGCCGAACCTAAATCCTTCATATTCTTTTTCTTTTCTTTCTTAAATCCTCAACAAACCGGTTAGCAATTTCCATTGAAGCCAAACCTCGTATCTTTTCTTTCAAAACCGAAATCTTACTACTTTGAGGTACTACAAAGGCCGAACCCTTGGTTGAGTATTTTTCCTTTCTTGTGCAGTAGTTGGATCTACAATCGATTGGGAGTAGTGTCATAACAATATAGGTAAACGTCGAATCTTTCTTTCGTTATTCATGAATTAAGGTAAAAGCGAAAAACCCTATATGCAAAGGGTGCCTGTTGATTGTACTCAAAAGGTTTAGTGGTGATATCTGATTTGTTTTCCTATAGTGTGGATTAAAGGCTACTAATCGAAGGCTTGGATATTTGGAACGACCGAATTAGATCTAGTCCATTTTTTCTAAGAAAGGTAAGAACACTAGTGCCTAAAGTGTTAATGGTCGATTTTTAGGAGTTTTGCGATAAGTTGCTATGGATTCATAGTTAACGATTAGTAATTGATTGTAGGCGTTCGTGTGTGGAACTCGTCGTCGTTTCGTCACAAAAAAGTGTGTAAACGACACCCACTCATAGACTAGATCGATAAAAGCGAAAAGCGAAAAGCGACATTTGTGAACTTATGACGTCTGGCGCTTGTGAGGTGGTTTGGTTGTTAATTTTGATAATCGCAAGCAGTATGATTGCAGAGTGCGTAATTTCGTGCACTTCGGTATATTTGGGCTTAATGGGCCGAAAATAAGTTAATGGGCCAACGGGCCCAATTCGGTAAAAACGCTTGGTAAGTGCTTCTGTTAATGTATTAATGGTTAGAATATGTATGTAAACTCTCGAATAGTAAATTTTATTAAACTACCCCTAAGTATGAAAATTACCGCTTTTACCCTAGGTGCTAGATGACCGTTATACCCTAGGGTTAATTTTGACCGAAATACATGATATTCGATTCTTTGTTATATGCCATGACATGTATATCTCATTGCATGGGGTTGGGTTTTGTTATGGAGGAAGAACTGCTCGGTGGCTATGCCACATATTCGATATAAGCGACTTTTGTGCGGATTATAGTTAGTGCCGCATCTGCTAACACTGTAAGTGTAGGGATGGCGTGGTGATTTATTCCCCAGTGAAGTGTAGGGATGGACGGAGGAAGTGTAGGGTTGGATGGGGTTATCATGCATTAATCATATGAGATCTGTTTTGTTATGGGCCAACTGTATTGAAATGGGCCCAATCAGTGTTAATATGGGCAAGACCCAATTTATCTCGACTTGTAATAGGCTACTACCGATCGACATCTTGATATGGGCTAGGCCCAAGTATGCTCGATATTGTAATAGGGCTATGACCCAGATTAATATTGATATGGGCTAAGGCCCGTTAACACTAAATTCTAAATAAGGCTTAGGCCCAAGAAAGCTTGAACCGATTTGGGCTCGGTTGGGATACTTTACACATCGAAGTTTTCCAAACTCACCCCTTTTCCCCATCTTTGCGGTGAGCCTTAGATCGATGGACTTGGAGTGGGCGGGATTCGAGTGGCCACGAAGATTAAGTTTCTTTTCTTTAAAATAAGTTTCGCATTTATTATTTTGATCATTTTATTCGGTTTAAGTTGTAATAAGGCCGCTCTTTTTATTATTTTTAATATTTTGGGTTATTAAATTGGTTAGCTCTAAAGCGCGTTTTATAAAATTTCTTATTTTCAAAATATCACGATTTCGAGCAAAGCTTTTAACGTAAATGTTTTCAAAGGAAATAAATATTTTAAATAGACTTAAACTTAATTTGTTGTTCGTGGACAAGCAATATGCTTTAAGTGTGGCAATGGATGTGTGCATGTCTAGGATTGGATCCATGAAGAGCTTGGTATTTAAGCAGTCCAATAAACTCACCACCTCTTTTCTGGCTTCCTACCTGGTGCACAGCTTCCATTCACTTTAAGCCATAACAAAGAAGGTTTGATTTCTCGATACTTAACTGTTTTTAAAATAACATGATTCTGCCACTACAAAGGTTTACAAGTTTTCAAAGTTTCCCATAAGATTTTACAAGGTTGTTAACAATGTTTTGATTATTACAATGAATCACGTTTTGGAAAAAAATAAGGCTAAGGTTTTATTCAAGTTTAAATGATGAAAGTTTCTAAACATCAAGAAGGGTTTTCAATGAAAACATGGTTTTCGAAAAACACTTCAATGTGACACGCCGGATTCGGCCATAATGTCTGGGCCAGGTTTGGGGTGTTACACAAGCTGAATAAATATACCAAATACACATGGATTCTTTATTTGCATTGTACATGATTTATAGCACATAACTATAGTACTTCCTTACCTTATCTTAAGTAGATATCAAGTTAACTCATACTTGACCATTTAGCTCGTATTAAACAATCCGTACATGATTTACCTTTGCCTGATGAACCATTTGAAATTGGATAGGACACTCGGATAATCACATAAATCGTACAATGCCAACGTCCCAGACGTGGTCTTACATGTAACCAAATATCGATGCCATTGTCCCAGACAGGGTCTTACTCGTAAACATATATCAGAATCACAAATCGATGCCATGGACTTACTCGTACACATATATCGGAATCCTATGTCATGACATACGTATCCTAGCTATTCCTAAGGTTCATACTGGGCTTTCGGACGTCGTATCTCGGTCGAATCGAACTCGGAAGTGTAGTAGCCACATTTAATCATATTCGACCATAGTATATTTAAATTCCAACATTTCATAACAGCATATAAATATAACATTAAATTACCAATAAACACGTCTATTTGCTTATAAACTTACCTCGAACGATACAAAACGAAATCGGACAGCTAGTCGACAACTTTCGTTTTTCCCCGATCTAAATCCGATTTCTTTGGTTCTTGATCTAAACATATTCAAATTAAGCTCATTAAAACATATTTTTATTCAATTTAGTCCTAAAACACATAAATAGGAAAATTACCATCTTACCCCTGACATTTATAATTTTTACAATTTAGCCCCTATTGCGCAAAACACAAGATACACAAATTTTCCCTATACTTATGTTGGGCTGAATTTTACCCACTCTCAAACAAGTCCGTATATTCAATTTGTTTCACATTTTAGTCCCTCAAATTGTTATTTTTGCAATTAAGTCCTAATTACTCAAAATCATCAAAAATTCCAATACAAAACATGTTAATCTAAAACATATCTTCCATTTTTCATCATCAAACAACAAAAACCACAATCTATCAAAAATGGCACAACTCAAAATATTCATCAAAATAAAAAATTCAAGCATGGGTTTTGTAGTACTTGAAGCAACGATCTAAAAAACGTAGAAATTATCAAAAATCGAGCTGAACTCTTACCTTGATTAAGCTTTAAAGATGGCCAAACCCTAACCTTTGTTATTTCTTTTTTTCTTTTTGTCTAGTTTCGGTCAAGAGAGAATGATAAAAACATAGTTTATTTTATGTTATTATAATAAGTTTAAGATTTAAATTACTTTTATATCCTTAATGGTTTAATATAAAAACCACATAATATAAGTCTTAAACCGTCCCACTAATATATTTATGGGATATTTGCAACATAAATGCCCCAACTTAGAAAGCCACTAACTATTTGGCCCTTATACTTTAAACTATCAAATTTTTAATTTACGCGATTAAGTCCTTTTATTTAATTGGACACCTAAACGACAAAATTAAATCACGAAAATTTCACAGACATAAATTCACACAAAATAAACACAGAAGATAATTTTTAAATATTTTTCTGACTCGAATTCATGGTCCCGAAACCACCATTCTGATTAGAGTCTAAATCGGGTTGTTACATATGATCTCAAATATAGATACAATAGTAACATATACTATTCATAATTCATGCAAATATATATATACAAATAAATTCTATATTAATTCAATTAATCATGGATTCTAACATATTTCATATCATTAGGGACCTAATTGCTTAATTTAAAACCATAAAAATAATTTGGAATTTATTCAGGGGCTAATCTATTCAAAACATAAAATTTTGGGTTAAAGCTATAAATTTTGAGTTACAAGGGACACACGACTATATGACCGGACTATGTGGGAAGCCTTGGGCTGTGCGGATGGGGTACACGGTGGCTAGGCTGTGTGACAGAATGTAGCCATGTGGGACATGCAAACGCGAGTCCTTACCGATCTTTTGGCAAGACTAGAGAAAAAATTGACGGTGTTATGCTAAACTAATAGAAAGAATAATTGAACAGAGATTGATTTCGAATTTGGGATCAAAATTAAAATTTCGACAATGGAATAAAAATATTTTGTAAAGAAGAAGATGAAAAAGAATAGAGGAAAGAAATAAGGAGAGAGGAGAAAAAATTTAGTTTAGTTACGAAAATAACTATAGTTCAATTGTGTTTAGGAAAAAAGATTAAATAGTTAGGGTTTTCAGATTTTAAAGGGGCTAAATGGTAAATTATTCCCTTTTGTCAAAAAATTAAGAAATAAGGTGAGATTGACATGGCTTAATCTTGGGAATTCAAAACGAAAGGGAGAATGCTTAACCAATTGAGTTGCTATCCACACTTAACATATTTTTACACTAATTAGTATATATTCTAGTATGGTTTTGATCATAAGTTGCTGAAAAAAAAAATGGGAAGAGTGTGGTTTGAACTTTGAATATTTAAGAGAATACACTTGCTACATAACCATTAAGACTAATTCATTTCTTAATAATTTATTTGTAATGAACCGAAAGTTACGGTATCAAAAATTGAGTCTTGAGTACTGTTTCCGTGAAATTAATTCATGAATATTTATTAGAAATATTTATGAATTATAGTTGAATGGTTATTTAGTGTTTAATTAAGTGAATAGCTTGAATTTAGTTTAAAGGACTAAATTGCATACGGTATAAAAGTTTAATTATAGATTAAAGATTAGTAAAGGGAATAATCTAGCAATTAGACCCTAAGTGCCATGTGTGTGAATGTATGATATAACATGTGTAATAGTTGGTAAAGATATTAAATGTGTTAAATTAGTTTTTCTTATAGAATAAGTTATTTTATTAGAATAATGTTATATTATTAATATTATTATATTGAATATAGATTTATGAGTAAGTTAAAAAAAAGAAAGAAAGAAAGAAAGATAGAAAGAGTTACAGAGAGCAAACGTGAGAGAGAAAGAAAGAAAGAAATAGAAAAGGGAAATTTGAGGATTAAGGCCCTAAAGCTTGATTGGTAATATTTTTTTAGCTTATTTTCTTATAATTTTTATGTTTATGGATGCCTAATTCAAAGTTCTACATGTATAAGGTTAAAATGAAGAAAAATAGAAAATTTTTAGATATTGATTTAGTTGAATAAATTGAGGTTTTATGGGTTAAATTGATAGAAATTGAAGTTAGAAGTGAAAATCGAGTGATTTAGAAGCAACTACGAATTTCTGCATATGGGCTCCTTGATAGGTTATGTATAAACCCCTCTAAAATACTATCATCTGGGTATTTATATCGACAAAAATATTAATTTAAAATATTTTAAAAAATAAAATACTTTAAATTTAACTTAATTGAAAATAATAAAATTTAAAAATTTGTCTTACCATTATCGCTTGAGCGGCAAAAATGTGCTTGTCGTCGAAATTAATCAGAAAGATTTTTATTCGTGAAAATTTAATCGAAACGAATAATATACAAAATAATTACATAAAACTATAATATTTTTGAATAGGTGTATCAAAAAATTTAAAACAAAACTTGAGAAAATTGAGAGAGTTGAGAATTTAGAAATAATTGAGAGAGTTGAATTTGAGTGAAAAGAATGAAAAATGGTTTGATATTTATAGGAAAAAAATTACTGTTAGAGCCCTTCAAAAATTTTACTATTGCCAATATTAAAAAGAATGACAGTTGGTGGAAAGTGCGTCTAGCTAGGTGCACTTTCCTACCAACTGTAGTTGATCGCGTTTTCACACATTCTCTCTAAAATCGGCTTATTTCTCTAATTTTAAAAAACGACTTAAAAAACTCAAAAAAAAAAGACTTAGTGACATATTTGGCCATTAACGTTTACATGTTTTGTCAAAATTACGCTAATTGTATTTTTTAATCTTTTTAAATTACTTTTTTAACAAATTTGATTAAAGTACCGTTAAAAAGTCAATGAGATGATGTGAAATTTTATATGTGAAATATTTTAATAAGATATAATTTATTACTTAGTTAACCCAATAAAATAATTACATGTGGAAAATAAAAAATAATTCATAAATTTTAAAAATAACTCTTAATTTAAAGAAAATAAACATAATTATCTAAAAATTTCAAAATGAATGCACACATTCAATATTTTCGATTTGATTTATTAATTATCTTTTAAAATTTCTCAATAAACAAACGGATGCATTCATTTTGAAATATTTTTTAGATAATTAGTTTATTTTCTTCAAATTAAGAGTTATTTTTTAATTTCATGTATGATTTATTTATTTTATTATTTTCACATGTAATTATTTTATTGGGTTACCTAAACAATAAATTACATTTCATTAAAAATATTCCACATCATCCCTATTAATTTTCGTAATGGTAATTTCATCAAATCTGTTAGAAAAAGCAATTAAAAAAAAAAGAATAAAAGTTGATGGCCAAAAAAAAAAACTCAAAAATACAATTAGGACCATTTTGATAAAACATGTAAATATTAGTGACCAAATTTATCATTAAGCCAAAAAAAGAAGAAGATATAATTGCCTAATTTAGCTTTCAAACTATATTATTAGTCACTAAATTATGAGTAAGTTTTCGTTTTTTTCATTGAACTCTTTAAAAATTTTCATTTAAGTCACTGGGTTGTTAAAATCTATGCTATACGGCTTTCTCTGTTCGCATTGCTTGCACTAATTGAAAACTCTCTTTCCATTTCTCTTTTATTGTTCTTCTTTTTTTCGTGAAACAATTTTAGACGTTATAAATATGCAAACCAAAATTCAAATAGCTTTTTTGTCTGATCTCGAATATTGGCCGTCAAATTGACTTGGATCTAAGGTATACTCTTCTACTTGTTGATGGGTATCGATTCACCATACCGATTGTCGAATCATTACTTGGAGCTCACTGGCGGAATTTTTAAAAAAAAAACTTAATAGCCCAGTGACTAAAATAAAAGTTTTTGAATAGTTCAGTGATTTAAATAAAAACTTTTGAATAGTTCAATGATCATATTGTAATTTTTTTAGTTAAGTGACAAAACTTACTCATAATTTAGTAACTAATAGTATAATTTACTATATTATTAATTATTCTAAAATTTCAACATTATTAACTATTCTAATTAAAATATCAATGTGATTTAAAAAACATCTTTAAATATTGGATTGACATGTATTTTTAATGAGATTAAACACTTGGTTTATAATCCTATGTGATGGCCCGATGGTCAAAGGTGTTCACCGTCCCAAGTGTGGCTTAGGTTTAAGTTGTGCTAGTCAAGTTGATTGTTCGATCTTTACCCTGTTATTGTAGTTCACAAAAAAAAAAGTTGGTGCCATTTGACCTCTATATTTATTATGCATTGTATTATAAAATATCTAGTTGAGTTTTCAGTATTACTTATCAAACAATGATGAATATCTCACCCATGAACACTAAAAAGCTTAATGCCCTAAAGTAAGGTTTTGAGCTTGAGTTTTGTAGATGAAAAATACAAAACTAAGAGAGCTTAATCTCATTTAGAGATATAGGTCAGTTCAACTTCTATTTTAGTCGGTGTCCAATATAGCTACTGAACAACGGAGTCTCATACAAAAAAAAAAAAAAGGGCAAAATACAAGAATGTTTAATCAACTATACGATTCATTTTATTTTGGTTATCTAACTATTAATTTGTTCATCAAAAAGGTTATCTAATTTTTTTAATATTTGAGTGAGATCATTGAGTTTTTATTTAAATTTTATTTTGATTTAAATCCTATTATATGTGAAGATCATAAAATGTGTACAAATTGTAATTTCATTTGTTAGTATATTACGTGGTTCTACTATAACATTTTGTCCTTCGAGTTATACATAAGGATGACAGTTTGGATTGCGAATTTAAATATCCGAGAACGCATGATGTTTAACAACTAAAATTGTGCTGCAACAATCTAGGCTAACGCTTAACTTTAATTAAAGTTTACACAAACTAACAAATAACGATAAGTATCAATAAGAACATTTTAATTAATAATAAAGTTAAATATAATAATTAATAATAAATTTAAATATGTTAAAAAAATAAGAAAATATATCTTATTCTTTATATACTCTCAAAACCATTTAAACGATTTCTTGAAAAATTTCTTCTCTTTTCATTTTTGGTATTAATAAATTATAAAAATAAACTAAAAAATGTTGATATATATGTGTTTGAAATCCACACTTAAACTAGACTTGTTATGGGAAAAATATAATCACTACAACTATCTCTCTTTACAAGTTTCTGAGAATTAGAAAAGCATAATAATTTATTTATCCTTAAATTTTATAAGAAAAATTATTTTAACTCTTTATTTAATTTTTCATCTTTTTAATTCTTAAAGTTTCATTTTTTCAGATAACCCACAAAAATATATGGAAAAAGTTAACAAACCGGTAACATAAAATACACGTAAATTGCCACATAGATGACACACCAACATTTAACTAATTTTTAAATATAAAAATATTAAAAATGTTTTTATATATTTAAAAATTTTAATTTTAAAATAATTTTATATATTTTAAAAATTAAAAAATAAATGTTTACGTATCATTCACGTGTATTCCACATTAACAAAGTTAAAAACGTTAACTTTTACATTAATTTTGGGACGATTTGACAAAAATACATAAGTTTAAGAGCTAAAAAGGTAAAAGTTAAATAAAGAGCTAAAATGAAAATATTTTAAAATTGAAGAACTAAATAAATTATTATGCCAATTAAAAATGCCAAAAAAAGTACTATTTTGTTTAGAAAAATTTTAAGGGTAAACCATTTTCACCAGTTTCTTAGAAAACTTCTTTGATTAATGCCAACGAATAAGAAAAAAAATTAAGAGGTAAATTAAAAAAAAATTACTAAATTCGAGAATTAAATAGTCATTTCAATTTTTTTTTGATGAATTATAAGAAGAATGTAAAGTTCTAATAACAATGCAACTAACGTGATTCGAACTTAGTTCATACTTTAGACGGTGAATACTCTGACCATTAAATCAATACACAAGTTCTAATCACTCAATTCTTTGTTCAGTCAAATTGTTAATTTAACTTGAATTGTATTAATTTTTAATGTATTTATAATGTAATAATTTTATTTTACATTATAATTATTTAAACTATTTATTTATATATTTATATTTATATTTTGATTATATTATACTTGTTACACTAAAAAAATACAAATCTAAATTCTTGGAAAAAAACACAAATCTAAAGAGGAACCCAGATCTCATTAGATATTGAGTCTAATTAGACTTAAGTTCTTGTAATAAAGTGTTTAAAATTGCCCATAATTCATCCTCAACTTTTAAATATAAAAAATAATGCGCTTCAACACATTTGAAATCATGTTCTTCTATATTAACAACAATATTAATACCAATTAAATTAAAATTTAATCTAATTTAGACGAGCGATGGAAACATTTATCTTTGTTGTTGACGCATATCATGAAAGTTGAGCAAGTATGTATGTAGGCATTAAGGCATCCAGGTTCTTCCACCTCCCACCACTGCCCCAAGAAAAGAAATTACGAGTGCGTGCCAGATATAGGCATGTGTATGATACGAATATAATCAAATTCTCTTAAGTTTTCCATGGATTTGAAGATTCCTTGGAAGTCATATCCCCATATTTACTGTCTGTCTTGGTGTGCCTAACATTGATTCGTGTCTATCTGATGCTCATAAGTAGACAATAAAGGGACAAAACTAACAAGTGTTAAGTTACATTACGCTCAAAGAACTCAAGTTCACAAAATTATTGAGAGGAACAATCATGAAACCCTAAAGAATTACTGTAAAATACTTGAACGATACCTTGGCCATACAAGAAAGTAGGGGAAAAAGGGGCACAATATGTAGTCTAATGCAGAGCAGTGTCAAGGATTAATCCCCAAAGAATTGCCTAGTGCACTCCGAGGACAGATTATTCCACAAGAACTCTTTTCTTCATCAACTCCAATATGGCATCCTACTGAGATTTTAACAACTAGTAATATGAAGATCACTCTTTCATGAACCATCCACAAGCAAACAGAACAAGCAAAAATCAATTCAGGAAATGCTTCGTAATTGATCAAATATATACTGGAAAAAAAAGGGGTTCTTCAAAATCAATCATGGAAATATGAGAAGAAAAGTTTCAGAGATTGAATCAAAAATTCAAAAAAGAAAACATAACTTTTTACCTGCAAGAAATCAACAGGGAGATTTCCTCTACTTTTAGCTTGAGGAATGGATTGGAGTTCCCTAAAATTGGTGATAAAAGCCAATCTACCATCTCTAGAAGAAGCCAACCATGTCCCACCAGCTTGCCATCTCTTCCACCAAGAATCTCCCCACCCTCCCACCATATCAATGGCTCAGTTGGCCTTAAAAACAAAACCCCAAAATTCCAAAAATTGAAAATCAACAAAGAGTAAACAAAGAAAGGCACTTGAAAAAGGTGTACATATATATTTGTGATACTCGCCTCTGTTGAGAAATAAAATGAAAGGGTAAAGTGGGTGTGTTTCCCACATAAAAACTGCTATGCACATGGTCGAAATCTCCCTACAAGAAAGTGGCTCTATGCTATTCACAGCAGTTGACTTCATTGACAG
This sequence comes from Gossypium arboreum, assembly GCF_025698485.1. NCBI lineage: Eukaryota > Viridiplantae > Streptophyta > Magnoliopsida > Malvales > Malvaceae > Gossypium > Gossypium arboreum. The sequence goes on from NC_069073.1 coordinate 117,063,982, forward strand.
CCAAAAAAAAGAAGAAGACATAATTGCCTAATTTAGCCTTTAACCACGACTAGTAAAAAAAAAAAAAAAGCAGCCGATGATTTGAGCGATTGAAGGGGAAAGTAAAAGAGTGCGCGTCCACTCGCTGCACCTCAGCAGCTGTCTCCAGCCAATTTCCCTCCCTTCCGAGCGACCCCATTCCCCTCTTTATATACACCCCAAATCCCCCCATTTCCCTATACCTCCTCCTCCTCCTCCTCCTCCTCCTCCACCGCCACCGCCACCACCAACCCATTTCCTCTTTCATCGCCACCGCTTAAAATGTCTCTTCACCATTTGCTCTTTCCCATTCTAATACTCGCATTCTCCGCTGCTTCTTCATTAGCTGCCACTGCAAAAGACCAAACTTTGAACACTCATCAAGCTGAGTTCTTTAACCCCAAGCTTCCACCCAGAATCCTTTCCTCTTCCAAAAAGTTCGAAGGCTCATCGGACATTGTCGACCTCCGTTACCACATGGGTCCCGTCCTTTCCTCGTCGCCGATCAATATCTACCTCATTTGGTACGGTAGTTGGTCTGTTTCCCAAAAACTCCTCATCAAAGACTTCATAAACTCAATTTCCCCTTCCGCGACGCCGTCTCCTTCCGTTTCCGACTGGTGGAAAACCGTCTCTCTTTACACTGACCAGACCGGAGCCAACGTTTCGCGGACCGTCGTCATTGCTAAAGAACACTCCGACACGGGTTATTCCCGCGGTTCTCACCTCACGCGCCTTTCAGTCCAACAAGTTATCGCCACCGCCGTCGAAGCCGCTCCTTTCCCCGTCGACCACCGCAATGGGATCTACTTAATCCTTACCTCCCAAGACGTCACCGTTGAAGATTTTTGCCGTGCCGTTTGTGGCTTCCATTACTTCACGTTCCCATCCATGGTGGGTCACACTTTGCCCTACGCTTGGATCGGCAACTCGGGTAAACAATGCCCCGAGGTCTGCGCTTACCCCTTCGCCGTCCCGGGATACATGGGTGGTGGCGGTCCGGGTTCGTTGGCCCCACCGAACGGAGATGTCGGGTTGGACGGCATGATCAGTGTGATCGCCCACGAATTAGCCGAGCTCTCCACAAACCCACTGGTGAACGCATGGTACGCCGGAGAGGACCCCACCGCACCGACGGAGATAGGAGACCTCTGTGAAGGGTTGTACGGTACCGGCGGCGGCGGAGGGTACATCGGTCAAGTCATGAGAGACCAGAAAAGGAAAACGTATAACATGTACGGCAATAAAGGAAGGAAATTCATGGTGCAATGGATTTGGAGCCCTGTTTTGAAAGCTTGTGCTGGTCCCAATGCTTTGGATTAAATTTAATTTCATTTTTCTGGGTTTTTTTCCATTGAAATCATCAGATTCATTTCCATGGAATCTTGATTTTTGCATGTCAATTTAGGGTTTGAGATAATTATATGTATTGTAGAGTTGTATAAACAGGTTTATGATGAAGATTTCAAGTTTAAATATTATAGCATTATTTTATGTTTAATTAATATAAGTAGAAAATTTTCATTTCTTTGAAATTTGCCATTGTAGTGGTGGTGATAAAGAGCAAATTTAAAGCTTTGGTTTTCAGAAGAATCAAAGGCGTGATTTGCAGGTAAAAAAAAAAAGAAAAGAAAGCAAAACAGTGCATAGTCTGAGCTTTACAGCGAGCGTGTTTCCCTTTTCACGCTCTTTGCTTCCAATTATGCTTGTTAAAGTGTTACGACATTTGCCACTTTGAATTTTGGAAGGGTAAATTACAAAAGGTTACTAAATTATTAATAAATTTATATTTTAGTCACTCAACTTCAAAAGTTATAATACTATCACTAAATTAATTAAAAATTTTTATTTAAGTCACTAAACTATTTGAAATTTTTTATTCAAGTTACTAAATAGTTAAGCTTTTTTTTTTTTAATTTAAGTCCAACTAATGAGCTCTAAGTGACGATTTGACAAATCAATATGATGGATCAGTACCCATCCATAAGTAGAAGAACATATCTTAAATCTAAGTTTATTTGACGATCAATGTGGTAGATTAGAGAATAAAACTGTTTGGATTTTGGTTCACAGATTCATTACATTTAAATTTGGTTCAAGAAAAATAATAAATTGTAAAAGAGAAGAGAAATGAGAGCTTTCGGTTGGTGCAGACGATGCAAACAGAAAATGTCATGCAACAACAATTTTAAAATTAAAACTTTCGATCAATTTAGTGATCATTTTGTAATTTTTTAAAATCGAGTGATCAAAACTTAAATTTACTAATAGTTTAGTGACAGTAGACGCAGTTTACCTAATTTTGGAATTTTGATTTGCTTTGTATAGGTAACATTCATTGATCGAGTTTTTATTTAGTTGCGAAATTATCAAAATATATTATTTATATAAAAATTTAAGGTATTTTTGTAGTATTATATGTTTATATAAAACCTAAAAATGATTTTGATTTTTAAAACATTATGATAACATCGTGTCGATCAAAACATTTTCAATAATGATAACTTCAATATTTGAACCATAACATTAGGAATTTCAATAACTTTATTATCTTAACCAAAATTATATTTATTTTTTCATATATAATTTTTTAAATTTATTACATCATTTTTACCGATACCATTAACGTGTCATAATGTAATATATAAAATTTTTATTTAATTTAATTCTCATAAATTACTAATACTGTCATTTGATGATTTTTATATTACACATAAACAATTATATTTATCTAAAAAATAAATTAATGTAATTACTTTTTTAATGTGTATATTAATTAACCTCAAGGTTTTGTGTTGAATTGTATTAAAATAAAATTATATTTCTTTTCATTTATTAAAAAATAAATAAATTAGTCTCTATATGTTAGATAAAAAAGTAAATTAATTTTTTCTGTTAAAATTTTGATACATTTATACGATTAAAACTTATATGATTGATTGAAATAATCATACATTAACATGTGACGTATCCATGTTTCTCATATTGATATATAAAGACTAATTTTAATAATAAAATAAATAAAATTTTTAACAAAAAATAAATTTACTCTTTAATCTAATCTACGAAAATTAATTTACTCATCTATTAAATAATATATTATATTAAAAATTTTTTAATTTCTTTTATTATGTTGTGTTTTTATCAAGTCGGATCTTGAAGGTGACTCAACATTGGCACATGGGTCTCCATCATTGTTTCCTTTATTACTGAGTTTCAAAAATGTAAATTGAAAAAAAGTTACTGCTATATTACAGTTAAATTATAATTTTGGTACCTACGGGATTTATTTTTATTAGTTTGGCTCCTATATTTTCATTCTGTAATCTTCGTTACCCAAATCCAAATATTTATTTTAAAAATATAAAGTCAACCAATCACACACCACTACATGTCAAGAAAAAAGGTTAAAAATATTTAAAATTTTAGAAAATATCTGAAAATTTTAAAATTCATTAAAAACAACCCCAAAATATTCAGACTTAAAAATTATAAAAATAAAAAATATTTTAAAAATAGGCATTAATGTTTAATATGCTAAAGGCTTTTTGGATAGACGTTTATTTTTAGTGTGGTGTATTTAATTTTTTTTATCTTATACTATAATATTTAATTACATCGTTATCGTTATCGTTATTTTTATACTAATCGTAAATAAACGTAACGTTTATCCAAAAAACCTTAAAATTATAAAAATAATTTCGTATTATGTTAAAATAAATAAATAAATAAATTATAGAACTAATTGTTGTGGTTTGAGAGGGTAGTGGCAGTGATTGGTAGGAGAGACCTCCCAAAACTTTAATTGGAACATTTGTGATTTCACAGCTAATATTGGGACCCATATAAAATTGTTTTTATTTATTTTATTAAAATTTGAATTAAATAAATGAGAATATACTATTTTTTCCATTTAAAAATTAAGATTTTATTTTATTTATAAATTAAGTTTAAATTAAAATATTTTATTAATTAAACAATAATTGACTCAAAATATTAAAATTATATTATGCTGAAATTTGATATTTAATCTATATACTTAATTTGTAATATAATATAATTATTTATTTTATAATATTATTAATTAATTTAAATAGTTAATATTAATAATTAATCAAAATTCTCATGTTAGTTTTTTAAGAACATCATCCCAACAAAAAAATTATTATAACGTACATCAACATTCTCAACATTATTTTTATTATCAAGTACTATTAAATAAATATTTTTTAAATTTTAAAATGAGATATTAGTGAATTTAATAAAAAATTTAATAATAACAATAATTGAACCTAAATTTTAAATTCAAAAAAGAAAATAAAATTAAATTTTTAAAATAAAAATAAAAATTAAATTCCAAATGTTGGAAATATATAAATATTTAACCTTTAAATTTTTCTTAATAATTTCCCAACAAAAAATCAACACAGGGGATAGATATTTTGGCTTTGGGACAGGTGCCCATACAAATAAGATGATGCACTATAGATTGGTCCATATTTCGAGGGCCTACTTAGGAATTTCCTCATCTCATTCGGGTCCATACCTACATTATTCGTACTGTCTCCCCCATAAATATCAGTAATAACTTCACGTTTTGCTTTCGGATATTTCAATATCTAGTCTTTAAATTTTGTAATTTTTCAATTTAGTTCATAAAATTTTTCGGTACATTAGCAAATTTTTGGGAGGTCTCAATATTTGGACCCATAAAATTATTTTATTTAAACCTCTCACATTTACTTAGTAAAATTTTTTCCAATTTTGGTCATTCTGATGATGTGGCACTCCAATTGAGAAAATTGAGAAAAGTTCCAAGGCTAATGTGACAAAAAAATTTAGAGACTAAATTAAAAAAAAAATGAAACTTAAGGACTAAAATATAACTTTATCCATTTTGCTTTTAAAAAAATCTTCTTTTACATTACAATAATGCTAAATATCTTTCTTTTTACCGGACATAATTCTAAATATCTATGCAATGGATAACATAAATTTAATTTGATACAGAAATTTACCATATGTAAAAAGTACACTGCTTTTTTAAAAACAAGTGAATCCGTACAAAACTTTATTTTAATAGACAATGACAAATCACTTTAATTTAGATATGATTGTAGGTGTATTTTTTTAGGTTAAATTTTAGCTTTGGTCCCTTTATTATATTAAAATTTATGATTTAGTTTATTTATTTATTTTAAATTTGGTACCAGTTGACGTTTATATTTAGGATAAACTATATTATTAGTCACTAAATTATGAATACGTTTTCATTTTGGTCATTGAACTATTCAAAAGTTTTCATTTAACTCACTGGGTTGTTGAAATCTATGCTATATGGCTTTCTCTGTTCGTATTGTTTGCACTAATTGAAAGCTCTCTTTCCCTTTCTCTTTTATTGTTCATTTTTTTTTCGTGAAACAAATTTGGACGTTATGAATCTGCAAACTAAAATTCAAACAACTTTTTTCTCCGATCTCGAATATTGGCCGTCAAATTGACTTGGATCTAATGTAGGTTCTTCTACTCGTTGATGGGTATTGATCCACCGTACAGATTGTCGAATTATTACTTGGAGCTCACTGGCTGAATTAAAAAAAAAAAACTTAATAGCCCAATGACTAAAATAAAAGTTTTTGAATAGTTCAATGATTTAAATGAAAACTTTTGAATAGTTTAAGGATCAAATTGTAATTTTTTTAGTTAAGTGTGTAACGGCCTAATTTTCAGTGGTGTCGGAAATGGTGATTTGAGATCACTAAATTCGACAAATGAGATTGAACAAGATAGTAATTTAATATTTATGAGTCAAGTAAGAATTTAGAAGAATTTGTGAAATGGTGAAATTAGTGAATTAAAAGAATTTATTAGGTCAAGCGGGTCAAAAATGAGGTATCGAGACCTCAAAGTTGAAAATCGAGCTATAAATATTTTTATAAATATTTATGGAGTGTCATTGAGTTAGTATTAAAGTTTCGTTAGAAAATTTTAACGCTTGGATGGCTAATTAATTGAAAAGGATTAAATTGAAAATAGCACAAAATTTGTTAAATTGTGAGTAAATAGCTTAAGTATTTAAAAGATGGCTTTAAAGAGCAATTAGACCCAAAGGTTAATGGCTGGACGGTTTGGGTATGAAATAAGCAAGAAAACAATGTGAACAAGGGCAAAATTGGAAATAGATAAAAGTTAATAGTTAAATAATGATGTAATTGAAAAATCTAGACATTTTCTTCATAATTTCTCAGCCAAAACGCCATAGAAGGTCTGGAGAAAGCTGGTTTTCATATTTTTACATCATGTGAGTCTAATTCTTGCTTTTTCTTGATAATTTTATGTTTTTATGACTTTTACAATTAGGTCCACTTGTAGAATTCATTAGTTTTTGATTTTATGGGTGAAATTGGAAGTTACCCTGGATGGATAAGGGAATTTTATGATGAATTATTATGAAATTTAAGTTCTAATTTCATATTAAGGTGGTTTTATTAAGTGATTTTGATAGGAAATGATATTTAGGACCTAATTGTGAAAAAGTTGTGAATTGAAGGTTGCTGTTGAAATTCAGAATATAAAAGGTTTTGAAATAGTTTATAATGATAAAATAAAGTGTTAATTGAGAAAAATTAGTTCAATTGATGGGTGAATTGAGTAGGGACTAAATTGTGAAAACTGTAAATTTTGGGGTAAAAGTGCAATTTCGAAATTTGAACAGCATAAATTGTGAAGTGAAATAGAAATCAAATAAATGCTAATGAGTAGAAATATTTTATATTATAGATCAAGAATCCAAAGAAGAACGAGGAAAAGAAAAAGTTGAATAGTCCCAAAATTTCAATATCTTCTACAAATTAGCCGGGTAAGTTCATATGGTTGAAATTAGATGTTTATTTGTGAATGATTGAAGTATATAATGTGTTATTATATACTAATTTGTTGTGGGATTGTGTAGATTTTGTTAATGAAAGAATAAATGTGGAAATGCAAATTAGGAAAAACGCAGGATTGAGTACGTTCGTATCGTGACGTGTGATGAATTGACGGATAAGACCATGGTTGTTCCATGGCAAAGTGTGAAATGTAGGTATGGTATCATCCATACTGAGTTGTGAAATGTAGGTATGGTATTATCCATCTTGAAGTGTGAAATGTAGGTATGGTATTATCAAATCCATCTTGAGTTAAGAAATGTAGGTATGGCATTTCCCATACCGAGTTAAAAAAATGTAGGTATGGTATTTCAATGAGGAAAACCATACTGAGTTGTGAATCGTGGCATTGAGCAACGACGTACTCAATTTCGTAAGCCGTTTCCTAATTTGATTATAAGAAATAAAAGAGAAGTGATCCAAATGAAAGAGATTGAGTAGTTATTCTTGTTGAGCTCAACTATGTGAATTATTATAACAATGGTTGTGAATCGCAGGAAACTTTAGTAAATGTTTTGGTATTGTTTGGAAATATTATGTTTGGTAAGCATTACTTTTAACCTATGAACTTACTAAGCTTCAATAAGCTTACTTGTGTGTGTTTAATATTTTATGTAGATTGACTTGAAGTGAAGTGGGTAGATCGGATCAACACAACAAAGCACACTATCCAGATCAATTCGGTAGCTTTTGTTTTATGTTTGAAGATTTATATGGCATGTATAGAGTTTGAATGAATTGAAGTAAAGATGTTATAAACTAGTTAACAATATTTGTACTAAAATAGTTTTCGGTAAGTAGCAGTAGTTTGACTTTGAAAAATCACTAAAAATAGTAGAAATGGAATTAAATAATGAATAAATTATGGAATCGAATCTCGATGAGTCTATTTTCATATGTAAGAAGCAAAACAGGTATATGAGCTATATTTTATGAGATGTTTAAATTTTTGTGAAACAGGGCCAGAGCAATTTCTGGATCCCCTATTCTGACTTTGGAAATTCACCATAAATTTTACAAAGATAATTAGAAGTCATACTTTATATGTACAGATTCCTTATTGAGTCTAGTTTTATTAGAGACAAACGGTATAGTCATTGAAGCTCTGTACAGAGAGATATCTGATTCGTAATACACAAAGGTCAGAGTAGTCAAACCCTGAAACAGGGAGATTTTAAATAATAAACTGTACTAATTGGCTTGACCAAAATTCTAGAAAAAATTGGTAAGTAGATATATGAGTATAAATTCAGAGAAAATTTACGGATTTGGATTTCGAGTTTTATAACTCGAGATATGAATTATTTAGCAACTATGACACAGTTGGACAGCTTGTCTGGAAAGTGTGATATAAATTGTTTGAATTTGTTTAAGTGCTCAAATAAGTTTAGTAATGCCTCGTGCTCGACTCCGGCGACGGTCTCGGGTAAAGGGGGCGTTACAAAGTGACAAAAATAAAAACTTACCCATAATTTAGTAACTAATAGTATAATTTATTATATTATTAATTATTCTAAAATTTCAACATTATTAACTATTCTAATTAAAATATTGATGTAACTTAAAAAGCATCTTTAAATATTGGTTTGACATGTTTTTTTAATAAGATTAAACATTTAGTTTAAAACCCTATGTGATGGTTTGATAGTCAAGGGTATTTATCGCCATAGGTGTAGTCTGGGTTCAAGTCACATTAATTGTATTTTATAATTTAAAAAATAACATTTAGTTTATATTTAAATTTTTTAAAAAAATAGCACTAAGGAGAATAATTATCGATGTTAACAAATTAAATTTATTAACAATATTATAAAATATAAAAAGAATAAATTATATTATTTAAATCTAAAATTTGTTTGACCTTTATATTTATTAAGCATTGTATTATAAAATATTTAATTGAGTTTTTGGTGTTACTTATCAAACAAGGATGAATATCTCACCCATGAACGCTAAGAAGCTTAATACCTTAAAATACAAAACTAAGAGAGCTTACCGTCATTTAGAGATATAGGTCGGTTCAACTTTTATTTTAGTCAGTGTCCAATATAGCTACCGAACAACGGAGTCTCATACAAATAAAAAAAGGGTAAAATACAAGAATGTTTAATCAACTATACGATTCGTTCTATTTTGATTATCCAACTATTAATTTGTTCATCAAAAAGATTATCTAAATTTTTTTAATATTTGAGTGAGATCATTGAGTTTTTATCTAAATTTTATTTTGATTTAAATCCCATTATATATGAAGATCATAAAATGTGTACGAATTGTAATTTCATTTGTTAGTATATTGTGTGGTTCTACTATAACATTTTTGTCCTTCGAGTTATACATAAAGATGACAGTTTGGATTGTGGATTTAGATACCCGAGAATGCATGATGTTTAACAACTGAAATTGTGCTGCAACAATCAAGGTAACCCTTAACTTTAATTAAAGTTTACACAAACTATAAAATAACATATAAGTATCAATAAAATTATTTTTAAATTTAAATATTTTAATTAATAATAAAGTTAAATATAATAAAATTATGAGAAAATATATCTTATTATTTATATATACTCTCAAAACCATTTAAACGATTTCTTGAAAATTTTATTCTCTTTTCATTTTTGGTATTAATAAATTATAAATAATACACTAAAAAATGTTAATATATATGTGTTTGAAATCCACACTTAAACTAGACTTGTTATGGGAAAAATATTATCACTGCAGCTATCCCTCTTTACAAGTTGCTCAGAATTAGAAAAGCATAATAATTTATTTATCCTTAAATTTTATAAAAAATTATTTTAACTCTTTATTTAATTTTTAATCTTTTTAATTTTTAAAGTTACATTTTTTCAAATAACCCTAAAATGTACAAAAAGTTATCGTTTGTTAATTTTGGTAACGTGAACATTTAACTAATTTTTAAATTTAAAAATATTAAAAATAATTTTTATATATTTTCAATAAAAGTTTTAATAGCAATGTGACTAATATGATTTAAACCCAAACCACACTTGAGATAATGAATACTCTAACCATCAAACCAACACACAGTTCTAATCACTCAATTTTTGTTCAGTCAATTTATTCATTTTAATCTGAATTTTATTAATTTTTAGTATATTTAATTTTGTTTTACATTGTAATTATTTAAACTATTTATTTATAATTACTCAGATTTACACTAAAAAATACAAATCTAATCTCTTGGAAAAACACAAATCTAAACAAGAACATAGACCCATCATACACCGAGTGTAATCATCCTAATGTTTTTAAGTTTTTCTATTTATAAAATATCTAAAATTATTCATAATTCATCATCAATTTTTAAATAAAAGATAATATATTTTAAAGTACTTAAAATAACATTTTTTACGTTTTGAATACTCAAAATTACACTTTTTACACTAAAATAATATTAATACTAATCGAACTAATATTCTATCCATTAATCAGGCTAGTGATGGAAATGACGCATGTCATGAAAGTTGAGCTAAGTATGTGCGGATACTCGCAATCAAAGTATTGTAGCGCCACCAGCACACCAGCTTTGATGATGAACCCTGTTTGACACGTATCGCCATGTGTTGTTCTTCAGTTTTATGTTTTCCGACACTTGGTTTACATGCATGTTTTTCAAAACACACATTTAAACCAAATACAGGGAGATTTCATTTTCTTCACAATTCACAAAAAATAATAAAAAATAAAAAAGGGAAATAATAGCTCCAACACAAAAAAAAGGACTGAAAAAATGGCGGATGCGAGGGTGAGTGTTAGAGAGGTTGTCGTGTGTAACGACAGGTGTGGTTGTCCTTCCCCTTGTCCCGGTGGCGGGTCTTGCAGGTTCATTTACACTCCCCCCCCCTTATTTTCATGGTTTCCTTTATTTTCATCGATACATGTTGGATTGATAATGAGAAAATGTCTGAAAAAGTTAGGAAGATATAAATAGAATAAAATTTAAACTCTCAGAACTTGGTATTGAGTAAAATTAGTGTTAGGTTTTGATAGCTTACATATTTGCCTTCAAATATAAGTAAAAAATGTCAAACAAGGTATTTGGATTTTGAAACTCACAAATTCAACATTCAAGAACCACGAACACATGCTGCTCTGACATTCCATCCGTGCGCCACATGTGTTCTGAGCAGAAGTATCTTTCTCCTTGGATATTTATTTTTCTCTGACAGGACAAACCGACCATTTGACAGTTGCGATTCTTTGTGTCTTGTTTTACTGCTCAGACTAGCGGGACCTAACTACATGCCCACCTCTTTGCTTTTGTTGTCAACTGTCATGACCTACAGGTGCACAACGACGGAGACCACAAGTGGGGCGGACCACAAGCGGTGCTCGTGCGGCGACCACTGCGGTTGCAATCCATGTACATGCAGCAAGGACGATGTGGCTGCAGGGACAGGGAAGCTGTACTGTAAATGCAGGACGGGTTGTACCTGTGCCACTTGTGCTTCTTGAGCAGAGATTTTGGTTTTGGTTTTGGTGTTACATATGTATGTCAGTTGCAAAATCTGGGTTTTGCATGTTTGGTGTTACTATGCGAGTGTTCCTCAATAATCCAATACTCGATTTATGAGATGTTTTAAGTAATTAATATGGCTGATATGTACCATCAATTTATGCTTAATTTTAGTCTTCCCATATTTTGAAATTTCAAAGATTAGGATCAAACCTTTTCCAGGACTTTCCGAGAATTCCCGGACTCCTCACATGTGCACTGTTTCAGGCCTATTGCCCTTGGTAGCCTCTATTCGAACGTAGGCTTCGCACCCTTAGGTGACTTACTCACGGGCAGACTTACGATATTCTCTCCCACTAGATCAGTATTACCATATTTCATCTTATGTGCATCCAATTGTAAACTTTACTCACCATGATTAAATCAAATTTTTAGTGGTTAAAGTGCAAATTTATTTTTTGAATTTTTTTCATTTTAGGGGCCCATAAAATATGAATTAATATATCATCAATTTATAATAAGATAATATATTATTACAAATGTAAAATAAAAAACGTTGAAGGACTTGAACATAAATACTATTAACTTTTTTAAATATAATTAAATATATTGAAATTGTTATATGTAGAATAAGAATCGAAAATGAAAATTTATAGGAAAAAACTTGTTATTGACTATCATTAGCTTGTTAATCAAACGTACGTTCAAATGTCTTGAAAATAAACCTCAACCAGCCAATATATATATCAATCATGCAAATGATGTTTACTTTGTGGTCATCTCTATTTGGTAAGTTACTGTATTCTCTTTCCACCGATCCTTGTCCAAATATCTTTCATAAAAGCACACCTCCCCATTTGATTTCACTGTCAATGCTGACTGGCTTCTGGTTCCATAACGTCCCTGCACAATTCCCACGAGAAAAGAAAAACAGCCCTCATCACTGTTCACCAATATTCAACCATAATTTTAAACCTAAGCATTAAATTTTTACCTGGGGACGAGTGGTATCTATGTAAATGGCACTCAAATCATATTCAGTCTCAGGTGAGTATATGTGGGGTAACAAGCTTAAATCATCTTTAGTGGTGTCCATCATTAGTTGGCCAACCATCTCTTTAAGTGGAAGTTCATCTTTGCCATATCTAGCCAATACCTCCTTGAAATTATGATCCAATCTTTGAGCCTACATAAGATGCAACCATGCAGCTGTAATAAAAACTCAATGGCTAATGTTTTGGACTTGGATAGATATAGGTATGGGGTTAAATCTCTATTTGGGAGGCAATTTTTCTTATGTTGGGACTTGGACTTTTTTTTGGTCTAAATTAGGCTCTAAACTTACAATTGTTCCCCCATTGAGGCCTGAACTTCTTTTTATCCAAGTTAAGCTTAAACTTGGCAATATGACAATTTTTCCCACATGGAGGCTTGAGTTTCTTTTTTTGTCAAAATTAGTTTTTCAAAAACCCTAAAGTTCAGGCACCATGTAGCAGCAAATGTTAAGGACTAATTTGGACAAAAAAAGTGTTCAAGCCCTAAAGCGGGAACAGTTGCCTAATCTAGGTCCCCGTGTAAGAACAATTGCCTAATTTAGGTCCCAATGTGAGAACAATTGTCAAGTTTAGGGCTTAACTTGAACAAAAAAAGTTCAAACTTCAATGTAAGAAAATTTGCCAAATTCAAACCCCAAATAGTGATTACCCTATAGGTATATTCAAAACTTTAAAAGTTTTTCTATGCATGCAGCGCCGGAACGGTATAGGACAATTCCTAAATCATCAAGTGAATATGCATGAAAAATCACAAACATGAAAAACCACCTCACCTTGAGCCAAGGTGAATCTAGGTTTGCATTTGATAGAACATGAATCCCAGGTGAAACCTGTGTGACAAAGTTGCCAGTTTTTTCTGGTCGGTTCGTTAGATAAACCATGGATTTTGAACGAACATCAACTAATATAAGGTTGAACCCATTGTACTGATCTGCCTCCTTCACCACTTCTTCAGCAAATTCAATAGGCTTCTTCTTGCTCTGAAATCATGGAATCCCAACAATCAACTGAGGGTTTCTTAATAAAATTCATCCCTACCAAAAGGAACTTGTACATTTCTAAGTACTATAAAGTGTACTCATTCATATCAAGATTGAACAAGTAATGACACAAGCAGAATGATTAGAAGAAGCTATGTTACTCTGAATTGGTTGCCAGTGCCATACACAAGTGCTAGATTTTCATGTATTCAGAGAGTCCTTGGAGAAGTGTTCCCCATACTCATGTCTAGATATGTGGCAGATATGTGAGTACCAACACGAGTATGCTAAATTTTTTTCAAGATTTCTATGCATTTGGAAAATCTTGGAGAAATGATCCCTATACTCAGTGTCCAAATATGTGCCAGATACGTGTCAGACATGTGTAGTACCAGAAAAAACGAAAAGTTTGAACAACATAGATCAAAAGTTTCCAGATATTGTAGATTTATAGGTTGGTATCATGCACCCACTTGAGCAAAAGTAGCTCAAAGTTAATGTTAAAATAGTTCTTAATCCTCATGTGCAACAATGAGACTCAAAACAAGGCCATTAAGGCATCCAGGTTCTTCCACCTCCCACCACTTCCCCAAGAAAAGCAATTAAGAGTGCGTGCCAGATATGGGCATGTGTATGATACGAATATAATCAAATTCTCTAAGTTTTCCATTGATTTGAAGAGTCCTTGGAAGTCATATCCCCATATTTACCGTCTGTCTTGGTGTGCCTAACATTGATTCGTGTCTATCTGATGCTCATAAGTAGACAATAGAGTGACAAAACTAACAAGTGATAGGGCACATTACACTCAAAGAACTCAAGTTTACAACATTGTTGAGAGGAACAGCCATAAATCCCGAAAGAATTACTGTAAAATGAACTTGAACGATACCTTGGTCATACAAAAAAGTAGACATGGGGGGGAGGGGGGGAGGGGCACGATATGTAGTCTAATGCAGAGCAGTGTCAACTTTAATCCCCAAAGAATTGCCTAGTGCAGTCCGAGGACAGATTATTCCACAAGAACTCTTTTTCTTCATCAACTCCAATTATGGCATCCTACTGAGATTTTAACAACTAGTAATATGAAGATCACTCTTTCATGAACCATCCACAAGCAAACAGAACAAGCAAAAATCAATTCAGGAAATGTTTCATAATTGATCAAATACATACTGAAAAAAAAAAGGGGTTCTTCAAAATCAATCATGGAAATATGAAAAGAAAAGTTTCAGAGATTGAACCAATAATTAAAAAAAGAAAACAAAACTTTTTACCTGCAAGAAATCAACAGGGAGATTTCCTCTACTTTTAGCTTGAGGAATGGATTGGAATTCCCTAAAATTGGTGATAAAAGCCAATCTACCATCCCTAGAAGAAGCCAACCATGTCCCACCAGCTTGCCCATCTCTTCCACCAAGAATCTCCCCACCTTCCCACCATATCAATGGCTCAGTTGGCCTTAAAAACAAAAACCCAAAATTCCAAAAATTGAAAATCAACAAAGAGTAAACAAAGAAAGGCACTTGAAAAAGGTGTATATATATATATTTACCGGTTGTGATACTCGTCTCTGTTGAGAAATAAAATGAAAGGGTAAAGTGGGTGTGTTTCCCACATAAACACCGCTATGCACATAGTCGAAATCTCCCTGCAAGAAAATGGCTCTGTGCTATTCACAGCAGTTGACTTCAGTGATAGCCATGGATGTTAACTTATATGGCTCCAACAAGTGGATAAAGGGAAATTGTCCATCGCAGTGTTATATAGTAAAGATATCAGATTTGGGGTTGGCCAAATTGGGCCCTTGCATATGATTATGCATTTGGGGTTCTTCTATAAGTGAATTTATTGCATTCTTTTAGACCATTTTACTTGATGCTATGGTACATAATGTGTATAATCAAAGGCTTAGGTGAATTTATTGCATTCTAATGAGCCCAAATTTCGATGAAATTTTGCTTATACAACTCAAAAAGATCTTTCTCACTTAACCAAACAAATCTGAGCTCTATTCCCTCCGGTTATAAACACGGTCCTACATTGTTCAGACTTTTCATTTTTTATTCATATGATATCTCAAACATAGTATATAATTTTTGGCTACGTAGTTACAGCAATTCCAGGAACAGACAAAAGTGCATGTGAGTTCATTGTTTGTGATAAGTTGTCATGCTTTCAACATGTTCCATAAATGCTGCAAAAGAAAACGACATTGGATTGGTTGCCTGTAATGTTAAATATCTCACTTTGCAACTCTTTAACATCTTAACTTTCATTTTCAAAACAAATTTGATATGTTGAGAGAAGATATTATAATAGACATCTTTTCTGGATGGAGGAGTTTCTTAAGGAAATGTTTGTTTCGAGTCCTTCGAGTCGGTCCGATCCCGTCTCACATTGCTGTGATCATGGATGGGAACCGAAGATACGCTAAGAAGAAGAAGATAGACGACATGACGGGGTACGATGCAGGGGCATTGGCACTCTTGCATTTGATCATTTACTGCATGGAGCTTGGTGTTAAATATGTTACGGCGTATGCTTTCAGCATCGACAATTTCAGAAGGCACCCGGAAGAAGTTCAAAAGATCATGGACTTGACGATGGAGAGCGTCATGCTATTAACGTGGATGTCAAAACTTCGATTGGTGAGGGTCCATTTTGCGGGGAACCTACAACTATTGAGTGCGGATATTCAGGATGCGGCCAAGAGACTCATGGAATCCACCGCGGGTTACAAGAACTTTGTGTTGACGATATGCATTTGCTACACTTGTTCCGATGAGATCTTGCATGCGGTCGAAGAATCGTGCAAAGAAAAATGGGATGATGGTATCGGAATCATGGGATACGATGAGGCGAACGACTACGAGCGACTCATAAAGGTGGTAGACATTGAAAAACATATGTACATGGCCATTGCGCCAGATCCTGACATTCTAATCCGCACTGGGGGCGAGTACCGGTTAAGCAATTTCCTAGTATGGCAGAGTAGTTGCTGCCATTTGTCTTCGTTGGGGACGGTTTGGCCGGAGTTTGGTGTGTTTCATCTGGTGTGGGTGGTATTGGATTTTCAGCAAAATTACCGTTATGTTGCTAAGAAAAAATTGCAGTTATAGACCTTTACGAATGGTTCATATCTTTGCTAGTATTAGTCCCATAATAACATGTTAATTAGGTGCAAAAATAAGGGGAAAAAAACTTAAGAACTGTGCCACCGGGCTGTACCAACTTTAAAGTTGGGTCTGGGTTTTATCATATGCAATTTAAGCATGTATAGTTCTTATTAACCCAAGGATCTAAGACAAATTTGTAAGTATCGAAAATGCATACATCCGGTTATAGTAAATTATTGTGTTATTGAGTTGTTAATGTAACACCCCCAAACTCGACCTAAACGCTATGGCCGAATCTGGTGGTGTCACATGTGAGTGCTTTTAGAAAAAAAAAAAACTTAGCAAGTTAAAAATCATCTAGTTTGTTATCTTTATTTAAGCGTGAAATCTCTAATCCAAATATTAAGTGAAAACATTTTATTAACGCGGAAGCTAAAACATCATTAATTCATAAATCAATAATTTAACAATTTAAAATCCCAAAACATATATTTAAATAAAGTAGACAAAACAAGGTGTTACTAAAAAATCCATGAATGTCTACCAGTGGCCACCATCGAGCCCTCCGTCATACCGATCCATCTACTGCCGAAGATTACCTGACAAACAAAATAAACAAAAGGGTGAGTTTTCATAAACTCAGTGTGTACATCCCCACAAACAGCATGCATACAAAGAGATAACAGAATACAATTATTCGGCCTTAGCCATACAGATATCACATGCATAACAGATCAGATATCAGAAAACATTATGCCCATCAACCCTGCACACCATCTCCGTCGAACCCATCACACCATGTGGGGATAAAATTGACCCATCCATCCCTGCGCACCATATATGGGGATATAATCGACCCATCCAACCCTACACACCATAAGGTACCACATCGCAGCACATATCATAAGTATGCAGCTTAGCTGCCAGGTGACGGGCTTATGAAGCCCTTCAGATACTCCCTTCACTTCGTCAAACCCATCCCGATGTAATGCATCATACAAGTATGGCATGCTGTAATGCAGACAAACATATTATACATTTATTTATAGAACATATTAGATAATTATGCTAAGTATATCATGCGAGCACATACATCACAGAATTAAGAGTCTAGTTAAGGCTTATCGACCCTACTACAGGTCACAATCGACTTAGGCGACCCGTGTAACCTTACAGAACATTTCAGATTAAAGGGGCTCACATGCCTGTGTGCCTTGCCGGTGTGGGCCCACACGCCTATGTAGGTCACACGGTCCAAATTGGTCTTGCCCATGTGGATCACACGGCCTGGCCCAGATTCCCACACGCCTGTGTGGTTCACCTGTGTGGTCCACACGACTCATTTTCCTGAGCCAGTGCCTCGCACACGGCTTACAAGCCATCACACACCCATGTTCGTTGCACCCATGTGGCACGCGCACGGCCTAGCTCGTCAGTGACACGCCCGTGTCTCGCAAAGCATGCTACCACATGGGCAGACCACAAGCCCATGTGGGGTCGACTGGCCACTTTTTGGCTTTCATCGAAACTCATTTTTTGTGTAATTAGAGTATACACCTGGTTCGTTTTCATTGCTAATCCAACCATGAGCACTCCAAAGCCTAAAATTGATCATAGCGAACCCAAAATCAGTTTCTTAAGTCAGATTATTAAGAATAGGCAAATCCTGAAATGAGAGCTCTACTTACCTTCAACGAATAACAGTGATTCTTCGCTGGTTAGAACCCGATTAGCAATTTACAGAACTTTGATAATCCCCTGATTAGCAAATAAAATCCCTCTTAAACAATCTCTAAACGAAGTCACGCAATTTAATAAAGTGATACTTACCGAATCGACAGAACCGCTAGCAATATGCCTAAGCTTATCGAAAAAGAAGAAAAACAAAGAAGAAGAGAATTTTGGCAGCAAGGGGGATTTGGGAAAAAGAAAACGACAGAGAGAGCAAAAAGAAAAAGAAAACATCTGATAAACCCTACCCCCTTTAGTGTTTTAGTCCAACTCAAACTTCCGCACAACTTAACAGTAAAATTAATGCTACACCCACGACTCGAAATTGAGATCTCAGGCATAATTCCTTGCCATTTAACCACTAGACCAACAGGCTCATTCTATTATATTCCTACCAATAAATTCTTTTAAGCCCATTAACCAAAAGTCAAACTTTAACTAGATAAAACCAAAATTTAGCCCAAGTTATGGCTCGAACTTGGGACCTCCCAAACACACCCCAGAGCACATAACCTCATAAACCACATATATTTATACAAAAAAGAATCAAAACAAAAGTTTCGATGTTTCCATGCTCAACAATCACAAAAGCCGAAATTACAAAAATTTGGGCATTATAGTTAAAATAAGTGTTGTATATTTGTTGATTGAGTTTTAGCTCAATTAGTATGGGTATTATTGTCAATACAGGAGGACATGGGTTCAAATGTGCTGAAACGCCTCATTTTCATAGGCATTGTATTAAAAAGAGTAGCTATGATAAGAACCTATAATGAGATTATTCAAAAAAAAATGATAGATGTATATTTAAAAAAATAAAAATAAATAAGTGTTGTAATAGTTCTTCAATGAAACAATTAAGAATAGCAAAGCATTACTGAAGAAAGAGCAATAGAGGAGCCACAAAATTAGTTGGAGCCAAAAAATTAGTTATGTACTTTGGATTAAGAACTTATGTTGTTCACTATACAAATTTCCTGATGCAACTTTTTGATAACCAACCCAATTTACTCAAACTCATTAAAGATAACTGTAGCCTCAAAATTGTGCAGTTTGTATGCTCTCTCTCTACATTCAAACCACCTTTTTCACTCAAAAGTGAAATTATAAAACAAATTTACTTAAATAAATGTTCCTTATCCATAAAATAAAGCTATCAAAATATACAAAACATGAAAGATGGTCCCAACACTTCTATAGGCACCCTTGAAATACTTTCAATGCATTTCAACTTCTTTCAAATTATCCTCTAATAAATAACAAACATTATCTTTTAAATAAATGTCTTATCTTTCCTATCATATCCCTTTAGATAGTTTCTTATCAAATCTTCAAAATAGATTAATTATCACTTTCAAGAGTTCTCTAGATTAAAACTCTAATAATGAAACAAGTGATAAACTGCCATAATCTAAGGGCTCTCCAAATAATTATTAGTTTCCTTTATACATAATAATTCTAAATTTGTTTGGCCTAATATCGCAATATATCATCAATAATAAAAGATTACAAGTAAAAAAATAATTAACATTTAACACAAAATAAGCATAGTTTTTGTCATAGAGCATTGTCAAGTTAGTTGTTGCAACAATTAGGTTTGACAAACTGCTTTGACATAATGTTCTAACAATTTTCTTCTTTGACATTTTTAACAAAACTCTACTTTTATTGCTCATCTTCATTCTTATGCTTTCCCTTACTCAATTCACCACCTTTCAAATTGCATCAGGTTTGTTAAAGGGGACAAGACAAGGGACTACATCAATAATCTTGCAAATCAGAGTTGTAACTCGTGAAATATATTTATTACGATCAACATGGGTAGCAACATTACGTTTCACTCAAGCATCAATCTATTTTTGATCTTCAAAATAGATTCGTGATTGAACATTCCTCACCTATGCTTGTATTTGCTTGTTCTTCTTAGTTGGTCTAGGTGGAGTTGCAACATGTGGTGAAACATAATTGATTCTTCTAATATCATTAAGTAGCTTAAAACATATTGGTTTGATGTGTCCAATTACTCCACAAGAGTGACATACAGGTCTACGCTATTGCTTGTGTTGAATTTTCGAGAGCGCCAATTTTCTTGGCATTGACAACAATAATAATAAGGAAGTTGAAACATGTTCTGTAACATGTCTAGAGTTACTTCTTTTCAAATCATCAATCATCTTAACACTAAGGTCTAATATGGCCAATCACTTCACAATAATAATAGATATGCTTTTGAAAATTTCCTCAAACTAGGAATCAACAAAAGTTTCTTTAGTTTTAATAAAAATAGTAAGGGAAGAGATTTCTTATCATTATCAATATAGCTCAGGCCTTTTTAACTGGTTTTTGTTTTTCCAACAACTAGTATTTCATCAAGCTTATCACTTATGTATCCAACTTAAGTATCTCTTGATCAAATAACTAAATCTTTTTTTTTTTTTGTAAAGCTTTCAATTCAAACTCACGATAAGTAAAAAATACCTTTTTTCTTTATTTCTTAAACTAATCTCTGATGGTCTTTCTTCAAAGTGGAGTTTTCAATTATGAGGTTTTCATTATCTTTATATACTATGTTACAATGTTCCAACAACTTGTAAATTTCTTATAACTCATCAATACTTATATCAACATCAATGTTACTATCCTTTTTTGAAATTGTCTCAATAGTTTCTACAACACTAGAAGTTAGAACAAGTTTTTACTACAAAAGTAAGTAATTGCTTCATTGACCATCTTCTTCTTCACAAGCAGTATCCTCATCACTTCAAGTAACATGGAAGGACTTATTTTCCTTTTGAATGTGTTTATACATCCAGCATGTATGTGTCCAAAGCCTTGGCATTCATGGATTTGGATTTTTCTTCTTAAGCTCTTCAACAACCATTCTTTTTTTCTTGATACAAAATTGATTCGTATTTGAATTTTTACCATTCTTAGAGAATAGCTTGAAAACTTTATTGAAAAATTTGGAAAAGGGTCTAAGATATTTTAAAGAACCAAATGTTGGTTCAATTGTTACAATATCTGATGTGATAGTGAAAGCAATATTCTTCTCAAACTTGAATTTTTATCTTTTGCTTTGGTCTCGAATGTTTGTAATTAACCAATCAACTCATTTATTTGCATGGTGTTGATATCTTTTGCAATTGTTGTAACTTTGATGGTAAACCTTTCTACAATTATCACAACACCTTTCAAACTAATTTAACATTAAAGTATTCCTCACTAAAAGTAGAAGCTTCATTAGTAATATCACATAATTTAGTAAAAAAACTCAACCAAGTTTCATCACCAAACATTCTAAGGTTTTTAAAACTAGTTGTTAGCATATGAAGTTTTGACAATTTCACTCTAAAAGAACTTTTATGAGTTGTTTTGAGAATACTCCAAGGTTTTTTTATTTATTTATAGAAACAAATTTAGAAATTTGTTTGAACTTTTTAACATCTACATAAAAATAACATTCAGAGCTTTTGGAATTGTGATTTGTAATCTTATCTCCTTCTGTAGTCCACATTGCTATTGATTTTAATTCTCATAAATGCTTTTTTTTTTTTCATAAAGTTGAGCGCTATCAATTAAACACAAGGATCACATCAAGTAAGTTAGGTGGCACCAATGGACATGTTTGGGTATAATAAACCATTTTTTATTGAGTTGTTGAAATAATATTGCAATGTTTGTTCCGACAGTTAAATGAAATAGTTAAAAAGTAATAAAACATAAGTAAAGAAGGAATAATAGAGGAGCCACAAAATTGGTTTCGCAATTCAATTCAATAACCTATGTTGTGGGGCCTTGCCCAGAATGAATCCATTATATAGACTTCCTATTACAACTTTTAAAAACCAACTTTATCCCAACTTACCAAATATAATTGTAGCCTTACTGTTACATAGCTTTAATGCATCAACACTTACTCTTTACTCAAATCAGACTTCCACTAGAAGGAAATAATCATTATATTAGAAAGTGAAATTACAAAGCAATTATACTTAAATAAAATTTTCCTATCGAATAAGTAAAACTTTCAAAATATACATCAACATGAAAGAGTATTCTAAGCCTTTAATAAGCAACCTTGATGTAGCTTCAATGCATCTCAACTTCTTTGAAATTTTTTACCAATAAGTAGAAGATATTATCTTCTTAATAAAACTTTGACCTTTGCTATCATATCCCTATAGATAATCCCTTATCAAGTTTTTAGAGTCGACTGACTATCACCTTTAAAAGTTCTCTAGGATTAAAATCCTAACAAAGAGGCAAGTGATAAACTCCCATAATATGCAAACAAAACATTTTTAAGTTTGGGGTGTGACACTTTTCCTTGTCTTTCTTTCTCCCTTTTGGACTTTGGAATTAGGTTTTTTGTTGATGGTTTATGGCTTCTTTTGTTGACTTTTTCTCTAGCGACCTCCATGCTGCTTTACTATTTTTTTTTCTTGGTGGGCATTTTTGTGGGGTAATGTGCTTAATTGAAATATTATTGTGGTTAAATTTAATGAACTTTGGACATGGTTTCTACTAATTTTGGTACTTTATTAGTAAGTTTTATGTCGTGCAATATATGTCCTAAGAGTTGGAAAATAAGTTGAAATGTGAATTGCATGGAAAATTTGGCATGGGAGCAAAAGTAACTTACAATTTTTTTTAGATTTTAAGATTATTTTATTTTAATATTTATTTTTATTTGAAAAGACAGATCGATTAAGATTAGATTTTTTTTTGTAAGGATCAAGTAAAGGCTTTTTGTTTGATTTTCTATTTATTTTTATTTGCCTTGTTTTGGAATGTGGTGGCAGGCCTTATTTTATGTTTTAATATGTATATCGGTGTAAAACGAATATGGTTTTATAGTCTTAATTTTTTCTATTATTGATATTTTGACAATTCAACCATTGAATTTATTAGTATAATAGTACTTGTCACACATGTAAAATTTAGAATTAGTTCGATATCTCTATCATAACGATATAAAATATTGTCTATATTGATATATATTTAATGGTTAAAAGATTTTTTACATAAAATAAATAGTAAAAAAGGTTTATTTCAAACTTGATATGCATAACCTACATGAATAAAATATGAAATTTAATGGTTGGATTGTTAAATATTAATAGTAGAAAAATATATAAAAGTGTGCAAAATCATGTTAGTTTTACATTAGTATAAGTGAATATATATATAATGCATTTGGCGTTGGTAGGGGTAGGACCACTGTTGTCGAAACCCTTTTTATTTTGAAAACAATGGGGATCAACTTTTGAAAATATACATGTGGAGTCGTTATCAATCTCTTGATTTAGGTGTGATTGGGCCACCTACTAAAACGTTTTATTCTATGAAAAATCAAAAAGTGGGTTCGGGAGTCTGTTACACATGAAGAAGGGTTAGCACCCTCATTACGCCCAAAAATTGGTACCAAATTGATTTGATGCTATCCTTATGCCAAAAAGGTTTTTAAAGAGAAGATTTTCCAAAGTATGATTCTTTTTAAAATATTTAAATAGTTCAGATTAGTAGTCAAAATTCTCTCGTTTCAAAGATATGCAGTATCATACCCAGCACGATTGGATACGATCCCTTATACCTTTGAAAGCGTAATTGATTTTCGACTTTTGAAAACTCATACACTAAAATTATAAAAGGTTATCCAAATATTTAGTTCACCAGAAAAATCATACCCAGTATGATTGAGCACAATTTTCCGAATTCCCCAAATATTGGATATTGCCTTATTTCAGAATTTTTTAATGATAAAAAAAAGTAGAAATTTGCTCAAAACACATTTATCCATTTTAAAATGGAATGCTTAATGCATTGTATCGAAACATTTGCATAGGAAAGGGGTAATGAACATGAAATAATAGGATACAACAGTTACAATTAACAAATCCAATAATTATGTATAACTATTCTAAGTACAATGTGACCAAAAAATTCTTTAAACATGAATAGTGAATAATTAATACAAAATAATATACACAATAATTAACATGGCACAATATAAAATAATGCACAAAAATATGTATAAAATAAAATGGAATTAGAAATCAATATAGTATAAGACATTTTCAACATAATGATGAATTAATGACCACATATATATATATATATATATATATATATATATGTATATAAGTTAACAAATTTACATAAAAACTTGGGATATATGTTTATTGAAATAGTTATTCTAAAATAAAAAGCTCAAATCGAATTATATACAAAATATTTAAAACACAAATTCCTAATTATAGCATGAAATTAATAATGTATGAAAAATTAAAAAAATATAAATTATACATGTAACAAATTTTAAAAATATAATCATGTACTCAAAAGGTAAAAAAACTATATTTATAAAATACCTAAATCTAGTGATGTACATTTATAAATCTATATTTATAAAGGAATTTTGAAACAAATAACATATAACATAATTTTTCATGTAACAAATTGATTTGGATTGATGGCACATATAAATAATACATACAACATAATAAAATATGAAAGTGTATACAATAAATAAATTGTATGATTTAAAATATTGTTCTTAAAAGAAACGCATTATACACATAAATAATTTTAGAGAAAATATATATACATAAAAAATATTAATATGAAATCGATAACGTGGACTATAATAAAAAATAATTTAATATGAGTTATTTACATATGAATAAATTTTAGAAACAATTGTACGCTAAGATAACATGGAATTAAAATGTGAATTATAAGATTAAATTAATTTTATCATAAATTATATATGCAATAAATTTTAAAAAAGATAATTACGTATACAAGTTGATTTAAAAAAATAAAAATTATATGTATAAAATAACATAGGATTAATAATATATAAGGTGAAAACTTGATATAAATAAATACATATACAAGAATAATAATATAAAACAGTGTTCGATTTCAATAAAATACTTAAAATAAATAAATTATATTTAGAGTTAAAAGAATATATATCAACATATCAACATATAAAATATATATATGTATATATATATATACATGTAAAATTCACCAACAATATAATAACAATGTATAAAATTATTTTTAGATCAACATCAATTAAATTTTTAAAGCAAAGGTATATTAACATAACAAAACAATTTCAAGAAGCAATTATACAAATGAAAGAAACAACAAATTAAAATAATACTTAGAAAAATGATGCTAAGATAAATTTAAAAACAATTACTTAAATTTTGCATAAATACGAGTAAACATATAAACTAAACAAAACTTGGTTGAAATGAATAATAAGATTAAGAGGTCAATTTGTAAACGATAGGAAAAAAAAAATTTAAAATGAAACATGTACCAATGATCAAGGACCTAAGACATAAATATCTCAAGCTTCAAAACGCAACATTCAAATAAGGACTAAACCGTGACAATGTGTAAATCTCAGGGAAAATAAAAAACAAATAGAACGTGATTGAGGCTTAATTAAAGATTGGCGCAAAAGGGGAGGGACCAAATGCGAAATTCACCCAGAGTAGCTAATTGGCCTCTAAAGACTAAACGGTGACGTCTTTATTTTGTCATTAAACCTTAAAAAATTGTTTGAATGGCACTCTGTCGTTTTCTACAGCAATTGAAGCAAAATCCTTCCCCATATCCATCTTCATTTGGCCGATTAAGAAGCCAAATCCCTAGCCTCTCTTGATTTTCCCTCAACCGATTCTAACACCCCTTTTTTAAGCACCGATCTACCTCTATCAATGGTGACGAGTAGATTCGGGCTTCAAGGGACGACCATCTAGGCCACGAGGTTCCATCTACACTCCGATTTCAACGAAGAAGACGGAGTCTCTTAGCACATTCGCAAGGTAAATCTCTTGCTTTCTCTTTATTTTCAAATGCATATAAACTCTAATGAAAGATTAATGGAATCGAAAGAGAAAAAGAAGAAAAAATATTTGAATACGTTTTCAATTTTTTTGATTGCTGTTTTTAATATTCGTGTATATATTTGGGGAAAGAAGATCCCCTTCCATGTACATTCAGTGGCTTTTTATAGCCTAAAAATGAGAATAAATAAGAAAAAATCAAATTGCTTTGCTGTAAATTGCTGCGTATTCTGTTAATCCGCTTCTTCTCGCAGGTTCGACTGTACGGAGGAAAGCCACTCGTGGGGAAGCTGCAATGCGTGCGAGCAGCAGTTGGTGACTTGGGATTTCCAGAGTCTTCCCCCATTCGGGCTGTTTGGGCTAATTTCGGGATTGGGCCTACTAGGGTATTAGTTTATTTCGGCTAGAATTTAAATTTAATGTTTGTCAGATATTAATTTGGTTAATTGGGTCATGGGCTAATGGACTTTTATTGTATTGGTTTATTATTGTTTTTTAATTTTTGGTTTTTTGGTTTTCTAACAGGCCCGGGCAAAATGGGCCTATTACAACTGTAATTGTTTTGCTATTCTATTTCCATACATTTATATAGTATTATATAAAATTTTTATCTGATAATTTTTGCTATTTGAAAATATCATTAAGTACAAGTGGTTGTCCGGAAAGTCAAGCAGTTTTAGGAAATGAGGTATCTGGACCTTATTTTTATAAATCGAGCTTGTAAATATTTTTTAAAATATTTTTCGAGTGATTAAATAGGTGTATTAAAATTTGGTTAGTAAATTTTAACGTTTAAATAGTTAATTAATTAAAAGTGACTTAATTGTGAAATTGTTAAAGTCAATTGTTATAGTTAATTAATTTAATTGAATTCAAAGAATGAAATGATGGATTTATAAGGAAATTTAGCCATATATTTAGCTTTGTTATTAAATGCATGTTTATTTTAAATAGAAATGAAATGATTAAAATAATAATAATAATAATAATAAAACTAAAGTGGAGGCATCATCTTCTTTCTTTGTTTCTTCACCGAAAGTTGAGAGAACAACTCCGTTAAAGGAGGGAGCTTAAAATTCGGCTACACAAAAGCTTGTGCATGTAAGCATTTTCTTAACTTGTTTTTCATGAAATTGGTATTTTTGTGATTGTTATTTTGATGTCTAGCTAGATTATGGGTTAATTTGTGAAATTATCAAATTAGAGAAAATATGCCATTGATGAATTTAAATGATTTTGATGTTAATTGGTAGAATATGAAGTTTAGTTGTTAAATAAACATATTTTGTTAGGTAAATTTTTTTTATGATTTTAAGGTTTAGGGACTTATTTATGAAAATAGTAAAATTTAAGGAAAATATTGTAAATTGATGATAAATACGGGCTGTTATAAGGCTAGGTAAAAATCGGCTAACATGAATTTTAATTAAAAGTGGTTAAATTAGAAGTTTTGGGTTTAGGGACTAAATTGTAGAAAGTACGAACTTTGAGGGTAATTTTGTAAATTTTCATTGTTAATGGTTATAAGCTATATTAATTATTTTTAAATGCTGAAATGTGATTCATTGAATAAACATAATTATCTAGATCAAGAAACGACTCAATTGGACACAAATCGCAGAAAAATCAAAGTAGCGGATTAGTCATTAGATCACATTAGGGAGTCGTTTTGGTACATGTAAGTTCGTAGTCCTTAATCTCGAACTTTATTTATTTACTTAAATTAAATCTATTATTATTTTTGATGTCTAATTACAACTTATAAATGTAATTGACTAGAAGTTAACTGAAGAGTTATGGACTTATATGTATAGCTATGGAATAGATTAAAGGATTAATTATAGTCATTGATGCAATGGTTGAATTATGAAATGAAAAATTGTGGAATTATATATATATATATATATATATATATATATGAAATAGACCATGGAAGTACAATGGAAAGTGAATTGGAGTAATTGAATGATTGAGAAAATAGTTTTAAATGGTTGGTTATGGATAAATGATTTATGTGTACATTTATGAGTTGTATATTGAACTGAATAAGTTCATGGTGAGCAATATTGGTAAACATAAGAAGTTTAGTTATGATATAATGGAATTGAGATTATTTGATCTTGTGTTGGAAATGTAGGACGTATATACACATTTAATATTGTCAGTTTATCCAATTAGCATTGGGCACAAATCTTTGTTGATTTATTTGACTAGTGCAAGGCACAACTACTATCGATTTATCCAGCTAGTGCTGGGCACAAATCTACTATCGGTTTATCTGTTTAGCGCTGGGCGCAAATCTTTGTCGGTTAATTTAGCTAGTGTTGGGCACACATTTAATATCGTCGGTTTATTTGACTAGCGCTGAGTGTAAATCTTTGTCGGTTAATTTGGCTAGTGTTGGGAACACATTTAATATTTTCGGTTTATTCAACTAGCTTCAGATGCAAATCTTTGTCGATTTATTCGACTAGTGTAGGGCACATCTATTGTCGGTTTACCTGACTAGCGCTGAGCACAAATCTTTATCGATTTATTTGACTAGTGCAAGGCACATCTATTGTCGGTTTACCCGACTAGCACTGGGCGCAAATCTTTATCCATTTATTTGATTAGTGCAGGGCACATCTACTATCGGTTTACCCGACTAGCGCTGGGCGCAAATCTTTATCGATTTATTTGACTAGTGCAGGGCACATCTACTGTCAGTTTACCGACTAGCGCTGGGCGCAAAAATTTGTTACGATTTATCCGTAAGGCACCGGGTGCCAATAACAGATTGGTCAACGTTAATAATGTTTAACTGATCGTTTGAAGTTGGTTGGTAAATGAGAGATAGATTAAATTGTACATGAAATATTCATGAGGAACTTATAGTACACTATGTGGTAATAACCATTACAAGTTACATATTTGAATTGATGGGTTATTAAACACATATGTAGTTCTTTGGGTTAATGAAATTACTTAGTATTTGATTATTGTTCTGTGTGCAGGTTAGGTACCTATATTTTGACTATTGACTCAGCATCTAACGACAATCCCGAACTCAACATTGGTGATGTATTTCTTTTTGTGTCTTAGTATGTACCTAGGATAATGATATTTTGAGTAATAGTCTTTTGGTCTATGGTTGAAATTAGTGTAAGTTACTTATGTTGAATGTCATATAAAGCTTTTGAGTTATCTTTTGCCTTGAAACAAATGCTTTTATATAGTTATGAATGAAATAAGCATGTTTGATAAGCTTAACTCTTTTGGATGTGTATAATTGTTAATGTGAATTGATAAATGTTATGTGCAATGGAAACTTGGTGAGAATGGTTATATTTGGCTATTTTGGTGGATGTTTGAGTATGAAAATGTGGTTAATGTCATATGCTCTTTAACTTGGTTATTTGCATGATTAATCTTTGTTGAGGTGCCTTTGAATGACATATTGGTTAGGTATAGGATGGTTGAATTTTGGCTTGTAATTGATGATTTAAATGTGGTTTCAATGATGGCACATTGGTTAAACACTTAGGTTGTGTGAAATTGGCATGTTTTGAATTGTTTTAAAGTGTATTTGATGTTGTTAAAATGATTTTAGGCTTGACATATTAACCAAGTTAGGTGTGGTGATTGCCCTGTTTTAGGAGCAAATTATGATACACATGGCTCGGGACACGGGCTGTCACACGGCCGTGTGTCACACGCGACTATCTACATGACCATTTGTCTTATTATTTTTAGGTGCAGGGATCACACGGTCTAGCACATGACCTGCGACACAACCGTGTGTTTTAAAAGCAGTTTGTCAAACAGGCAGGTACATGGCCAGTGACACGACCGTGTGACCTCAATTCGAATGTACACACGGGCAGACACATGGGCTGGAACATGACTGTGTGTCTAGATTACGAATGTCCACAAGGCCGTATATGTCCATTGTTTTAAAAAATTTTAACTTTTTACTAATTTCTCTATTTTGTTTTGCATTGACCTTAGAATGTTCCTAAACTATTTTTATGGCCTTGTAAACTCGGTTTAAGGCCGTAAGTGTATGTTTGTTATACATGGAATGTAATTTTATGACTTGTAATTATAATTGAATATTTGTAAGTTAGTAATATTTAAGTGTTTAAAATGTTATTGTAATATTCCATGACCCCAATCCGGCGACGAAGATGGGTTAGGGATGTTGTAGCTTCTACTAATTCTTCTCTTCAAATAGGTTTTATTTTTGTAGGTCTTGACAGCCTAAGAAATGGTATAATCTAACTTTGACTTTAAATTAAATCAAAATCAATACAAAAAATGGTGCATAAAAAAAGTAACTTTTTAACCTTCATAAGAATATGATAAATACATCCAAATTCTAAGCTTCATAAAGAAATACTAAATTAGTTTCTAAGCTTCTATTTTACTATAAAAAATGTATATATGCTTAAAAGAATTTGATGTTTTTTAAGTTTTTAAGTTTAAATCTTGTAGATAAACAAAATTACGATGAAAAAACCTTTATCTATGAGTCCGACCTAACTTCATTTTGAATTTAATCAAATCTCAATTTAAAAAAATAGGCAACTTTTAGCCTTCATAAGAATGTAATAAATGCATCCAAATTCTAAGCAATAGATAAAATTGCATGCAACTTGGGTGTTAGCTTATAAGTTGTTCACACTTCCAACATGGTTAAGAAATGTTAAAGAAAATTTACCATTGAATCCGTTGTTTTACCTCTTATTTTAAGGATTCATGACAATGGCATGCATTTCCCCCCCTTTTAAGTACCTCATTCTTTAACACCCACAATCGAGCTTTGCATTCTCAACTTGATCAATTTGAATCATGGACAAAGAATATTTTTTAACCAAAGTCTTGTCCTG
The DNA here is from genome assembly GCF_025698485.1 of Gossypium arboreum. Taxonomy (NCBI): domain Eukaryota; kingdom Viridiplantae; phylum Streptophyta; class Magnoliopsida; order Malvales; family Malvaceae; genus Gossypium; species Gossypium arboreum. The sequence continues at coordinate 117,095,042 of NC_069073.1, forward strand.
TTGGTCAAGTTTTATACGAAGAGTAGTGTTTTGTGTTCTTCGAGTCGGTCCAATCCCCACGCACATCGCGGTGATTATGGACGGAAATCGAAGATACGCCAAAAGAAAACTATTAGAAGAAGGCGCTGGGCACGATGCGGGCGCTATGGCGCTGTTGAATTTGATCATTTATTGCTATGAACTCGGAGTGAAATACATTACCGCTTATGCTTTTTCCATCGATAATTTTCGAAGAAAGCCAAGTGAAGTGCAAAAAATAATGGATTTGTTGAAGGAATGTATGACGGTGTTGGCCAAGATTGCGAAGCATCATCCGATCAAAGTTAATTTCGCTGGAAACCTCGAGCTTTTGAATGCAGAACTTAGGGATGAAGCTTGTAAACTCATGGGAGCAACCGCCGAGTATTCCAAATTCGTTGTCACGATTTGTGTATGCTATTGTTGCACTGACGATATCGTTCATTCCGTCGAAGAATCTTGCCGAGAAAAATGCTATTATCATAGTTATATCGGAGATAGTCATGATGACGATAAAGACGATGATGACAAAGATGATGAGAGGCATATGATAAATTTGGTAGACATTGAAAAAAATATGTATATGGCGGTTACACCAGATCCCGACATTTTGATACGCACCGGCGACAAGCATCGACTAAGCAATTTCCTTCAATGGCAAACTTGTCATTCCCTTTTGGCATCATTGTCTACAGATTGGCCGGAGATTGGTGTATGGCATTTGGTGAAAGTGGTTATAGATTTTCAGCAAAACTACGATTATTTTGTTAGAAAAAGGTTGCAACAATTATAAATATATAATATTCATTATTTACATTAATTAGTTCTTAGGTTGTATTAGTGGAGAATCTTATGGTTTTAATGGAATGTGTGATTGACAATAATGCAATTGTTTGAAAGGTTATTCTAAAATTACAAAATACATTAAAAAAATGCATTAAATATTTTATTTATTTTAATAAATTATATAATTTATATCACTTAAAAAATTAATTTTACAACTTTTTCAAGTAAACACACTGTAATAGCCCAAATTTGACCGGGCCTTAAAACCAAAAACAGAAACACAAAAAATAAAATAAATGTTTGTTTATTTAAACAGTCCAGGTTACAAAGCCCAAACCGTAGGCCCAAAATTGAAACAATTCAGCTAAGCCCGTTTACACTCTTGACCCAAATAACCATACCCAACTATACCCTACCCCAGATATACTAAACTAACCCAATGTTTAAATGGCCCAATTAGCCCAACTTATTCTCAGCAGCAGAGAAACCCTAGCTAAGGTTCGCGCCGCAATCAACCTAAGGGTTGCGCCTTTTCAACTCCTGTTGTTTCAGCTGCCCTCCATCAGTGCCGTGACTCTGCCTCCGTAATTAGTGCACGAATCCACACAAGCACGGTCACTGTCGGATTCCTTGGTGATACCTGCAAGAAAAGGAAACAAACAACAGATACGCGAAAAAAGCAAAGCAAAAATGGCAAGAAAATCATAATAAATCGGTCAAAGATATAGTAGGCAAGAAATAGAAAGAAATCCTCGATTTCTTTCCTAGTTTATACAGTAACAGTGGCTATAAAAGCCCGAAAGAAAAATAGTGTAAAGGGGACCTTTTTTTTAATAGAAAAGATATTCAAAAATATTCATTCAAACACCAACAGTCTCTCAAAAAAGGTGATTTAATCGCATATTTCATGCTTTATTTTGAGCATATATAAACTGTTCTAATATATATACGAGTGAGGATCTAAAGGAAAAGAGGTTACCTGTGGAAGGACGAAGGTTTTTAACCTTCAGACCACCGCAAACGGTGGCGCGTGAGGACCGTGAGGCGAATATGGCCCGGTGATCGGAGGCTAAAGCCGAGGAGCCGTCCTTTCCTCTCTGCAGAGAGTTTCAAATTTTTTTTTTATAACTGGTGTAAAATGATTTTTTTGGGCTAAAGCTTTGGCTTATATAGCCCCAGCGAAACGACGACGTTTTTAGACCCCCAGGATTCGCGCGCTGACCTGATTACCCGGGGAGGATCCGCGTCTTTTTTAGAATTGGGTTAATTACCCAATTGATCCTTCCACCCTTTTTGTGTTTACAATTAAGTTTTATTTTATTTATGATTTAACCTCGATATTTTGTCTCAATTGTGATTTAATCCCTAAAGTAGTCGCTTTAAGTCCCGCTTAAAACGCAATCGTTTTGGGAATAGGGAAATTTTCCCAATGAGTCCCTTTTGTTTTGAGCTCTTTTTAATTAGGACCTAAATTCTATTTCTTTTGAATTCGCCCAGTAATTTTACTGGATTTTAAATTTAGCCCAATAGATTTATTTTATTATTATATATATATTTCATATATTGTAATTTGCTTTTGTTTTTTAACCCTACTTTTATATTATATATTGAAAAATTATTTTATTATATATATATTAATATTATTTATTATCTATTGTTTTCACAAATTGTTATTATTTTACATCATTATTTTTATAATTATTCTATTTTTACCTGTATTATATATATTTATTAACTATTTATATATATTGTTTTTACATATATACTTTTATTATTTTATATTATATCTATTATATTTCTTATTTCCTATATATTTAAATTATATTTTATTATATAACGTTTATTATATTTTTATTTTTATTCTATATTACTTATTGCTTTTGTTATGTATATCATATATTATCTATTATATTATTTATGTTATTCATTATATTATTTAAAATTTAAAATTTGTAAATTAAATTATATTTTAGCTCATATTATACACATATTAAATTATTAGTTATTTATTTATTATATATTATTTTAAAATGATATTTTCATGTTATGTGTTATTTTATAAATTCTTTTACATACTTTTATTATATATTTTTGAACCCAATATATTTATTATTCTTTTATAAATACTTTGTTATTATGCTTTATATATTGTATAGCAAATACTATTTTAAAATTATTATTAAATATTATGTCTTCATTTGTATTATATGTACACTTTGTTAATAATAACTCATTTCATTTTTTTTATATATATATTGCATATATCGTGTGTTACATATTATTTTATATTTATTATTTAATATTACATTTCATGAACATGTACATTGATATTGTATTATTCTTTTGTATGTCATGCATTATTTTATTACTTTTTGTATATCATGTATTATTTAATTATTAATTTGTATGTTTGTATCGTTTGCTTATTCATTTCTTAATATATGCTATATATATCTTTGTATGCATATTGTTAATATTTGCTATGTATATATTATTTTTATATGAATGTATCTAATGTCCGATCTTTATATTACTACCATCATTTTGTTTAAATGCACATATTATTTACCTACTACCATAATATATTACTATGTATAATTTATAATACAATACAATTTCCCACGCATCATTTTTTTTAAAAAAAAAAAGCCCAAAGTTTTTAAAAAATATAAAGGCAATGCTTGGTGTTTGAAAATTTCGAGAAAGTAGTGCCCTAACTTATTGGGTTGCGGCTTTTCTCGTTAAGTTCGAATAATCAAGTACCCTTCTTAGTGTACGAGCAACTGTCTTGGAATTTCGAAGCGTTGTGTCCTAACTTATTGGATGTGGCGATTTGTCGTTTCGAGATAGGGATTTCTAAAAGGTTAACTTAGTGTCAATGTTTTGATACGAGTGAACCCAAATTTTCAAAATCAAAGTATTTTAAAGAGGATTACATCTTAAAATTTTTTAAATTTCCGACATTAAAGACATTTGATAATCAATTAGGTACCAATTTTTGGGCGTTATGAGGGTGCTAATCCTTCCTCGTATGTAACCGACTCCCGAACCCGTTCTTTTATTTCGTGGACCAAAACTAATGATTTTAAAACAAAATGTTTTAAAGGTGATCTAATCACACCTAAAAAGATTGGTAACGACTCCCGTTTTCGTTTTTTAAAATCGATTCCCATTTTTCAAAACTCGATTTGAAAATGATTTCGACACACACATTTAGAGATGCATAAGTATTATTGAGGATTATACCATTGAATATTGCATTTAGAGCTTTGGAATTGTAGCTCTTTAGCTTAGATATGTTCTATTTGCATTAGCAATGAAGGGGTTCTCAATTTGTCAAAATTTCTCTCCAATTTTTTCATCTATAGTTTTAATGAAAATGTTTACCCGCACCTTACAATATGTATAATCGAAACAATCCAACAAAGATGGTAGTAAGATTAAACGTTTTTTTTTCTTTGCAAATCCATGTTCAAGAACCAAACTAGTTGACTCTGATACCAATTAGTGTATGGCTGTAGGGATGTTGCACTACTAATACCAATTAGTGTATGGTTGTAGGGATGTTGGAACAAGCTATTAAACAATAATTTTTTAACAAATTGAGTTTTCTTTGCTTCATATAAGTACCCAAGTTTGATTTTAATGTTTAATTTGGTACCTGAACTTTTTTTTTGTCCCGGTTAAGTATATGCTTATTTTTTTACTAGAGTAAACGTGTTAAACATTCATTGGGTTGTTCAGTTTGGCTACGAAATTGAACTTTAAAAACAAACTCAAGTACTAAGCCAGGACAAAAACACTCAAATACCAAATTAAATATTGAAACCAAACTCAGGTAGGAGATAATATATAACCCAAATTAAAACAACTAGTAAGGATACAATGCAAAGTATACTTACGAATCAAAGGTAAGTTTAAATTCTATCAATAAAAGGGGAAAATTTTATTTTTGGGCCTTTTACTGTACTAAAATTTAAATTTTCAGGTTCCTCTACTATATTTACAAATAAAAAGAAGTCAAAATTAATTTTGAGTCATCTATATTTTAATTTGATATAACTTGACTCTTCTACTTTTATAATGCTACTTGATAATTCAATTATTAACACAATTAATTATTCATTGGTTGAAGTGCCGACTTAAAGTTTTCTTTTCAAGTCACTTTTAAGCGCTTGGTTTACGATAAAATTTTTTGATTAAATTTGTTAGAAACACCCTTAAGCATTTGGTTCACATAGTAATTTTTTCTTTTTAAAAAATTCACATTAGTGCTTTAATAAGAATAATTAACGGTATTAATAATTTAGACTATTTAATAAAATAAAAATAAAAGATTAAATTATATCAAATTAAATTTTAAATTTTAGCATAGTAAAAGGACTAAAAGTAGAATTTAACCTAATAAAAAAGAAATAGTGGGCTTAAACATCCCTAGAAAATCGAATAAAACTTGACTGAAAAGAGTAAAATTTGTCATAAAAGGGTGAACGAAATTCATGCTTTTGTTTAAGTATTTTAGCCACTAAAGAGGTGTTTTAGGTGGATTGTGACCATCCACTTTGAATATAGTACGTTGGACTTAAATACACATTACATTTTTACTAATAATAAGTAGATATAATGGTACAATATACTGTCTTTTTAAGAGAAAACATACGTTTGAATTTTGGAGATGACATTGTTAAGAGGGGTAGATACGAATCTCGAATATGGACTATAAAATTGAAATGAAGAATACTAAAAATATAAAAATATCATTTTAGTCTACTATTTAAATTTTCACCTCGTTTAGCCCTTGAATATACATGGATTGTCACGTAAATGACACGTTAGTATTTAATTAATTTTTAAATTTAAAATATTTATTCTTTTTATATATTTTAAATAATTTTAATTTTAAAATGTTTTTATATACTTTTTGAATGTTTAAAATTTAAAATTAATTAAATACTTACGTATCATCTACATGGCAATCCACGTGTATGCAACGTTAACAAAGTTAAAAAACATTAATTTTTCCATTCATTTTGAGGTGATTTGATAAAAAAAATACAAGATTAAGGGTTAAAAAAGACGAAAAATACAATATTAAGAGCACTGTAGTGTTAACATGAGAACAAATGTGTTATCAGGAGTCCAAAAGTACTATCAGGAGCACTTATTCAAGATTTAGGACACTCATGTTATTACAACACTTCCAATACTAAAGCATATATTAGATTCATCTCAATATCATGCAATACTCCACAAAGAGTTTAATTATCCCATACATTATCTAAATACCTTTCATTTAAGTCCAAACTCAACTTCTATATCAATGTCATTTCACTCAAGATTCATTAAGTATATATATATAAAAGTATTTATAACACAATTAACCGACATTTATAATCATTAAAAACTGCAGAACTTACTAGGGACAAACAACAAAAGCAGGAGTGTCAAGGACTAATCTGTGATTTTCCTTTTTCCTTGATTATCTACCGGTTCTTGATCTATACAGTAATTTATTTTCAATTATCAGTTATAAACATTTTAAATCATCTCATTTAATTTATATGACATCTTTTACTCATTTTTTATAATTTCTCTAAAGTTTTAGGTTTTATTCAATTTAATCCTTAAAAACCGAAATAAGCATATAATTTACTTTAAGCCTCAAACTTTAAATCCAGCTTCAAACACATCCTTATACAGCTCTCAAACATCTATATTTATAAAGATTTCATGTCAATTTCAACATATTCTCATTTTAGTCCCTAAACTCAAAACTAACAAAAAATCACTTTATAAAATAGTCTTATTTTCCATCAAAGCTTCAAACTCAATCATATAACATCAAAAACCTCAAAATTCAATAGTGGTAACTTTTTGAAACTTTGACAGTTTTACGATTTAGTACTTGAGCTAGCTAAATTAAGCTACAACGATTTCATAAATATAAAATTTATGAAAAACGAATCTTGAATTAACTCATATGTATGGGCCGAACCTCTAGCTTGAAAAGAACAATGGCTTCCTTTGGTTTTAGGTTGAAGAAGCGGCAGGGAAAAGAAATGGCAAAGATGACATCCTTTCTTTATTTTTTATTAACCTTTAACTTATTATTTTTATTACATTTTAACAAATTTCCACTACAAACAACGATGAGGTAATTGCCATTTAAAACCATTCAATTATGCTTTTAGATTCATTTAGCACATATAATTTAATAGTGATTAATTTTTATGATTTTTACGATTTAGTCTTTATATCTTAATTAATTATCCAATCACTAAAATTTTTGGACCAAAATTAAATACATCTATATAAAAACTATTAAATATTTACAAGCTCGTTTTATGGAAATAAGATCCCGATATCTCATTTTCCAAAACTACTGACTTTAAGGTCAAATCACTTGTCCTTTAATTAACCTGTCCAACTAGCAAAATTTATCAAATCAAAATTCATTATAACACTGTATTTGACTCGTAAATATTAAATAATAATATTTACAAACTCACTCGTCGGAATTATGGTCCTGAAATCACTATCTCTGACATTACTGAAAAAGAGCTATTATAGTGCTCCCCCACACTTTCTCTTTTTTCCAAAATATAATTTTCAATCCTTTCACTCATCTTTCATTTATGTTATATTTAACACTTTTCATTCTTAAGCTTCTCTTGTTTTTTGTTTTCCAAATATATGCCTCATTATCCAAATATATGTGTCTATTACTTAACCAGACTAAAGATCTTCACCTGATATGATAGGTGATTGGCTTTGATACCAATTAAAAAGTCTAGTTTATAGTTTGTTTTAGTGAACTGTTAAAACAAATGTTGTAAAGGTATGTTAAGGTAGTAAAAAATGATATCCATAGTAAGCAAATTTGAGAAAGGAGACCCAAGATTGGTTTTCTTAGTTATGTTGTTAAATCTATGTCTGCAAGGCACTAACCTAGAGATTAAATCCATTATACAATCTTCTTAGGACAACTCTCAACAAATAATCAAATCAATTAGAGCTCAGTACAGATAATTGTAGTCTTAAAGTTGTCCCGTCTATATGCATTAACTCTACAATCAACCTTTCTTATACAAGGTTATACTTAAACTCGAAAATTGTAGAACTAACAACAATCACCAACACTTAAAATCAAATTCTTATTTCAACAAAATAGTCCACTTATCGACCTTGAGATCTGAAGGATGCATCCCCTTACAATGCCAACCATGAAACATATCTCAATCCCTTAGTTGGCTCATTTATCCATAATTAACATATCATGATAAAAATACACAGGACATGTGAATATCTCATGATATTTGGATTTTAGTAAGACGAAATAAACCTATATTTATAGCATAAACTCGAAATAATTGGCAACCGCAATGTTTCAACCTTATACAAATATTGTTATAAAACATGTTGTAACACTAGTTGTGACAATGATAGTAACACTGTCAATATTCTAACATCTTTCATTATGAAACAATTTCTCAAGCTATGTGACATATTTAGGATGGGTTTGGACAGACGGTGGGGTACGGTGCATTTAATTTACTTTTTGTCTCACACTACAATATCTAATCTCAACGCCACCACTATTTTTACACTAACCACAAGTAAACACATCACCCATCCAAATCCACCCTTAATGTTGTTGAACTCCCATTGAGTTTACAAGGGGATATTTGTAACGCCCCAATTTTCGGGAATCCTGTGAATGTTGGCATAGGTTTAATTATGTTAGTGGGCCTCTAGAAAGCCCAAACTTAAGATAGAACCCGACAATTTTAGTTAATTTTTGTTCCATAAGAAAAAGGGGGTGAAATTATGAAATAGGACCTATGTAAAAATGTTTGAAAATGCTATAGATTAAATTGAAGTGGCCAAATAAATAGGAGTGCAAAATAGGAGGATTTGCATGACAAACCTCCCATTTTACATGAAGTGGCCAGCCATCATGTTATTGTAGACAAAATGTACACTTGATATCTATAATTTATGGTACAAATTGATACAAATTGATAAAAGGTTAGGTAAATGTTCCATGATAATGGGTTAGGTAAATGTTTCATGATAATGGGTTAGGTAAATGTTTCATGATAAGAATTTCATGTCTTTTGTATTAAAGAATTAAATGGATGAAATATGAAGTTTTATTAAAAGAAAAAGGGGTGAAAAGAACAAAGTTTTGTCCATCTTTGTTCATCATAGCTGAAAGTTAGAGAAGAGAAAGGAGAAGAGAAAACTCTTGAGTATTCGGTCATTAGGAGGAGGAAAATTGAAGGTAAGTTCTTGGTACCTTGCTTCTATTTTGAGGTTCATGAGTTCATCTTGATTCTACTTTAACTCTCGAAGCATATTTTGGTTTTTAGTTGTGTTGTGAGCATTTAGTCATGAATTAAAATGAAGGAAATGGTTGTTGTTTCATGTTCTTTTGATGAAAAATGGAAGATAGGTGAAGTTGAGCCAAACAAATGAGCATGCATGTGCCTTAGATGTTAAAGGGAAATATCAGCTAACATGTTGTGCTTTAAAATGATGAAATGGAGATTATACTTAAGTAAAATCATAGATATGTGATGACTGATTGGTGATATACATGTTTAAATAACATGCATGCAAGGTATGTGTGAAAGAGTGATTTGGTAATAAATCTGCTTGGGACAGCAGTAGTAACGTGACTTTGGAAAATCACCATAAATTGTGGGAGAAGAATTAGAAGCTGAATAAATTATGTAATTAAAGATTATTGAGTCTAGTTTCTAATGAAATAAACAAGAACATATTTTGAATTCTGTACAATGAGAAATTTGATTCATAATGAAGAGTGGTCAGATTAATCAAACAGTGAAACATGGAAAACTTTAAGAAAAATCTGGTATTGATTGGCCATACCAAAAATTCTAAAAATTTTATGGGTAGAAGATATATGAGTCTATTTTCAGGGAAAATTAACGGAACTTGATTTGGAGTTTCGTAGCTCCAGTTATAAATAATTTAGTGACTGTTGCTCAGGAAGACAGCTTGCAGTGAAATTATGATTATGTGGTAAACATTGACAAAAAATTGTTAATGAGTTGCTTATTGATTTCTTATAAGCTTACTATGATCTGTAGGTGTGGTTGGCCGAATATTGTAAGGGGTTAATACGTAGTTTGTATTTGAATAGTTAGATTAACGTGTTAGTAATCCAATTGTAGGTGGTTCGTGTGTGGATCTCGTCAGCATATCGTCGCAAACAGGTGTGTAACTAACACCCTCTTTCTTAGTCTAGATCGGAAAAAGTCGAAAAGCCAAAATGCCGAAAACCGTATTTTGTAGATTTATGAAGTGTGCGAATGCTCGTGAGGTAAATCGATTAATGTTTTTGGTAAGCTGCAATGTTTGGACTGCAAAGTGCATGATTTCTGTGCCCTCAATATTTTTGGGCTTAATGGGCCAAAATTGAAATGATGGACTAACGGGCCCAATTCGGTAAGAACCCTCGGTAGCAATTCTGTTAGTACGTGAGAGGTAGGAATATGCATGAAAAACCTTAAAATAGATAAATTACTGGAATACCTTTAAAAGTGAAAAATTTACAGTTTTACCCCTAGGAGATAAATTACCGAAATACCCATAGGGTTAAATTTACCTAAATGCATGTTTGACTGTTGTTATTTACTGCATGCCATGTTGTTATTATCTGATGCATGGGACTGGGATATTGACGGAAGAAGTACTGAAAGTGGCTTGTCCACGCATCTGAAGCTTTACCTCAATTTATCGTTAATCGAAAAAGCAAGGCAAGAATCGTGGAGTGTTATTTGGATGGGTTGAGCTATTCCCACATGGAGTGTATGGCTGGTACGGGTGGAGTGTAGTGGTTGGTGGGTTGAGTAGTCTCCCAAATGAGCTTGCATATGTTTATTGATGTTGCATGTATTTTGAAATGGGCCTATGGGCCATCTGTTATCTGAATAAGGGCTAAGGCCCAATTTATTGTGTCTGAAAAGGGCTCGCCCAAGATATCCGTTACTTGAATGGGCTTAGCCCAATGGGCTTGAGCTGACTTGGGCTTTGAATGGGTTTTCCTTACACATCGAGTTTCCCCAAACTCACCCTTTTATTTTCATCCACGCAGAAATCCCCAACCATAGTGGGCTTGAGTCGTGAGGGAATTTGAGTGGCCACCCGCTCGAAAGTTTGGTTTTCTTCGTGAACTGGACATCCTATTATTTACTACCGAGGTTTGGGTTTTAAATGTAATAAGGCCGCTTAATTATTTTTTATGGTTTTAATATGTATTACTAAGATAGGTATTACTTATTTTAACTGTTGAAATTGGATAGCTTTAGGGCGCGTTTTCAAAAACAACAATTGATTTCAAAATAACACGACAACAAGAAAAGCTTCCGCAATGAAAGTATTTTCCAGAATTAATCACTTTTCCTAAAAATGACTTAATCAAATCGGTTTCCTAGAAATATCCATGACGTTAAGGTGTGGCAATGGCGGTATGCATGTTTAGGATTGGATCCGAAGGGAGCTTGGTACTTAAGCAGTCCGATGGACTCACCACCTCTTTTCCGGTTTCCTACCTAGTGCACAGCTTCCATTCAGTTTAACCCTTAATGAATTAATCTTTTGAACATCAAGTACGATTTTCTAGACTTAGAATGGAAAATTTTTTTTAACATTTTTGATGTGGCATGTCGGATCCGGTCATAACGTCTGGGCCGGGTTTGGGGTGCTACATTTAGTGGTATCAGAGCCTAGGTTACAACAACTCGGCTGTGGAATGGGTTTACAAAAACAAAGATTTTTGAAAGCAAAAATTTGATAAAGAATGCGAAAAACTTGATTTTCAAAATTTAGATATTTAGAAGGTGGCATTCCGAATCTCCACTCAAGTCTGTAAGTATTTCGAGTTTTTCAATATTTTCCGAATTTTTTCTGTCTGCATGAAACCCTACTAGGACACTCTAGATAGGATGATACTGAAACCATAGGAAAATCTGATAAGAGATTGAAACTGTAGCTAGACTTCGATTCTGCGAAAACAAACTCTGAACTACTGTCTGATTCATAAAACATCTGTAACAAAACACTGGAATTTTAATTGATGCATAAAAATTCGTAATCAAGATAATACGATATGAGTACAAGAGGCCGTGGACGGGGCCTAGGAAGTGCTCGAGCGAGATCTTCATCTTCGAGACATATGCCGGCGGTGGATGCACCGGTACTACTGGCAATAGAGGTAGAGTCTCATGACCGCGGTGCCGAGGATGATGCCCTGTCATAGGCAATGCTTCGTGTTCTGGAAAGGGTTGCTGGGGCAAGTACGGGCAATGGAGTTCGGGGATCTATTTCTGAACGACTTCGGGCTAACGGAGTGGAGATCTTTAGGGGCGTGTCTGGTATAGCCCCGAATGTGGCGGAAAATTAGTTGGAGGCCACAGAACGGATTATGGACAACTTGGACTGCTCTGAGGAGATTGTGAGTGGGGTATCTGTACTAAGTCATTTGAGTCACTCGGTTAGGGTAGACAAACTGTATAGGGATGTACCCTTAGAAACTCAAGGTAAGATTTTCCCTAGAGATCTGATGGAGTTACTGTTCGGAGAGTTTGACCTCATTCTGGGAATGGATTGGCTTGTTAAGCATAAGGCGACTCTGGATTGTGCTGCTAAACGAATGGTGTTAAGAACTACAAAGGATGAGGAGGTTATGGTGATAGGTGAGAGAAGGGATTATTTGTCCAATGTGGTGTCGGCATTAAGAGCCGACAAGTGGATTCGGAAAGGTATTGGTATTTGTAAATTAGTCGGAAGAGGAGGGACTGACAGTGGATAAGGTTAGGACTGTAAAGGAGTTCCAAGATGTTTTTCCGGAGGAGCTTCCAGGATTGCCTCCGAACCGAGAAGTTGAGTTTGGAATAGACTTGTTGCCTGGAATGGCGCCTGTGTCTATCGCACCGTATAGGATGGCACCGAAAGAGTTAGTAGAGTTAAATGCTCAAATTCAAGAGTTGTTGGATAGGGGCTTTATTAGGCCAAGCGTGTCTCCATGGGGAGCACCAGTACTATTCGTGAAAAAGAAGGATGGTACGATGCGGATGTGCATTGATTATCGCCATTGAACAAACCGGACGATTAAGAATAAGTATCCACCGCCAAGGATTGACGATCTATTCAACCACTTAGAGGAGCTTCAGATTTTCCAAGATCGACCTTCGATCTGGATATCATCAGTTAAGGGTCAAGGAGGCAGATATCCAAAAGACGACATTCAAGACTCGGTATGGTCATTACGAGTTTCTGGTTATGCCATTTGGACTAACGAACGCTCCTGCAGCGTTTATGGATCTGATGAATCGTGTGTTCCAACCATTTTTGGATCAGTTCGTAGTCGTCTTTATTGACAATATCCGGTATATTCAAACCGAAACGAAACATGATGAGCATCTCCGTATAGTCTTGTAAGTATTAAGGAGAAAGAACTCTTTGCGAAGTTCAAAGAAGTGTGAATTTTGGTTGAGGGAGGTAACCTTTTTAGGACATGTGGTCTCTGCTGAGGGGATTAAGGTAAACCCTCGGAAAATTGAAGCGATTTTGGAGTGGAAGCCACCTAGGACGGTGTCGGAAATTCGAAGTTTCCTAGGGTTGGCAGGATACTATAGAAGGTTTGTGGAAGGTTTTTCTATGATGGCAGTACCTCTGACAAAACTCATAAGGAAAGGGGTACCGTTTGTATGGGCTGAGACCCAGCAGGAGGCTTTTGAGAAGTTGAAGAAAGTTCTGACTGAAGCACCTGAGTTGATTCAGCTGGAGTCTGGGAAGGATTTTAGTGTGTACAGTGACGCATCACACGTGGGTTTGGGCTGCGTGTTAGTGCAAGAGGGTAAGGTGGTTGCATATGCATCATGACAGCTTAAGCCTTATGAGGGGAACTATCCGACTCATGATTTAGAGTTGGTAGCAGTGACATTTACACTTAAGATTTGGAGACATTACTTGTACGGAGAAAGGTGTATTATATACACTGACCATAAGAGTCTTAAGTATTTGTTGACTCAGAAGGAGCAGAACCTTAGGCAAAGGAGATGGATTGAGTTACTTAAGGATTATGATTGTTCGATCGAGTATCACCTAGGCAAGGCTAATGTGGTAGCCGATGCTCTAAGTCGTAGAGTTGTATCTGATCTGAGAGCAATGTTTGCTCGTCTGAGTCTGTATGATGATGGAAGTCTGTTGGCTGAGTTGCAAGTGAGGCCAACCTGGGTGGATCAGATTAAGGAAAAAAAAATAGTTGAACGGTGAGTCTTTGGTCGCTCGTTTTCAATAAGTTAAGAAAGGGGAAACTTCTGAGTTTGGGAGCCAGAAGAGACGATGCAACAACAATACCCTCATTTATTTGGATTAGGTAAATTTCGAGGACGAAATTTCTTTAAGGAGGGTAGAGTTGTAACGCCCCAATTTTCGGGAATCCTGTGAATGTTGGCATAGGTTTAATTATGTTAGTGGGCCTCTAGAAAGCCCAAACTTAAGATAGAACCCGACAATTTTAGTTAATTTTTGTTCCATAAGAAAAATGGGGTGAAATTATGAAATAGGACCTATGTGAAAATGTTTGAAAATGCTATAGATTAAATTGAAGTGGTCAAATAAATAGGAGTGCAAAATAAGAATATTTGCATGAGAAACCTCCCATTTTACATGAAGTGGCCAGCCATCATGTTGTTGTAGACAAAATGTACACTTGATATCCATAATTTATGGTACAAATTGATACAAATTAATAAAAGGTTAGGTAAATGTTCCATGATAATGGGTTAGGTAAATGTTCCATGATAATGGGTTAGGTAAATGTTTCATGATAATAGGTTTAGGGTTTAGGGTTTTAGGGTTTAGGGTTTAGGGTTTAGGGTTAGGTAGAGCAGGGGATTTCGTGACATTTCTAATTGGTTGTCTTGCATTTCTAATAAGTTTTCATGATAAGAATTTCATGTCTTTTGTATTAAAGAATTAAATGGATGAAATATGAAGTTTTATTAAAAGAAAAAGGGGTGAAAAGAATAAAGTTTTGCCCATCTTTGTTCATCATAGCTGAAAGTTAGAGAAGAGAAAGGAGAAGAGAAAACTCTTGAGTATTCGGTCATTAGGAGGAGGAAAATTGAAGGTAAGTTCTTGGTACCTTGCTTCTATTTTGAGGTTCATGAGTTCATCTTGATTCTACCTTAACTCTCGAAGCATATTTTGGTGTTTAGTTGTGTTGTGAGCATTTAGTCATGAATTAAAATGAAGGAAATGGTTGTTGTTTCATGTTCTTTTGATGAAAAATGGAAGATAGGTGAAGTTGAGCCAAACAAATGAGCATGCATGTGCCTTAGATGTTAAAGGGAAAAATCAGCTAACATGTTGTGCTTTAAAATGATGAAATGAAGATTATACTTAAGTAAAATCATAGATATGTGATGACTGATTGGTGATATACATGTTTAAATAACATGCATGCAAGGTATGTGTGAAAGAGTGATTTGGTAATAAATCTGCTTGGGACAGCAGCAGTAACGTGACTTTGGAAAATCACCATAAATTGTGGGAGAAGAATTAGAAGCTGAATAAATTATGTAATTAAAGATTATTGAGTCTAGTTTCTAATGAAATAAACAAGAACATATTTTGAATTCTGTACAATGAGAAATTTGATTCGTAATGAAGAGTGGTCAGATTAGTCAAACAGTGAAACATGGGAAATTTTAAGAAAAATCTGGTATTGATTGGCCATACCAAAAATTCTAAAAATTTTATGGATAGAAGATATATGAGTCTATTTTCAGGGAAAATTAACGGAACTTGATTTGGAGTTTCGTAGCTCCAGTTATAAATAATTTAGTGACTGTTGCTCAGGAAGACAGCTTGCAGTGAAATTATTATTATGTGGTAAATATTGACAAAAATTTGTTAATGAGTTGCTTATTGATTTCTTATAAGCTTACTATGATCTGTAGGTGTGGTTGGCCTAATATTGTAAGGGGTTAATACGTAGTTTGTATTTGAATAGTTAGATTAACGTGTTAGTAATCCAATTGTAAGCGGTTCGTGTGTGGATCTCACAAGATATCGTCGCAAAATGTGTGTAACTAACACCCTCTTTCTTAGTCTAGATCGGAAAAAGTTGAAAAGCCGAAATGCCGAAAATCGGTATTTTATAGATTTACGAGTGTGCGAATGCTCGTGAGGTAAATCGATTAATGTTTTTGGTAAGCTGCAATGTTTGGACTGCAAAGTGCATGATTTCTGTGCCCTCGATATTTTTGGGCTTAATGGGCCAAAATTGGAATGATGGGCCAACGGCCCAATTCGGTAAGAAACCCCAGTAGCGATTCTGTTAGTACGTGAAAGGTAGGAATATGCATGAAAAACCCTAAAATAGATAAATTACTAGAATACCTTTAAAAGTAAAAAATTTACAGTTTTACCCCTAGGAGATAAATTACCGAAATACCCATAGGGTTAAATTTACCTAAATGCATGTTTGACTGTTGTTATTTATCGCATGCCATGTTGTTATTATCTCGATGCATGGGATGGGATATTGACGGAGGAAGTACTGAAAGTGGCTTGTCCACGATGGAGGCTTTGCCTCAATTTATCGTTAATCGAGCAGCAAGGTCAGAATCTGTGGAGTGTTAATTTGGGTGGGTTGAGCTATTCCCACATGGAGTGTATGGTGGTACGGTGGAGTGTAGTGGTTGGTGGGTTGAGTAGTCTCCCCAAATGGGCTGTATATGTTTATTGATGTTGCATGTATTTTGAAATGGGCCTATGGGCCATATCGTTATCTGAATAAGGGCTAAGGCCCGTTTATTGTAATCTGAAAAGGGCTCGCCCAAGATCACCGTTACTGAATGGGCTTAGGCCCAATGGGCTTGAGCTGACTTGGGCTTTGAATGGGTTTTCCTTACACATCGAGTTTCCCCAAACTCACCCTTTTTATTTTCATCCACGCAGAAATCCCCAACCATAGTGGGCTTGGAGTCGTGATGGAATTGAGTGGCCACCCGCTCAAAGTTTGGTTTTCTTCTGGTGAACTGGACATCCTATTATTTAAGTTGAGGTTTGGGTTTTTAAATGTAATAAGGCCGATTAATTATTTTTGATGGTTTTAATATGTATTACTAAGATAGGTATTACTTATTTTAACTGTTGAAATTGGATAGCTTTAGGGCGCGTTTTCAAAAACAACAATTGATTTCAAAATAACACGACAACAAGAAAAGCTTCCGCAATGAAAGTATTTTCCAAAATTAATCACTTTTCCTAAAAATGACTTAATCAAATCGGTTTCGTGGAAATATCCATGACGTTAAGGTGTGGCAATGGCGGTATGCATGTCTAGGATTGGATCCGAAGGGAGCTTGGTACTTAAGCAGTCCGATGAACTCACCACCTCTTTTTCGGTTTCCTACCTGGTGCACAGCTTCCATTCACTTTAACCCTTAATGAATTAATCTTTTGAACATCAAGTACGATTTTCTGGACTTAGAATGGAAATTTTTTTTTAACATTTTTGATGTGGCATGTCGGATCCGGTCATAACGTCTGGGCCGGGTTTAGGGTGCTACAATATTAGAGGATATATAGATATTAAAGGATGAAAGATCTGTTTTGAAATTTAATTGTGTAAGATACTTGGTTTGAAATTTTTGAATAGGTTAATCTTCTAGTTGAGATATGTTATATAGTTTGAATTTGTTTATTCAATTTTTTTTTCTTATAATTATCTTTGTAACTATTTTCTTTTTTAATATAAATAAAGCATGAGAATCAGTGTAGCCCCCCAAACCCGGCCCAGAAGTTATGGCCGGATCCGGCATGCCACATCAAAAACGTAAAAAAAAAATTTTCATTCTAAGTCCAGAAAATCGTACTTGATGTTCAAAAGATTAATTCATTAAGGGTTAAGGTGAATGGAAGCTGTGCACCAGGTAGGAAACCGAAAAAGAGGAGGTGAGTCCATTGGACTGCTTAAGTACCAAACTCCCTTCGAATCCAATTCTAGACATGCAATCCGCCATTGCTATACCTTAACGTCATGTATATTTCTAGGAAACCAATTTGATTAAGTCCTTTTTAGGAAAAGTGATTAATTTTAGAAAATATCTTTATTACGGAAGCTTTGGTTGTTTTCGTGTTATTTTGAAATCCATTACTGTTTTTGAAAACGCGCCCTAAAGCTATCCAATTTCAACAAATTAAATATAAATATTACCTATCTTAATAAAACATATAAAACCATCAAAATAAATAAACGGCCTTATTACATTTAAAAGCCCAAAACCTCAAATGTAATTAAAAGGATGTCCAGCTCACCAAGAAAATCAAACTTTCAGAACGGTGGCCATTCCAATTCCCTCACACCCAAGCCCACTATGGTTGGGGATTTCATGGATGAAAATAAAAGGGTGAGTTTGGGAAACTCAGTGTGTAAAATAACCCAACTATAGCCTATATCACTCAAACCACGTAAATAGAATAAGTTGGCCTTAGCCGCAATGTAATTGAGAATAAAGCCCATAGGCCCATAATGTAACGTAATGATATTACATGTTTATGCGAAACCAACCATATCCAACCGTATACACCCCGCACCAACCTTACACCGTGTGGGGAAACAACTCGACCCACCCAACCGCTACACACCACGAATTTGCAGCATGGCTGCCGTAATGTATAATGTGGCGAGTCACCAGATATGTATAATCGTGGCGAGCCACCGTATCAGATATATGTGGCGAGCCACCAGATCGATATTTGTGGCGAGCCACCAGATCGATATTTGTGGCATAGCCACCGTAACGCTTCCTCCATAATATAACCCATGTCCCCATGCAATGATATATAATCATGGCATACATCATACGTAATCGATCGTCATGCTTTTCACCAAAATTAACCCTGGGGTATAACGGTAATTTTGCACCTAGGGGTATAACAAGAAATTTTCCATACATAGGGGTATTATAGTAATTTAGCTACTTTTAGGGTTTTATGCATATCCTAACTATTTACGTACTATCGTAACACTTATCGCAGATACTTATCAATTGAGGCCGTTGGCCCATGAATCGATCTTTGGCCCATTAAGCCCAAATTATCAAAATGTACTGAAATCGTATGCATCTGCAGTTTATTACTTTAGATTACCAAATATACAAACCCAACTATCTTACGAGCATTCAGACATCAGAATTCCCAAAATACCGACTTTTCGGCATTTCGCTTTTCGCTTTTGCCAATCTAGTCTATGAGAGGTGTCGATTACACACATTTTATGACGATATGTGAGATCCACACACTAATCGCCTACAATTGGATTACTAACACGTTAATCTAACTATTCAAATACGAACTATGTATTAACCCCTTACAATATTCGGCCAACCACACCTACAGATCATAGTAAGCTTATAAGAAATCAATAAGCAACTCATTAACAAATTTTTGTCAATGTTTGCCACATAATCATAATTTCACTGCAAGCTGTCTTCCTGAGCAACAGTCACTAAATCATTTATAACTGGAGCTACGAAACTCCAAATCAAGTGCCGTTAATTTTCCCTGAAAATAGACTCATATATCTTATATCCATAAAATTTTCAGAATTTTTGGTTTGGCCAATCAATACCAGAGTTTTCTTAAAGTTTCCCCTGTTTCACTGTTTGACTAATCTGACCACTCTTCATTACGAATAAAATTTCTCATTGTACAGAATTCAAAATATGTTCTAGTTTATTCCATTTGAAACTAGACTCATTAAGCTTTAATTACATAATTTATGCAGCTTCTAACTCATCTCCTACAATTTATGGTGATTTTCCAAAGTCACGTTACTGCTGCTGTCCCAAGCAGATTTATTACCAAATTCACTCTTTCACACCTAACTTGCATGCTTGTTATTTAAACATGTATATCACCAATAAATCATCACATATCTATGATTTTACTTAAGTATAATCTCCATTTCATCATTTTAAAACACAACATGTTAGCCGATTTTTTTTTCCTTTAGCATCTAAGGCACATGCATGCTCATTTGTTTGGCTCAACTTCACCTATCTTCCATTTTTCATCAAAAGAACATGAAACAACAACCATTTCCTTCATTTTAATTCATGCCTAAATGCTCACAACACAACTAAAAATCAAAATATACTTCAAGAGTTAAGGTAGAATCAAGAAGAACTCATGAACCTCAAAATAGATGCAAGGTACCAAGAACTTACCTTCAATTTTCCTCCTCCTAATGACCGAATACTCAAGAGCTTTCTCCTCTACTTTCTCTTCTCTAACTTTCAGCTATGATGAACAAAGATGGACAAAACTTTGTTCTTTTCACCCCTTTTTCTTTTAATAAAACTTCATATTTCATCCATTTAATTCTTTAATACAAAAGACATAAAATTCTTATCATGAAACATTTACCTAACCCATTATCATGAAACATTTACCTAACCCATTATCATGGAACATTTGCCTAACCTATTATCATGGAACATTTACCTAACCTATTATCAATTTGTATCAATTTGTACCATAAATTATGGATATCAAGTGTACATTTTGTCTACAACAACATGATGGCTGGTCACTTCATGTAAAATGGGAGGTTTGTCATGCAAATCCTCCTATTTTGCACTCCTATTTATTTGGCCACTTCAATTTAGCCTATAGCATTTTCAAACATTTTTACATAGGTTCTATTTCATAATTTCACCCCTTTTTGTTATGGAACAAAAATTAACTAAAATTTTCGGGTTCTATCTTAAGTTTGGGCCTTCTTGAGGCCCACTAATATAATTAAACCTATGCCAACATTCACAGGATTCCCGAAAATTGGGGCGTTACAATCAGTTAGACTTACTCATGGACCGGGCCACTGAAAAATGGAAGGGTTTGGACAAAATATGAGGCCCAAAAAATGGGCTTGGGGAAAATTTAAGACTTGTTTCTATATGGTTAAGTCTTGAGCAAAATTTTTTGGCCCGAGCCCTGCCTAGTCCGAACATATTATGTTATAAAAATATTATATTAATTATATATGTTAAATAATAATTATATATTTATATTTATATTAAATCATTAATCAAATAACAATTAAACTTATTACCCAAAACCTAAAAAAAAAAACTTACCCAACTAAATAACCCAACCCAAAATATAAAAAATAAAATTATATTTAATAAAATAAAATATTTATTATATTTATTTGTGTTTTAATATAATAAAACATTTATCATATTTATGGTATTATTTTTAATATAAATAATATTTAATGTATTTTTAATTTGTTAGAAAACTTTTATTTTAACATTTTTAGTGTATTATATATTTTAAAAATAATTTTAAATAAAAATTAATCTAAAAATCAAATATGGTCGGGTCAGGTTGGACCCGAGTTTTGAGTTGGGCTTGACAAAAAAAAAAACTCATTTTTCAAGCTAAGGTGAACTCGAGTTTGAAAAATTGGTCTGAATACCTTGTATGGGCCGAGTCCATAAGCACCACCAGAACCAGTGACTCAAGTAACCACTACATACAAACAACCTTATATTGACGGTTCAAAAATCGTGGCTAAAAAAAAAATTTTTGTCAATATAAGCTTAATCTTATACTGATGGCCAGAAGGACTATTCTGACGAAAAAAATAATTGTGTCGAAATAAACCTAAGTCATCGAAAAACATGACCCTTGACATAAGTTTGAAGAGTGTAGAGACCCAATTTTGCCTGGGGCCCAATAAACCTTAAAACACAAAACAAAAACCTAAAGCCCAAACTATAACCCAATTACAAGCCCAATCACCTAAACCCTAATGGCCCAATTAACCCAAAACATATCAACTAAACAGAAACCCTAAGTGCCTTCCAGCGCCGCACCCTCTGGCCACCCCATGTGCCTCCGCAGCATGCACCTTGCCCGATGTCTGCCCTCTCTCGCACCAAAATGGCAAAAAGCCGAAACATTCGCCTTTGACTCCACCGATCCTGCAAAAAAGGACAAAGAAGGAAAGCCAAAACTAGACGCAACAGCAGAGAACCAAAACAAAATGCAAACAGTAGCAAACAATATTTTTTCTAATATTTGTAATCGGCTATAAAGCCGAAAAGAAACCAATGTAATCTTGGGGGAGTTCTTTTTTCTTCTTAAAAAAGAAAAAGGTTGTATTACACAAACAGACGAATAAGGAATCCAAAAAAAAAAAACAAATGGTTGATTTTAAATCTCCTTTTCTTGTTCTTTTTTTCTTGTGGTTTTCTTTTTTATTTATTTTTCTGCTTTCTAAATTTCTTTTTTAAAAAAATATAAATAAAAGGGGAAAGAAAGAAAACTTACCTAATCCTGGGGTCGCGTCGCCGGATTCTTCTTTCCCGTCATCGGAATCGACGCAAGAAGAAAGCGGGGGTGCTTTCTCCTCTGTTTTCTTCGGTTTAAGGAGGCCTTACCACCGAATTTCCCTTCAAAAGGGTAAAAAAAACCCAATTCCATGAGGCTTTGGACCACCGTCTATGGTGAAAGTCACGGCGGGTTCACGGTGATCATGGCGGCGGCGTTAAGAGGGGTTTTTGAAACCCTAGCAGAGGAAGAAATGAGAGGGAGAGAGCAAAAGCTCTCTGTTTTAAAAAAAATAGGGCTGGAAATAAAAAAATGAAAAAATTTTGGGTTTAAATACTGAGATTGAAACAATGTCGTTTCAATTTGGCTCCCCAGACGCCTAAACAAAATCGTTTTAAGGGGAAAGCGGTTCGACCCGACCCGACCCGATTGGGAAGGATCCGCGTGTTTTTAAGGCCCAAACGGGTTATTTTCTATTTTGATCCCTCTATTTTTCTTATATGTTTCAATCCAGTCCTATAGTTGTTTTATATATTTGAGATTTGTCTGCATAATTTTATTTTGGTTACATTTTAGTCTTGTTTTGAAGCGCAGCACATTGAGGTTAGGAAATAATTATCCAACTAGCCGCTGTTCCTTCGCATGCGTTCTATATTAGTCCCTTGGATAAAACGCTGAGCATAGTGGCTTGGGATCTTTTCTCTTTTGCTCACTGGAATTTTCAGCGTGTTGCGAATTGGTCCCTTATCCCATTTTTGTTATTTCATGCTTGCCTGGAGTTTTATTTAGGTTCCAATTTAATCTTCTTATATCCTTGCATTTATTTTATTTTAATTTTGAGCTCTAAACTTCATTTTAGCTGCAATCAAGTCCTTATTCTTTTAAATTTGGATTCTTTTATTTATTTTATCCCTTTTGTTTATTTATTTATTTTAAAATGATTTATTTAATCTACTGTTTTATATTCTATTCATTTATCTATTTATTTTCTTTTTAAACCAAATTTGTATTAGCTTTTATTTATTCATTTACTTACTCTTTTTAAATTAGCTTATTTATTTATTATTTTGTTGTTATTGTCATTTTACTTCCTTTTATTTATCTATTTATTACTTTTCATGTACTTTCAAAATTTAGAATTATTATTATTATTATTATTATTATTATTATTATTATTATTATTATTATTATTATTATTATTATTATTATTATTATAGTTATTATTTTAAGACCTTATTTATTATCATATTGCTTTAAATTTTGTATGATATTAAATTTAATTACTCTTATTTATTTATTAATTATATATATATATATATATATATATATATATATATAGTTTATATCAAAATTGGTTTTATTCTATGAACGTTATTAATTTCATGATATTTATATTATCTTTTAAATCCATTTATATATATAATTCATTCTTGTCAAATATCATATCTACTATATATTTTGTTTTTTATACTCTCATCTATCAGTATTTATATATATATATATATATATATTATTTACATTAAGTATTTCCTTTTATGTATATGATTAATTATTGATTAATAAACCTCGTTTCAAATTATTTTGACTATTGACTTTATATTATTTAAATTGTTATTTATATATATCTTTTGTAGATTTTTATACGGCTCTATTCATATAATTTATGTTAAAATTTTTAATATGTATAGAATTTGTTTTAAAACTTTCATATGAGCATACATTTTAATTTTTATGTGCATAATTTATATTATATTTTAATATGTAAATTTTGGTTTAGAATTGCTTTGTGTAGCACTGATTTTAAGTTTCTTTGTATAATACTTGTTTTGAAGTTCATTCATATGTTAAAATTCATGTTTTGTATATTATTTTATTTATTTTACAATCTATTGCTAATTTTTGCATGTATCATTTATTTATATACATATAATTTACTTTTGAAATGTTTTTACATTCTCGATTTCCAATTTATTTTCCTTTACATTATTGGTTTTAACATTGTTCATCACCATTTAAATAGATTTTTCATTAAGCTTTACTTAGAAATGTTGGATGGTGTATTATTGTTAGGTGTGTTTTGATTTACGTATTGGTTTCTTTATATTATTGTCTATAATTTGTATAATATGTTAACCATGCATATTTTCCATATTTGTTACTTTGTTCTTCATTTCCGTATATTATATCACGATTGGTTTTTTTGCTTAAAATTGAACATTTCATTTTCTCAAGTTCAAATAAATCAAATAAATCTATTTCAAGTCCGTTTTTATAATTGTTCCTTCTTAAAAACTTCAAAAATAAGGCAATATTTCGTATTTTGGGAAGTTCGAGAAATGGTGTCCTAACTTACTGAGTTTCGATTTTTTCTCGTTTAACCCAAATGACGAATAACCTTTCAAAATTAAAACGCATGAATTTCGAAAATCAAAAGACAAGCTTATTCTCGAGGTTTTAAAATGTCGTGTCCTAACGTACTGGATATGGTATTTTATTACTTCGAGACAAGAAGGTCTTTAGTATCCGTTTCGATTTGTTCAAATATTTTTTGTAAAACGAATATTCATAAAAAAGGATCGTAAAAGTTTGAAACAAGGCAATATTTCGTGTTTGGAAATTTCGAGAAATCGTGCCCTACGTGCTGGGTTTCGATTTATTATTTGACTGAATAACCTAATATCCTTTTTAAAATTTCAATGCATGAGTTTTAGAAATCATGAGATGATTTTGGCATTGAAGATTTGAAATGTCGTGTCCTACGTGCTGGATGTGATATTTTATTTCTTCGGAACAAGAGAATCTTAATATCCACTTCGAGTTATCCAAGCATTCATAAAAAGGGATCGCATTTTAAAATTTATTTTAAAATCTTTTCAACTTTCGACATTAAGACGTTAATTAATCTATTAGGTACCAATTTTGGGCGTGACGAGGGTGCTAACCCTTCCTCGTACGTAACCGACTTCTGAACCCATTCTCTCAAGTTTCGTAGACCGAAAATGTTGTGTTAGTAAACTAAAATGTTTTATTAAAACAAGGGTGATTCGATCACACCCAATAAAGATCGGTGGCAACTTCCGTTTTTCGTTTTCACTTTCAAAATTAAAGTCGATCCCTTTTTTTTCAAAAAAAGGGTTTCAACAAAAAGCTTATACCTTTATTAATTATGAAGGGGTGGAGGGTTTGAGCAAATAAATGTCATTGTGATTAGATTTTATAAGGTGTTCAATTATTTGCAGGAATCACCTATATTAGTAACCATTGATCTTTTGAACCATTATATATATTTCAAAATTTCATCATTATAATTATCATTATTAGGTTTACGATTTTCATTAGTCAATTCAAATAGAGATTTATATTTTAAAAATTAATTTTATTAAAAATAGGATTTAGTGGGTGTAGGGTGTTTTATTTTAAAAATAATTTTAAATTAAAAAATGAAGATAAAAAACCTAAAAGAGTGTAATTGATGTTTTAGAATTCATCTATACCTACGGTACAAATAAAACCGTCGGTATATATAAAACTTATACTAGCGAATAAATTGACTCGTCAATATAGCTAGTCTTCTACTAACAACAACAAAATGTGTTGGTATAAGCTTGATTATATTGACAGGTAAGTAATCCATCATTAAACTTATAGTGACAGAATTTGATCAGTAGTAAAAGTAAGTGTTGGTATACGGTAAGTTGATAAATACCTTTTCACTTAAAAGAAAGTATCTCGTGTTATTAGTGATTTATGATATTCAATTGAACTCTCGAGTCATGTTAAAATTTACCGGGTACATATATTAATTTGAATAAATTTATCAACTAGATTAATTAAAAAAAATCATTTAATTCAACTTAAATCAAATACTCACCTTTAACTAGATTTGTTTCGTGAGTTAGGCTATTCGCCCAGACTTGAAGGCTAGTCTGAAATTTGGGAGAGTTTGGGTAAAAATATCGAACTCGAAAAATGGGTTTGGGTAAAAAATTAGGCCCGTTTAAAATATAGGTCGAGCTTGGGTTTGAATATTTAAGGCCCAATCTCGACCTAACTCGACCTATTTTTAAATTTATAATACTTTATATTATGTTATTTTTATATACTATCTAATTTAGAACACATTAAAAAAATTAAACCTATATTAATAATGTTAATATGAATATATAAAAACTTTAATAAATAAATTATTAAATATTAAAATAAAATAAAATAAATATTTTTTAAAAATAATTAAAATAATATAGGCAAGCCTAAAATGAGCTTGGGTTAATATTTTAGAAATATAGACAGATTTGGACAAAATTTTAGACTCATATTTTGAGTCGAGCCAAACTTAATTAAAAATAAAGTATACTAATATCATGCAATTGAAAATACCAAAAAAAACTCAGAAACATCACATCTACAAATCAATGTAAAAGATTCAATTCTATCAATAAAACCAACAAGAAAATGGAATAAAACTTGTCTGGGGAAGGTCTTAAAAGGGTGAATGAAATGCAAGCTTTTGTTTAATTATTTTAGCCAATAAGGAGGTGTGTCGTGTGTGGATTGTGGACTGCACAGTTAGAATAATATACTATACATTAGATGTGATCTATTTGCCCTCTTTCGTCTGGGATATTGCACTTATAAGTTATTTCTATGTCAGCAGTCCATTGTTTTATGCATTCTAGCACTTCAATTAAATTTAAGATAAACAACACCACCAACAACGAATGACTTACAACTCAAAATTATTATTATTGTTGGTAATATTATTACTGTTTTTGATAATAATAATAATATTGTTATTAATATTTATATTTTGATATCTAAATTTGATTTTAAGATTCAAAATTAATGTTTAACGTTTTTTTTTGTCCAATAACTGAACTTAGCTTCATAGTTCAATTTGGTTCAAACAAGTTATTATAGTAAGAATTAGTATTGACAAAAAACTTAAATTCACATACCAATTAGAACCAAGAAGCAAAGTTCATGTATCTAATTTAAGTACTAAATTGAACTTTAAAGCCAAGTTCGAGTGAAACTTGAAGCTAAGTTCAAGTATTGAATTGTGTATTTATCCTAATAAGAATATAAAATTTAATTG
Source organism: Gossypium arboreum (assembly GCF_025698485.1). Taxonomy (NCBI): domain Eukaryota; kingdom Viridiplantae; phylum Streptophyta; class Magnoliopsida; order Malvales; family Malvaceae; genus Gossypium; species Gossypium arboreum. Next base: position 117,122,325 of record NC_069073.1, read on the forward strand.
GTAAATTTTAAATTAAATATAGAAATCATATTTGTTTTTAGTTGTGTTCTAACGTATGTATGAGATTTGTCGAGGTAAGAGTGTCACTTGATTTGTTGGGAACCATTCTCGAAGAGCCTCACTAGATCTATCGAACACCTTGATGATGATGAAGGTGATAGACCATTTGAGATTTAGCTTTACTTGTATCATTGATACGATGGGCCTTGAGGATTTTAGCAATGGTTTCTTGGTTGATCGGGATTCGTTGTCAAGTTAGTTGGTTTAATGATGGCAGGTTAGGATGCAATTATCGGTAATTGATCAAAGTAACACATTCCTGGTTTGTTTTTGAATCTTTTCAGTGTTGCGGTTATTGTTAATTTTTCTTTCTCCTTTATTTAATTTTGATTTGTAAACAATTACATTTATGCATCAATTTATAATATTTTAATTATCGTTTGTACTATGTGTAATATATTATTTATTTACAATTACTATTAATGAAACAAAAATTTAAACCATATTTATAAGTATATATATATATATATATATATATATATATATAAATAAGAGACAAATTTACGATTTAACATCCGACCTGATTTTTGAATAGCAAATTTAAATCAAGAAACTAATTTAACGTGAAAAGCCAAAATGAATAAGTTCTTTACTCAACAACCTGTTTTTTGTTGAACTTTAGTACAACTTAACTTACAACTATAATTTTGTTTGCTATACACTTTCTATATAAACTAAAATTAGTTGGTTGAGTTTTAGTTTCATTGATATAGACATTGTTGTCAATGATGGAAGACGTAAGTTTAAGTGCGCTGAAACGTATTATTATTCTATTTATAAATTAAAAATAATTTTAAATATTATATTAAATAGAACAAATATAATAAAAATTTATAACGAGTTTATTGAAAATAAATAAGAGAACTGATAGATAGTGGTTTCACTTATGCTCTAAACTTTCTAGATTTGGGTGTAATACTGGAATCCAATTGTTTAAGAAATGAACTAAAAACTGATGGGAATATATACATTAACTATTATAGCGTGTGCCTTCCACACTCTTTTTTTATCTATGAGCTAGTGGCCATCGTATTCATTGCCAACACATGGGTAGTGACATCATTGCTGATTTTTCTCTTTAAATGTTCTCCTTTAAAGGCGTGTGTCCTCCACAAGCCTTCCAATCTCATAGATTACTAGAATTATTTGTATATTCTTGTTTTTTGTTCATCATGGCTGCCTCTCAAACTCTTCAACTTTCATCGCTTAACAACGTTGAGATATTACCCATACAAGTCATTGACATCGAAGAAAACAAGATTCAAGAGCCTGCTGTTGATGAATTCGATTACTCTCAAAGAGGACAATGGCTTCGAGCTGCTGTTTTGGGAGCTAACGATGGATTGGTTTCCGTTGCGTCACTAATGATGGGTGTCGCCTCAGTTAAAAATGACATCAAAGCTGTGATGGTTGCCGGTTTTGCAGGATTGGTTGCCGGTGCTTGTAGCATGGCCATTGGAGAGTTCGTATCTGTATGCACCCAAAGGGATGTAGAGATATCTCAAATGAAAAGAGAGAAGCGAGAAAGATCATTAGAGAGTGATGAAAATGATGAAAAACTGCCGAATCCTGGACAGGCTGCTGTGGCATCGGCTTTGGCTTTTGCAGTTGGTGCGGTGCTTCCCCTATTGGCTGCTGCTTTTATAAAGCAACCTAAGGTGAGGATGGCGGTGGTTTTTGTGGTGGCTAGTGTGGCTTTGGTTGCTTTTGGAGTGGTGGGTGCTTTGCTTGGAGGAACTCCGGTGGTGAAATCTAGTGCTAGGGTGCTTGTTGGTGGATGGATGGCGATGGGTACTACCTTTGGGCTCACCAAGTTGATTGGAATCGATCATGGGATGCAAATTTGATTTGAATTTACTTTGCTTTTGCTTGGCAATAAATTGTTTCTTCTCTTAGACATGATTCATGGCTAGTTTCATGAATTTAGTAGGCATTAGACTTCTTTCTCTGAGCTGTGTATGAATTTCTCAACTGGTGACAATTGTGATATGTAGGGGAAAGTTTATTAATAACGTTCCAAGTGCCACATGTTGCTAATCTAAAAGATAATTTAGAAAGATTTCAAGGATGTTCAAACTATTTAGATTAACTCCTCAAACCCTAGACTATCCATGCAGCCACCATAAGATTCTCTCTCTTTAAAATAGTGTTGTTGCCCCAGCATAAAATAATAATTTTATAAAATTTAAAGGAATTATATAGCTAATTTACTAGTTGAGGGGGGCAAGGCCTATCCTCATCCCTGTCACAACCCAAACCCTCCTTTCACCCAACATTTGGTGCTCTCAAGCTTCACCCTTCTTTCACAAATAGAACCTTTCTGCCATTCTCTCTTTCGTCCTTCATGCATCCCCAAGTCTTTCACATCCTTTATTGCTAATGTGTGACGCCAACGATTTTTTCCAAAATACGGCTCCCGTCCCTCTTGCTCATCTCCTTTTTGCACTCAACCTAACATATGGCCCACTTAGGCTTCTCTTATTGTTTTCCAACACAGAACTCTTAGCTCCCCCACCTCTCTCCTCAACCCTCAGTTTCCGCTTGTTTCTTTCCATATCCATTCATACGAAGTCCTCACGCTTCCTTCGACCTTACCTTATCCATGTGACGCTTCCTCGAACTTCCCCATTATTTTTTTCAAAACAGAGTTGTCAACCATTTCATTCATCTCTCGTTTTTACACGAGGCCCTAAGCATCTCGTCTTTTTTTCCAAAATTAAGATTCCTCATCCCCTTTCACTCAATGCTCGGGGTTAAGGCGTGACTTTTTCAACTTCCTCCTTGTGTTCTAATATCCGGTTTGCTTATATGATATTATCACTTTTAATAAGATTTTATATTTATATTTATGTTTTTTTTTGCCTATTTATCCCAAGACAAATGAATCCTATTTTATCCCGGTTTTCTCTTGTAAGTAAGGTTACAAACCGCTAACTAGAGTTGTGGTCCGATCCGAAGATCGAAAAGTGGAAGGTTTTAGGTAAAAATATAAGTTTGAAAAAGAGTTTGGACAAAAAATTAGACACATTTTTTAAATGGTTTGGGCCTTAGGTAAGAGCTTTTCAACCTTGGCTTGACCTGAAAGTATCGATACCCTTAACAAAGTATCAAGACCCTACCTGATATCAATACCGTTTTAAGGTTCAATGTTTTGAAAATTAAAGAAAAATTGCCTGAGTATTGATACCCTCCCCAAGGTGTCAATAATTCATAGCAACTATCGATGCATTCCCTATTATATCAATACTATAGGCTTTAATATTGACTAGGTCAATATGAGCCCGGGTTTAACATATATAATCTAGGTCGGGCTTAGATAAAAATTTAAGCACATTTTTCGGAATGGGCCAAACCCGGCCTATCAATTGGACCTAAAATTTTGTTAGGGTCCGATTCATAAACAATTCAACTTCTAGCTAAGGTTATTGAGATATAATTTTTGTTTCCCTTAAAATAAAAATAAAAATAAAAATAACAAAACAAAAACTTAATTTGATAGAACTTAGAATTATATTTTTAAGAAAATTGTAGCAATGCTAAAAGTAATACCAATTGTTTTAGATACTAATGAATAATAAAGATAAACATAACGATATGCTTATGAAGTTTGGTTTCTCTACCTTTGCGGGCCTTATCCAAAAAGATAATCAATTATCTTAACACATCATACAATAAACGATTATAAGTTCTAACACTCACTAGATTAGTAAACTCTTTTTTTCACTTAAGATCTAGATCACTATCTTCTAAGTTTTCTTCCTAAAAACTTAGTTTGTAAACCAAAGTGACTTACTTGTTTACTTACAAAATGCAATTTGAAAACAAGTTCTAAATAACATAATAAAAATTCTCCACACTCTTTTACCTACACAAGCCTTTCAATATATAATTGTTTAAGGTTTGTTACAATAAAGATTAATTACAATCAATTTTCCCATCAAAAGGGAAAGATTTTAGCACTCCACACCTGACCAGATCATTGGGTCTGAATATGGGATACCACATTCGTTGCCAAAATAACTAGAATTAGCTTTTCATTCAAAATCAACACAAACATCATGTATTTTACCATATTATACAAAACATTTATATTGTTTATAAACATTTACAAGTCCTTTTAATTACTTATAATCATTTTTAAATGAGTTTTAGGTGTTCGGGATAAAGTTTGGATCTACAAAGGTCAAAACAAGTCAAAAGAGGGAAGGGACCCTGTTTTGATATACTTGTATCGGTGGAAGTATACCAGTAGAAACTCCTGCTACTGTTCATTTCTTGCTATTAACTTATTTGTACTGATACATTTGACCACTTGTACTAATAAAAGTTTGTCAGGACCCAAAAATGACCCCAGAACTAACCTAGTCTGATCCAAAACAATACTAATTCATTTAAACACATTATGGAACACTATAAACAAATTTTAAACATCATTTCAAGCATATTTAGCACCTTGAATCACATGTTCACAAACATGTACAAAACCTTACTAATATCGTGCATCAAATTCACTTACTTTGCAAACAAACAATATCTTAGACATATTATAAACATGGAAAATTAGGCATACATATCATCATATCCCTAGTGTAACACATATACACATCACCATACATATATGATTGCATTCAAATTACAACTCTTTAACATGATAAGTACCAAAACATCAAAATAAGCTCAAAGACTAATCTATGACACTTGGTACATGCCAACTTGCTATAAAACATATTAAAAGTTATACAAACTTTGTTGAGCTGAGAATTGAGTCCTAGATGTTGTTGTACTTCTCAAGTCCTCGAGTTCTAACGATACTTTTGTATGAAAATAAACAAAATCGTGTGCTAAGCAATAGGGCTCAGTGGTACTAACATGATTTGAAAACAAAATAAATCAATGCATAATTAAGTTAAACATAGTAAAAGTATACTCACCTATCATGAGACAAGCATTTAAACATTACTTTAATCAATTAACACATCAAGCTATAAATTGAAATCAAATCATGGAAGCATGCATCGGGATAGGCTACTCATCTAAGGCAAAGCACGCACTGGGATAGGCTACTCATCTAAAGCCTTTGCCTTTCCATTATCCTGCGACGTCCCGACGTCACCTTTAGCTACGTAAATTACATTTTATTTATTTTAGTCCCTATAAGCCCTAATATCCGAAATGCTTGTATCTTTCGATATTTAATGTCAAATCAAAATCTAATTTCATATTTATTTACTAGGGACCTCGTACTTTCAATCTATAGCAAAATTTTCTAACAGATTTCAAACTATTAAATTTAGTTATAAAACTAACTAACAAACTTAGTTGAATTTCTAATTAAATCCAACATTTTTTACCACTTTCTAATATAATCTAACCTCGTAATTCATAAATCTATAACTATCAAACTTAACCTCACAAAAATCCTTTAAAGGCAATTTTACATAGACTTGATAATTAATAATTTTAACATATGGGTTTGCTTAATCAAACTCAATTAATCATAATTCTATAAAAAATTCAAAAGGAAGACATGTATGCCTTATGAATTTTTGGATCGATTGAGCTAAGGAAACTAAAAAATCCCCCCCCCCCCCCTTTTCTTCCAAGCTATGGACGGCACAAAGATGAAGAAAAAGAAAAAGATGACTACTTTGTTGTCTCTGCCTCACTTTGTGTGTGTAATTAGCGAATTTAATCATGTTTAATTAACTACCTGAATGGCCATGATTTTAATTTATTAAACATGGTGAAGATGAACGGTTTGGATGATTCTCACATGTTATCTCATGAATGAAAATGGTTAAATAACCATTAAATCCCCCGTGTAATGCTAGTTAAGCCCTCATACCTTTTCTAAATTAAATTTCAATAACGATCACATTTTTTCAATTTAATCCTTGTACTATAGTTAACAATTTTTTCGATTTAATTACTCGAATGTCCAGTAATACATTTTCATACTAAATATGTAATTCCTTCTATTCATAATTCCACATACTAAATTTACAAAATTGAGTTTCGAAATTGTAATTTTTTACACCGATTAAAATTGAGTCGTTACAAAGATAATCTGGCAATGTACATTTTTTTATTCCACAAGTAACTTAAAAATTTGACAAGTGTCTTTTTTTAAAAAATATTTATTTTTTAATATTTTACCATAATAAATCTCTTAACCTTACTTGTGAAATCTAAAAACTCATGCTATTTTCATAAAACTAAGGAAACATAAGGTTCACGATTCAAATTAAGGCTGAAAACCATTGATATTACTTTTTCTAACACTGACAATAAATTTCTATTTACAGGAAAGAAACAAATCCAAATGTACAAATAAGAATAATAAAATACTTGAAGAAATCAACTCATATAATTCTCTTAAGCAAAACATCAATATGGGCATTATCAGAAGGTACTGCATCAGATAGAAAATTGCTGCTGGATTTTGGGAAAGCAAAGCATAGCATAGCATTTCCATTACAGGTTCATACAAGTTTAATTGTCCCACTAACACGTATATGCACTCAACTCAGCAGGCAAATGCGTGTGGCTTTGTCTTTATAAATAGCCATAATCAAAGCTTTCAAACTTGTGGACCACATCTAGCAAGCAATCTGGTTTTCAAACTTGCGTCTGCAAAGGGGTTTAGGGTGTTCAAAGTTACGGCTTCAGGTGGAGGCTGGGGGGAGGGGGAATTAGAGATCCATGATCGAACGTGGAGGGATTAGGTCAGTGGGCGTTTTCCGATCATGTAGCGTTGGACGATTTTTGTCAACATGATATATGCTTTTATTTATCGGAAAACGCTCACCTTTTAGTTTTGAGAATTCCCCATGGCTCAAGTTACATTGTTCCAACAAATAAAAACATATATCATGTGGAACGGTATGACCATGCTGTTCTCATTGGACCCTAAAAAACATGAACCAAAGAAACTTATTAGGTTTTTTAGGCTTTTCTTCTTCTTCTTAAGTATAATCTCCCACTTTCGTGTAAAAATTGCACTTTCTTAATATATCCTCCCTTTACAAGTGATCTCTTAAACTCTCATCAATGCTTTCTAAGTCAGACATCACAAGACCTTCCACTACCTGCCATCTTTACAAATTTATACCTTTCTGAGTTAATTACAGGCGTTGATTCATGCAAATATTTTTAATTATTAAGAAATGTACCAAAAACTGATGGGAATATATACATTAAATAATGGAACGTGTGCCTTCCACACTCTTTTGTTTATTATGTAATGGCCTACCTATTCATTGTGAATCCACTCACACCATTGCAGATTTTTTCTGTATAAATTCTATCCATCAAAGGCGTGTGCCCTCCACAAGCCTTCCTATCTCACTAATATTTCTATTTCTTACTTGAATATTCTTGTTTTTGTTCACCATGGCTTCCTCGCAATCTCTTAAACTTCCATCGCTTAACAACGCTGAAATACCCGTACACGTCATACACACTGAAGAAAACCAGATTCAAAAGCCTGCTGTTGATGAATTGGATTACTCCCAAAGAGGACAATGGCTTCGAGCTGCTGTTTTGGGAGCCAACGATGGGTTGGTTTCCGTTGCATCACTAATGATGGGTGTCTCCTCAGTTAAAGAAGACGTCAAAGCTGTTATCGTTGTTGGCTTTGCAGGTTTGGTCGCCGGGGCCTGTAGCATGGCCATAGGAGAGTTTGTATCTGTATGCACCCAAAGGGACGTAGAGATAGCTCAAATGAAAAGAGAGAAGCGAAAGGGGTCATCAAAGAGTGATGAAAATGATGAGAAACTGCCTAATCCTGTACAAGCTGCCGTGGCATCGGCTTTGGCTTTTGCAATCGGTGCGGTGGTTCCGCTATTGGCTGCTGCTTTTATAAGGCAGCATAAGGTGAGGATGGCGGTGGTTGTTGCGGTGGCTAGTGTGGCTTTGGTGGTGTTTGGAGTGGTGGGTGCTTTGCTTGGGGGAACTCCTATGGTGAAATCTAGCGCAAGGGTGCTTGTTGGGGGATGGATGGCGATGGGTACTACTTTTGGACTCACCAAGTTGATTGGATCCGATCATGGGATGCAATTTTGATTTGCTTCGCTTTGCTTTTGTTGTACCATTTTGTGTCTTCCTCTCAAATTTGCATCATGTTTATTTTCATGTTAACGATTAAACTTGTTTGTCTGAATCATGCATGCCAATGTCAATTGGCGACAATTGTGAAGTTCAGTTAAAGTTTTATCAATAATATATAGGATTGATCATCATAAACATTATCAAATATTAACCTAAGTACGTAAACAATCCACCAATTTAAGTCCCAATATTTCCAAAGCCTATCAGTAGAAGAACAGCACCAAGAAATAGCCACCCGAGAATCAGATTCAGTGATGAACCTATACGCAGCATTCCACCTAGAATCGATAACCATCTGCAATGCTTTAATAATTCACCTCAACTCTGCCTCATTGGAATCCAAACTTCCCAGCAGGTGAGAGAATAAAGCCAAAATTTCACCAGTGTGGTCACATAGAACTCCATTACAACCAGCAGGCCACGGTTTCCAATGTGCCGCTCTATCAACATTAAATTTAAGCACACCCATGTATGAGCAAACCATTTAATACCACTCCTGGAGCACTATAGCCAGAGCAAGGCAAACACAGTCTAGGATTCACCCACCAATGAGATTCCAGCACCATACCTCCCTCTTTCGAGGCTTTAACCTAATAAATCGACCGAATCTTAGCCAGAAAAATAATCTCTTCGACCGAAAGTTTTTCTTATTGAAAACTAGCTCATTACGAGCCAACCACAGAGACTATACGAAGGAAGCACAACACAAAATCCACCACTGTTTCAGCAATTAGCTTGAGAAGCAAACATTTTAGCACTGCCAAATGCAATTCACAACATTTTAGTAAAAGATACATTAAATTAATCAATCGTTTTATTTATAAATTATAAATAATTATTCTTTTATCTTCCCGTGAATGTAGTAATTTTAAATAATCTCTAGTCTCTGATCAAACCCACTGGACCTAGACATCTTTACAAATTCAATCCTTCATATATATTTTTGCACATTAACTTAATCAGTTTCATACAAATCTTTTTTATTTTTAAATTGAAAGATTAATTATTTTTCGTACCCAATAGCGTAAAAGGATAATGGTTAAATTTTTATTAATTTCTTAATGATCAAGATTTAATCCCTTTTCAATCGTAATTTAAGCAGATATGATTAGAACTTATAATAAAATTTTAAAATATGCTTAAAATTTGTACCTAATTCAGCTAGTTCATACATTATCTAAAAAAAATACTTTTAAGAAATATAGCATTCAAATTTCAGTATCTACTCTTCTTTAATTTAAGGGATCATCAGAGAGTAATGAAAATGATGAGAAACTACCTAATCCTGTACAAGCTGTTGCAGCGTCGGCTTTGGCTTTTGCAACCGGTGCGGTGCTTCCACTATTGGCTGCTGCTTTATAAGGCAGCCTGTGGTGAGGATGGCGGTGGTTGTTGTGGTGGCTAGCTAGCGTGGCCTTAGTGGTGATTGGAGTGGTGGGTGCTTTGCTTGGGAGAACTCCTGTGGTGAAATCTAGTGCCAGGGTGCTTGTTTGTGGATGGATGGCAATGGGTACTACTTTGGGGCTCACCAAGTTGATTGGTTCCAACCATGGGGTGCAAATTTGATTTGTTTTTGCTTCACCGTATTTTCTTTCTTTTCTCAAAAAATTTGGTTCATGGTCAGTTTCTTGAAATTTGCAAGGATTAGACGTGTTTGTCCGAATCATGTCTAAAAATGTCAATGGGTGACAATTGTGAAATGTAGTTGGAAGATTTATAAAAAACTTTACAAACGGAACCTCATATGTTGGTTTGATAGTTAAGGTGTTCACTGTTTTAGATGTAATTTAAATACGAATCATACTAATCGCGCTGTTGTTAGGTTTCGTCTCCTCTTGTTATTTACCAAAAAATAAAAAACTTTGCAAGCCCCTATGTGTTTGCTAACAATATATAAGATCAATGATCATAAAATCACTTTTTCTAAATAATTTCATCAAATGCATGTTTGTAAATTATATTTTACCCCTTAATTATAAAGATTTTTTCTTGATTGCATTGAGAGATTCATTTAATATTATAATGGTTTTAGTGACATATTTTGATGTTAGGCTATATTGTGAGATTGTATTTTTTAATGGAGACATTGATGTGAAATTTTATATGGTACAATCAAAAATTGTGTTTAGTTTTGCAAAGTTAATAATTTACAAATTAAAGAAAATTGTTTATGGACTTAAACATGCATCTCATTAATGATATTATAAAATTGACCAAGTGATTACTTCATTTAGTTTCGAGATAATTTTGTTTGACGATTGTGTATATCATACGGGTAAGCATATTTTTTTAAATTTTATATGTCAGTAACATATTGATTACCAATAACAACATAAACATGTTAAATGAAACAAAAAGATTTTTAGAAAAAAATTGAGATGAAAGATCTTAATGACGTAGCTCTTGTATTAAGGATTCAAATATATTGGGATCATTCTCAAGGTATTTTTCACAAGGGGTCTATATAAAAAATATATTGAATAGATTTGACACCAGGATAGTAAACAAGGTAATATCCTTGTTGCAAAAAGAGACCTCTTGTACAATTACGAAAAAGAGTCAAATTTTAGACTTTGCATCTAATTTACTTGTAAAAATATGATAATTTTCTTCATGAATTATTATAAAGTAACTCATTGGATTTATGGGTTACCTAATCTGTCGTTTCTAGGCTCAAGCCAATAATAGGACCCCTTATATTATATTCCAAGAATTTGAGGATATGTGATTATACATCAATAAGTAAGAAGAATAAATAAATTATCTGGCACTTCACGTAAGTTTAATATTTATCAATGCCCTAAAAATGATTTTGAGATTAAAGAAATGCAAAAGATTTCCTATGCTTCAGCAGTGAGGAGTTTAAAATATGATCAACATTCTATATGTCCAAGACTGCATATATTGTTGGAATTATGTTGAGCAGATATTTGAGAAATTTGAATATAAATCATTGAAAAACAATCAGATAATTCTTATGATATCTTTAGAAGATAAAACATTACATGTTCACCATCAAAGGTTTGTGATAAGTTAGAAATTGTTAGGTATATAAGCTTCGATTTTGTTGGAATATAGATGCAAAATTTTGTTATAGGATGTGAATTGTGATAATAAATTATAATTCTTTTTTCAGATGACAATTGGAGCACATCAAAATTAAAGTACATAGACTTTAAATTCATGATTATTAAATAAAGGATTCAAAGTGTTCAGGTGCGTATAAAACATATTTGGACAAACTCTATTATCGTGGATCTACTTACTAAAGGACTATCACCCAAGTTTTTTCACGAGCACACTACTCTTATGGGTGTTGTCATTTGAGGACATTCAGTTTTAGTAAGAGTTTGTAATTTTAAATGCTTTTATATTATGAACACATTATTGAGTATTTTGTTATGAATATTTTATAATTAAATGGATCCGCATCAAAATAAAGATAAATTTGATGTAATTTAGGGTTCTAATAGTCATTAAAAGTAGAGTTTTATTTTATTTTATTTATACTTATTATGTCTATAAATATAGACTTTGGAGAATCATTATAACCATCCATATTAATCAATAAAAATATGTTCTCTTGATTTCTCTTGCTTTTACTCTCTCTGTTCTTTTATTTTATAAAATATTTTCATTTATGGATATTTTAAGGGTTTTTTAAATAAAAAGAAAAAGTTTATTAGTTTATTCATACTATAATTTTCGTAAAATTTGATTTTAATAAGGTTTCGGAGGACCGGTGGAGATAGACATGTTAAGATCACATTTCATATAATTTTCATGGTATATATTTATACTTGATCTATGTCATTTGGCTATGCTAATATACGTAATCGAGGTTTGATTTAGCTATAATAGCCCAAATTTGATCGGGCCTTAAAACCAAAAACTTAAAATAAATAAATAAATGTTTATTTATTTAAACAGTCCATATACAGAGCCCAAAAATTAAAACCCAACAGCCCAAATACCTAAACCCTATGCCCGGTTACAACCTGATAGCCCATACCCAATTATGCTACCACCCCATACCCATTACACCTGGGGCTCATGGGCCCCAAATGTTTAACAGATGAGGAAAGACCTAGGGTTTCTGGAACCCTAGGCGCCGCAAATGGGTTTCCAGAAGCTTCGCACCGCAATCAGTCCAAAAGTCGTGTCTATTTGTCTCGTAGTGATTCCAGGCCATGATTCCAGGCCTCGAATCTAGCCATGGTTAACGCCCGAATCAACGCTGATGTGCTGTTATCAGCATTCGTCCATGATCGCTAAATCTCCTCGCTGGTACCTGCAAAAGAGGAAAGAAAACAACAGCAAACAAGGCAAGAAATCGAATAGGGATAAAACAACTTGTAAATAGAGGCTATAAAAGCCGAAACATCTCACTGTAACAGGGACCCCGGTTTTTACAGAATATAAAGGTTATACATACATAAAAAAGGTTCAAGCAGTTTCTTGAAAAAGGTGATTTAAGTTTTATATTTTGTTATTTATTTTTTAAAGAGCATACGAATTGATCTTTTGCAAAAAACTGATAATATTGTAAAAGGTGGAGGTTACCTGTGTATTTCTTGAAAGAACGAGGGTTTATAACCCTTCGACCACCGGGTGTGGAGGCGCGTGGGCGCGTGGGCACCTGGAAACGGAAGCTCGACGGAGCCCGGACCTTTCTTTCCTCTCTCATTTTAGAGAGAATTTTAAAGTTTTTTTTTTAAAACACCGGTTTAAAATGATTTTAAAACCAAAATCGGGGCTTATATAGCCCTACAAAAACGGTGTCGTTTTGCTTAATTCAATAAGCATTAAAACGGCACCGTTTAGATTAAGGATCCGCGTGTTGACCCGATTATCCGGGGAAGATCCGCGTGTTTTTGAAAATTGGGTTAATTACCGAATTGGTCCTTCCGCATTTTTTTATCCCTTAAAATTAGGTTTATTTTATTTTTTAATTTTGCTCAAATATTTTGTTTTTATTTTAATTTGGTCCTTGGGCTCTTTTTTAAAAAAAGAAAGTGCATAAATGATGTCGTTCTAAAAGGGAATATTTTCTGCTTTAATCCCCCTTCTTGTGCGCACGTTTTAATTTGATCTTTTTTTAAAATTCTGAATTTTCATCTGCATTTTATTTCTATTCTAATTTAATCCTTTCTAATTTTATTTTTTAACTTTATTTCTTTTTAGATTATTATTATTTATTTCAATATTTTGCATATATATTTATCTTAAACCCCTTTTTTATATATTAAATTATTTTAATAATATTGTTTCATTCATTATTTTTCATATATATTATTTATTTTATTCTAAATCTTTTATAAATGTAAAATTGTTTTATTTTTCTATAATATAACTTTTCATATATTATTTTATGTATTATACATTTTATATATATATTTATTATTTTATATTATTATACATATATTATTATCCTTAACTATTATATTTTATTAATTAATTACTTATATACTATATCGTGATTTTAAACCTACATACTTTTATATTATATATTATATAATTATTTTATTTACTATGTATATTATTTTATATACATTTTAAAATATTATATTTGTATTATATGTTTATTATATTATTAATTACTTATTTTTCTTTTTTTGTATTCTTTTATTCTAAATTATTTTTTAAAATTACTTTATTATATATTAATTCTTTTATATTTTTATTATTTAAATACCAAAGGTTGATTTAAAATTATTATTAAGTGACGTTTTTATTTTAGAGTTGATATATACATATTGCTATTATTTTTTATCATGATTTTTTTGCATGTACGTTTATATAATAAATTGTATATCATGCATCATTTTTGTTCAATAAATTTGTTTAAATATATGTTGTTTTGTATGATTATTTTGCTTATTTATTTTTCATGCAAGTTATATATTTTTGTATATATGTTTTAGGTTTAAGATTTGCCATGTCTATTAAATAATATATGAATCATTATATCATTATGTTGTGTGTATTTATGCTCTTATTTGCCTATTATTTGCTTTAGCTTAATTATTTTATTATATGCATAATTATTATATTATTTATTCTTTTTCTTATATATTATTCATGTTAAGCATGGAAATGTTAGATTTTTTTAGCATATTGCCTTAGTATTAATGTTCCATAATATTAAATATGACATGTCATCCTCATACATCGATTTAAAACAATATTTAAAAGTTTTATAAAAATAAAACGCAATGCTTGATGTTTGGAAACTTTGAGAAAGGTAGTGCCCTAACTTACTGCGTTGCGACTTTTCTCGTTGAATTCGAATAGTCAAGCACCCTTCTAAGTTTCTAAAGTTTTCAAAATACGAGCAACTGTCTTGGAATTTCAAAGCGCTGTGTCCTAACTTACTGGATATGGCATTTTGCCATTTTGAGATAGGGATTTTCAAAAATGGCTAGCTTAGTTTCGAATGTCTTAAAAATATGGCTTCCTAACTTATTGGATGTGATATTTTGATTCATTTGATACAAGAGAACCCTAATTTTTGAAATTAAAGTATTCTAAAGAGGATTGCATCTTAAAAATTTTAAACTTCCGACATTAAAGACACTTGATGATCAATTAGGTACCAATTTTGGGCGTTACGAGGGTGCTAACCCTTCCTCGTACGTAACCGACTCCCGAATCCATTTTCTCGACTTTCGTAAACCAAAATTAGTGTTTTAAAACAAAACATTTTATAAGGTGATCCAATCACACCTAAAAAGATTGGTGGCGACTCCCGTTTTCGTTTTTCTTAAAGTCGATTCCCATTTTCCAAAACTTGATTTAAAAATGGTTTCGACATTAGCTATGCTAAATTTAGCAAAAATTGTCATAGTTCTATGTTAACATAATAAATGGATGAGATTGGTTAGAATACTTTTGGTTATGATAGTAAAACTTTGAGCTTATAATGTCACGTGATTATAAGGTGATAAGTAAGTAGGTATGTATGTATGTATGTAGGTGGTCCAAGTGGAAAATTGTTAGATAATATGGGCATCACATATATAACAAGCATAACTACATTTGATTATTTAGTATCATAAAAATGTCATCCAAATTAAAAGTGATATAAAACTGTAAAAACTTTTGAGATTCAATTATTAAATAAAGTATGAACCAAATATGTAAAAATAGTCTAAGTAACTAATTTTAATTGATGATGGGATAATTAAAAATTAGGATTACCATACAAACCTTATCTATATCTAATATAATACCAACTCCTTTTGGAGTCATTAGGAATAAGTAGGGGTAATTTAGGTATTAAAAATTAAGTGGAGGGATAATTTAGGAATTAAAAGTTAAAGGAAATTTAGATATTTTGACAAAAGTTAATTAATTATTTTAATTAATTCAATCCCCTGTTTAACTTATTCTTTTAGTCCGGTTCAACTAGTCCGTACTGGTTCACGGTTCAATTAATTTAAAGTCTTTCTCTGAATTGATGTTTCAATCAATTCCCAATCCATTTGATCTAACTAAATGATTTAATCCAGTTCAGTTAACCATGATTATATCCTTTTGAATTGAACTCACTTATAATCTCTAATGGACAATAAAATAATTAATTCACCTCCATAAAATACTTTTACATAAATAAGAAATACATTTTAACAATTATAAGGATTGCCTTTGATAATAGTATGCACTTCACCAAATCATAATTAAAATACCAAATCATACTTCTTTGAGTTTTGAATTTAGATTTTGTTTTCTCTTTGAGTTTTGATCTTAAAATGTGAAATATACTTTAAATTTAAATTGGTTTTCATGTTATATTTTTATTAGCATGTACATGTATTATATTATGAAGAATAATATAGATTAAGATTTAATGAAACAACAATGATTAAAACAGCGATAAAAATTTTTAAAATAATTAATCACAAGTTTAATCTTATTATAAGTTCTGATTACAAGACAACTTATAAAGTTCGTCGGTTAAAAATAAATTTTATTGAAAAATAAGATACTTTGATTATAAGATGTGGAGATACACAGTTAACATATTATATGATGTCTAAAATGTAAATGGTATACTTTAAAATATATAAGAAAAACTTATTAAAATTTTATATATTTTTTAAAAAGTAGAAATGTATAAAATGGCAAATGTATAAAATGGCAATCAATTGATTATAAAAAAAATATCATTATGTTAAAATAATAAAAATTAATCCGCACAATGCGTGGTCATATTCTTAGTATATTAGGACTATGGTCCCTAAATTATAAATATGCAATTTTTTAACATCTCTTGAGTTACATTCTTTAAAATATTTATATGTGTTAAATCAAGTAAAAATAACAAAATTATGTAAAAGTACCATAGAGACCCTTGTATTAATCGCAAGATTGCATTTTGTCTCATCTATTAAAAAATGGACAAATTAGTCCTTGTATGTTGAGTAAATAGTAAATTGATCATTTTATTAAAAATTTCTTCAGTTTTTATTGTTAGAAACTAACCCTTGTACATCAACATGAGAAACATGTGGTACGTCACGTGTTACTATATGGTTATTCTAACAATTACGCCAGTTTTTAATAGTACAAATAGATGAATTTTTTTAATAGAAATGACTAATTTACTTTTTAATCTAACATACAATAATTTATTTATTTATTTATTTTTTAGTAAAAAAAACAACATACAAAAATCTCCATAATACTTTTACCGCAAAACCATAAAAAACTGAAGAATTTGAAGCTTTGTAAAGACGATGACAATTGTGGGGGAAACTTTAGATGAATCAGAATGAAGCATCATAAAAAACTGATGTGAATATATACGATTTGAAAAGCATAATCTTTTTTCTTTTATTCCTTTCTTTGCAAATTCCATGAAAGTAGTTCATACAGAAAAGCAAAGGGAATTATAGTTATGATAAAGCAATGAGAATTAAAGATTACGTTTGCTGCTAAGTCACTTACAGAAAGCATTGCATTAAACAACTCAGCAGCAAGTAGAAACTGCTTCCAACCATTTCTTCCTCAACACCATACCCTCTTTCTCTCCCCCTTTTTCTTTTTCCATCTGAATAAGGCAAAGTAAAAAGAAATTGAGAAATCCATAATTAATTCCAACCCTCATTCTTTAAACAAACATTAAACAAAATAAAAGTTATCTAAACCGACTTCGATAAATATCAATATATTACCTGGCTAAATCTTTGAAAAGTGAGTGGGTTTGGATAAAAATATAGGTCCAAAAAATGAGTTTAGACAAAAAAAACTCGTTTAAAAAATAGGTTGACTCTCGAGTAATGCTTTTTTACTGAGGCCCAGCTCAATCCGATCCGAATTAGCAAAAAGACAAAAAAAAATTCTATTTTCTTGTTGTTTTACTATTTTTTTGTTATTTTCTCACTATTTTGCTACTATTTCACTATTGTGTTGCACTATTATATTGCTACTATTTTGTTGTTATTGTTAATTTTGTTATTATTTTAGAGACATTTGCTTGTTAAGTTACACGTATCTTAGTGTGATTTAAATATAAATATTTTTTAATTTATTTTCAATTTGTTGGGAAATATTTATTTTAATGTTTTAAAGTATTTTTTTATGTATTATATTTAAAAAATATATATAAAAAATTAATTCGGATGGGCCGGGTTAGACCAGAGTTTTAGCATTTTTTTTGAGTCGAGCTTGGGTATAATTTTAAACCTATTTTTCGGGTCGAGCCAGAGCCTGACAAATGGGCCTAAATTTTTAACAAGGCCTAACCCATGGACTGATCTATGAGTTTAAGCATCCCATTAAAATCGAATATAAAGCGTAAAATGAGTCTTAAGGGGTAAAAGTATTAGAAAGCTCTGTATTTAGAGTCTGATTGCATTTTGACTCCTTTATTTAAAATATAGGCACATTATCTCTTATACATTTTTGAAATGTACAAATTAACCATTTCGTTAAATTTTTTTCTGTTAAGCGATGATGTGGAATGTTAATTTAAATGATTAATTATTAACTTGGTCTTTAAACTATAGCTAAAATATCATTTTGATTATTTTTAAATTTTTCTTAATAATAATCCTAAAAATTAAAAAATCTTAAAAATAAATATAAATTATATAAATATATTAAAATTATGTTAAAAATTTCAACGAATTTATCCTTTAATGTTTACAAAATTTATCATTTTATTTATCATTTTAGTTCTAATCCTAAAAAATCAATAAAATTGACCTCAATATTTATAAAATTTGTCAATTTATTCTTAACTCTAAAAATTAAAATATGTATTTTAAAAAATATATTTTAGTCTTTTATGACCTATCGGCTAACCCATGTAAGATATTAAAATAAGAAAAATAGTATATTCTTTCAAGTCACTTGCAAAAGAACTTTAAAAAATTGGGGTAAAACACAAAAATTTACGGTAAACTACACCAATTGTCCCTAAGCTTTGTTTAAAATTACATTTTAGTCACCCAACTTTCAAAAGTTACATAATAGTCACTAACATTATCAAATTGTTATATTTTTATCACTTGTTCGTTAACTACCATTAAGAGAATGACGTGACACGTTAATTTAAATAGTTTATTACTAATTTAGTCCTTCAACTATAGCTAAAATTTTATTTTAATACTTTTAAAAGAAAATTAACCATAGTTCTAAAAAATAAAAAATTTCTTAAAATTACAGTAAAATATTTTTAAAATTATTAAAATATATTTTAAAAAATAAATCTGCTATTGATTTTTTTAATCTTTTCTCCTTAATAAATCAAAGCTAGTTTTCCATTAAAACAAAACCAAACCAAGTTCATTAAAATTAAAGCTTACATTCAAAGAAACTCTTTTTTGGTGATTCATGGTTGGTTTTTTGGAAAAATTGGGCTCTTTTCAATAATGAGGAAACATTTTCATTTTCAATAAAATTCTCAATTTGATAAGAATTATTTAATACAATGAAATACTAATCTTATTTGTTGAAGATGCTCTCGAGTGCAATCTAAAAGCACTCATTTCAATAAAATTATGATTTTATTACTTTTGAAATACAGTCAAGCCAAAGAAACAACACATTTACAGTAAATAATTTTTTTCTTTTTGCATCTCTCTTTGGCCGCAAAGAAGAAGATGAAGACAATGAGCTCATTTCATAATTTCTCCACCTGGAGACGTGTTGATTGCTTTGGGGTTTTATTTTAAATTAAAATTCCACTTTTTATATTTTATTTATTCCTATAATTTTTTTAAAAAAATTATTTTCTAAAATTTCAAAACTCATGAAATCCTTGTTCGAACCCAAAATTTATACTAAAAATTCTAAACTCAAAATTGTTTAATCTGTTAACTTAAATATTAAAACTTATTAGGGTATTAAAAATAAAATCTTCAAATGAGAAAGTTTGCAATAGTTAACGGGTGCAAAAATGAGTAATCGAAATTTTATAATAGTGATTACACACCATCAAAAGATACGAAAGCATAGGAGATGAGAAAATAAGTACTCATTAAAGTAGAAGAAAATAATTAACCATTTAAATTAATATTCACATCATCATTTAATAGAAAATTAATAGAAAAACTAATTTGTACGTTTCGAAATATATAGAAACTAATATAACTATTTTTCTAATAGAAAGTTGAAATGCAATTCCTGAAATGCAATTCTAAGAATTTAATGGTACTTTTACTTGTGTTTTAAGGGTGAACGAAATCAAGCTTTTGTTTAATTATTTGAGCCTATAAAGAGGTGTAGTACGTGGACTAGACACTTCAAATATACTACGTTGGGGCTGATCTATTTTCCCACTATCGTGTAGAAATTGCACTTTCTTAATATATAAAAATTAATAATTATTCTTTTATCTTCCCTTATGAATGTAGTAATTATAAGTAATCTCTTAGTCTCTGATCAATGCTTTCAAAGTCAGCAATCCACTTGACCTACCACTCTGCAAATTTAATCCATTGCATACATTTGAGCACTAAGATTTAATTACGGGTCAAAAGTAAATGATTCAACTCGTGCAATTATTTTTAATCAAAAATTTATACTCAGTGAGTTTAAGACCTTTGAAATATGTTCAAAATTTGCATCAATATTATCAAAGTGAAAAAACTTGATTCATATAAAAATATTTGTTGCTCCAGCTCATGGCTGAACAAATAAACTTAGATTTGATATTTAAACATCTAACACGTATGAACAGGCTCTACACTTTGGGTCGAATATGGGAATATAATCATTAATTATTGGAACGTGTGCCTTCCACACTCTTTTGTTTATGATGTAGTCGCAATCGTATTCATTGTGAATACACTCACACCATTACAGATTTTTCTGTATAAATTCTATCCATCAAAGGCGTGTGTCCTCCACAAGCCTTCTTATCTCACCAATATTCTAATTCTTGCCCTTATATTCTTGCTTTTGTTCATCATGGCTGCCTCTCAATCTCTTCAACTTTCATCGGTTAACAACGTTGAAATACCCGTACACATCATACACACTGAAGAAAACCAGATTCAGGAGCCTGCTGTTGATGAATTCGATTACTCCCAAAGAGGACAATGGCTTCGAGCCGCTGTTTTGGGAGCCAACGATGGGTTGGTTTCCGTTGCATCACTAATGATGGGTGTCGCCTCAGTTAAAGAAGATATCAAAGCTGTAATTGTTGCTGGCTTTGCGGGTCTGGTCGCCGGTGCTTGTAGCATGGCCATAGGAGAGTTTGTATCCGTATGCACCCAAAGGGATGTAGAGATAGCTCAAATGAAAAGAGAGAAGCTAAAAGGGTCATCAAAGAGTGATGAAAATGATGAGAAACTGCCTAATCCTGCACAAGCTGCTGCCGCGTCGGCTTTGGCTTTTGCAATTGGTGCGGTGCTTCCACTATTGGCTGCTGCTTTTATAAGGCAGCCTATGGTGAGGATGGCGGTGGTTGTTACGGTGGCTAGCGTGGCCTTGTTGGTGTTTGGAGTGGTGGGTGCTTTGCTTGGGAGAACTCCCGTGGTGAAATCTAGTGCCAGGGTGCTTGTAGGTGGATGGATGGCAATGGGTACCACTTTTGGGCTCACCAAGTTGATTGGTTCCAATCATGGGATGCAAATTTGATTTGTTTTTGCTTTGCTTTTGCTTCATTGTAAATTGTTTCTTCTCTCAAATTTGGTTCATGGTTAGTTTCATGAATTTCGTAAGGATTAAACTTGTTTGTCCGAACCATGTCTAAAAATGTCGATAAGAGACGATTGTAAAATGCAGTTGATGTTTTATCAATAACTTTGCTAGTGTCGTGTGTTGCCAACAATATATAAGATCAATGATCATAAAATCATTTTTTTCTAAATAATTTCACCATGTTTGTAAATTGCTTTTTTTCACAAAAAGAAGAGCACAATTATAAAGAGACTTTCTCTCATTATAGATACCATGATTGCATTTTTCAACAGGGACATTAATTTAAAAATTTATATGTTGCCACTAGAAAATTGGGTTGGGTGAAGTAAAGGTAATGGTTTGCAAATTAAAGAAATTTATCTAAACAAGATTCTCATCAATAGTATTAAAAAATTACAAAGTGATTATCTCATTCTATTTT
Organism: Gossypium arboreum; assembly: GCF_025698485.1. Taxonomy (NCBI): domain Eukaryota; kingdom Viridiplantae; phylum Streptophyta; class Magnoliopsida; order Malvales; family Malvaceae; genus Gossypium; species Gossypium arboreum. The sequence goes on from NC_069073.1 coordinate 117,144,067, forward strand.
GAAATGAGTTTAGTTGATAATTGTGTATACCGTAAGTTCAGTAAGAATAACTATATTTTATAGGTTTCATATATCAATGACATAATGCTTGCCAACAATGATATAGGCATGTTGCATGAAACTAAGAGGTTCTTAGAAAAAAAAAATTTGAGATGAAAGATCTTAGTGACACAACTTTTGTATTAGGGATTTAGATAGATCAAAGGTATTCTCAAGGTATTCTTAGTTATCACAAAGTGTCTATATTGAAAATGTATTGATGAGATTAGATATGCAAGATAGTAAATAAAGTGATATCCTTTATGTTAAAAGAGATAAATTCAGTCTACTAGATCAATACCCTAAAAATAATTTTTGAGATTAAAGAAATGTAAAAAAAAAATTCCCATGCTTCAGCAATGGGGAGGTTTAATATATGCTCTAGTTTGCACGTGTCTAAACATCACATACATTGTTAGAATGTTGGGCAAATATTTCAGCAATTTGACAATGGATCACTAGAAAGTAGTCAAATGATTCATATGGCATATTAAGAAAAAAAAAATCTTACATGATCACATATCAAATGTCTGATAACTTAGAAATTGTCAGGTATACAAATTTAGGTTTTTTTAGAAAATAGATGCAAATTTTTATCACTAGGTTGTGAATTGTGACAAATTGTAGTGATTTATTCTAATAACAACATGAGCATATCAATGTCGAAGTTCATAGACTTTAAACTCTTGTTTATTAAAGAAAGAGCTCAGGATAGTCAGATGTCTATAAAAAATATTCGAACAAACTCCATGACTATGGATCCGCTACCATTCAAGGTTTTTTCATGAGTACCCTGCTCATATAGGTGTCATGTCATTCGAGGGCATTCAGTTTTAATTCCTAGTGAAAGCTATCTTGGTTGTGCGCTAACATAATTAAAGGATGCGATTTTCGAAATACCTTATTATTATGATAGTAAAGTTTTGAGCTCATAAAATTTATATTGTGACATGTAATTATAAGATAATATATATGTGTGCGTGTGTTACCCAAATGAGATATAGTTCGATAATATGGCCATCACATATATGATAAAAATAATTACATATTATTTACTATCATAAAATGTTAACCCAAATTAAAAATATCTAATACGGTTAAGGCATATTAAGGTTTAGTTATTAAATAAAATACAAGTCGAATATGTATGGATGCTCAACTTATTTTTAATTAATGTGCAAAATTATATATTAGGATTATGATGCCTTTAGTATCTTAACTTCATGAAAAAAATCCACTTCCTCTTAAAAAAGGTGTGCAAATTTGAGAGATCAAAACTACAAAATTTAAATATTTCAACATACTATTAAATTCAAGTACATTTTCACATATCATTTTTATTCTTAATGATTTAATATAACAATTTCTTGGTTATTAAATTTAAAGTTTCAACCATTATAATTTAATACTACTGTTATTTTAATTGGATCGAAACCGATCAAGATACCTATCCAGAGAATTGTTTAAACTGTGTTTTAATCAATTTAGTTACATCCATCAGATCAATCAGGTCTACGAACCGAAGATCTGATACCTTGTTTAAAAAAGTCTAAAGACATCCATAAATGTAGTGACAGCAAGAGGAATCAATGTAGGTGGAGAGCAAAAAAGTTCCATACTTAACGTGAAAACTGAGGAATTTAATTTTGGAATCAACAATTGTGGGGGAAGCTGTAAGGATCAGCCTACAAAAGGAAAATAAAGCTTCCAAACATCATAAAAGCTGATATGAATATATACGATTTGAAAAGCATAATCTTTTCCTTTCTTTTGCAGTTTCCATGAAAGTAGTTCACACAGCCAATAAAGAGGTGTAGTATGTGGACTACACACTTCAAATATACTACGTTGGGGCTGATCTAGTTTCCCACTTTCGTCTACACATTGCACTTTCTTTATATTGTCTATATTCTTCCCTTATGAATATAGTAATTATAAGTGATCTCTTCGTCTCTGATCAAATGCTTTCTAAGTCAGCAATCCATTAGACCTACCACTGCCTGCCATCTTTACAAATTTAATTAATCCTTTGTATATATTTGAGCAATTCGATTTAATTATAGATAAAAAATAAATGATTTAAAATTTCGTATATTGACATGATGGTTAAGGTGATTACTACTCCAAATTTAATTTAAGTTCGAGTCGTACTAATCATATTAGTGTACGTTAAGATTTTATCTTTCTATTATAACTCACCACAATTAAAAGAAAACTACCTAACAGATTTAGAATTCCAATAGTAATATATGTGATCTTGTAATTTATATTTTATATATCTATTGGATCATACATTATATTCATATTCAAATATCTCACATGCATGAACAGGTCTACACTTTCTTAGATTTGGGTGGAATAGTATACTGGAATCCAATTATTCAAGAAATGAACTAAAAACCGATGGGGAATATAATAATTTATTATTAGAACGTGTGCCATCGTATTCATTGTGAATCCACTCAAACCATTACAGATTTTTCTGTATAAATTCTCTTCATCAAAGGCGTGTGCCCTCCACAAGCCTTCTTATCTCACCAATATTCCAATTCTTACTTATATATTCTTGTTTTTGTTCATCATGGCTGCCTCTCAATCTCTTCAACTTTCATCGCTTAACAACGTTGAAACACCGATACACATCATAAACACTGAAGAAAACCCGATTCAAGAGCCTGCTGTTGATGTATTGGATTACTCCCAAACAGGACAATGGCTTCGAGCTGCTGTTTTGGGAGCCAACGATGGGTTGGTTTCCGTTGCATCACTAATGACGGGTGTGGCCTCAGTTAAAGAAGACGTCAAAGCTGTAATTGTTTCCGGTTTTGCAGGTTTGGTAGCCGGCGCCTGTAGCATGGCCATAAGAGAGTTCGTATCTGTAGACACTCAAAGGGATGTAGAAATAGCTCAAATGAAAAGAGAGAAGCGAGAAGGTTCATCAAAGAGGGATGAAAATGATGAGAAACTGCAATCAGTACGGTGCTTCCACTATTGGCTGCTGCTTTTATAAGGCAGCCTAAGGTGAGGATGGTGGTGGCTAGCATGGCCTTAAGGCTGCTTGTTGGTGGATGGGTACTGCTTTTGGGATCCAATCATGGGATGCAAATTTGATTGGTTTTTGCTTCTTTTGTAAATTGTTTCTTCTTTTAGACTTGGTTTAAACTTGTTTGGACTCTCTATGGAATGCCAATTTCTTACTATTGTGAAATGCAGTTGAAGCTTTATCAATAATCTTGCAAGACCCATCTGATGTCGATGATATAAAGGATCTATTACTCCATTCCAATAAACTATAAATTCAATTCAATCCTAAAGTATCAAACTACTCACCTCAATCTTACCATAAGTAAACAATTAAATATACAACAATCTATTATTTAATTTGGATTATAGCGTCGAAACCCTATTTTATTTTGAAAATAATAGGGATCGACTTTAAAAACCGAGTGTGGAGTCGCCACCAATCTTTTGATTTAGGTGTGATTGAATTGCCTATTAAAATGCTTTATTTAATGAAAAAAAACAAAGTAAATTTGGTTTAGGTAAAAAAAAAAAAAACGGGTTCAGGAGTCGGTTACGTATGAGGAAGGGTTAGCACCCTCATTACGCCCAAAAACTGGTACCAAATTGATTTGATGCTGTCCTTAAAGATTTAAAAGAAAAGATTTTTTTGAAATATATAAAAATGTTTAAATAGTTCAAGTTGGTGATCGAAAATCTCTCGTTCCAAAGATATGTGGTTTCATACCTAGTACGATTGGATATGATCCCTTATACCTTTAAGCTGTGATCAATTTTCGACTTTTGAAAAATCATAAAAGAGGTTATCTAAATATTTGGTTCTTTGAGAAAGACATACCCAGTACGATTGAGCACAACTTTTCCAAATTCCCCAAACACTAGATATTGTCTTACTTCAAATTTTGAATAACAAAAACTTAGAAATTCACTTAAAAACATGTTTATTCATTTTAAAATTGATGAAATATTTAATGCATTGTAAAAAACATATGAAGCAATATACTCAAAATACAATAAACCTTATCTAACAATCATTCTAAGTATAATGTAACAAAATAATCTTTAAGCATAGATAAAGAAATTATACATAATCATAACACAAAATAAAATGATGTACAAAAATATGTATGAAACAAAATGAAGAATTATATAACATATATAAGTTGACACATTTGCATAAAACTTGGGATATACATTTATTGAAATAGTTATTATAAATTTCAAGGTTCAAATCAAATCATGCATAAAATATGTAAAACACAAATTTATTAAAAAAATGATAATTCACAAGATAATTTAAATAAAATATTAAATATGAAGGTATAACAATATATGATACAAAATAATATACAAAGTAAGTTTATGAAATCGTTATATACAAATAAGTATTGAGTAAAAATGAAGTAAATATATAAATTATATAAGTAACAAAATATATATATATATATATGAAAAACATAAGGATAATATGAAATACAATAAATTATATGATTTAAAAGAGTTCTTAAAAATATTATACACGTAAATAATTTTAAGAGAAGATATATATACCTAGAAAAATATTTACATAAAGTTATATGAAAATAATAACATATACCATTAAAATATGCCATATACGTGTAAAAATATTAGAAATAATTATATGTCAAAATAACTTTTAATTAAAATATGAATTATAAAGTTAACTTAATTTTATTATAAATTATATACATAATAAAAAAACAATTAATCACAAGTTTATTAAAATCTATATATATAAAGATATCAAAGCTTTAATAATAGATGTAAATTAAATATAAATACAAAATATATGTTTAATAAACATTTAAATATATAGATGAATCTAAAAGAAATTACAGAATATCATGAAACTAATAGCATACACAAAATAGAATGAATTATATTACAAATAGTACAACAATTATTACAATAATAGAATAAAACAGAAAAGATTACAAAATTCAGTTATCAAAACAACAAGATATCACAATTAATGATTAAGCATGTAAAAAAAAACATGTGCAGTAAAATAGAAAATAAGACTTAATTGAAACAAAATTGAAACAGGAGAGACAATTTACAAATGAAATAATTGAAAAACAGGATCAATGTGCCATGCGCACAAACATGCAGGGACCGAAATCGAAAACATCCCGCACCCAATAATATTACACTGAACCGCGGATCAAAGTAAAAAAATACAAATTAGAAGGTCAAATTAAAAAAACAAAATAAATAAACAGGACGCAATTGAAGGCTCCGCGCAAAGGGAAGGACCTAACGCGTAAATTGTCCATTTGAAAGAACAAGGCGCGGATCCAGGTACTCCAATAGGCTAGCGCGCGGATCCTTAAAAGCATGGTCCAGCACCACGTTTTTTTCAATGAATTTAAAACCCTTTTTCATCCTTTTTTCCCAAATGCTGCCCATCTTCCAAACAAAAAACCACAACCCTAAAATTAAAATTGCTAGGGTTCTTTACATCTGCCAGATTCACCATTTTGTTTGGCAATCGACAGTATACCACCATGAAGAGATCCATGCCACGTCCATGAAAATATTGTGAGATACTTTCCTTTCCCTTTTCTTTCGCAAAAAACATTTGAATCTCCTGTTTTTTTTAAAAAAACAGATCGAAATAAAAAAAAAAAAGAAAAAATGAACCCGAATTCAACGATGTTCGACCCTCGCCCGTATCCATATATGAGATGTAGGCTTTCATTGGTGTCGATTCAGGTGTTTTTTCTTTGTATTTCCATACCAAAATTATATGCTAATTAAAAACGAAAAAAGAAAAATGTTTGGGGAAATCACCTTTAAAGTTTTAGTAGCTTTTTCTTCTATTTCAGTATGGGTATATGCGTATAGCATCCTCTCTTTTTTACAGGGGTGAAATCAATGGCTTCTTATAGCCTAATTTTTGGAATAAAAATACAATAAAATAATTACATAATTAGCTGTATTCTGTTAGTAATCCCTTCTGGTATATTCTTTGTGCAGATTTGGCCGTACAGTGGAGGTGTGCGCGCGAGGAATCACTCGTGGGAGTTCCAATTTTTGGCCTATTCTGGTACATTCCAGAAGCTCCTAGTGCTGCTGAGAATTTTGGGTGTATTGGGCCTCGAGTTTTAGGGCTAATTCTTATTGGGTTTGGGGACTTAGAATTTGGGCATCTGTTATGTAATTGGGGCTAAAATTTTGGAGTATTTGGTTAGAAAATGAGTTTATTAGAATTGGGTTTTAATTTTATGTAAAGGGTTTTGGGGTATTTGTTTAATTGGGTTAGGTGTTTTGTAAATGGGCCCGGGCAAAATGGGCCTATTACATATAGAAACACAAATCGTGAATTCTAAACTATTTAAAGTTAATTTTATTATTCCCTTTTTTACTCGAGGATTCCGGTACGACATTAGCTACGGAATAAAACAAGTAAAATACATTAATGTTACACAATTCAATCTTCATATTAAATTTTCAATTTTTACAATATATTAGCTTAAACTTCAATTTAGTCTCTAAACCGAGACTAATTTTAACCTCCACATTGAACTTTATATTTTTGTACTAATTTCACTCTAAGATAAATTTAATTCTCTATATTTTAATTCTATCCTTAAATTTTGATTTTTTTCTCAATTTAGTCTCTATTGCTCAAAATCAACAATTATCTCCACAATTTAGTCATTTTCTACTTCTAACTAAAAATCTATCTATTTAATACCTAGTACTTAAACTTTTCAACAATGACAACATCTAAAATCTTGAACAATACTAATAATTTCAATATAAGTCAGGTAATTTTAAGTACCAGTGTAGCGACGTAAAAAATTTGCTTTCGGTCGCTAATTGAGGTGATTTATTGGAAAATTTGAAAAAGGAATTTCGATTTTAAAGAGAAAAAGGAGTCGCCACCGATCCTTTTTCCTAGGTGTGATTGGACACCTAATAAATCCTCTTTTTTAAAAGAAAATTTATTTTTTAAACAAAAAGAAGGCCGAGTTTAGGTCTATGTCAAAAGTCGGAGAAAAAATAGGGTTCGGGAGTCGATTACGCACGAGGAAGGTATTAGCACCCTCGCAACGCCCAAAATTGGTATCTCTTTAAACATGTGTTGTCTTAATTTTCGAAAATGCGAGTTCAATATAACATTTAATCGTGATCCGATTAAAACATGAGAAATTTCAAGTTTTTCGGTTTCTTTTGAGAAGGATGTTCTATTTTTAACACGAGCCGATTAATATTCACCCAACATAGCGATGAAATCGACGACTTAATGTTAAATCGGTACGTTGCCTTATTTGTTGAAATTAATTAAAAGTATGAGTAAAACATTATTATAATAAGAATTAGTAAATAATGCAAACAATGATGCAATTAAAAATATTAAAAACTAAGAATATTAAAACAACAATAACAATATTTACAAGAAAATAAAAATAATGTACTATTAATATAATAAGAAAAATAATGTATTTATAACAATAATAGAAAAATAACAATATATACATAAAAATATATATATACATATATATGTGTATATACATGTTAATAATGATGAAAAGAATAATAATTATACTAATAATAGTGGTAGGTAATGATCAATGAGTAATGAAGTAAGTATAAGTATGTACAAAAGATACATGTATACCAAATAATACATAATAATATTAAAATAAAATAATAAGCAACAATAGTGAAAATAATAAGTATAATAATAAATATAATGATATATAAAAATAATACTATATATAAAAAGTATATATATACATGTATAATAAGATATACACTAATATTAATAATAAATATAATAGGGGTAAAAATAGATATAACAATAACATGTACATAATACGGTATTAAAATATATATATATATATATATATATATATTGTAGCGACGTAAAAATTTAGCTTGGCCGCTAATTGTGGCGATTTAGTGAAAACTTGAAAACTGAAGTTTGATTTTTTAAAAAAAAGGGAGTCACCACCGATCCTTTTTCCTAGGTGTGATCGAACACCTATTAGATTTCCTTTTTTAAAACAAAAGGAAGGCCGAGTTTAGTTCTACGTCAAAATCCAGAGAAAAAGTAGGGTTCGGGAGTCGGTTATGCGCGAGGAAGGTATTAGCATCCTCGCGACACCCAAAATTGGTATCTTATAAACACGTGTTGTCTTGATCTTCAAAAATACAAGTTCAATGTAAGATTTAGTCGTAATCCGATTGAAACACGAGAAATTTTAGTTTTTTCGATTTTTTTAGAAGAGCATACCGCTTTAACATGAGTCGATTGATGTTCACCCAACATAGCAGTGAAATCGGCGACTTAGTATTAAACCGATACGTTACCTTATTTAAAAAAGAATAAGATTTTCGAAATAATGCAAAGCAAAATAAAAATAAATAGAAGACAGATCTAGAAGTATATTGAAGCAAATATAAGTGTGACAATAATATTATAGACAATAAAGATATAATGTAATACTAGAATTAAATATGAAATGGAAACAATGAATGTATATACGTAATAATGACATTAAGAATATGTACGTAAAATAGGATGAAAAAGGTTTACATAATAATACTAATATGGGTACGTAATATATGTAACACCCCAAACCCGGCCCAGACGTTATGACTGGATCCGACATGCCACATCGAAGCGTTCAAAACATTTTATATTGTTGATCCAGAAAAACTTACTTAGTGTTTTAAAAGATAATTTCATTATAGGTTAAAGTGAATGGAAGCATGCACCGGTAGGAAACCGGAAAAAGGTGGTGAGTCCATCGGATTGCTTAATACCAAGCTCCTTCGGATCCAATCCTAGACATGCATACCGCCATTGCCACACCTTAACGTCATGGATATTTCTCTGAAACCGATTTGATTAAGTCATTTTTAGGAAAAGTGATTAATTTTGGAAAATACTTTCATTGCGAAGCTTTGCTTGTTGTCGTGTTATTTTGAAATCAATTGTTGTTTTTGAAAACGCGCCTAAAGTCGTCCAATTTCAACAGTTAAAATAAGTAATACCTATCTTAGTAATACATATTAAAACCATCAAAAATAATTAAGCGGCCTTATTACATTTAAAACCCAAAACTTCAAACGTAAATAAAAGGATGTCCAGTTCACGGAAGAAAATCAAACTTTCGAGCGGGTGGCCACTCCAATTCCCTCACGACTCCAAGCCCACTATGGTTGGGGATTTCCTACGTGGATGAAAATAAAAGGGTGAGTTTGGGGAAACTCAGTGTGTAAGGAAAACCCATTCAAAGTCCAAGTCAGCTCAAGCCTATTGGGCTTAAGCTCATTCAGGTAACAGTGGTACTGGACCAGAACCCTTTTCAGATTACAATAAACTGGGCCTTAGCCCATTATTTAGATAACAGTATGGCCTATAAGCCCATTTCAAAATATATGCAACATCAATAACATATGTAAGCCCATTTGGGAGACTACTCAACCCACCAACCACTACACTCCACCGTACCAGCCCTACACTCCATGTGGGAATAGCTCAACCCACCCAAATTAACACTCCACATTCTTGTACCTTGTCGCTCGATTAACGAAGAATTGAGGCAAAGCCTCCAAGACGTGGACAAGCCACTTTCAGTACTTCCTCCATCAATATCCCAATCCCATGCATCGATAATAACAACATGGCATGCAATAAATAACAACGATCAAACATGCATTTAGGTCAATTTAACCCTGGGGTATTTGGTAATTTATCTACTAAGGGTAAAGCGTAAATTTTCCACTTTTAAAGGTATTTCAGTAATTTATCTATTTTAGGGTTTTTCGTGCATATTCCTACTTTTCACGTACTAATGTAATCACGCATCGAGGGTTCTTCTTGAATTGGGCCGTTGGCCCATCATTCCAATTTTGGCCCATTAAGCCCAAAAATATCGAGGGCACGTAAATCATGCACTTTGCAGTCCAAACATTACAGCTTACCAAAAACATTAATCGATTTACCTCACGAGCATTCGCACACTCGCAAATCTACAAAATACCGGTTTTTGGCATTTCGGATTTTCTCTGTTGCCGATCTAGACTAAGAAAGAGGTGTTAGTTACACACATTTGCGACGATATCTTGTGAGATCCACACACGAACGCCTACAATTTGATTACTAACACGTTAATCTAACTATTCAAATACGAACTACATATTAACCCCTTACAATATTCGGCCAACCACACCTACAGATCATAGTAAGCTTATAAGAAAACAATGAGCAACTCATTAACAAATTTTTGTCAATGTTTACCACATAATCATAATTTCACTGCAAGTTGTCTTCTTAAGCAACAGTCACTAAATTATTTATAACTGGATCTACGAAACTCCAAATCAAGTTCCGTTAATTTTTCCTGAAAATAGACTCATATATCTTCTATCCATAAAATTTTCAGAATTTTTGGTATGGCCAATCAATACCATATTTTTCTTAAAGTTTCCCATGTTTCACTGTTTGACTAATCTGACCACTCTTCATTATGAATCAAATTTCTCATTGTACAGAATTCAAAATATGTTCTCGTTTATTCCATTTGAAACTAGACTCATTAATCTTTAATTACATAATTTATTCAGCTTCTAATTCATCTCCCACAATTTATGGTGATTTTTCAAAGTCACATTACTGCTGCTGACCCAAGCAGATTTATTACCAAATTCACTCTTTCACACATAACTTGCATGCATGTTATTTAAACATGTATATCACCAATCAATCATCACATATCTATGATTTTACTTAAGTATAATCTCCATTTCATCATTTTAAAGCACAACATGTTAGCCGATTTTTCCCTTTAGCATCTAAGGCACATGCATGTTCATTTGTTTGGCTCAACTTCACCTATCTTCCATTTTTCATCAAAAGAACATGAAACAACAACCATTTCCTTCATTTTAATTCATGACCAAATGCTCACAACACAACCAAAAACCAAAATATGCTTCAAGAGTTAAGGTAGAATCAAGAAGAACTCATGAACATCAAGATAGAAGCAAACTACCATGAACTTACCTTCAATTTTCTTCCTCAAGTGACCAAACAATTCAAGAGCTTTCTCCTCTCCTTTCTCTTCTCTAAATTTCGGCTATGATGAACAAAGATGGACAAAACTTTGTTCTTTTCACCCCTTTTTCTTTTAATAAAATTTCATATTTCATCCATTTAATTCTTTAATACAAAAGACATGAAATGCCCATCATGGAACATTTACCTAAACCATTATCATGGAACATTTACCTAACCCATTATCATGGAATATTTACCTAATCCATTATAATGGAACATTTACCTAACCCATTATCAAATTGTACCATGAATTATGGATATCAAGTGCTCATATTTTCTACAACAACATGATGGCTGGCCACTTCATGTAAAATGGGAGGCTTGTCATGCAAATCCTCCTATTTTGCACTCCTATTTATTTGGCCACTTCAATTTATCCTATAGCATTTTCAAACATTTTCACATAGGTCCTATTTCATAATTTCACCCCCTTTTTCTTATGGAACAAAAATTAACTAAAATTGCCGGGTTCTATCTTAAGCTTGGGCCTTCTAGAGGCCCACTAACATAATTAAACCTATGCCAACATTCACAGAATTCCCGAAAATTGGGGCGTTACAATATATATATATATATATATATATATATATATAACATATTTAAAATGAACATATACACTATACATATATAATGAGACATATACTAATAATAATAGTAATAATAGTAATAATAAAAGATATATGTACACCAAATAACATATAATAATATTAAGATCATAAGTGGCAATATGGATAATAATAAGTATATTAATGAGTGTAATAACATATGAAAATAATACTATATATAAAAAATATATACACGTATAATAAAATATATGTACCGATAATGAGTATAATAGGAGTAAAATAAATGTAATAATACTATATACATGGGAATAGTATATAAAATATAGCTAAGAATATTGAAAATATATACATAATATATATAACACATAGATGATATATACATATACATTAGAAATGACAACAATATAAAATGAACTTACTAATACACTACATAGATATATACGTACATGGGTATAAATAATAAGGATATTAGAAATACTTAATATATAACATTTAAAATATATACATAATGTAAAATACATATATGACGTAGTATTAAAACACAATATATACATGAAAACACTAAAAATAAGTACATAATATATATATATATATATATATATATAAAATATATACATAAGATAATATGTAAAAATGTAGCATAGTTTTAGAAATATATACATGATAAAAATACAACACTAAAAGGTATATATATACACAATATATAAAATGCATATATAATATAATATTAAAATAGTTACATAATATATACATACATAATAATAATGTTGGAAACATCTATTAATAAGGTCACATAAATATGTACCTATATATATGTATAAAAATACATAACAATATTAAAAATATGTACATAGTATATATATACATATAATATAGTTATTAAGAAAATACATACACTATATAGGGTATTAAAAATATAGTATTAAAAAAATAATATATACATATACATATAAAATATACACTATCATTAATACTAATAATAAATATAGTAATAACAAAAAAACAAATATAATATAATAAAAATATTAAAATAAAGTGATTAAAATAATACCATGTATAAGAATATATATATATATATAATATAAAATACACTAATAGTGCATATAATAATAATACTAATAATAATAATAATAATAATAATAATAATAATAGCAATAATAATAAGATATAAAAAAGAAACAAATATAATATAATAATAATGTTAAAAATAGAGTAATAAATATTAATAGAGAAAGTAACAAAGATAATAGTAATATGATAGTAAAAAATGTAATATTAAAAAAATAATACTAAATATACATAATAATAATATAATATAATAATGATAATAGTAATAATATAAAAATAGCAATATATAATAAAAACTTAATCTAATATAAAAGAAGTGAGAATAAACAAAAAAGGATTAAAAAAAATTAACAACAGAATTCTAGGGCGAATTTGCAAATAAATAAAAAAGGAAAGGGCTTATTAGAACACGCATGAAAGCAGTGGAGGCCAAAAGATCAATTTTCCAACGCATTTAAAACGGTGCGCATCAAGGGGGATCAATTTGAGAACCATAACGAATTTCAAGGCCAATTTATAAATAAATATAAACTTGATTTAAAACACCAAAAATGCAGAAGGACCGCGCACGCAATTTCCCCTTTTATTAAAAACACGCTGATCCTAGGCAGGTTTGGATCGGGTCGGGTCGGGTCGGGTAGGCTCAAAACTACGTCGTTTTGGGGCTTAAGTACAGCCCCCAAAACGACGTCGTTTCGGAGGGCTATAAATAGGCCTATTTTCAGAAAAAAAATTCATTTGTGAAGGGAGAAAAGAAAAAAAAAAAGAGAAGAAGGGAGAGGAAGAGAGAGGAGGGAGAGGGGAAGGATTCTGGCCAGGGGGCCAGTCACCGGCTGATCGTCGACCGTCGTCCGTCGCCGGCGCCGGCCACCGTACACGGTGGCTGGAGAGGTAAAAATTTTGTTTTTTTTTTTATTTTTTTATATTTTTTTTGCTTAATAATGTATATATATTTTTACATGTATATTAATGGGAAAATAAATGTAGCACCCTAAACCCAGCTCAGAAGTTATGGCCGGATCCGGCATGCCACATCAAAAACGTTAAAAAAATTTTCCATTCTAAGTCCAGAAAATCGTACTTGATGTTCAAAAGATTAATTCATTAAGGGTTAAAGTGAATTGAAGCTGTGCACCAAGTAGGAAACCGGAAAAGAGGTGGTGAGTCCATCGGACTGCTTAAGTACCAAGCTCCCTTCGGATCCAATCCTAGACATGCATACCGCCATTGCCACACCTTAACGTCATGGATATTTCTAGAAAACCGGTTCGATTAAGTCATTTTTAGGAAAAGTGATTAATTTTGGAAAATACTTTCATTGCGGAAGCTTTGCTTGTTGTCGTGTTATTTTGAAATCAACTGTTGTTTTTGAAAATGCGCCCTAAAGCTATCCAATTTCAACAGTTAAAATAAATATTATCTATCTTAATAAAACATATAAAACCATCAAAAATAAATAAGCGGCCTTATTACATTTAAAAGCCCAAAACCTCAAACGTAATTAAAAGGATGTCCAGTTCACCGAAGAAAATCAAACTTTCGAGCGGGTGGTCACTCGAATTCCCTCATGACTCAAGCCCACTATGGTTGGGGATTTCTGCGTGGATGAAAATAAAGGGGTGAGTTTGGGAAACTCGTGTGTAAGGAAAACCCATTCAAAGCCCAAGTCAGCTCAAGCCCATTGGGCTAAGCCCATTCAGTAATAAGTGGTCTTGGGCGAGCCCTTTTCAGATTACAATAAACCGGGCCTTAGCCCTTATTCAGATAATGATATGGCCCATAGGCCTATTTCAAAATACATGCAACATCAAGTAAACATATGCAAGCCCATTTGGGAGACTACTCAACCCACCAACCACTACACTCTACCCGTACCACCATACACTCCATGTGGGGAATAGCTCAACCCACCCATTAACACTCCACATTCAAACATTCTTTGCTTTCAGTTAACGATAAATTGAGGCAAAGCCTCCGATCGTGGACAAGCCACTTTCGGTACTTCCTCGTCAATATCCCAATCCCATGCATCGATAATAACAACATGGCATGCGATAAATAACAACGATCAAACATGCATTTAGGTCAATTTAACCTTAGAGGTATTTGGTAATTTATCTCTCGGGGTAAAAGCGTAAATTTTTCACTTTTAAAGGTATTTCATAATTTATCTATTTTAGGGTTTTCATGCATATTCCTACCTTTCACGTACTAACAGAATCACTACTGAGGGTTCTTACGAATTGGGCAGTTGGCCCATCATTCCAATTTTGGCCCATTAAGCCCAAAAATATCGAGGCACGAAATCATGCACTTTGCGGTCAAACATTGCAGCTTACCAAAAACATTAATCGATTTACCTCACGAGCATTCGCTTTTCGCAAATCTACAAAATACGGTTTTCGGCATTTCGGCTTTTCGACTTTTGCCGATCTAGACTAAGAAAGAGGGTGTTAGTTACACACATTTGGGACGATATCTTGTGAGATCCACACACGAACCGCCTACAATTGGATTACTAACACGTTAATCTAACTATTCAAATACGAACTACGTATTAACCCCTTACAATATTCGGCCAACCACACCTACAGATCATAGTGAGCTTATAAGAAAACAATAAGCAACTCATTAACAAAATTTTGTCAATGTTTACCACATAATCATAATTTCACTGCAAGCTGTCTTTTTGAGCAACAGTCACTAAATTATTTATAACTGGATCTACGAAACTCCAAATCAAGTTCCGTTAATTTTCCCTGAAAATTGACTCATATACCTTCTATCCATAAAATTTTCAGAATTTTCGTTTAGCCAATCAATACCAGATTTTTCTCAAAGTTTCCCATGTTTCACTGTTTGACTAATCTGACCACCCTTCATTACGAATCAAATTTCTCATTGTACAGAATTCAAAATATGTTCTCGTTTATTCCATTTGAAACTAGACTCATTAATCTTTAATTACATAATTTATTCAGCTTCTAAATCATCTCCCACAATTTATGGTGATTTTCCAAAGTCACGTTCTGCTGCTGTCCCAAGCGATTTATCACCAAATCACTCTTTCACACCTAACTTGCATGCTTGTTATTTAAACATGTATATCACCAATCAATCATCACATATCTATGATTTTACTTAAGTATAATCTCCATTTCATCATTTTAAAGCACAACATGTTAGCCGATTTTTCCCTTTAGCATCTAAGGCACATGCATGTTCATTTGTTTGGCCCAACTTCACCTATCTTCCATTTTTCATCAAAAGAACATGAAACAACAACCATTTCCTTCATTTTAATTCATGACTAAATGCTCACAACACAACTAAAAATCAAAATATACTTCAAGAGTTAAGGTAGAATCAAGAAGAACTCATGAACATCAAGATAGAAGCAAACTACCATGAACTTACCTTCAATTTTCTTCCCCAAGTGACCGAATACTCAAGAGCTTTCTCCTCTCCTTTCTCTTCTCTAACTTTCAGCTATGATGAACAAAGATGGACAAAACTTTGTTCTTTTCACCCCTTTTTCTTTTAATAAAACTTCATATTTCATCCATTTAATTCTTTAATACAAAAGACATGAAATTCTTATCATGAAACATTTACCTAACCCATTATCATGAAACATTTACCTAACCCATTATCATGAAACATTTACCTAACCTATTATCATGAAACATTTACCTAACCCATTATCATGAAACATTTACCTAACCTATTATCAAGGAACATTTACCTAACCTATTATCAATTTGTATCAATTTGTACCATAAATTATGGATATCAAGTGTACATTTTGTCTATAACAACATGATGGCTGGCCACTTCATGTAAAATGGGAGGTTTGTCATGCAAATCCTCCTATTTTGCACTCCTATTTATTTGGCCACTTCAATTTAGCCTATAGCATTTTCAAACATTTTCACATAGGTCCTATTTCATAATTTCACTCCCTTTTTCTTATGGAACAAAAATTAACTAAAATTAGCGGGTTCTATCTTAAGTTTGGGCTTTCTAGAGACCCACTAACATAATTAAACCTATGCCAACATTCACAAGATTCCCGAAAATTGGGGTGTTACAATAAAGGTAATATGTATGTATTATATGCAGAAAAAAAGAAAAATAAAATAAAATACCCTCTAATCTGCTTGTTTTATTCTTCTTCAAATGCTTTCTATTGCTTCTGTATTCTTTGGGACTGTTTTGTTGTTTGATTATATGATTTTGCCGAATGTTTTTTTTTTTTAAAGAAATAAAAAATCTCCTTATTACAAAGCTTCAAATCGGCTTATATAGCCTTTGTACAAATCTGTTTATTTATCTTTGTTGCTGTTGCGTGTCCCTCTTATTTTGCAGGTGGAGCAGGTGGTGAATGTGGTGGTGGCAGAGGTCGGTGGTGGATCGGACAAGGGCAGATGCAAGTGGCCAGATGGGACAAGGGTTAGAAGTGTGGGTTTGGTTTTAGGTTAGTTTAGGCTTTGGGCTAATAGTATTTGGGCTAGGTAAAAATTTGGGTTTAATTATTGGGCTCCGGGTATGGGTTTGATGGTTTAGCTAATGGGTTATTATGGACCATTCGGGTTTTGGGTATTAGGGGATTAGTGGGTTTATGTTGTAAGGTAATATTTGGGCCCGAGGCATTTTAAAAACAGCCCAAAATTGACCTATAACATATATATAATAAAGTATTTAAAAATGTATACATAGTATATATACTAGGAATAATAATAATAGTAAAACAACCATTAACAATGTTACATAAATAGATATATAGTAATAGTATATACATAATATAGTATTAAAATATTTACATAGTATATACAAATTAGAAATAATAATAATGTTAAAAAATAACTATTAATAATATTACATAAATATATACATATATATATTAAAATATATACATATAATAAAACACATTACTAATATTAATAATAATAATAATGATAATATAAAAATATATACATGAAATAGTATAAAAATATATAACTAATAATACTAATGTAATGACCGAATTTTCCGTTCGAAAAAGTGTATTTTGGGTCTCCATTTTGAAAACCGGATTAAGTAAATATTTATTAAAAATATTTACAGTAAAATAAGTGGTTAATTAGAGTTTAATTAAGTGAATTTAATTTAATTATGAGTAATTAAGAAAAGGACTAAATTGAATAAAGGATGAAAGTTAAATTGTAGATTAAAAGAAAATGAAGAGGACCAAAATGGAAATTATGCCATTTGTCCTAAGTGAAATGACATAAACATAAAAATCTGAGATTTTATGTGTTAAAATATATATTAAATTATTATTATTAAAAGTAAAGTAAATAAAAGGAAATAAAGGAAAGAAACAAAACAATAAAAAGAAGGAAGGAAACAGAATAGCAGGAAACGAAACAGAGAAGAAACAGGGGAGAAAGAAAGAAAAGAAAAAGGGAAAATAAGGTTTTAAAGGTTCCAAGTTAATTTGGTAAGTCAATTTAGCCCCTTTTCTTATGATTTTTGAGTTTTTTGGAATCCTAGAGATAAATAGTACTTGTTTTAAGTAGAAATTTTGAAAGTCATTAGATTTCTAAGTTTGGTTCATGTTGAATAAAATGATGGAATTGGGGTTTATTTGATAGAAATTTTGATTGGAATTGAATAAATGATTGAATAAATAAACTAAGCTATAAGTTTTGAGTTTTAGGGATTAAATGGAAATAAATTCGAAATTATGAAAATATGCTGGAAATTTAATAGTTAAGTATGAGTTTGGACAAAATTTGAATAGAAATAAAGTATGAATTAAGATAGAAAAGTAAGAGAATTTAGTTAGGATTAAATTGAAATTAAAGTAAATCAACATTTTGCACTAAAACTGTTTTAGACAGCAGCAGTAGTCTAACTTTGAAAAATCATAAAAAATTATAGAAATCGAATTAGAAGATGAATAAAATATGAAATTAAAGCTTATTGAGTCTAGTTTCTTATAGAAGAAACGATATAAGCAATTTGATTTTAAATTATGAGATATAATAAATTTTGTGAGACAAGATCAGAATGAATTCGGGTTCCCCTATTCTGACTTTGGAAAATCACCAAATATTGAAGAAAAATAATTAGAGGCTTAAAGTTATATTTGGAGAAATCAACGGGAATATTATCCGAGTTCTGTATTGTGAGATAATTAATTTTTAGTGAAGAAGAGACGAAACTATCAGACAGCAGAATAGGGGTGAATTTAAAGAATAAACTATACTTAATGGCTAAACAAAAAATTCTGAAAATTTTATTGTAAGAAGATTTGTGAGTCTAGTTTCAGGAAAAATTAGCGGATCTTAATTTAGAATTCTGTAACTCAAGATATGAATTAGTAATGTATTAATGATTATGAATTGTATTAATTTCGTAGTCAATGTGGTACCGGAAATCTCGGCTAAGAAAGGACAAGACAAAGTCAACGGGAGTTAGCTCGAAAATTACAATTTGTATTTCTATAATCCAACTTAGTTATTATTTGTTATATTTATATACATATTGCAATTGTTAGTGTTAGAATTATGATGTTTTACAATTGGAATGGATTGATTTTGGTATCACGATGAATTTATTGAATTTATATTGATTGAAATTATTTGATTGAATTTATATTGATTGAATTATATAATATACATGATTTATGTAGAAATTTGAATATTGAATGAATGTTATATTGAAAAATATATTGATTGGAAATATGAAATTGATATGAATATATGAGATTGTGATATTTGAATATTTGATATTGAAAAGTGAATTGAATTGTATTGAATTATGAATTAATGTGAATAATTGAAATATATTGTTGAATTGAATGAAATTGTATGAATTGTGAAAATGGGTGAATATATGTGATTATCAGAATGGTATATTGATGAAAGAATTATTAAATTGAGAAAGTGAATGAAATACCTATTAACTAGTCGAATTTGAGTCGGATATAATTGGCATGCCATAGGATGCGGAAGTGTCACGGGATTTGCGGCTTTATCGATCAGGCACTTTATGTGTCGTATTTCAGGCACCTCGTGTGTAAATATCAGGCACCTCGTTATCGTGTCATTCAATATTCAATTGTGTCGTTTTAGGCACTTTATGTGTCATATCTTGATCGGTACTATGTCTTTGTTTTAGGCACAAATGTGTCGTTTTATTTCCAACCAAACACACCGATCGGCACATTGTGCCTAAAGCGGTACATAGTACTTGATTATCGACACATAAAGTGCCTAAAGACGAAACGACATAATCATAAATCGAACTACTGATCAATGAAATCCGCTAATCGACTCACAAATCTTCTTACAATAAAATTTACTGATTTCTCCAAATATAACTTTAAGCCTCTAATTATTTTTCTTCAATATTTGGTGATTTTCCAAAGTCAGAATAGGGGAACCCGAATTCATTCTGACCTTGTCTCACAAAATTTATTATATCTCATAATTTAAAATCAAATTGCTTATATCGTTTCTTCTATAAGAAACTAGACTCAATAAGCTTTAATTTCATATTTTATTCATCTTCTAATTCGATTTCTATAATATTTAATGATTTTTCAAAGTTAGACTACTGCTGCTGTCTAAAACAGTTTTAGTGCAAAATGTTGATTTACTTTAATTTCAATTTAATCCTAACTAAATTCTCTTACTTTTCTATCTTAATTCATACTTTATTTCTATTCAAATTTTGTCCAAACTCATACTTAACTATTAAATTTCCAGCATATTTTCATAATTTCGAATTTATTTCCATTTAATCCCTAAAACTCAAAACTTATAGCTTAGTTTACGATTCAATCATTTATTCAATTCCAATCAAAATTTCTATCAAATAAACCCCCAATTCCATCATTTTATTCAACATGAACCAAACTTAGAAATCTAATGACTTTCAAAATTTCTACTTAAAACAAGTACTATTTATCTCTAGGATTCCAAAAACTCAAAAATCATAAGAAAAGGGCTAAATTGACTTACCAAATTAACTTGGAACCTTTAAAACCTTATTTTCCTTTTCTTTTCTTTCTTTCTTTCTCCCTGTTTCTTCTCTGTTTCGTTTCCTGCTATTCTGTTTCCTTCCTTCTTTTTATTCTTTTGTTTCTTTCCTTTCTTTCCTTTTTATTTACTTTACTTTTAATAATAATAATTTAATATATATTTTAACACATAAAATCTCAGATTTTTATGTTTATGTCACTCACTTAGGACAAATGGCATAATTTCCATTTTGGTCCTCTTCATTTTCTTTTAATCTACAATTTAACTTTCATCCTTTATTCAATTTAGTCCTTTTCTTAATTACTCATAATTAAATTAAATCCACTTAATTAAACTCTAATTAACCACTCATTTTACTGTAAATATTTTAATAAATATTTACTAATCCGCTTTTTAGAAATGGAGACCAAAATACACTTTTTCGTAACGGTAAAATTCGGGTCATTACAACTAAAGATATATACATAATATATATAAAACATATACGATACACATATATATTAGAAATGATAATAATGTTAAAAAACAACTATTAATAATATTACATAAATATATATTTATATATATATATATATGTATAAAATAAATATATAATAATATTAAAAGTATGTACATAAAATATATACATATGATGCGATTATTGAAAATTTGTACATAATACATGTAAAATATATACATAATATATAAAATATATATATATATATAATAATATACATAATATAATATTAATATATATATATGCGTAATATGGAGTATAATATATATATATATTAAAAGAATACATATGTGACATACAAATACATTAACAAAAACAATAATATTAAAAACTATTAATAATACTATAGAATATATATATATAAGTATTAAGTAAAAATAATAATAATGCTAATAATAAATATAAAATATAATAGTAATAAAATATAATAGTATACATAATATTAAAATTAAAATAAAATAATGAGAAACAGTAAAAATAAAAGGGACAAAATTGAATTAAAAATAAAGTTTTGGGGCGAATTTAAAAAAATAAAGGGAAAAAGGACTAAATGGCATGCGCAAACAAATAAGAGGGACTAGATCGGACAATTAACCCCCTCCAAAACACGCAGCATCGCGAGGGACTTGATTGGAATTCAAGCATAATCTTCGGGGCAAATTTAAAACTAAAAAAAACTTAATTGCAAAATAACGAAAAAGCGAAAGGGCCAAAAGAGAAAATAGCCCTTCTGCACAAAAACACGCGAATCCTAGGCCGGACGGGTCGGGTCGCAGGTTGGCTATGGCAAAACGACGTCGTTTTGGGTTTAAAAGGTAGCATTTGAAAGAAAAAAAAATGGGAGAGAGGGGAGAGGAGTGGGGAAATTTTTCACCATTGAGTGGTCACCGTCAGGTCCTTGGACCTCTGACCGATGCAAATCATAAGCTACTATGCACGGTGGCCGAAAAAAGGTAATTTTTTTTATATTTTTTTATTTGGCTTAATAATATGTATATTTTTGATAGATAAGGATATATACTAAAAGAATTTAAAATAAATAGAGAAAAAAACGATGAAATCACCTTCAGGTTTTTAGTTTCGACTGTTAATGCTTTGGTTCTCTAATTTGGACTGATTTTCTTGCTTGATCTACTGTTTTTTTTTTTTTTGAAATAATATATGTATGTATTCAGAAATCCTCCTGTTACAAAGTTTTAAATCGGCCTTTTAAAGCCCTTACAAAATGGTCATATTTCTACTATTTGGTTGCGTGTTTGCTTCCTTTCTCTGTCTTTTCTTGTTTTAATGTTTGCAAGTGCGGTGGGTGGAGAACATGACCGGTGGGGCAGTGCTGCAGGGTCGTCAGAGGCAAGTGGGGAGGCTGATTCAGCTAGGAGGTTAGGGTTTCGGGATTGGGCTTGGTTATTGGGCTCCGAGTATGGGTTTGATTAGTGTTGGGCTAAGGGTGTAAAATAGGTCTGTTGGGTAGGTTTAGGTTTTATTTTTTTGTTCAAAATTGGGCCTCAACAACCAGAATTCCAAAAATA
Source organism: Gossypium arboreum (assembly GCF_025698485.1). Taxonomy (NCBI): domain Eukaryota; kingdom Viridiplantae; phylum Streptophyta; class Magnoliopsida; order Malvales; family Malvaceae; genus Gossypium; species Gossypium arboreum. Next base: position 117,166,917 of record NC_069073.1, read on the forward strand.
TAAAAATTACAAGAAAAGGGACTAAATTGACTAACCAATTGAAGTTAGAAAACTTAGAAAATCTCTAAAGTGCCGTCCAAGCTTCTTCTCCCCCTTTATTTCATTTCTTTTTAATTTGTTTGCATGTGAAACAAAAGAATGATTTTAGTTGTTTAATATCATTATTATTTATTATTATTATTAACTATATATATATCAAACATAATTATAATATACATATACATATTTATTAAAGCATGGCTGATGACCATCCGACCACTTAATTAATTGTATAATTGCTACTTTAGTCCCCTTTTATTTATTTTAATTTATAATTCAACTTTTAACTTTCACGATTTAGTCCCTATACCTTAATAACTCCTAATTTCATGCAAATTATTTCTCCAAAATTTAATTTACTATTAAACTAACCCCGTATATATATAATAAAAATATCTACGAGTTTATTTTACAAAAATGAAGTCCCGAACCTCACTTTCTGACACCCCTAACTATCAAGTCGTTATATGAACAATTTCAATCTTAAATGGAAACAGCCTGTTTTGACTCATTTTCAGAATAACAATAACTACTTTAGATGGATCATAAATCTATTAGATTTGGTGCCCTAAGTGTAGTAATTTTTCGAACAGATTGAATAATAAAACAAATTCCTTGATCACATTAATATAGTTTCTATGGTTGTCCTTATATGGTTTTTGCATGCAAAACAAAATAGAAGTAAATGTTGCTCATTGGTTGTCTAATGTTTAAACTAATACTGAGTGATATTACGTGGTTGAATCGTAATACGAAAAGACAACTTATATTAGTAGACGAGCCTAGACATATTCTTAGTCTAATCAGAAATGAGCAAACCGATTGAAAGACTAATATATTGCCTATCAAGTCCAATTAGAGAAATGTTGTCTTAGGCATCGGAGCGGATGACTCCTAGAAGATAAAGACATAGATGTGACTGACTGGATTGACACTACATTAGACTGGACCTAAGAAGAATAGATCCTGAATCCGTTTATACATTTATTCACTTGTGACGTTCATAGTGTAGCATACCTAAATCCTGAGTGGATGACGGACTATATATGCGTGACTCGTACACTTGATGTAAGTAAAAGCCTAAATTCGAATAGATAAGGAATCGAAAGCTAGTGCATTGGTTGTACGACTTCTGCAGTATGTAGCGTCATTCACAATAGTGGAATTCATAGCATCATTGTAACACCCCAAACCCGGCTCAGACGTTACGATCGAATCCGGCGTGTCACATTGAAGTGTTTTTCGAAAACCATGTTTTCATTGAAAACCCTTCTTGATGTTTAGAAACTTTTACCGTTTAAACTTGAATAAAACCTTAGCCTTATTTTTTTTCCAAAATATGATTCATTGTAATAATCAAAGCATTGTTAACAACCTTGTAAAATCTTATGGGAAACTTTGAAAACTTGTAAACCTTTGTAGTGGCAGAAACATGTTATTTTAAAAAAAGAGTTAAGTATCGAAAAAAATCAAACCTTCTTTGTCATGGCTTAAAGTGAATGGATACTACACACGGTAGGATTCAAGAAAGAGGAGGTGAGTCAATTAGACCGCTTAAGTACCTAGCTCTTCCATGATCCAATCCTAGACATGCATACATCCATTGCCACACTTTAAGCTTATTACTTGTCCACGAACAACAAATTAAGTTTAAGTCTATTTAAAATATTTATTTCCTTTGAAAACATTTACGTTATGGAAGCTTTGCTCAATTATCGTGATATTTTAAAAATAAGTAACTTTTATAAAAGCAGCGCCTAGAGCTAACCAATTTAATAACCCAAAATATTAAAAATAATAAAAAAGCGGCCTTATTACAACTTAAACCGAATAAAAATAATCAAAATAATAAATGCGAAACTTATTTTAAGGAAAAGCGAAACTTAATCTTTGTGGCCACTCTGAATCTCTTGACTCCAAGTCTATCGATCTAAGGCTCACCGCAAAGATGGGAAAAAGGGGTGAGTTTGGAAAACTCAGTGTGTAAAGTATCCTAACCAGAGCCCAAATCAGTTCAAGCTTTACTGGGCCTAAGCCCTATTCAGAATTTAGTGTTAATTGGGCCTTAGCCCATATCAATATTAATCTGGGCCTGACCCTTACGATGTGAGTATACTAGGCCTAGCCCATATCAAGATTAATTTGGGTAGTAGCCTATACAAGTCGAGATATATTGGGCCTTGCCTATATTAGCACAGTTGGGCCCATTTCAATACAGTCTCATATGATTAATGCATGATAACCCCATCCAACCCCGCACTTGCCTCCGTCCATCCCTACACTTCACGTGGGGAATAAATCACCCACGCCATCCTTACACTTACGATTGTTAGCACCAGGCAAAGACTTAACTATAATCCGCAAACAAAGTCGCTTATATCGAAATCGTGGCATGACCACCGAACAGGTTCTTCCTCCATAACAAAACCCAAACCCATACAAAAGAGATACATGTCATGGCATACAACAAACATAATCAGAATATCATGCATTTCAGTCAAAATTAACCCTAGGGGTATAACGGTCATTTTGCACCTAGGGGTAAAATGGTAATTTTCATACTTAGGGGTATTCTAGTAATTTAAATATTTTAGGGTTTACATACATATTCTAACCATTAACACATTAATGAAGTACTTTAAGCGTTTTTTTCGAATTGGGCAGTTGGCCCACTAACCCGCTTTACCATTAAGCCCAAATATACGAAGTGCATGAAATTGCGACTCTGCAATCATACTGCTTGTGATTACCAAAATTAACAACCAAACCACCTACAAGCGCAGACGTCGCAAGTTCACAAATGCCGACTTTTTAGCTTTTCGGCTTTTGCCGATCTAGTCTATGAGTGGGTGTCGTTTACACACCTGTTTTATGACGATTCGTTGAGGAGATCCATGCACGAACTGCCTACAATTGTATTACTACCACGTTAATCTAACTATCAAAAATGAACTACATATTAACTCCTTACCATATTCGGCCAATAACACCTTAGGCACTAGCGATCCCACCTTTGCCGAAGTTAGCGACTAGGTTTAGATCCAGTTGTTCCACTTGTCCAAGCCCTTGATCAACAGCCTCTAGATCACACTATTATCAAAATAAAGTAATTATCACAACCCTTAGGGCTATAAACCCAAATCAACAGCCTCCCTAACCTTTAGAGGTTTCGGCTTTTTTCTAAAATACGAAAGATAGACTAAGTTGGAAAGACTTACCACCGATTCTTTCAGTCAACGTTCCCCCCTTAGTTCCTACTTGATTCTGATGCAGCTCTAAGCCCTCAAACAATAACAAAAGTCGAGCCTCCAATGATCTCAGTATTTGGCTATGTCCCTAGGATAGTGTGGGATTTTCGGCTTTTTTTGCAATAGTGTAGAGAAAGATAAAATATGAGGGTTTCTTGTGGTACTTTCGATGAAACTTGGGGTTTAGAGGATGAGAGAATCGGCCAAAGATGATGAGAAAAATAAGAGAATTGGCTAAGGAAATCGGTACAAGAGGAATCAAGTTTTCGAGATTTCGGGATTTGAGGCAATCGGCTATAGTCTTAAAAATAATGGAAGGAATAAGGAGTTTGAACCAAGAGAAAATTAACAACAAAGGATCTAGTTTGACTTCTAAAACTCATTACGAGGTATGCTTATTTTGGTTTTCAAAAGAAAATAGAAGAAGAAAGGGTTACAAAAATAGAAGAGGTTATCAAAAGAGAAGAGATTAAGATTCGACTAATTGGGAAAGAAAATCAAAGGAATAAATAAATTAAGAATAAGGGAGAAGATTTTGTGAAAAGTGAATGAGCAACATAAAAATCAATTGAAAATAAAAAGAAACAGATTCGACTAATTGGCTAAGAATAATCCCAATTTAAATCTCGTGTCTATCTCCTTCTTTATAGCCAACAACATAGTTTGAATTTAATTCAAACTCTCTAGGGTGCCCAACACACTGCTGACCACTGGGACGGGCCTCCTTCTTTGATATAATAGCGTCGCGTTTTCCTTTAAACCTTACCTGCTGACGTCCTGAGTTCTTTTAAAAATAAAACAGAACATACATGCGCCTGGACTAGAACCCGAGCCACCTTGGGACTCCTAACCCACTGCTGCCGTTGCGCCACAAGCCTTTTAGTGGCATAACTCGGTCATAACTATACTTAAGTTTTGCCTTAGCTCAACTGGCTTCTAAAATAAAAAGCAACTTATCGCACACCGTGCCTTGAACCTGAGCACTCCTACAACCTCCTAGCGCCACTTCTTCTTGGACCAAGCTTCCCTTTTTGCCTAATTTAGCCTACTTTATTATTAAAGCCTTATTGCCCAGTCCCCTAAGAAGAAAAAAACTAATTTCTTTGCTAAAGTCTTGGATCGAACCAAGATTTTTCCTAGACTTTAAATACTTCTAAATTTATTTAAAACTAAATTTAAACACCACATTAATAATAATATCCTCTATATTTTTAAATAATAATAATAATAACTATAACAATGAAAATTTCAACTACAATAATATATATATTTTTCCTAATAATAATAATTATAATTTCCATAAATTAATAAAATAGATACTGATAAAATTTTCTAATAATAATTTAATTTAAACACTAAATTAATAACAATAATTTTATAAATATATTTGTATCTAATAATTATAATGATAATAATTTTCATAAAAATTTAAATATTAGTAATAACATAAATATTTTATCAATATATATATATTTTTTAAACACTAGTAATATTTAAAACTTCTCAATATTCAGGATTTCTTCTATCCAAATCCCAGACTCAAAACCCAACTCTTCTAGGCCCAAATTTTGGGGCGTTACAATCATTCACATTGGGAGAACAGATATTATCCCAAAGAGATTAAGGATATCCTATGAGGATAACACACTTATGACAAGGTCATTGCATGAGTACCGAGTAGTTTCTTTCATAATGGTATGTCGTTAGGGAGAGCTTAATCATGATACTATAGTGGAATGACTTCGTAACTAAATGAGTTTATGATTAATAGGGGAAAAGCCGAAACTTAATTATAAATCATTTGAGCCTTAATTACATATGTCCAACCGGTCCCCCTGCTAGCTTGTTGAAACCAAAAATGAATTGCGTGTTTGAGTCAAAATGAACAGAATGAATAGAAATGGAAAACATTAAAAAATGATTATGGTTTTATTCAAAATGGAGAAATAAAATCATTTGGAAACGAATGTAGTTTTCTCAAAATAAAAATGGAAATGGAAATGAAAATGAAAATGAAAATGAGAAATGATTCATTTGCAAATGTAGATGATTTAGTTAAAAATGATTAGGAGAATGAGTTTATGTTTTAAGCTATTTTAAAGCTGAAAATAAAAATAAATCATTCAATTATAATGAATAAGTTAAATTGTGAAATATTAAATATATATTTTTCAAAATTTGTAAAATCATCATAATTTTATTGGCGCAAAATTGAGATGAAAAATTATTTAATTGAATAAAAATGCAGAAGTTTATTTTGGGAAATAGAAAAACAAAATCGGGTTGAATTATATTACAAAGTACTGTCTTGAAAATTTTAAGAAGTATTCGTAATTGAACCCAATGTGAGAGAGGCTCAAAAACCCCTCTTGGTATGTGAAAGGGACAACCCTAGTAGGAATACTAGGGGATATCATCCACCCTACTCCTACTTTAAGTAGGAAGTTATTTTTCTAGTTGAAATAAATGTTCACAATTCAACAAGGGTTCTACTTTTTCTTCCTATAAGTAGATGGCACCGGGAAAGTTATTTATAGAACTTTAAGATATTGTTACTTTGCCGAAAAATAAAGAGAATTTATTCTCGACTATTAAATATATTTTTCCGAAATAACAATTATGTTGGTTTCTATTTAAGAAGAGAAATTTTCTTTCCACATAAAAGAAAATAATTTCTAGTTCTGTGTTTTGATTCAATTGATTTGAGCCCACACTCAAAACTGTTTGTGGTACGAGAATAGTGGAAAATATCACTTGGTTGAAAGTCTAGAAAGACAAGGATCCTTTTATCCTAAATACATGTACGATTTCGATCTAAGGTTTATTGCTATAAATATAAAAAAAAATTAGATCAGTTTCAAAATTTTAATTTTCCGCTGTACAAGAAAACCGTTTTCAAACTGAATTTTTTTCAACAAAATCTCACAAGCTCCATTCTTGAGGGTGACAACATGCTTTTTTTTTCTAACAATTGACCATCACTCAATAGATTGCTTCTCAAAGCCAGAGCTTATAATACTTTAGATATTGTTTCCACAAAACCATTCTTGGTTCTGATATTGATGTTACCCTTTCCCATCACATCCACAGTAGAATAATCACCAAAGCTAACTATAGAACGAAAATCATCATTTAAATACGAAAAGGTTATTTACTTCCAAACATATGGTTATTGCGACTTGTATCCACATACCAAACATCCAGATTAGGTTCCTTTTCAACTTCAATTGCCATCAATAAGGTCTCAAATCGTTCCTTATTCTCAACAAAATGTGACTGTTCATCCTTGTCATTAGGTAATCTAACATAACATTCAAAACGATAATGATTAAACTTTTGACACTTGAAGAATTTTATCTTGGTTTTATCAAAATCTCGTCCATTGCCTTTGCTTTGGTCATCATTGGTTCTGAAATTATTGTTTTCATTTCTATTTCCATCATCTTTATCGTATTGATCTCCTCTTCCTCTACCTATACCTCTACCTTTACCCCTTCCTCTAGAATTGAAAGAAAAAATAAAAGTAGAAGCCTTCAAAGCTTGCTCCTCGAAAGTTTATTATGACTCATCTTCTACTTATGCACCAATAAGGAGCTTTGCAACTCATCAAGAGATAGCACATTTATGTCTTTTGATTCTTCAATGGACCAAACAACATAATCAAATTTCGACATCATGGAGTGCAAAATCTTCTCCACTATGGTGACATCCTTCATCTTCTCACCTTGAAACCACATCTTGTTGCATATTTCCATGGTTGTAGCACAGTAGCTAGTGACAAATTCCCCTTCCTTTATCTATAGAGTCTCAAAGTTCCTCTTCAAGACTTAAAGTTGTGCTCACTTCACTCTAACAAAGTCTTGATAGTTTTTTCTTCATGGAATCTCATATATCCTTGGAAGCTTCTTTGCAAAGAATAGTTTTCAAGATGGGACGATCAATAGCCTAAAAGAGATAATTTTTCGCCTTCAAATCTTTTAACTTTCTCGCTTTAAACCCTACATTCTGGGCATTCGTCAAAATTTTGCCTTCCATCGGTGCTTCAATACCTGCCCCAACAATTACTCAATACTCCTTTGACCATAAAAAGTTCTTTATTAGCATACTCCAATGGTCATAATGACCATCAAAACGGAGAATGATTGCTTGAACAAAACTATAATTTTTGGGGGCTAACTAGATCGAACTAAACTTTAATACCATTGTTGCACTCGCCACTCATAATTTGAGCATTCTATAGGCTATACTATTCAAATGAAGAGAAACTCAATTGTGAAGTTGGTTAAGTATCAATCAAGCATCATGGAAACTGATCTTAACTGGTATTTCTAAGCTATAATATTCAGGCTATAAATATTGGTAATAAATTATATTCAATTTTATATAATGAAGTAGTTCTTGCTAATGTTCATGAAAAAAGAATTCGATATCTACAATGGTTTTCTTAAACCAGAGCCAATGCCCGGTCTTTTAACAAAGCTTCCACCGCTCTTCTACCTGAAACCAGAGCTCCATCAAAGGTAGCCGAAGTCATATAATCACCACACAAATACAAACCCGGTCCGATGTCGGGATTCTTCATCAAATCCGTAGGTGGTGATTGGTTCGGCTGTGCAAAACCGATTCGATATGTTCTTAAGTGCCGCCATGACTCGACTTTTGAAGCTTCGAACCAACCCGAAAGCTCCTTAATAACCTCAGCTCTTAGATCATCATCGGCGGTGTTCTCGTACAACCCAATCAACGATACCGACGCCAATGCTTTGTTCGAAGGGCCATATGATGGAGCCACATTTGTAGCGAAGAACATGTTGTTGATAATTCCTTTACCTGAACCGTTGAGAAACAGGACCGGGTCTTGAACCGGAACTTGATCCTGGTCCATTGAAAAATACAAACAAACCGTACTTCGGGCTGGTTTTTTTCTTTGACCCGGTGGCGGCGGCGGCTGCGGCGGTTGTTTCTTTCCCGCCAAAATCTTGTCCACTGCTGGTTGTTCAACGGCCATTATTACCCCGAGTTCGCTCTTGAGGATTTCGCCGCTCTCTAATGTTACCAACGGTGAATTCGAGTCATCGGAATCAACGGAAACCACTTTGGTGTTCAACAGGAGTGAATCGGACGGCAGTTTTGCTGCCAATTGGTTTGGAATTTCGTCGATTCCTTTCGCCGGAAGAGTGTTGTCGCCGAGAGCGAGACATTTGAAGACGAAATCGAAGAGTCTCGAAGTAGTTTCAAGCTGGGGGTCGAAAAAAATCCCACCAAAAAAAGGTCTAAAAAACCTTCCGATCATCGAATCCGAAAAACCACTATTCTTCAACAATTGAATTGTCGAAACCTCGTCGGCGCTCATAATTTCCTCGTAGGATTTACTCAAAACCCGAACCCTCGTCAAAGCGATAAGCAGCTTATCCAGAACAGACCCAATGGGATTTCCAAGGGACAGAACGGAATCCGAAAAATGACGCAAAGGATCAGCAACAGTATGGAATTTACCATCGTAGTAAATCCTGGCACCGGAGTAAAACTTCCGGAGATTCAATTCATTGTAATTTAACAGCTTTTGAGCTTCCGGGTAAGCAGTGATGAAGATTTGGAAGCCACGATCCAAGAGAAAACCATCGACGACATCGGTACGGACGCGACCACCAACACCATCGGAAGCTTCTAAGAGGAGGAAAGGGATGTTATCGGAGTTGAGACGGGTAGCAGCGGCGAGGCCAGCGAGGCCGGCTCCGATGACGATGACGGGAGCAGTCTTGATGACCGGCGGAGGCTTGGGGGCGAGTTGGGTGGTGGATGCATGGGGAATAGTGAAAAAACGGTGGCTGTGGGTGGATTTGGCGGTGGGAGAGAGGAAAGAGAAGCTTGAAGATGGCAGAAGAGTGAGAGGCATTGGATTTTTTGTTTTGGATTAGATGAGGATGTTGTTGGTGAATCTTTCAATTTTTCAAGGCCATTGCCTTATCCATTTCATATTTTGTAGGGGTTAAAATAAGCTTTAAGTACCTATACTCTTAATATAATTAAAATTTAGTCCTTGAATTTAATCTCTTTACTTTTTATATTTTAAAATTTAAGTCAATTGTTAACACCGTAAAATTTTTCCTATTAAATTTGTTAGTGTGACATTTTGAAATGAGAAAAATACTTAGTTAGTATCCATGTAAGAAAAAATGATGTTATAATGAAGTTGAATTTAACAAAAATAATTTAACTATATCAATGTAGAAGGACGTGAACTTTAGTGCGCTAAAGCACATTATCCTCCTATTTATGGGTTAGAAAATGTTATAAGTAATTTAAGGTATTGTGTCAAAAAGAGCCGATATAATCAAAACATATAATAAGGGTGTAAGAAAAATCATATTTTATATATTCTAGGTAATCCAATTATTCGTATAAAACATATTTATATTTGATTTTCACATTCATATTTAGATAACATGCCATTATCTACCATACAAAAACATGAAAATCAACATTTTCTTTTTTCAGTTTTGGATTTCAAATGTTTGAACAATTGGCTATACATTAAAGAAAGAAAGAAAGCTAAGAAAATTGCTACTTATTTTAGGCCAAAAGAGAAAGAAAAAAAGAAGTGAGGGATTTTGAAAAAAGAAATTTTCATCTTCAAATCCTCAAGCTCAATGTGTGTTTGAAGTTCCCCACATGCAACACATATTGTCCCAAAGCAATCTTTCGCCTTCCAAGTTCATCAACTACACTCAAATCCTTGCAGACATCCACTTTAAATCTCATCAATGTCCCTGATTTCCCTTTCAAAGAAATTTTCTCGAACCCGATCAAATGTTTCCGAGGCGAGTTGTGCACCGATGGGGGAGTGACGAACAACAAAACCGAGTGGCTTCCCCCGTGCCTTGCCTTGTTTTGAACTCGCAAATGTATGTCAAACGTTACGCTTTTTTTACAAAGTTGTTCGACGGCCTCGACTGAGTTGCAGTCCAACGAGTGGCGACAAACGTGGTCGTTGTCCAAGGGGATGGATACAGTTTGAGGTGCTTTAACTATTTTATGGCTGAATTTGGAGTAGCTTAGCCCATGTCCAAATGAATAAATCGTTTCCCCAGTGTAGAATCTGTAGGTTCTTCCCGGGTACCCCTTGGATGGATCTGGTCTCATGTTCATGTTTGTCATTGGGACCTTCTCTAGATATGATTGGGGATACCATGTCATTGGAAGCCTTCCACCTATACAAGGCAAGCCAAAAAAAAATTTAAGGAGCGAGATTATAAATTATATATTTTTATGAGAATTAAAATACAATTCATTATTTTATATTTTTATGATTTTTGAAAAATTAAATTAAAATTCTAACATGCGGAGACAAACTATAATTTTACTATATATTTAACATTTTATGAATTTTAGGATTTAAAGCAGAGATTTCTCAATTTAGAGGAGGGGGCCAGTGCCTACCCCCTTCCTTTCACCCTAAACTTACAAAGCTTTACTTAAATTCAAATAAAGTGTTAAATACGAGTACATTTAATTTTTTTCCCGAGGGTCACTAGATAGACATATATTTACATTCGTATCATATGTTGGATACAAATACTTCAAGTAAAATGAAAAGTCAGAGCAACAGAAATAGACTCATCCAAGAGTCTAATTACCTACTCAAATCCAAAAATTTGTCCAATATTTGGAAGTGTTTGAAAAAGAGGTTCAAAAAATGAGTTTGAGAAAAAAAATTAAGCTTGTTTAAAAATTTTGAGTTTGACTCTAATATTCAATGTCTGGACCTGGTAACCTAGTCGTTGAGGTTTTAAAGTTTAAAGTTAATCATTTATAAATACAAATAAGTGAGGGGGAGGAGACTCCTCCAAGAGAAGTTTTTGACCTACCATCTGTCGGGCAGCCATCTGAACCCCCAACAATGGTCACTATTGTCCCCAGGTGCTAGTCCAAGTGGTACTATATTCTCGTAAGTGATGATCTATATGTCATAGGTTAAGGGTTTAAACCCTCTCCCTTCACGTCCCCTTGGTGGGTGGTCGTGTGCCCCATGTACAGTTTAATTCTTTAAAGTGCTCCCTGTTCGTGAACTAAGCCTCTTATAGCAATCTAATTTTCAACGAAGGCAAGAGATTAAGCCCCAAACAAGACTCGGGGATAATACCAAACATTGTTGGGGGTCTGACCAACTACTCAGCAGATAACACTCTAAAGATTTCTCGTTAAAGAGTCGCCCCATTGACAAAGTTAAAAATTTGAAAGCTGTATTTTACATCAATTTTGATTTGGATGAATATAAATGATGTTGATTCTGATACTATTAATGCGAAATGTGTTTGACCTGAACCCAATCGATGAAACATAAGTCAATGAGCACCGAAATTCTAGTTTTATACTGATGATAAATGACTTACTTGGATTATAATACCCAAAAATCACATCAGCAATGGCAGCTCCACCAGCTTCACCAGGGTAACCAACCCAAAGGATGCTTGTAACTTTGTCATTGTGTTTGGCAAACGATATATCAAAGCCTCCACCCGACATTATTACAAGAATCACAGGTCCCTTGGCAACCTTTGCAACTTCTTTTATGAGAAGTGGTTGCTGTCCTGGCAAACGAAGGTCAACTCTGTCGAAGCTTTCTCTTTCGAGGGATTGGTCAATGCCCATCACAAGCACGGTGGCGTCGGCTGTGGCGGCTAGTTTCTTTGCTTCCTTTACTTGGGCATTGCCACAAGTCACATTGGAGCAGCCAAGCAGATATTTTGTTGCCACTAAAGCTGTTAGACCCTGCAATGGTGTTGTGTATTTGCATGGAATGCCTGCAAAAGGTTCCCCCATATGCAAGTTAAATCATATCATTTGGAAAAGTTCAATTACTTTTTTTATATATAAAATAGACAAGTACATGATCCAAGCAATGATGCCAGGATTTAGAGTGAGCGTCATATATCAACCTATATTTGGCATGATACATGCGAGAAGTAAGAAAAATTTTGGGATGAAATTAAATTATATATTTTTATAATTTTTAAATGATTAAATTAAATTTTATTATTTTTAGAAGGTTAAAATGTAATTTTATTATTACTAATTTAAAATTTTATAAATTATAAAGAGTTTAAATAGAAAATTTTCTATTTTAAGAGACCAGGACACCTACCAACCCCTTCAATTAACCAGTGACATGATATTTGAAAGATTATGCAACTTATTCACCTTAACCTCAATGACAACTTGATATTTGAAAGAGTTTAAAATTATTCAAGATTTGAGTTCAATTTAACCTGTTTTTAATTTAATAATATATTTATTTTTTATTTATATATGTAACTATTTAAATTTAATAAAACTAATTTTTAAAAATAATATAAACAAACTTAAACGAGTTTAAGTTGACTAGCTTAAACTGAATATGAGACCTACATTTCAAGTTAGTCGGGTTTGATATTATTTGTAAGTCCAACCTGAAACAAATGTTTTAATAACTAGACCAATGGTCGAATCAGTTAGATCATCAATTCCTGATTTAACTAGTTCAACAGTAAGTCCACTAATGTTTAAATTATTAGTTAATATTACAAAATTACAAAATTGGTTCAACCATCGTTTTTGTCCCAATTTTTCTTTTCACCAATTTCGAGTTGTTTGTTTAGAGGTCAATTCAACCCCTATGTCTGGACTGATATATCGATCAATTCTTAGTTCAACTAGTCCGATTCAAATAACGCTAGATGAAACCAAGGTTATTGAACCGGACCGACTGGTTGGACAGAGAACTGGTTGGGAGGCATTGAACAAATTATCCCAAAAATTGAATCAAATCGGTTGAATCAATAAAAAACTAATTGAACCGGACGGTTGAACCAAAATTTTTATTTTTATTTTTTATTTTTATGAATTTTTTAATAATTTCTTTAATCAAAGTGGATGGACTGGTTGGACTGGACATGAAATGTTAAAAATAAATAAAGAGTTCAATCAAGATAATTGGCGAATATGATGTTGGAGTACCTTCGTAATTTCCGATCATCGTTTTGGTGACATTGGCATTGGGTCCAATTACTGCCAAGGTTTTGATAGCAGCGGGCGATAGAGGCAACGACCCAGCAGTGTTCTTGAGCAACACAATCCCTTGCCTCGCAGCATCACGAGCCAACTCCTGATTCTCTGCAGTACACACATCTTTCGGGCCAAGTTTACCGTAAGGTTGCTTTCGAGGATCACCGTCGAAGAACCCGAGTCTCATTAAAGTAGCAAAATTGTTAGTGATGGCATTATCGATGTCCGATTCTTTCAAAAGCCCTTTCTTCACTGCAGCTGCTGTGTGTTGGCCGAGGAATGATCCACAGTTGAGATCCAACCCTAGTAAACATTAATTCATTTAGCACTTAGCTAATGGACTATTCGCCCAAAATTTTCATTCTTTTAAATAATCATTAAATAACTCATACTGCGATAACCAAATTGTGATTTTGAATAGATGTTTCAGTTTCGAAGGAAAGAGACCGACCTGCCAAAATTGCTTTGGCAGCAGCTTGTTCAGGTGTCTTGGTATAGTGCTGGTCATCGAAGAACACTTCCACCGAGTCACAATCCGAAACTATGTACCCATTTAATTTCCATTGGCCTCGAATGACCCCAGCAAGAAGATGAGGGTCTGCACAAGTTGGCTTACCATTAACCTGATTGTAAGAACACATAACACTCGCCACATCCCCATCAACAACGCAGCTCTTGAATGGCGGATCAAATGTATCATCCATATCTTGTTGCGTTACCTAACCCATCCACAAATCAACTATGAGTTCTCTATTATGTCTACCTTATTCTATGTATAGTATTAATATTATAGATATTTGTTAAAGTTTAGGTTTGAGTTTTGGTCGAGGTCTAATCCTAAAAAATACTTGAACATGAATTTGGCTCAATTTCGATATATTTTTATTGTTGGTGTATTGGAAAATATTAAAATATATTTTATATTTTTACAAGAATAAAAAATTTCTGAAGGGTTTAGATGTTGATATATGTCATTACAAAATTAAAAAATATAATCGACACATATTAACATTCTAAATCTGCTTGTGGAAATTTTTATATTTCACTATTTGAGCATAGAATAATTAAATTTAAAAATATTTTTTTTATTATTTTATTCCTCCCTAAGGGCATAAATATCACTCATTTAACCTTACATTTAAAGTTTTCAAACTCCATTAGCACAATATAAAATAGTTTTATTTAAAAGGTATTAACGTATAATTACTCTATCCACTGCCACCCGAGTAAAAGAGCTTCACAAAGGAATCTAAGATGGTGTCAAGTGCTTTTCTTGTTTTATAATTATATAACTCTAAGACATATGACATCATTTTAGATTTTATTTGTAGATTTATTTTACTCTAATGATGAATAGGATAATAATAGTCCTAAATTAAGTAAACATTTTTTATTATTTAACTTGAATTCAGGTTAAATCGGATTAAGATCAAATTTATATTGTTTAAATCCGATCTGCGAATTAGTTTAGCTATAAATTAACTTATAAACATTACCACAGCATTGAAATGGTAGCGGTCGACCCCTTTCCAGTTATCCAAATCATAGGCAGTGTAGTGTTTACAACAAGCGGCCACCTTGAGTCGAGAAGGGTCGGCATTATCATCGGGTTGTTGCAAACCTTTGACATAACTTGAACCATATTTACTGCTCAGCAATGGGTCCTCTCCCGGTGTCTCTTGGCCCCTTCCCCACCTCGGGTCTCGGAATATGTTAACGTTGGGTGACCAAAATGTTAGCCCTGCCAACCCAACATTGTACATTGCTCGAGCCTCCGTCGAGACCACCTACAAAAAAAAAATGGGTTCAAAAACGTAAAAACGATGCACGGCACGTCTTATTAAACATCAAAGTTATACCTTGCCAATGGCTTCGAAGAGAGAAGTATTGAAGGAAGCCGCTGTCAAGATGACTTGAGGAAAGCTTGTCGCTCCCGGAACCAAGCTGCTAAAATTGGTGCCGGGACCGATGTTAGAGACCCCGTGAAGAGCCTCGGACCACCATTCGTATTTCGGTATCCCGAGCCGACTAATGTTCCCAGCACCATTCACTATGTTCAGAATTTTCTCCTGCAATGTGAGCCTTCGTACCAAGTCAGCCACCCTCGCGTCTCTCCCCAACGACGCGTTGCAAAAGCCGTAATGCACGACCTTCCGGTCTTTTGTAGCATCGCAGGCGAAAACAGCCTGTGATACTTGGCCCACGACTCGAACCGAGATCAATGAAAAACAAATAAAAAAACCAAGAATGAAAAGCACCTTAGGTGCTCTGTTTTCAAAAACAGAGATCATTTTTGGCACAATTTCGCTTTTGATCCTCAAAAATAAAAAAAAGTAAAAGAACTAAAAGGAAACTTAAGCTTGGGAAAAAGGGTTTGTTTTACAATCTTTCTTTAACCATGAAAACTTGTTAAAAGCTTGGTGTAATTCTATTTTTGTAGAAGAAGAGTTGTTAAAATGAATACAACGTTGATGCTCTGTATTAGCCAGTGATGGGAAAATAGGTGAAGATGCTGTAATGATTATATAGTCTTTGCAAAGTTTGGGTTTTTTTGCAAAATCCAAAAAAGAAATCTTTTTTGCAAAGTTTATAGATTGTGATTTGTTAGTGTAAAAAATAAGAAAGAATGCAAAGTTGAATTTAAGGGAAAAGATAGAAAATTAGTAGCTTTAATGGTATATCGTAAATCGAGATTTTGGGCTTGTTTTTCTGTCAATTCTGTAACTCACGTCAGGGATTTGGGGATGATATCTCGGCTTCATTCTTTGGTTTTAGTTTTTCAGCCAAATGGATAAAAATGTTAATATTTGCAGTCAGTCCCTTCACTGTTGTAAAGTTTGATATTTTGTCCCTACGCTTGAATCCTTATTTTTTCGATTTAAAATTTAGGTTAAATTCTTCTATTAGTCCATTTACTTTTCAAAAATTATGAATTTAGTCTTTATATTTTAATTTGATCAATTTTAGTCATTGTACTTTTTTTTTGTTAAATTTTAGTTTTGACCCAGACAATAACAATAAAATTTGTTTGATTCAGTTTAATTACTAGTCATGTACTATGCACACAATTGTAGATTTAGTCTATATTCTCCAAATGGATCATTATAAGTCTATATACTTTTTCGAATTTCTAAATTTCAATCTCAACACAGATGACCATTGTTAATCCATTAATTGGATTTTTAGTAACATGTAGAAATAGCAAAGTTCACATGACATTACACATATGATAATATGTTTGCTGCATTAGATTTTGGAAATAGCAGAACTTAATAAATTTAAGAGTTGTCACTTGTTAAGGACTAAAATTTTAAATTTTGAAAAGTATAAAGACTTAAAATGACTAAATTAAAGTATGTCACAGTCCACCCGTGAGCAAAGCTACTCGAAGCATGGAAACAAGTTTGGAATGGAAAGAACACAAGAAAGCTAAACCATGAGATTGTCGGAATGTCACGAAAGACTCTAAAAGTCCATGTAAAAGATTTCGGAAGCTAAAAAACTATCCACACTTGTATGGCATTTAATAAGGTAGGAGCTTATCGATATAAGTGAAGGCTCTCTCTCTCGTTTGTACACAAGCTAGCTTTTGAGTGAAATATACTTTCACATTCTCTCATTTCTCTTGTGTTTTCTAAAGCCCTTCTTTGTATGTTTATCTAGTACAAAGCCTCATCAAGTAAGGATCGAAGGTTGATTTAAGCTTGTTTTCATAGGAACAGAACTTAAGATCGCACATAAACAAAATTCACAACTTTTGTAAAATACAGAATTAACAGCAAAATTTAACCTAAAATTTATAGTCTATGTTTGGCACCTTTTGTATTTCTTGTCAAAATGTGCTTACTTTCAAGTATTCCTACTAAGTTCATAACTATTTGTTTCTTAAAGTTAGGATCATTGTATAGTTATGTTTAGGGGGGAAATTAAAAAATTGATTTATGAGACGGTACTGAATTGTAAATTTCAAAGAGAATCAAAGTACAACTTTATTATGATATTAACTTGTAAATTCACAAAATTTAAAGTACTAAATGACAATTTTACCAATTTGGGTTATACGGCTGATTTCTTTGTTTATTTCGTTTGAATCATTCTGTTGGAGAACCCGAAGATAAGAAATTAAGTTATTAGATTTGCATTTAGATTTATTTATTTATTTATTATGAACAAATTTTGGATTTAGATTTAATACATTGAACTAATAAACATATAATTTTAAATAAATAAATATAAAAATAATTTTAAATTTTTTATCGAACATGAATGAATAAACTTAAAAATAAATAAAAGAACATGAACAGAAATCTATTCGTTCAAGCTTGATTTATTTATAACCTAGCAGCTAACTCCCTTTCTCCACTACCACCACCACCACCACCTCTTATGGAGTCAATCGATTTCTAGTTCAGTTCAATCAATTTATGAATTAATTAAACTTTTATCTTATTTCGGATTGATATATCGATCGATTTCTAATTCAATCCGATTTTAACAACTTTAAATTGAATTTATGTCCAACATTATGTTAATAAATACTTAATTATTGAAATTTTAAATTAGAATTAATTATTATTAACTTATCCAATATAATCAACATTCACAAATATAAGTTTCATAATTCATAGGTAAAACATATAACAATAATAATTTTAAAAACTAGAAAATAATGAAGAGAACAACGGCCCCTATGGTTTACGGCAAGTGAATCGCGTGTTCTTATGGGCGCGTGGTGAAGTTTTAAGATACGGAGCCTTGCAAGTTGCAAGTACCAACTTGCCACTGTTTTGGACAGTATATGCTGTGAAGCCGACCCATCTAAAATGGAATATTTTTATTTATATCCATAAAAATTTTAAATTAACAATGACCTTTAAATTTTTTAAAATTATAAAAATATTAACTATTAAATAATAAAATTTTCTAAATATTTAACTTAATTTAATTTAAATTAAATAAATTAAATTTATATAATTTAATGTTTATTTAATTTTTAAATAGTAAAATGAATCATTTGAATTGGTGGAAGTTTTAGGCCTAAAATAATAAAATAAAATGTGAGTAAACATGAGGGATGAGATTGTGGAAGATAGTAAATTTAGTCAATAATCAAATATTCATCTAATTGAACCATGTTTTACATTTAAATTAGTTTGAATTTAAATTATAATATTTTATTTTTTAGTGTATTTTGAGAACTTTTTTTATATTTTTAAATAAATGCTTTATTATTATTATTTAAATTATGCATAGATGAATGAAATTAGATTATTGAATATGAACAAAGTTGTGGCCGGCACTTTTATTTCTCGTTATAGATTTCATTCCCTAGATTTCCCTCTAAGGTACCTTTATACAAAAATGAATACATAAAATCCTTATGAATTTAAGACAATAAAAATAACCTTAGATTTCCCAACAAGGTATCTTCATAAATAAATAAAATCCTAATCAAGAAAATCTTATATTCGTTGATTGAGTCTTATCTTGATTGGTATTGATATTATTGTCAGTGTAGGAAAACGTGAGTTCGAATATGTTGAAGCATATTATCCTCCTATTTAAGGGTAGAGGAAAGGACTATGGATAGTTTTTCAAAGCATTTATCAAAAGAGTAAATATTATAAGAACATAAAATAAGATTAATGTTCAAAAATAACCCTAAATTTACTAATAAATTATCTTTTATACAAATTTTTAAAAATAATAGTTATGAATTTAAGAGAATAAAAAATAGCTATACTTTATTCATGAATCAATATAATATAGTAATTATTATTAATGATAGTATTTTTGTCTTTTTATATTTTTATATAATTAGGAATATGACCACGCCATGTGTGGTTTAACTTTTATTAATTTAATATAATAATTTTTTGTTAATCAATTTTATTTTTAAAACATATAAATAATTTTTCATTCAATATTATCTTTTACATTTTAGGATTTGATTTATAAATAATCTATTTAATTTGTAAAAATTCAATATCTAAAATTAGAAGAAAATGACAGAAAAGCTACTTCATGACTCTAAAATAAAGTTGTTTATAGGCCAGACCTTAACAAAATTCTAGACCCAATTGATAGGTCTAGTCCTAGCCCAACTCAAAAAATAGGTTTAAATTTTTGCCCAAACCCAATCCAAATAAAAATCTTAAAACTCGAGTCCAGCTAGCCCATATTAAATTTTTTTATTTTTTATATAAAAAATTAAAATATATAATACATAAAAACACTAAACATATTGAAATAAATATTTTCCAACAGATTGAAAATAAATTAAAAATGTCTTTATACTTAAATAACACTAAGATAAGTGTAACTTAACAAGCAAATGCCTCTAAAATAGTAGCAAAATTAACAATAAAACAAGAGTTATTCAATAACAACAAAATAGTAGCAACATAATAGTGAAATAACAACAAAATAATTTTTTCTTTTTTACAAATTAGGGTCGGGCAAAGCTAAAAAACTTTACCTGAAGCCTAACCCAATTTCTAAATGGGTCTCTTTTTTGCTCAATCTCATTTTTCGGACTTATATTTTTCTCCAAACCTTTCCCAATGGACAAGTCTACTCTAAAAAGTTTCCTACCTTAGAAAAAGAAATACAAACATCTATAAATTTAAACTACAAAAATTTGTAGAAATGCGCAAATTAAATAAGAAGAAAAAACCTCTACTTAAAGAGTGATATTATGGTTGTCAATTTAGAATATCTTAGTAATAAAATCAACACCGATAATTGCTTTATTGTTGACTAAACTTCATATGAAAAGAGGAATATAAACATTTACAAATTTAAAATACAATATAGAAACACATAAATTAAATAATAATAAGAAGAAAATAATCTACTCAAAGAGTGACAATATAGTTGACAATTTAGAGTACCTTAGTGATAAAATCAACATCAATGGTTATTTTATTGTTGCCTAAACTTCATACGAACGTGTTTAAATTCAAGTAGTTAACTCTAAAAACAATGTTCCTTGTAAAATAGAGCTCTAAACAAAAAAGTAAAAAAAAAAGGATTAGTATTCAAATAAAATAACAATTTAGATATAAATAATTAATTAAAATATAAATTTAAATAGTAATAAGAAATAATTAAAGCTTGATTACGGTTGAACGATACTGATTTATCAACAACATCTTGTTCATCTTGACATGACAAATAAGAATTACACATATCAACAATATACACCAATATTACAAAAGCATAATAAGTAAACCCTTTACGTATATATACACAAATAAAAAGATTGTAACCTTCAAAAAAAATAAAAAATAAAAACTCTAAAATGTATCTCTCCGAAAATTAAAACAATTAATATATAAATAAAAATCATTTACTTAACAATAAAAAAATGTAACTCTAAGAATTATAAATAATAATTTGATATAAATAAGAATCATTTATTTAACAATAAAACAATATTAATTAAAATATATAATACAATTAAATAATAATTAGTAATATAACAAATTTTCAAAATTTATTTAATATATTTAGAATATCAAGAATACCCTTAATATATGTTGAAATATCTAACAGTACTTTTATTAACTCCAATCACTTTTAAAAAAATTGAAAATATTATATATATTATTAAAAAGAAAAACAATTAATTAGAAAAAATGAATTTTTGGACATTAAATCATAAATAATTAAAATGAAATACTGAAATTTAAATTAACTTTGTGCAATTTAAGTTAAAAGATATTTTAAAAAATAAAATTAATAATTTTTATAGTAAATCATTTGGCATTTTATCATTTCTTAATTTCATTTTATTTTTTAACCAAATTAAATTGATAAATATTTTTTATGAACTAATTTAAAAGAATGTTAATATAGATATCTATAATGCCCTTAGTAACTCCTAATTACTCCTTTAAGAGTTGAAAATATATATTATGTAACACCTTTCGCTCGACTCAATAGTCGAGTCCCAGTTACAAGATGTCACATTCGTTGCTAAAGCAATTACCGTTAAATATACAATAAATAAATCATTTAATTACACAATCAATTCCAAGTCTCATTTGATCTTACGAAAACTCAATTGTTAACCCGAGCATGAGATAGAACTAAATTGAAAATTTTCATGAGTGGGAAGATGGTATTGTGATGCTTAGGGCTTGGTATTGCAATACCAGATACAATATCCAAACGTGGAAATAAATCATATGGGTATCGCGATCCTGAAGGAGTAGCCAAACTTCTCAACTTGAGGACCAAATTACAAAACCTTCAAAATAATATATAATGGACATCACGATATCCAAGGTGTGGTATCGCAATACCGAAGATAGTCGATTATGTCCTATTTTTGGTAAAAATTACATCATTTGGTAATTATTTCATGTCAGCCTAGAGGTGATCATGGGCCGGGTTCGGGCCGGGCCCATACAAATTTTTAGGCCCGTCTACTAGGCCCGGGCCCGGCCCGAATATGGGCCTAAAATTTTGCCCAAGCCCGGCCCGGCCCATATTAAATTTTTTTTATTTCATTAAATAAAAAAATTTAAAAATATAATAAATCAAATATATTTAAAAACATAAAACAAATATTAAAACAAATAAAAATAATACAAAAACAATTCTTAAAACAATACACAAATTAATAATATAATAAAAAATGGTTATATTAAAATTTAAAATAATTAAAAATAAAATAAAAAATATATATTAATATATAATTGGCGGCCCGGCCAAAAACTCTTACTCGAGGCCTGCCCGTTTTCTAAATGGGCCTCGTTTTTTGCCCAAGCCCTTTTTTGGCCTATATTTTACCCAAACCCTCCCATTTTCAGGCAGGCCTTGGGCAGGCCAGGCAAATCGACCATGATCATTTCTATGTCAGCCTTTCAAACTTAACATTTGGTGCATTTTGCACAACTTTTTCCTGCACAAAAACATACTAAATACAAGCCAAAACATAGTATTTAACCAATTCCAATCATCTATTCCAATATAGCTTCTATTTGACATCAAAACATACTAATTCCATATGTTCAAACTCAATTTATGGCTTATCACTATACCAAAACATACACAAATATATATATATATATATATATATATATGAAAATTAGCCTTCTCAAAATCAAGCATCAGCTAGAGTTCAACCAAAGCTATCCTTCCAAAGTTAACATATCTAACATGCCTAACATAACAAGTCACAACAATAAGGTGAGTTTTTATATATAATCAATCACATGTAATATGCCAAGTATATAATATACCAATTCATATCATTTAAGTAACCAATTTGATCATGAATAAAGTAATCATGTATGTATACCAAAGCTTTATATTCAAATCATTCACTAATACTCATTTGAACATTTACATTTGGTGTCATCTCGATTCCTCATTTCATATCATCTATATCACCCGATGAAACTTAGTAAACGGACTTAACTACACAAGTATCTCCAGTATAATAATTGCTCGTCCGAGTTGAATACATATTCGTGTCAGGTTACCTGTCTGAGCTAAACCTTTAATGACACATCAAATTGTTTGACCAAGTTGAAAATATACATATAATGTTACCTATCCGGGCTTAACCTTTAAAATAACATCAAGTTACTCATCCAAGCTAAACCTGTGTCACATGTATCTTCGAATCTGCAAAAAATGCTGGATCTCGGTAATCTTCGATAATAAATTTGTATCCATGTGTACAAGACCTTTACTAAGTTTATCAAGGCAATTTCAACATATAAGTTCATATACATTTCTTTACAATTTAGTTCAGATCTCACCTTTTGTACCAATTCGAAAACAATCCAAATTTCAATTAAACATACATATATTTATAATTCATATACACAAAAATTTAAACACAATTATACCATATGAACTTACCCGGTTAAATAAGCAAACAAGTTGAATTGTAAGGGCTAATCGATAATTTTGCCTTTTCCCCGGTTATCCTTGGTTTGGTTCAATCCCCGATCTATACAATAATTCAATTCAATTTATCAATTCCAAATAGTTTATAATTATATCATATGCATGGATCAGTTCAATTTTAATTTTCAAATGCCCCTAAAGTTTTACATTTTATTCAATTTAGTCCCTAAAACCAAATTTGTAATACCTTTTAAATTTAAGCTTCAATTTCAAAACTAATCTCAATTACATTATTTTAAGACTCTCTATTGTCTATAATACAGAAATTTTACACCAATTTCAAAATTTATACACTTTAGTCGTTATGTTCAAAAACTAGTAATTCTATTTTCCAAAGTAGTCCTTTTCACTTCTAAGCTTAAAATCTAACAATTCAGTATTAATTTCTTCAAGTATTCATCAATGGAAACTTTTGGAAACTTTAACAATTTTACAAATTGGTACATGGGCTAACTAAATCAAGCTCTTATGACCTCAAAAACATAAAAATTACAAGAAAAGTACTTGAATTAGCTTAGAATTTTGGGACCGAAAGCTATGAAGCTCAAAAATAATATATATATATATATATATATATATATATATATATAAGTTGTTGTCAAGGTATTGACTCAAAGGTAAGTTTGAGGTCCTAAAAATTTTTAGATTTCAAGTTTAAGCCTACCATACGATAATATTTAAGTTCTCTTTCGATTTATCAAAACTATAGTTACTTTAGGTTAAGTTAGTTGTTTTTATTCTAACTCTAATTAGTTTGATTTTTTATTCTAAAAATATGTGCTTGTAATAATTAATTTTGTTTGGAGCAGGTGATATAGTTGTAAGTCGTAACTTAAATTTATATATAATATTTTTTGAAAAGTAATTTTATTTTATTTAAAAATAAAAAATATCTTTATAATTAACGTTAATTTAACCAAATGTATCCTTATTCTAAATCGGTCTTTAACTTCGAAAACATTCTAAGTGAATCTTCAAAGTATCAGTATTGGATCAATCAAAATCAAATCCTTCCATGAGCTTAGCTAGTTGTTAATTTAGACATTAAATGCTAGTTTAAATATGACAGTGAACATTTTTAAAATACATGGATTAGATTATAAACAAATGTGTACTTGCTGTATAAATACCTCGAATCTAACAATTAAAAAATTAGATAATGTTATTAAATTTATGAAGATTATTTCTTTTTATTAACACGTGAGATCCAAATAATTCATGTAGTAGGTAATTTAACACATACACCCACTATGCTAATTATAGCACATTTTACCTTGAACTACACTTCAATCAAAATCAAAATTTATTTCAAAATTTCAAATCTTTTTAAAGTTCAAGACCTCTTAAATGCCTAAATAAAATTTCTAAGTCCAAGCATCTATATTCACTAGGGAAATCGCATCTATATTCACCTCGCAACAATGTAAGTCACCTCGCTATAATTGAGGAAATCCTCACCATCTCGAAGGATAGATAGTAAAAGTTCAATGTCTCAAATGAGGTCACTTTATAACCTCTCTTTTGATCAAAGGGTAATTGTTATACCTATACCTCACAAGCTTGCTTTGCATCCTTACAACCTCACAAGTCAATGCCCTTAACTAGGAAGAATCATTTGGTGAGCTAAGGATGCCTGCAAGCCTAGGATATTGTAGCCCCAAGATCTCGCAACCCAATACCATTAAGACCATTTACTAGATACTGACAAGTTATTTGTTACTCATACATTACATATATATGTTCCCTTGACATGACAACTCAAACTTAAAACGACAAAGTATTAGTAGTTTGATTAAATATTAAAGAGTTTAGAATCAATATGTGGATGACACATGACACCTTAAGAATGATCAAGAATAATCCTTTAAAATCCTACAAGCATAAGAGGAATAGAAGGTCAAGATACACTCTTTGCGCTAACACTCTAAACTCACTCTTGTCCCTCTTTCCAGTCCAATCCTCTTTGGGTATTTGTATTCCAATCATCTTAATCTCCCTACAACTTTTCACCCTCTGAACCGTCATAACCACCATAACTTCTTCCTTGTATTAACAACTTTTTTTTTTTTTCCATTTCATTGTATCAATTATAATATATTAATTGAAGGCATTGCTGAGAAGCATTAATAAGCATGAAAATTACATCCTTTAATGTAGCATTAACAATAATACCTTAATTAAATATCTAACAAATACATAATTAATCTCTGGGAACTGTGTTCTATTTATTTTTGTGTTTGCTTGAGTTTTCTTTGCAATCTTGTTTCCTATCAGGGATGGGTCAACCAGTTAGTGAAGGATCTGGAACGGGAATCACAATGTGGCCTCAGGTCCCTTTGGATCGTGCGGACGACATCTTTGCCTTTAGGCTTGATTCTCCCCTTACTCGTGGTTGCAGCGATACGATTCTGACTTTTGTCTCTGAGGTGGTTCCTTTTTTGTTTCGCCAAAGTGATTTTGCTGCCTCATTTTGACTGTACTTGGGAAGCTCCTTGGTCTCCCCTTTCTCCTGTGATCTACATGTTGTGCGGATGGTGTTGCCCTCTTCGGCTTTGTTTCCAAGGGTTCGGGTCTTAATTTTTAGCCTTCGGCCTTTTCTCTTGGGTGAGTTTTTGGACTCGTTGATTTGGAGTTTTGCTTGTACCAATCTTAATGATCGTTGTAATTTTTAGCTTTGAATGAAGCTTTTTCTTATGAAAAAAAAGCTTAGAAAACTTTAAACGTATCACTTTAACAAAGAAAAACAGACCACTTTTAAGAAGCTTACAATCATCCCTTCCCACTAAGCGGAATATTGGTTAAATCGGATTTTAAAATTTTTAAACACTTTTATAATTTGATTTCATTTGATTTAATTATTGATTTTTATATTATTTTTAACTTTTTCATAAATATAATAAATTTTAAGAACTTTTAAATTATCTTAAATATAAAAATTAAAATTAATTATAAATTAAATAAAAATATAATTTTAATTTTACATTTAATAAACTGTCTAAATATCTCAATTTGAATAGACACTTTATTCCCACTTACTGTCATTATAATAAGCATCAAACAATATGATATTGTTTTTTCTAATCAAAACCCTAAAGTATGAATTCCTTTTAGAATAAAATGGGGAAAAATAAACAAATTACTATAATAAATAGATAGTAAAACATTTTACTTTTAGTCCTTAAAAAAATCCAAATTTTAAAAACTTAAGAAGAAAAAAAAAAAATCTATGCCCATGCTTTGTCACAAAGTAGACCTGCTCATGGGTTAAGACTACACTACCGCCTCAAGGCCCCTTGAGAAATGTAAGAGGGTTTAGGCAAAAATATAGGCTCGAAAAATGGGATTGGACAAAAAAATAAGACTCGTTTAAAAAATGGGCTGAGCCTTGGGTAAGGTATTTTTGGCTCGGGCCCGGCCTGAATTCACTAAATGACAAAAAAAAATGCTATTTCTTTTGTTTTTAAATGTTATTTTCTTGTTATTTTCTCCCTATTTTACTACCATATTACTATTAGTTGCTACTATTTTGTTGTTATTGTTTGGATATTGTATAAAACTTATTTTATTATTAATTTTGTTATTATTTTAAAGGCATTTGTTAATTTTGTTATTATTTTAGAAGTATTTGCTTGTTAAGTTGCATCTATCTTAGTCTACATATTTTTTAAAATTTATTTTCAATTTGTTGGAAAATATTTATTTTATTTTTTAGTATTTTGATGTATTATGTATATTTAAAAATTATATAAAATAATATAAAAATAAATACGGGCGGGCCGGGCCAAGCCTGGACCGAGTTTTGGTATTTTTATTTGGGTCGGGCTTGGGCAAAATTTTAGGCCCATTTTTTGGGCCCAGCCCGACCCGACCCATGAGCACCTCTAGCTTTGTCTCTTTAGCCATTTTTTACGATAAAAAAAATCTTCTCAAATCTATCTTATCTTTCTCCCTCTTCATACCCTATTGATTTAAGACTAATAATTATACTGTCATTGCTATTGTTCTTTTTTTATAGAATGCCTAAAATTATCATAAGCCATCGGGCTTCAACGCATTTGAACTCACGTCTTTTTATATTAACAACAATACTCATACCAATTAATTTAAGACTAATCGAGTTTTTCAATAAAATATTAATTCATAAATTTGTTTTTGAAATATAATCTAGGTTTTAAGAACCCCATTAATGTTTTTTTTCTTCTGAAAATATTTAACAACCCCATTGTTGGAAATGCCTTTATTAATATTAAAATTGGTGGACGAAATGAAGTGGTAAGAGATTTTTACATGTATTTATTGGTTGTGTGTTTGATTTTCAAATGATATTTTTCAATTGTTTTATTTGAAGATTATCTAAAAGTATGAAAAGATTAAAATGCCATTATAATAATATGAAGTAATTTTAGTAATTTTACAATTAAGTTGGTGTTGAAGTGACTCGTGATGCCAACTTAGTGAGTCATTTTACATATAGTATAGATGAGTAGTAGAAATGGTGAAATTAGGGAAATTTTCTATAGAGACCATTATATTAAAAGTTGAATTGCATTTTGCCCTCTCTACTAAAAAAATAACAAATTAGTCTCTATACGTTAAATCAAAAAGTAAATTGGTCATTCTATTAAAAATTCCATCTATTTCTACTTTTAAAAATTGGTCCTTATGTGTCAGAATAGGATACACATGACACGATGGATGTAACTGTTTGGTTATTCTATTAGCCACACCAATTTTGAGTATTTGTTAGAATTAAGTGACCCGAATTCTTATTTAATAAAATACGATAGAAAATAAAATAAAACTAAAATTCATATAGAACTAGACTTCTTTTATTTTATTTTAGAATAAGGTTTTTAAACCTTATTAAACTCCATCTATTTTATATTGATTAGGATAAGGTATTTCAATCCTACTAGAATATAGCTTTACAAGCCTATAAATAGACATAGTCTATTCCTCTTGTATTGGATTCAAATTTTCGACATAGTAAATTTTCTTCTCCTTTGCCCGTGGTTTTTTTCCCGAAAAGGTTTCCACGTAAAATTTGTGTGTTATTTTTTTTCACAAATTGGTATCCGAGCTTCCGGGTTGTTCATCTCAATCACAGTAATGGCATCTTTGAAGTATGAAATTCCGCTGTTGGATCGCAATACCAGATTTGCATTGTGGCAGATTAAGATGCAAACAGTTCTTAAGCAGATAGATCTGGAGGATGCCCTGCTAGGGCTAGATAAGATGCCTTCGACATTAACAGGTGAAAAGAAGAAGCGTAAGGATCGAAAGACGTTAACACAATTACATCTGCATTTGTCCAACGAAATTTTGTAGGATGTGATGAAAGAGAAGACTGCCACTACATTACGGAAGAGGCTAGAACAAATATGTATGTCGAAAACTCTAATAAGCAAGTTGCATATGAAGCAGCGCCTTTATGCTCATCGTTTGGAGGAATGTGCGTCTGTACACGAACACTTAACAGTGTTTAAAGAAATTCTCTCAAACTTGGAGGCCATAGAGGTTCAGTATGATAAGGAAAATCTAGGGTTGATTCTACTTTGTTCGTTGCCCCGTCTTATTCAACTTTTAGATACACGATTTTATATAGCTGTGAGTCTCTCACAGTTGATGAGGTTTATGATTCTTTAACCTCGTATGATAAGATGAAACATCTTGTAGTTAAACCTGACTCTCAAGGAGAGGGTCTCGTTATTCGTAGGAGACAAGATCGGAATGCTGATGATGGTCGTGGTAGGACACAGGAACATAATCCTCGTAGTAAATCTAAGGGTAGATCGAAGTCTTCAAATAGAAGTAAAACTTGTAACTTCTGCAAGAAGAAAGGGCACATTAAATCTGAGTGTTATAAGCTACAAAATAAGATTAAAAGAGAGGCTGCGAATCAAAATGGAAAACAATCAGAAAATTCCGGTGAAACTGATGTTGTAGAAGACTACAGCAATGGTGAACTTCTAGTCGTTTCTGTCAATAATTCTAAAGTAAGTGAAGAGTGGATACTTGATTCAGGCTACACCTTCCACATGAGTCCCAATCGGGATTGGTTTACAACTTACGAAACAGTGTCTGAAGGTGTTGTTTTGATGGGAAATAATACTTCGTGTAAAATCACAGGTGTTGGAACAATTAAAGTTAAGATGTTTGATGGAGTTGTCAGAAGGCTTAGTGATGTACGGCATGTTCCAGAATTGAAAAGAAATTTAATTTTGTTGAGTACTCTTGATTCAAAAGGGTACAGATACACAGCTAAAAGTGGGGTTTTAAAGATTTCCAAAGGGTCTCTTGTTGTAATGAAAGGGCAGAGAAAGATTGCCAAGTTATATGTTTTGCAGGGTTCTAATGTTACTGGTGATGTAGCTGTCGCTTCCTCTTCCTTGTTCGATGATGACATTACTAAACTTTGGCATATGCGCCTAGGGCATATGAGTGAGAATGGCATGGCTGAATTGATCAAAAGAGGACTTCTTGATGGACAAGTAATTTGCAAACTGAATTTCTATGAGCACTGTGTTTTTGGGAAGCAAAAGAGAGTTCGATTCACTAGAGGAATCTATAACACGAAGGGAACGTTGGAGTATATTCATTCTGATCTATGGGGGCCATCCAGAGTGCCTTCGAAAGGTGTAGCTAATTATATACTAACCTTTATTGATAATTTTTTCAGAAAAGTTTGGGCGTTTTTCTTGAAGCAGAAAAGTGATGTGTTTTTCGCATTTAAGTCTTGAAAAATTATGATTGAAAAACAGATGGGAAAACAGATAAAATACCTCCGTACAGACAATGGCTTAGAGTTCTGTTCTGATGAGTTTAATAGATTGTGCAAGTCAGGAGGGATCATGAGACACTTGACGATTCGTCATACTCCACAGAAAAACGGCGTTGCAGAACGAATGAACAGAACGATCATGGAGAAGGTTAGATGTATGTTGTCAAATGCCAACTTACTGAAGTCATTTTGGGCAGAAGCAGCCTCTACTGCATGTTTTTTGATCAACCGATCTCCATCCGTTGCCATTGAGAAAAATACTCCACAAGATGTATAAGTTATTATAATTTTTGGGTGTCTTGCGTATGCTCATGTTGATAATGGAAAATTGGAACCGAGATCCATTAAATGCATTTTTCTTAGTTATAAAGCTGGTGTAAAAGGGTATAAGTTATGGTGTCCTGAAAATAGAAAAGTTGTGATTATCAGAGATGTTGTTTTTGATGAAACTGCTATGCTACCTAACTTATCTCTTAAAGACTCTTCCAATAAAGAAAACCAAAAGCAGGTGAAGCATCAGATTAATACAGAGTCAACTCCTCAAGCCATAACAAAAATTGAGAATAGAGTTGCTTCTTCACCATAATACCCTATCGCAAAAAACAGAACTAGAAGAGAAATTAAACCTCCAAAGAAGTATGCCGAAGCTGATTTAGTTGCTTATGCTTTAAATGTGGCTGAAGATATAGATGCGAATCAAGAGCCATCTAATTATTCTGAGGCGGTTAGCTGTGAAGACTCAGAAAAGTGGATGTTTGCTATGCAAGAAGAGATGGAATCACTCCACAAAAACAGAACATGGGACCTTGTGAAACTTCCTAAATGTAAAAAGGTTGTTCGTTGTAAATGGGTGTTTAAAAAGAAAGAAGGGACTCCAGGAGTTGAAGAACCCAGATATAAAGCAAGGCTTGTTGCAAAAGGTTATAGTCAAATTCCAGGAGTGGACTTTACAGATGTGTTATCTTCAGTTGTTAAGCATAGTTCGATTCGAGCTTTGTTTGGTATTGTGGCCATGCATGATTTGGAACTTGAGCAATTAGATGTAAAAACTGCATTTCTGCATGGAGAACTTGAGGAGGATATTTACATGCAACAACCAGGGGGTTTTATAGTCTCAGAAAAAGAGGACTATGTTTGCTTGCTGAGAAAGTCCCTTTACGATTTGAAATAGTCACCAAGACAGTGGTACGCGAGGTTTGATTCCTTTATGACTTCTCATGATTTCAAAAGAAGTAGTTTAGACAGTTGTGTTTACTTTAAGAAAAACAATGATGGTTCTTTTGTGCATCTACTTCTTTATGTTGATGACATGTTGATAGCATCAAAAGATAAAGGAGAGATAAGAAAGGTCAAAGCCCAACTAAGTGAAGAATTTGAGATGAAAGATTTAGGACCAGTAAAGAAGATACTTGGTATGGAGATTCTCAGAGATAGAAAAGCAAGTAAATTGTACCTAAGTCAGAAGGGGTACATTGAGAAAGTTCTTTGTAGGTTCAATATGCAGAGTGCTAAGCCTGTTAGTACTCCTTTAGCAGCCCATTTTAGACTTTTATCGACTTTGTCTCCACAATCAGATGATGAGATTGAGTACATGTCGCATGTTCTATACTCTAGTGCAGTGGGATCTCTCATGTATGCTATGGTTTGCTCACGTCCAGATTTATCATATGCAGTCAGTGTAGTTAGCAAATACATGGAAAATCCCGGTAAAGAACATTGGAAAGCAGTTTAGTGGATTTTAAGATATTTACGGGGCACTACTGATGTTTGCTTACAGTTTGGAAGAACTAAAGATGGAGTCATAATGGATGTTGATGCTGATTTTGCTGGAGACCTTGATAGAAGAAGATCTCTCACAGGTTACGTCTTTACAATCGGAGGTTGTGCAATTAGTTGGAAAGCCACTTTGCAAACTACGTTGCTTTGTCTACCACCAAACCGAGTACATGGCGATTCTTGAGGCTTGTAAAGAAGCTATTTGGTTGAAGGGACTATTTAGTGAACTCAATGAAGACCTTCAAATCAAGACAAGATTTTGTGACAATCAGTGCCATCTTCCTTACAAAAGATCAAATGTTTCATGAGAGAACAAAACATATTGATGTTCGGTATCATTTTGTTCGTGATATTATTGCTCGTGGTGATATTGTTGTGAGCAAAATTAGTACTCATGAAAATCCTGCAGATATGATGACTAAGTCACTTCCTATAACCAAGTTTGAGCATTGCTTAGACTTGGTTGGTGTTCATTGTTGAAGTTAAACCCTTAAGGGGTTTTATGGAAGAGGTGGAGAACTTGTTCATTAAAAGTTTGCGATGAAGAACTTGTTCATTGAGAATTTGTGTCAAGGTCGAGATTGTTAGAATTAAGTGACCCGAATTCTTATTTAATAAAATACGATGGAAAATAAAATAAAAGTAAAATTAATATAGAACTAGACTTCTTTTATTTTATTTTAGAATAAGGTTTTTAAACCTTATCAAACTCTATCTATTTTATATTAATTAGGATAAGGTGTTTCAATCCTACTAGAATATGGCTTTACAAGCCTATAAATAGACATAGTCTATTCCTCTTGTATTGGATTCAAATTTTCGACAGAGTGAATTTTCTTCTCCTCTGCCCGTGGTTTTTTCCCGAAAGGGTTTCCACATAAAATTTGTGTGTTATTTTATTTTATTTTTCACAGTATTAAAAGAACACAACTTTTGTTAATTATTTAATGTAGAGAAAAATTAAAAAATAATATTTTTGAATTTTTAAAATTATTTTATATTTTTTAGAAATTGGGCTGAATTAAATAATATCTAACTATTGAGCGCTAATTTTTAAAAAATTAAAATTCAATTCACACAATATTTAAACATTAATAATTAATTTTATTATTATGTCAATTTTAAAATTACCACGTAATCTTTTCATTTCATAAGTAAGAGAAACATACAAAAGAAAATCAAATTATTTGATAATATTTTGTAATTTTTCATTGTCGAGTGACAAAAAAAACATTACTAATATCTTTAATTATTTGCTTTTTTTTTAAAGATAAACTTTTAAAGTTCAAATAGAATATAATTACAAGGACAATTATACATACTCAATTACATATGATGGAATTGGAGATCCATTGAATTACTCATGTTAAGATTCAAGCCTAAATACAAAAACTCATTTTTTTTAAGATAAAAAGGCTTTTCTACTCCCTTTCAATTTTGAAATTAAGCAAATTGCTCCATCGAACCAAAAAAAATGGAGCAATTTAATCCCTATCAAATTTGAAAGTGAGCAACTAAGTACAATTATCATGACGTTAAAGTCTTATATCAATTGTACATAATTTTGATTGATATAATAATAAATTTAGCCCTCAATACTTATATATTTTGTCACTTTGATCTTAATTAAAATATCAACAAATTTAACCTCAAATTTTACACATTTACACAAATGTTATGAGTTAAATTTGTTAAATCAATACCAAATTAGTATAATGTGTAAAATCTAAGGGCTAAATTTTATATTATATCTATTAAAATTATGTACGATCGACAAAAAACATTAATACCATAATGGATTGTCTTTAACTTCTCACTTTTACAATTGACAAGAACTAAATTGTTACGATTTTTTAAAAAAGGACCAATTTGATCAAGATTAAAATTGAGAATGATTGAAGAAATCTTTTTACCATAAGTGTCAAAGCTTCGTTGGGGAAAAAAATTAATTATTATTTCATCTTTTTTACTTCTAAAAAGAATAATTATTCCCTTTATCACTAAATGCACTAATTACGATAATGTAGTTATTTGGTTTTTTTAATTTGAAAACACATTGGTGAGTGGTGCCTAATCGAACTACTTTTGACTAAACCAACAAACACTAAATTTTCCTTCCTTTTCTTTCGTTTTCCCTCTTACCAAACACTAAAATTTCCCTCTCTTTCTCTCCATTTTCTTTCATAATACTCGGAGCGTAAAAAGAAAAAAAATACTGTAATTACTTTCTAGACGATAACTAGAGAGAGTGAAGCCAAGAACTTTCTGGAATTTTTAATCTAACCTTTTTTTTTTTAGTTCAGAGAGAGTGTTTTTGAATTTCATCTTTTGTTAATTTCTTCTTTAGTTTTCTTTTTTTTTTTTTTGCTACTTGATTCGGTTAACGATCAATATGTGAGATTTTGCTCTTTGATAGTCGGAATTAGAATGATGGAGCGGTTAATCTCCGTTTGTTTACAGTTGATTTTGGTGTTGGATTTGGTTTTCAGAGTTTCAGGAAATGCGGAAGGTTCGTCATGATTTTTTCCTCTTATTTTCTTGTCTGAACTTTGCAAATGGAATTGTTGTTAAATTTAATGTATATGATTCAAATTAGATGAATTTAGTAGCTATTGGATTGGTTTAGCAGTGGCATAAGGTTGACTGTTTGTTTTAAATTTCAATTAGCTTTGGTGCTGTAATTGGCTTGACTGGAGAGATACTTGCACACTTACTCACTAATTTATGCGAAAGTTTTCGATACAATTTTACGTTCTAATTCTCGATATTCAGTTTTGGTTAAATTAACCAATGCGTTGTCTTCATCCATGTCTGATGTCGTCTTGAACTCTGTTTGTTGTGTTGAATCTTTCAAGTTATAGTGGAGCTTTAGCGCTTTACAATATTTTAAATGTTTTCATGATATGATTTTAACTTCTTTGTTGTTATTTGTTTATTTGATGAAATAAATGTTCTTTACCCGATTTTCTGTTTTGACTGCTTTCTGTTGTTGCAAATGGAAACACTTACCAGTTCATGTTCCTATGGTTATTTCATTGTAATATATATACTTACATATATTATATAATATTTGCTGATTTCTGCCTGCCGAGAATGATGTTACACGACCTTCAATAATCAGTTGCTTTATTTTTGTACGAAACAGGTGATGCTTTGAATGCGTTGAAGAACAATTTGGCTGACCCTAATAGCGTTTTGCAAAGTTGGGACTCAACCCTTGTTAATCCTTGCACATGGTTTCATGTTACATGTAATAGTGAAAATAGTGTAACAAGAGTGTAAGTTTATTTATATATCATTTTACTACTGCTTTTGTGTGTGTGTGTGTGTGTGTGTGTGTTTTTTTCTGTTTTCTCATTTGACATAGTAAATGCTTTCCCTCTTCTTTTTTTTTTTTTTTCAATTTAGGGATCTTGGGAATGCAAATCTATCTGGTCAATTGGTTCCACAGCTTGGACAGCTTCTGAATTTGCAATATTTGTAAGTCAATAAGTTTAGGCCTAGATATACAAAAAAAAAAAAAAAAGAAAGAAAAAAGAAAAAAAGAAACTCGTCTCTTACATTGTGCCTCACATTGTTAGAATTATTGAAAGCAGTAAAAGGTAAATAAATAAAGGAAAAACAAAGCACTGGCATGCTTTGCCAAATAGCTAATGATGTTTTTGATTGTTTAGGACTTCCTTCAGATTATTTTCCATGATTTGGTTGCAGTGAATAACTTCATTCAGAATACTTCTTCTTAAATTCCTGACTAGGTAAAACCCAATAACCAAAACATTCCAGAATGTCTGAGTTACTCAGGGTATACTTCACCCTAGAAAAAGTAGAACTAGTTGTAAACAACGATGCTCTCTGCTTTTGTCACTACACATTGGTTTTTATCTGTTATGTGATCTTAATCTTGAAGATGGTTGCATTCCATTTGATTCGGTTGCATTTTTCGTAGATACATTCTTGAATTATGTGCTTCTATTGAACTTCTTCTGCTGATGAATTACTAAATTTTTTGGGACAGGGAGCTTTATAGTAATAACATATCTGGTATAATCCCCGAGGATCTTGGAAATTTGACGAACTTAGTGAGCTTGGATCTTTACTTGAATACTTTAACCGGACACATTCCATCTACTCTGGGCAAGCTTCAAAAACTACGATTCCTGTACGAGAAAGTTTTACATTTTTTGTGGTTAATTTACTTAATTTCTTTGCGCTCTTGCTTTCTAGTTATGTGTTTTAGCATATGTAGAATGCCTTTTTATGTCTTGATATATTGCTACTGAACTGGATCAGTAAATTGTATTTTTACTAAGAACGTATGTGTTTATTTATAATTTTTGTAGATATAAGTGTTCCCTTTTCACTTCTAATGTGTGCATAAAGTTGATTAAGTCCAAAAAGTCTCCAGGCTGTAATAGCCATACCCATCTGATGTGAGTGTCATGTGGTTTAAGTCTGATAAGTTGCGAGGCCAATGGTGCTTGGTTGATGTGGGCACTATAGAAATGGTACTTTGGTCTGATAAGTTGCGAGGCCAATGGTGCTTGGTTGATGTGGGCACTATAGAAATGGTTCTTTGTGTAGCAGGCTTCACTTAGCATGTGTTCTTTTAAGTTACATATCTAGTCATCTTATCAATATGCAATATTTTGATGTTTTCTTTCTGTGGAGTAGGCGTCTCAACAACAACACGTTGGCAGGACAGATTCCTATGCCCTTAACTACTATTATGTCACTGCAAGTGCTGTGAGTGCTGCTGTTAGATTTTTGTTTTTCTTTTTCACACATTAGTTGTTTAACCTTTGCTACAAGAACAATTTATTAATGGTGCGGGATGTTGTATTATGCCATGCAGGGATCTTTCAAACAATAAGCTAGAAGGAGATATTCCAGTTAATGGTTCCTTTTCACTCTTCACTCCCATCAGGTTTTTCTCTTATGCTATTTCTTGTTTCTCTCACCCTAACTTCTGATCCTCATCTACACTGTTTTATCATATCTGTACTCTTAGGCCAGCCTCTTGAATTGCTGCTTCTTTTGTTCACAGTTTTGCTAATAATCGGTTGAATAATCCTCCACCTGCTCCGCCGCCTCCTATCACACCTACGGCTCCAATTCCATCAGGTTTGTTCTCGATTTTATTATTATTATTATTATTAATTATTATTAGCTTTTAATTGTGCTTAACTTTGAGGCCTGCTTCACTTTTATTTGTATTTATATAGATATTTGATTGGGAGTTGTTGAGATATTCCTTTGTATTTTTCTTTGCATTTGCAAGTTTTCTGGTATATTGCTGATCCTGAGCTTTTTTACATCTGGGTCTGTTTTTTAAGAAGGTGCCTTTGAGCTCAGATCTAAAATCTGATTATAATATTGCCTGAGATGGCTTTAGGTTCCTTGGTGAGCTAGAACATTATATGTCCCTCTGATCCCCTAGCCCACTAGTTCTCTCAGTTGAAATGATGCCTGCTCCATTGGTGTTGATACCAGCTGAACATGTTAATAGTTGCGAATATTCATGATGCAGGTGTGTTGTATTAACAGTATCTAGATTTATCTAGTTTCATTACTTGCAGGTAATAGTGCCACCGGTGCTATTGCTGGAGGTGTTGCTGCTGGTGCTGCCCTGCTGTTTTCTGCTCCCGCAATTGTACTTGTTTGGTGGCGAAAAAAGAAACCACAAGATCATTTCTTTGATGTACCTGGTTAGTGATTTATCAAAAGATAGTTTTATTTTTAATTGATTTTATGTCATGCGCTTGTATTTACTTTCTTCTAATTTTCTTTACAGCTGAGGAGGACCCAGAAGTTCATCTAGGACAACTTAAGAGGTTTTCTTTACGTGAACTACAAGTGGCAACGGATAATTTTAGCAACAAAAACATTCTGGGTAGAGGTGGTTTTGGTAAAGTTTATAAAGGTCGCTTAGCTGATGGTTCTCTAGTGGCAGTAAAAAGACTGAAGGAGGAGCGCACTCAAGGTGGAGAGTTGCAGTTCCAAACAGAGGTGGAAATGATAAGTATGGCTGTGCATCGGAATCTATTACGTCTTCGTGGCTTTTGCATGACCCCTACTGAACGGCTGCTAGTCTATCCCTTTATGGTTAATGGTAGCGTTGCATCCTGTTTAAGAGGTACTGGCTGTTTTCTCCTCGTTTATTTCTTTAGTCTCATGTTTCGCATTTGTGCTATGCTCTCTGTATTAGGTGCACCATTTATCATATGTATGTTCTTCAGGTTGCCAATTTTTTTCTGACTGTTAATTATTAAATCTATTGTTAGCCTCAATTATCAAATATCTTCTCTTTTGCTTCTTCAGTTTGAGATGATATTCTGGGCTACTGATCACCTACTGGAAACTTGTATTATAACATTTGTTATTTTTAAATTCATGTGCTTGGTGAATGTGGATTCTCTTTGAATCGAAGTGGAATTGTTAGAAATTTGTGGATGCCAAATACTTTTTGAACTCTTGTTACAATGGACTATCTATTGATCTGATTTTTACATTGTCTAGAGCGTCCGGAATCTCAAGCACCACTTGATTGGGCTATAAGGAAACGGATTGCATTAGGAGCTGCAAGGGGGCTTTCATATTTGCATGATCATTGTGACCCTAAGATTATACACCGTGATGTAAAGGCTGCAAATATATTGTTGGATGAGGAATTTGAAGCAGTTGTCGGAGACTTTGGGCTGGCCAAATTAATGGACTACAAAGATACTCACGTCACAACTGCTGTTCGTGGCACAATTGGTCATATAGCTCCTGAATACCTATCAACTGGAAAGTCATCAGAGAAAACTGATGTTTTTGGCTACGGTGTCATGCTTCTTGAACTCATTACAGGACAGAGGGCTTTCGATCTAGCTCGGCTTGCAAATGATGATGATGTCATGTTGCTTGATTGGGTAAGTACTGTCTTCTTATTATGCTTTTCTTGATGATGCATTTCAAAGTTTGACTTATCAGTCTTGTCTAGTGTTTTAATTATCTAATTATCGCATCACTTGGTTAGCCAAAAGCAATACACTAAAGATGGTATAGCAGAACCACCACTCGTAAAGAACGAAGCTTAATTTTATTTTCCTTGCTAGGTGAAAATACAAAAGCTGGTGAAAGAGTTGAAACTTAACAATGTTTTCTCTACAAGGCGAAGAGCGAAACATTAAATATAGAAATAGTTTATAGGGAGATTCTATCCTATGCTACTCGGATTTGAGTGTGAGTGTCGGGTAAGGGTGAAGGCTCCTAGAATACTTTCTGTTCATTAATTTTGCTTACACCGTGAAGCATGCTTTAGGTGGTTGCATTGATCCGAGTGTAACTTGATTGATAACTAATGATATTTGAGAATCTTATGTAATAAGTTACTATAATCTTGATATTGATTTCTTATGCCACTAAGATTCACATCTTTATTGACCATAATTATATTAAAACTCAAGTTAAGCTTAGTATTGGACCAAGTGGTTTTTGTTTCATTATTTTCTTGGGTGCTGAAAAATTTCAGGTAAAAGGGCTTCTGAAAGACAGGAGGTTAGAAACGTTGGTTGATGCTGATCTTCAGGGTAATTACATAGACCATGAAGTAGAACAGCTAATCCAGGTAGCTCTTTTATGCACTCAAGGCACCCCAATGGAACGACCAAAGATGTCCGAAGTGGTCAGGATGTTGGAGGGTGATGGCTTAGCCGAAAGATGGGAAGAGTGGCAGAAAGAGGAAATGTTCCGGCAAGAGTTTAACCATAACCACCAACAGAATGCTGATTGGATCATTGCAGACTCCACTTCTTACCTCCGACCAGACGAATTATCCGGTCCTAGATGACCCCATTTCTACAAAAATACAAAACACCTCTGGCGGGTCAGAGTTGGTGCATTGTTCACCATTTTGTGGATATACAATATAGGTGTCTCAGGTTTTTCCTCCTCTTTTCAATTTTTTCTTTGGCCCCATTTTTATTTTGTTGTAATTTATGGTAAATGTATGGAGGTGGTTCTTTTCTTTTTATAGGGTTGCCAACTGCAGCAGTCAAGAAAAACATTACGTGCTATAAAAAAACTGACAAAAACCGAAATGTTAGCGTTGACTGTTTACGGGAATACATACTATAAATGAGTTACCACATTAAAAATTTTCGAAGATGCCATGCTTGAAAAGCAGAAGGTAAAGGTATCTGGTCTCCACCTTTTCTCGATGGTTGTAAGCAGCGACGGCCACATTGAAAAATAAGGTATTTCCGTCATCTTTAAAAAAATTAGCTGCGTCTAGTGGCGCTCTGAATTGTTACTCATTTGATATTGAAAAGTTTATATTTCATTTGTAAATAACACAAAAGCAAAATAATCAATGTTTTATGTTGAACAATTTAAAAAAATTAACACTAAAATTAAATAATAACAGGGAGTAAGTACTAACTTAAATTATAAGTTTAAAAAATTTACCATTTTTGCCTCTTCTAATGCAACATGATTATTTTGCTTCAATAGAGTCATGATTGGATTTATAAACTTTAATTTAAGGTAAAAACTAAGAATTTGAAGAGTTTTTGGTTTCGAAACTCGACAGCAATCACATTCTGATCTTTTTATTAGTGCATTGTGGACCACAACGTTTTGAAGACTAATATGCAATATTGGAATGTGTGGTTCAAAGATGTATTATGGTGTTGTCATTTGAGGAGTCTAAAATATGCTGTATTTTTTCTTAAGGTTTTGTCTCACTGAGTTTTCTTGGTAAGGATTTTTAATGATACAGCTTATAATAGGAGATTGTTTACACTTTTTCCTTCATTAAGTTTTTATTACACAAGTTTTTCTTAATAAGTTTTTAATTTCGTTGATAAATATCTAAAAGGGAGTGTTATAAATCCATTAATAAATAAGTGTCCATATAACTCCCAAAGCCCGTAAAGAATTTACCTTTATATAACCCATAAAGAATTTAGTGTACCTTAATTCTCTTATTTGTGTTTTTGTAATCTATGGTGATTGAAATATTATAAATAGAGGACATATATAAATTTTTAATATCCCAAATATAAATTAAATTATACTTTCATTTTGTATACTCTATTTTTTGTTCTTACTACAGTTTTCTTTGTTTTCATAATAATCATAATAATAAGAGATTTTTGCAAATTAACAATAAATATATGAGAATAATGAAAATGGGATAATATAAGAAGTTTCAATATGAATCATTCTTTTTGTTATATTTTTTTCTTCTAAAATCATAACAAAACATATTAAATCTTATCTTTTAAGAATCATTATGTGAACAACTATTTGAACTAATTAAATAATTTAACCTTCTTATAGTTGCTTGGGCTTCTTCTTTTTTCCCATTTTTTTTTTTTCTTTCCTATCACGTCTGTATAACATGATAGCTTGAACGTCCTATGAAAAGTTCATCTCAGACTAAAATAAAAAAGGTAAATTACACATAACGCCATTAAATTATTATATTTTTATTTAAGTCACGGACTGTTCAGTCCTTTTCTCTAAAGTCTAGCCGATAATTGTTTTGGGTCGTTTGCCAATATCAGTAATTGACAATTATATAATTTGAACAATTTTAAATTCAGTTCAAAGAAAAACTCAGTAAGCAAACCTCTTGTTCTATTAAAGTAAAAGGAGATTTCTCATTTATTCTTTTAAGGTTCTGTTTTGGATTAAGTTAAAAGACTGTTTGATTTGAATTAAAAAAAATGAGGCATTTGGTCAATAAATAAAAATTCAATTACAAATTAACTGGTGGATAAGAATTTTAGATTCCTTTATATTGAAAATTAAAAACATATTAATATAAGTTTTGAGCAACAATTCGATGATCAATACTATAGAGTAGTACCCATCGACGAGTAGAACATACCTTAAATCCAAGCTAATCTAATGGATGATGTCAAAAGACTAGAGAAGAAAACCATTTGGATTTTGATTTGTAAATTTATGACATCCAAAATTATTTCATGAAAAAATTAAACTATAGAAAAGGAGGGAAAGTTTACCCTTTCGATTGGTGTATGAGGTGAGAATAAAGAAGGCCATATAACAATAATTTTAACATCCCGGTGATTTATTGATTTAAATAAAACTAATAAATAACTTAATAACAGTTTTATAAATTTTAAAATTAAATAACTAAAACGTAAATTTATTAATAATTAAATAACCTTCAAGGTTACCCAATAAAAAAATCAAATCTCCAACTAATCTACTATTGTATATATTCTGTTATATTATACCAAATTTATAAAGTTTAATCAAATCACATAAATTAAGGATTATATAAAAATAGATATTAAAATAATGCAAATTTTCCCATTTAGGTACTTAAAATTAAAACTTTTTTTTTTGTCAAAGTAGGTACCTAAAATTTTATTTCATTACCACTTTCTGACCGGACGGTGGCCGGACTTCCCACCGGAAATCGCCTCAGCTCTCCCTTTCTCTCCTTTTTTTTTTCTTATTTGGTTACAAATGATTTTTTTTCTTGATTTTTAGACTATTTATAGTGCTTTAAAACGGTGCCGTTTTGGCATTAAATCCCAGGGCATAAAACGACGCCGTTTTGCCCAGGGTCGGACCAATCCGACCCGACCCGCCAGGATCCGCTTGTTTTTTCATTGAATGGGCTAATTGCACTTTTAACCCTTCCGTTTTTTATGGTTTTGCAATCAAATTTATTGTGCTTTCAATCTAGCCCTATAATTTGTTGCATTTTCCAATCAGGCCCCTTGCAATGTTGCGCGTTTTGGAGGGAGGGTTTATTGCCCGATTTAGTCCCTCTTCTTTGTTTGCGCATTGGATTTAGTCCTTTTCCCTTTATTTCTTTTTAAAATTCGCCCCAAAGCTTTGATTTTAATCCAATTTCAATCCTTTTTCATTTATTTTTCGTATTTACCCTGAATTTCATATTATTTTTGCTATTTAATTCAGCTTTAAATATTAATCATGTTATATATAGTATTGTTATCACTATTATTTTTATATATTATTATTATTATATTATATTTAGCTATATATATTTTTAATGTTTCGTTTCTTACTATTATATGCATATATATTTAATATTATATTTATTATTAATATTATTAGTATTAGCATTTTCACTTAATATGTATATATAGATATACATATACGTAT
Source organism: Gossypium arboreum (assembly GCF_025698485.1). Taxonomy (NCBI): domain Eukaryota; kingdom Viridiplantae; phylum Streptophyta; class Magnoliopsida; order Malvales; family Malvaceae; genus Gossypium; species Gossypium arboreum. The sequence continues at coordinate 117,209,883 of NC_069073.1, forward strand.
TAATAGTTTTTTATTATCATTAATATATATTGTATATATTATATATATATTATGTATATATTTTTAATGTTATTAGTTGTATATTTCTTATATTATTTCATGTATATATTTTATATTATCTTATGTACATATTCGAAATACTATTATATATATACATATTTTTTGATACCATATTGTATATATATTATTATTATATTTATTTTATTCCTATTATATTTATTATTAATATTAGTACATATATTTTACTATACGTGTATATATATATTTTGTGTATATAGTATTATTTTCAGTATATCATTATATTTATCATTATACTTATTATTAACACTATTGTTATATTTAGTATTACTTTTATTTTCATTATAACTATTCCCATTACTAATCCTCGTATTATTACTATTGTGTTTTGTTTTTATATTATATTATATTATATTATTGGTTTTACTACTACTAGTATTAGTTTTAGTTTTAATTAATATCTTAACGTTCATATATATATATATACTTTTATGTAACATTGTTAATAATTCTTTTTAAATATCATGGTTATTTTTTATACATGCATATATATATTATGTGTATATTCTTTTAATAGATATTATGTATATATATTTTATATGTTATTCTTAACTTTGTATTATGTATATATTTTTTATGTTATCCTTTTATATATCATATATATATTTTCAATACTATTAATGCACCATTAATGCCTATTATTGTATATATCTTAATAGGTGTATGTACGTAGCGTTATTAGTATTATTAATATTATGTTTTCATCACCTTACGTACTATTATATATTCATGTATATATATACATTTATTGTTTTTATTTAGTGTTTAACACTATTATTACGTTTAATACCATATGCATTATCATTGTTTTATATTATTACTATCGCATGTATATTGTTAATGTTTTAAATATTATCTATTCCGTATATTCTTAACTTTTTATTATTATTCGTCCGTCCGAATTTAGCATAGTAGTTCATACCATAGTGCAACATCAATTTTAGTTTCCTTTTACTTTTATTTGTTTTATCTAGACATATTTTCATTCATGTCTTTAAATTAATTTCAATAAATAAGGCAACGTGCCGATTTAACATTAAGTCGTTGATTTCACCGCTATGTTGGGTGAATATCATCGACTCGTGTTAAAAACGGAATGTCCTTCTCAAAAGAAATTGAAATTATAAAAATTCTCGTGTTTTGATCGGATCATGATTAAATGTTATATTGAACTCGGATTTTTAAAAATTAAGACAACACATGTTGAACGAGATACCAATTTTAGGCGTCGCGAGGGTGCTAATACCTTCCTCGTGCGTAACCGACTCCCGAACCCTAATTTTCTCTGGCTTTTGACGTAGACCTAAACTTGGCCTTCTTTTTGTTTAAAAAATAAATTTATTAGGTGTCCGATCACACCTAGAAAAAAGATCGGTGGCGATTCCCTTTTTTAATAAAATCGAAAGTCGATTTTTAAATTTTCAATAAATCGCCTCAGTTAGCGACCCAAAGAAAAATTTTACGTCGCTACATTAATCATCATAGTTTTATTGAATGAGACAATTAAATATATTTCCTCATAGATTCTAATACGGTAAAGTTGTCATGACTTTAATGGAATTAGATTTGGGTTGAGAAAATAATTTAATTAATTAATATTTTGAGAAATAGAAAATAGTTATTGAGTTGAATAAATTATAAGTGTTGGATAAAAGTTCAAATAACACATATAATTGTACCCAATACACGAGACAGGCCTGGAAGCCCATTCTAAAGGATGAGGGGTGCAAACCCTAGTACACCTTAAGGTTGTCATTGCCTCTATACTATATTTTCTATTAAAATATTATTATTTAATTACCATCGTTCAAGAAAAAATCTTGTATATATTTTTTATAAATAGGAACTATGAGCTAACTCAAAACACAATTAATTGAGTGTCATTAATCTCTTGAAAAATAGTGAAAATTTATTTATAAGAATAAATTCTATTTTTTTGTGAAAGCTTATAGTTTCTAATTCCCATAAAGAGAATTAACTTTTACACTAAAAGTAAAAAAAAAAAAAAATTCATTCTGTGTATTCAGTTCGTTTTGTTTGAGCACACATTCAAAACTATTCAAGGTTTGAGAATAGTAGAAAAGACCATTTGATAGAAAGATGAGAAACAACTTAGACTGTCTTGTACAAAGCATATGTAAAAATTCAGTTAAGGGTTTATTGCTATAAAGATCACAATGCTTGATTTTAAGAAAAAATTTAAATTTTCGTTGTGCCTAAAAACACTGTTTTCTAAACCAAATTTTCTTATAAGTTATAGTTACTTTTAATTAGTTGTTTTTATTCTAATTATAGTTAGTTTGAGTTTAGTTAGTTTCTAAGTTACTTATTGAATTTTGTGCTTGTAATGATTGATTTTGTTCAGAGCAGTTGATATAGGTGTAAGTCATAACTTAAAAAGAAAAAGGGAGGCAAATCTCAAAATTATACATGAACTTTAATTCAATGTGCAGTTTGATATACAAATTTTGATTTAATGCAATTATACACATAAAACTTTGATTGAGTTCAAAAGTATACATGAAACTTTCATTTTGATTCAAGTATACATATTTGAAGAAATAAATACATCAAATTATTTTTATAATTGATAAATATAATTATTTGTATATGCAATAAATAAATATAAAATGATGTTATATCAATAATAGTGTTAATAGTTTGTGAGGATTGGACCAAATCAAAATTTCATGTATAAAATTACACAAAATCAAAGTTTATGTGGAGTATGCCTTGCATTTCGGTTAAATTTAGGCATAAACAATGTTGCGATGATGTGACGATGAAAATAGGGGAGAAGCAGAAATGACACGTGGCGATAAGACAGGGGACGCCGCGATGTGGCGATGTGTAATACAATTTTCTCAATTTTTTTCTTCTAGTTAAACTCTGAGTATTTGTTTTAGTCAAACTCTTGTTAATATAGATTATTTTAATATTATTTAACCTATGAATTTAACTTATAAATAGGCCTTTTACAACCTTAGAAAAATTAACCCATTACACATTTAGGTATTAACTTTTACAAACTTTCAAAGAATATTGTGTTTATGTTTTGAGGGTTTTTATTTTGGGTTTCAGGGTTTAGTTTTATCTCCATCTTTGTACTCTTCATTTTTGCTGTTATAGTGAAATTAACTTTACCCGTGATTTTTTTATCCTCTTTGGAAGGGTTTTTCCATGTAAAATATTTGTGTTTGATCTTTTCAATTTCTTCGTTATTTTATTTGTTCATTGTTTAATTGAGTTTATCCTCAACAAACCAGTATCAGATCTAGTTCGATTTTTGCATTCGACCTGTTCAGAGATGGTAGCAACAAGGTTTGATATTGATAAATTCGATGGCATCAAAAATTTCAATCTGTAGCAAGTTTGAATAATGAAAATTTTGATTCAAAGCAATCTTGAAAAGATCCTTACAGAGAAGAAGCCTGCAGACATGGATAAATCAAAATGAGATAGGCTAGATAAAAAAGCTTTATCCATGATTCAATTATGTATAACAAATAATGTATTGCAGGAGGTTTTGATGGAGAAAATGATATCCACCGTATGGAAAATGTTAGAAACCTTTATGCGACAAAGTTTTTGGCTAATCGATTGGTGTTGAAACAACGTCCATACACATTCAGCATGAATGAAAGTGAGCACCTTAAATGTCACATCGGTCAGTTTATTACTCTTTTGAATGACTTAAAAAATGTTGAGGTTCAGATTGACAATGAAGGTTATTATTATGCTATTTACCCCCTTCATACAAGTCTTTTAGGGAGACCCTGATCTATGGTAAAAATAACCTCTCATTCAAGGATATGAAGGGTCATTTATTGAGCAAAGACAAACTTGAAAATGAGTTCGGTTCAGATAGCAAGTCAGATAGGCAAGCCTCAGTTTTGGTAGCATTAGGGAAGCGAGACAAAAGATGTCGCTACTGTAAGAAGTTAGGTTACGTTAAGGCAGATTGTTACAAACTATGAAATAAAAGGGCTGCTGAGAGCAATGAAGAAGATTTAGCTGGTGCTAATTTGGCCAATGACAAGGGTGATGGCTTCTTGTTGGTGTCAACAAGTGAAAGCTCTGTGCTTACAACCGAGTGAATCTTGGATTCGGGGTGTTCTTCCCACATGTGTCCCAACAGGATTTGGTTCTCTACATACAATTTAATTGAAGGTGGAGTTGTGTGCATGGGGAGTGGTTCACCCAGTAATGCAACTGATATTAATACTATTCAGATCAAGATGCATGACGAGACAATTAGGACACTGTCAGATGTCAGACATGTGCCTGACTTAAAGAAAAATCTCATCTCCTTGAGAATTTTGAACTCGAAGGGTTATAAACTTAACATCAAGTCAAACAACATTAAACTATCTTGTGGACTCTCGTTTTGATGAAAGGTAAAAAGATTGGCAATCTTTATGTTTTGGAAGGATCAACAGTGATAAGTGAAATCGAATGTCCCTTGTTCGTTAGGGAGTCGAATTTAACTCGTTTAAAGCAAAGGCAACTAGGTCATAGGAGGGAAAAATGTATGACCGTTTCATATAAGAGTGGTTCTCTATTCGGTGGAAGCTTTGAAAAGATAAGGCACTACATTCCTGAAAATCAAACCCAGGTCAGTTTTGATTTGGCAGTGCACAAGTTGAAGATTAGAAGTCTTCCAGCTTCTAAGCACAATTTTGACTCAATTAATATACTGCATAGTTCGAGATAGGCCTATGGCAGGCTTTGGCAAAGAAGATGTTCTGGAAATACGAGTCAAGATGGAGATTTGCAGAGTATGCCTCGCATTTCAATCAAATTTAGGCACAAACAAAGAGCGACGTCGTGACGACGAAAATAAGGAAAATCAGAAATGACATCACAACAACACGATAGGGGACGTCGTAATGTGGCAACGTGTCATGCAATTTTCTCGATTTTCTTCTCCAAGTTAAACTCTGAGTACTTATTTTAGTCGAACTCCGGTTAGTGTAGATTATTTTAATATTATTTGACCTACGAATTTAGCATATAAATATGCCTTTTACAACTTTTGAAAACTCAACCAATTACACATTTAGGTATTAGCTTTTACAAGCTTTTAGAGAATTTTATATTTACGTTTTGAGGGTTCTTGTTGCGAGTTTCGGGGTTTAGTTTTATCTCCATCTTTGTACTCTTTTTTTTTTACCGTTATAATATAATTATCTTCACCTGTGATTTTTTATCCTCTTCGGAGAGATTTTTTCACGTAAAATATTTATGTTCAATCTTTTTAATTTCTTCATTATTTTACTTATTCGTTGTTTAATCGGGTTTATCTCCAACAAATTGTGTATAAAATTACATACTAAACTAAAGTTCATATATAATTTTGAGATTTATCCTAAAATATATAAAAAAATCAAGAAATAATTTTATTTTTATTTAAAATAAAAATCTCTTATTCTAAATTAAAGTTAATTTCATCAAATATACTCTTATTCTAAATTGGTTTTCATTTTAAAAACATCCTAATTAAATAGTTAAAGTATTAGAATTAGATGAATCAAATCCTTTCATCAACGTACCTAACTGTCATTCAACTATTAATAATGTCTTAATTTTGATATTATGTTGGTTTTAAAATTATTACACGTTAAATAATGATCTTGTAATTTTCTGGGGATATTTTTTTAACATTTTTACTTTTAAAAATAGTTATTCACTTTCTCAATAAATGCAGCAATTTCGATAATGTAATTATATATATATATTTAAGGTCTGTTTATTTGATATAAAAAGTTAGACGAAAAATATTTTTCTCATTTATTTTTGTGTTAATTTTTGGAAAAATAAACTTAGTATAAATTTCTCTCAAAACAAATTATTTTTTGTTTTTTGCCGGTTGAGTTTTAACTCGATTGACTTCAGTATTGTTGCAGATAGAGAAGGACCTAAGCTTGAATCTATTAAAGCACATTATCATCCTATGTATGGGTTAGAAAAGGGCTATAAATAATTTTAGACATTGTACTAAAAAAGAATAGATATGATTAGAACTTATAATGAGATTGTTCAAAAAATACTACTGGTGTTTTCTTTGTTTTATGTTTATATTATTAATTTTATAAAATCTGAAGGCTTCAATATAATAATGGCTTAAGCTTTCTAAAGATGACCAAGAAGAATCTGAAACTCACATTGGTCATCAATGGTAGAGCTGTGAGAATATTACTTTTTTTGGCTTCAAATTTACTTTTTAACTCTTCTTTTAGGTGCGTGCTTATTTAAGCCATTAAATATTTGGTTGTATTACTTTTTGGTTATAATGGAAGATAGCCGGAATTAGAATGATGGAGTGGTTAATCTCCGTTTGTTTACTGTTGATTTTGGTGTTGGATTTGGTTTTCAGAGTTGCAGGAAATAAGGAAGGTTCGTCATGATTGTTTCCTCTAATTTTCTTGTTTGAACTTTGCAAATGGTTTAGCAGTGGCATAAGGTTGACTGTTTGTTTTAAACTTCAGTTAGCTTGGATGCAGTAATTGACTTGACTGGAGAATGATCGTATGCGACCTTCAATGATCAGTTGCTTTATTTTTGTATGAAACAGGTGATGCTTTGAATGCATTGAAGAACAATTTGGCTGATCCTAATAACGTTTTGCAAAGTTGGAACCCGACCCTTGTTAATCCTTGCACATGGCTTCATGTTACATGTAATAGTGAAAATAGTGTAACAAGAGTGTAAGTTTATATCTCATATTACTACTGCTTTTGTGTTTCTTTTGGCTTTTCTAGTTTGACATAGTAAACGCTTTCTTCCTTCTCAATTTAGGGATCTCGGGAATGCAAATCTGTCTGGTCATTTGGTTCCACAGCTTGGACAGCTTCTGGATTTGCAGAATTTGTAAGTCGATAGTTTAGGCCTAGTCTATTTTTGGTTGACCCCAAAATAGACAACTCATTTCTTACATGCTACCTCTCATTGTTAGAATATTGAGACATACATAAAGGAAAAACAAAACACCAGCATGCTTTTGTCATCCTAGTGACCAAAACTGACCAGAATGTCTGAGTTACTCAGGTATACTAGTAGAAATAGTTGTAAACAATGATGTTCTAAGCTTTTCTCATTGCACAATGGTTTGTATCTGTTGTCATCTTTCCATTGGACTTGGTTTCATTTTCATAGATACATGCATGGGTTATGTGCTTCTATTGAACTTCTTTTGCTGAAGATTACCAATTTTTTTTATGACAGGGAGCTTTATAGTAATAACATATCCGGCATAATCCCAGAGGATCTTGGAAATTTGACCAACTTAGTGAGCTTGGATCTTTACTTGAATACTTTAACCGGACACATTCCATCTACTCTGGGCAAGCTTCAAAAGCTACGATTCCTGACCGAGTAAATTTTTTGAGGTTAATTTACTTAATTTCTTTGCCCTCTTGCTTTCTAGTCATGTGTTGCAGTATATGTAGAATGCCTTTTATGTGTTGATTTATTGCTAGCTGAACTGGATAAGTAAATTGTATTTTTACTAAGAATATGTATGTCCTTAGTTATAATTTTTGTAGATATAAGTATTTCCTCTTCGCTTCTAATGTACGCATAACATTGATAAGTCCAAAAAGTCTCCGGGCTGTAATAGCCATCCTCGTCTGATGTGAGTGTCATGTGATCTAAGTCCAATAAGTTGCGAGGTCAATGGTGTTTGGTTGATATGGGCATCATAGAAATGGTTTCTTGGTTAATAGGCTGCCGAGCCAATAGTGCTTGGTTAATATGGGCACTATACAAATGGTTCTTTGTGTAGTAGGCTTCACTAAGCATGAGTTCTTTTAAGTTACATGTCTAGTCATCAATATGCAATATTTTGATGTTTTCTTTCTGTGGAGTAGGCGTCTCAACAACAACACGTTGACGGGACAAATTCCTATGCCCTTAACTACTATTATGTCACTGCAAGTGCTGTGAGTGCTGCTGTTAGAATTTTTTTTCACACATTAGTTGTTTAACCTTTGCTGCAAGAACAATAAATTAATGGTGCGGGATGTTGTATTATGCCATGCAGGGATCTTTCAAACAATAAGCTAGAAGGAGATATTCCAGTTAATGGTTCCTTTTCACTCTTCACTCCTAACAGGTTTTTCTCTTGCTGTTTCATTTTTCTCTCACCCTAACTCCAGATCCTCATCTTCACTGCTTGTTCCTGTTTTATCATATCTGTACTCTTAGGCCAGCCTCTTGAATTAATGCTTCTCTTGTTCACAGTTTTGCTAATAATCGATTGAATAATCCTCCACCTGCTCCGCTGCCTCCTATCACACCTACAGCTCCAATTCCATCAGGTTTGTTCTGGTAAATTTATTAATAATAATTATTGTTATTATTATTAGCTTTTAATTGTGCTTTAACTTTGGGGCCTGCTTCACTTTTATTTGTATTTTATTGGGAATTGAGATATTCCTTTGTATTTTTCTTTGCATTCGCAATTTTTTTGGTATTACCATGTACCTGTATCATATGAAAAATTGATGTAGATTTGAGTATATTGCTCATCCTCAGCTTTTTTACATCTGCGTCTGCTTTTTAAGAAGGTGCCTTTGAGCTCAGATCTAAAATCTGATTACAATAGTACCTAGGATGGCTTTAGGTTCCTTGGTGAGCTAGAACATTCTGATTCCCTAGCCCACTAGTTCTCTCAGTTGAAATGCTGCCTGCTCCATTGGTGTTGGTACCAGATGTTCATAGTTGCGAATATTCGTGATACAGGTGTTTTGTGTAAACGGTATCTAGATTTATCTAATTTCATTCTTGCAGGTAATAGTGCCACTGGTGCTACTGCTGGAGGAGTTGCTGCTGGCATTGCCCTGCTGTTTGCTGCTCCCGCAATTGTACTTGCTTGGTGGCTAAAAAAGAAACCACAAGATCATTTCTTTGATGTCCCTGGTTAGTGGTTTATCAAAAGATGGTTTTATTTTTAATTGACTTTATGTCATCGTGTGCTTGTATTTACTTTCTTCTAGTTTTCTTTACAGCTGAGGAGGACCCAGAAGTTCATCTAGGACAACTTAAGAGGTTTTCTTTACGTGAACTACAAGTGGCAACGGATAATTTTAGCAATAAAAACATTCTGGGTAGAGGTGGTTTTGGTAAAGTTTATAAAGGCCGCTTAGCTGATGGTTCTCTAGTGGCAGTAAAAAGACTGAGGCAGGAGCGCACTCTAGGTGGAGAGTTGCAGTTCCAAACGGAGGTGGAAATGACAAGTGTGGCAGTAAAAACATCTTCGTGGCTTTTGCATGACCCCTACTGAACGGCTGCTAGTCTACCCCTTTATGGTTAATGGTAGCGTTGCATCCTGTTTAAGAGGTACGGCTGTTGTCTCCTTGTTTATTTCTTTACTCACATGTTTCCTGCTTGTGCCATGCTCTCTGTATTAGGTTTGCCATTTTTTATATGTATGTTCTTCTATTGATCTGGTTTTTACATTGTCTAGAGCGTCCGGAATCTCAAGCACCACTTGATTGGGCTATCAGGAAACGGATTGCATTAGGAGCTGCAAGGGGGCTTGCATATTTGCATGATCATTGTGACCCTAAGATAATACACCGTGATGTAAAGGCTGCAAATATATTGTTGGATGAAGAATTTGAAGCAGTCGTCGGAGACTTTTGGCTGGCCAAACTAATGGACAGCAAAGATACTCACGTCACAACTGCTGTTCGTGGCACAATTGGTTTTATAGCTCCTGAATACCTCTCAACTGGAAAATCATCGGAGAAAACTGACGTTTTTAGCTACGGTGTCATGCTTCTTGAACTCATTACAGGACAGCGGGCTTTTGATCTTGCTCGGTCTGCAAATGATGATGATGTCATGTTGCTTGATTGGGTGAGTAATGTCTTCTTATTATGCTTTTCTCGATGATGCATTTCAAAGTTTGACTTATCAGTCTTGTCTAGTGTTTTAATTATATCTAACTATTGCTTCACTTGGTTAGCCAAAGGTAATACACTAAATGCGGTGGCAGAACCACCACTCTTACAGAACGAAGCTTAATTTTATTTTCCTTGCGAGGTGAAAATGCGAACGCCAATAATTAGAAAAGAGTTGAAACTTAACCATGTTTTCTCTACAAGGCTTAAATGGAAACATTAAATATAGAAATAGTTGATAGGGAGATTCTATCCTACGGTACTCAAATTTGAGTGTGAATCAAGGGCGAAACCAGGTACTCGTAGGTATCTGGCCTCCTTAAAATAATTTTTTTTTATTTACATTCTTCAAAAATTTTAAATTAGTAAAAATAAAATTATACCTTGATCCTCTAAAAATAATAAAATTTTTATTTAATCTTTTAAAAATTAAAAAGATAGAAGCTATTGAAATGGTGAAATTGTATTTTTACTATCGTAAAAATTACAATTTAATTTTGAACCCCCTAAAAAAATTTTCTAGCTTTGCCCATGGTGTGAATATTGAATAAGGGTGGGTCTCCTAGGATAATTTCTATTAGAATTGTGTCACCCAAATCCCATTTCATCCGGCTTGAAAAGTTCGAGGTACAACTTACTTATTAAAAAAGTAAAATAGAGAGGTAAAATAGGGGATGTGTGGTGAGCTACGGCCCGAGGATCATGCTACACAAGTTGAAACTATATAGGATTGATTATAACATGGTTGTTTAACCTTTAAAATGTGTGTAGTTGAAAACCTATTGTATCGTTGTTTTTCAAACAATAGTGAATTTCTTTGCGATCATTCCTATTATCGTTATCGACATATAGTATAACAATTTTTGTTCATTAATTTTGCTTACACCATGAAGCATGCTTTAGGTGGTTGCGTTGATTCGAATGCAACTTGATTCCAAGCAAATGGTGTTTGAGAGAGTTATCTGTAGCGACGTAAAAATTTTGGTTTGGGGTCGCTAATTGTGGCGATTAAAAACTTGGAAATTGAAATTTGATTTAAAATAAACCGGGAGTCGCCACCGATCCTTTTTTCTAGGTGTGATCGGACACCCATTAGATTTCCCTTTTTTAAAAACGAGAAAAAGGCCGAGTTAAGGTCTACGTTAAAAGCCAGAGAAAAATTAGGGTTCGGGAGTCGGTTACACGCGAGGAAGGTATTAGCACCCTCGCGACGCCCAAAAATTGGTATCTCATAGACAAGTGTTGTCTTGATTTTCAAAAATATGAGTTTAAAGTAATATTCAATCGTGATCCGATTCAAAAGACGAAAACTTTCAATTTTTGATTTCCTTTTTTGAGAAGGGTATACCGATTAAACACGACCCGACAAATTCCACTCAACATAGCAATGGAACCGTCGACTTGGTATTAAACCGATATGTTGCCTTTGATTATCGAAATTAATTTAGAAATAAGAACGTGATTTTTAAAACGTGTAAGACATAATGAATACGAAATAAATAAACAAATGAAAGGACTAGGTATACATATTGAAGCAAATGACAAACATAACAAAAATATTAAAACAATAACCGTGCATGCAAGACTAAATGTAATAATAATATTGAATACGAGAAAACAATGAATATATATATACATGATATTAAGAATATATACATAATATATTTTGCACACACATATATAAGTAATAATAATGTTGGAAATGTACTACATATATTATTTGAGCTAGTAGTGATAAAATAAATAATTAATAATATTGAAGTATATACATAGTAATAAATAATTAAAATATATATATATATATATATGTATACATAATTTCAATGTTCAAAACATATTAATATTAGTAGTAATAATATTACATAAAGATGTACTTATATATATACATAAGAGATATATACCTATAGAATAAAATACATAAATAACACAATATTTAATATACACATAATACAAAAATAGTAATGTACGTAGTATAAATATAGAATACACATAATATATATATATATAACAAAACACACACTCGTATATTACAATAGTAATAGTATTGAGACACAAAGAGAACAATATGATATAATTAAAACACCATATACAATAAAAGTAATAAAATAATGGGAATAAACCTACATGTAAGAGTATATATATATATTTAAGCATACACATAATAATAACAATATTAATAGTAAGTATAATAATAGTATTGAAATATGAAAACAAGTAGAGCATTAAAATACTAAAATAAAATAACTAGAAAAAACTAAATATGAATACATACATACATACGCATACAATAAGAGTATATGCCAATATATATAGTAACAACGATAATAATAATAATAATAAGAGTACTAATTATAAAAATAACAAGGACACTTAATAAATATCTGAAAATAAACGGAAAAAGGACTGAAATTAAAATAAAAACGAAGTTATGGGGCCAATTTAAAATAAAAACAAAGAAAAGGGACTTAATTGTAACATGCGCATAACTTGGAGGGTCAAAAGCGCAATAAATCTGGGTATTAAAACGCTGCGCAACGTGGGGGACCAGGATGAATTCGGGGCAAAACCATGGGGGCCAAATTAAAAATAAAAAAAACCTTGATTGTAAACTCCCAGAAAAGCGGAAGGGCTAAAAGTGCAATTAGCCCTTCCAAAGAAAAACACTGTGGATCCTCCACAGTGCGGGTCGGGTCGACCGACCACAGGCCTAAACGGCGCCGTTTTAAGGGTTAAGGGGGGGACCAAAACGGTGCGTTTTGGTCCCCTATATAAGACAAAATTTTTTAAAAAAATCATTTGGGCATAGAGAGAAGAAAAAAAAAAAGAGAAGGAGAAAAGAGAAGGAGGAAGGAGAGGGGAAGGAGGGAGCTCGTGAGGGGCTGGTCACCGGACGGCCACCGGACCTCGCCGGCGCACCGCCACCGTACACGGTGGCGGAGAGGTAAAAACTCCATTTTTTTATTTCTTATATTTTATATTATATTTTCATATATTTGTCGTATTTTTTGATATATGTATTTGTGAGAAAATAAATAAAATGACAATAAATATAAAATCACCTTTTATTTTCGATTTGCGATTTTGTGTTTGGTCTTGTTGATTTGGTGTTTTTTGTGTGTTGATATCTGTTTGGATGATATTCTGCTTCTCATCTCTTGGCTTTTGTTTCTCTTTTGAAATATATATACGTATTGATAAAAATCTAAAGAGAACCCTTTATAGTGTTTCATTCGGCTTTTTATAGCCTATTTTGTTACACTTTGTTATTATTTTTGCTATTCTTGCTTCGCTTTGCTTGTCTGTTGTTTTGCGGGGCATGGAGGACCAGACGCGTGCGTTGAGGCATGTGACGTCGTGGGGAGTGGTGGTGGTAGTCTTAAGGTGGCCAATGGTTGGCCTTGGTGAGAAGCGACAGCAGACAAGATGGGAGCTAGGGTTCTTCTTTGAAATCTTTTAAGCAAATGGGCTATTAGGGTTTTAAAATTTGGGCTCGAGATAGTTTTAGGCCTGGGATTATTATGTAAATGGACATTGGACCCTTTTTCTATTTGGGGTTTTATTATTTTATGGACCTAGGCTGAAATTAGCTATTACAGCTGCCCCTCTTTGCTCATTGTCGTGTAACGAGAATGGGGCAAAGACTTTAAAAGAGCCAATTTTTCCTAGTCAAGCAGAATCTCGACTTCTTTGGTGTTTTTTTTTCTTCGAGTAACCTCATTCCATCCCACTGCATCCTGTTGCTTTGGTTCAACCCACTGCATTTTCTGATATATGCCTTGTGGCTTCAATCTATTCTAAAATAACTTCGAGGATATAAAATTTATGGCTTCGATCTGCTTCACTGCAACTTCGGGAAGATAAGATCTACAACTTCAATCTGCTCTTCTATTACTTCAGTGAGATAAGATTTGTGGTCTTCTCTTCTGCCACTTCGGAAAGGTAAGATTTGATATTCTCGATCAGCTCCGCTGCAACTTCAGGGAGACCCGACTTGCAGCTTTGACCTGCTTCACTGCACTTCGGGGTATCCAAATCTGGTGTCTTCCATCAGCTCCAATCTTTATTCTTTGCTTGGTATGTGATCCTGAGCTCAACTCATTTCTCGCCATATGAATTCTCTCCTTTTTTTTAAAAAAAAACGGACATAGAACTTGAAAATAGCTCAGCACGTGAGCCAAGGCTCAACTCACCTCTCGCAATATGAGTTGGTTCTTTTGAAACTTAATCTTGAAAAGCAGATTTTGAAAATGCCTCGACATGTGACCCGAGGCTCAACTCACCTCTCGCAATATGAGTTGATTTTTGAAAAGCAGAATTTGGAAAATAGAAATTGAAAATACCTCAGCGTGCCCCGAGGCTCAACTCACCTCTCACAATATGAGTTGATTTTTGAAACATAAATTGAAATTACCTTAACGTGTCTTGAGGCTCAACTCACCTCTCGCAATATGAGTTGATTTTGGAAACAGAAATTGAAATTACCTCAGCGTGTCCTGAGGCTCAACTCACCTCTCGCAATATGAGTTGATTCTTTTGAAAAGTAGAAATTGAAAAGCAGAAATTGAAAATACCTCAGTGTGCCCCGAGGCTTGACTCACCTCTCGCAATATGAGTTGGTTTTAGGAAAGTAAAAATTTAAAACAGAATTTGAAAATACCTCGACATGTGACCCGAGGCTCAACTCATCTATTGCAATATGAGTTGATTTTGACGAACGAAATTTGAAGAACAGAAATTGAAAATAGCTCAGCACGTGAGCCAAGGCTCAACTCATCTCTCGCAATATGAGTTGATTTTTGAAAAATAGAAATTAAAAGGCTTAACTCACCTTTCGCAAGATGAGTCAATTTTCTAAACATAAACTAAAAATACATCAGCGTGCCCCGAGGCTCAACTCACCTTTCGCAATATGAGTTGATTTTGGAACATAAATTGAAATTACCTCAACGTGTCTTAAGGCTCAACTCACCTCTCGCAATATGAGCTGATTTTTGAAACAACAGGAATTAAAAACACCTCAGCGTGACCTGAAGCTTGACTCACCTCTCGCAATATGAGTCAATTTTTTTGAAACATAAACTAAAAATACCTCAGCGTGTGACCAGAGGCTCAACCCATTTCTCGCAATATGAATTGATTTTTGAAAACATGAATTAAAGATACCTCAGAGTACCCAAAACATATCATCTGGTGGAACTCGTGTGTCTTTTCCTTTGATTCAATACAACTATCATTACGTCCTTTGCTCTGTTGGATTAACTGTATATGCCATGCGTGATGTTATCATGATATGCACATGTTTGTCTTAAATGCCTTTATGCCTACATGATTATGCAGTGTTCCTTAAGCATGTTTGTCGTATGTCTTTTTTCGTCTCAATTCTTGTGATGGTCCGCATTCATTACTTCGGCTCTTTACTTTCTCTTTACGCCATGTACACGTCTTCAAGCTTCACGAGTAATCGACGTTTCTCAGATGTCACTCTTTTGCCCCTTGTTGAACTTTGTTATTGCTTTGAGGCTCTTTATCAAATTTTCATCCAGGTAATGCTTATCATTTCTTTTGTTTAGAGTATGTCATTTCACTATTTATCATTAAATAAACACATAATGAGATGCATGAAAATGGTCAGGTAGGGACAAAAAGGATATCTCATATTCCTTTATTTCAAATGTGGCAAACAAAGAAAGTTAACCAATGATAGTACAAATGCGCAAAGAAGCGATCGTATTGAACGGATACAAATACTTTAGATATTCGACACATGAACTCTTCACGTTCCTCAATCAAGAATCTTTTAGAGTCTGGCTCCTTGCGTAGAAGATTTCAAGCTTTCAGAGATGCTTCAAATACTGTAGTCTCACTATTTGTCGTACAGTTTAAAACGCTTTGCCTTGTAAGCCGAATATTTGCTTCATTAGAACGCCCTCTTGGGTTTTCATCCTAATCTTTTATGTTTAACCAAAGCGCCCTCTTCGGGTTTTCGCTCTGATCCCTTTTTTTTTTTTAGATGCCATTTTCGGGTTTTCATCTCAAGCATAATATTTCTTCACTGCATCTGAGTTCACTGGATTCGGTAGCTCTTTCCTATCCATCTCGGTAAGGATCAAAGCTCCGCCTGAGAATGCCTTTTTTACAACGTATGGTCCTTCCCAATTTGGTGCCCATTTTTCTCGCAGGTCTTTTTGTATTGGGAGAATCTTTCTCGGCACGAGTTCTCCTTCATGGAATTCTCTTGGTCGTACCTTCTTATCATGGGCTGCGATCATTCTCTTTTGGTACATTTGCCCGTGACAAATTGCCCTTAGACGTTTTTCTTCAATGAGGTTCAACTGATCATATTGAGCTTGAACCCATTCTGCTTCTTCTAACTTTGATTCCATCAATACTCGCAGAGAGGGGATCTCAACCTCGATAGGTAGCACAGCTTCCATTCCATAGACTAGAGAGAAAGGAGTTGCTCCCGTAGATGTTCGCACAGATGTGCGATATGCAAACAAAACAAATGGAAGTTTCTCGTGCCAATCTTTATATGTCTCAGTCATTCTCCCAATGATCCTCTTAATGTTCTTGTTAGCTGCTTCAACAGCCCCGTTCATCTTTGGGCGATAGGGGGAGGAATTATGATGCTTTATTTGGAACTGCTCGCACACTTCTTTCATCATCTTATTGTTCAGATTCGTGGCATTATCTGAAATGATTCTTTCAGGCAAACCATATCGGTAAATGATTTCCTTTTTCAAAAACTTGCAAACTGCAATCCTCGTCACATTGGCAAACGAAGCAGCTTCTATCCATTTTGTGAAGTAATCAATAACCACAAAAATAAATCGATGTCCATTTGATGCTTTTGGAGAAATTGGCCCTATAACATCCATGCCCCACATAGAAAAAGGCCACGGAGAAGTCATGAAGTGAAGGGGCGAAGGGGCTACATGAATTTTATCGCCATAAATTTGACATTTGTGGCATTTTCTGGCAAAACTAATACAGTCGCTTTCCATCGTCAACCAGTAGTAACCGAGTCTCATAATCTTTCTGGCCATATTGAAACCATTGGCATGTGTCCCACAGATTCCTTCATGGACATCTTCAAGTATCTTTCTGGCTTCGACATCATCCACGCATCTCAAAAGTACTTGATCCTTTCCTCTTTTATACAGGATATCCCCATCAAGAACAAATCCCGCTGCCATTCTTCTGATTGTTCTTTTTTTGTTCTCATTCGCTTGTTCGGGATAGCTTTGATTCTTGATATATTCTAAGATATCATGGAACCATGACCGTCCGTCTGCCTCTTTCTCAATGCTACAACAGTGTGCAGGGACCTCGTATATGCTCATTTTGAGGGGCATTATTTCTGCTTCTTTACTTGCTTTGAACATTGAAGCCAAAGTGGCCAGGGCATCAGCCAGTTGGTTCTCTTCTCGTGGGAAGTAATGAAAAGTTATTTCTTTGAATTCCTTGATCAATCCAGCCACTAAATCGCTGTACTTAATCAATTTTGAGTCCCTCACTTCCCACTCTCCACGGATTTGGTAAATCACTTGGGCTGAGTCCCCGTACACCTCCAAGATCTCGATGTTTCGCTCGATAGCTGCACGAAGCCCCATGATACAGGCCTCATATTCTGCGATATTATTGGTACAGAAGAAGTTCAGTCTTGCGGTGAGCGGATAATGATTCCCGTCTGGTGATACCAGGATTACTCCAATTCTATGCCCTAGAGCATTTGACGCACCATCAAAGCACATCTTCCATGACTTCTCTTTTGATGACTCGGGTTCTATTTCTGTGATACACATTAAGTCTTCATCTGGAAAATCGAATCTTAAAGACTCATATTCCTCTGTCGTTCGAGTTGCTAAGAAGTTAGCTATTGCGCTCCCTTTTATCGACTTCTGATTTACATAGGCAATGTCATATTTCGAAAGGAGGATCTGCCATCGCGCCATTCTTCCTGATAGTGCCGGCGAGTCCATCATGTATTTTATTGGGTCCAGCTTTGAAATTAGCCATGTCGTGTGATACAACATATATTGTCTGAGTCTCCGAGCTACCCAAACCAGAGCGCAACAATATTTCTCAATGGACAAATATTTTGCCTCATATTCAGTGAGCTTTTTGCTGAGGTAGTAGATCGCTTTTTTTTTCTTTCCTGACTCGTCGTGTTGCCCTAGTATGCAACCCATTGAACTTTCGAACACAGTCAAATACAAAATCAATGGTCTTCCAGGAGTTGGTGGTACTAGCACTAGAGGACTGGACAAATATTGTTTTATCTTATCAAAGGCCACCTGGCATTCCTCGTTCCATTCTCCCGGGTTATGTTTTCAAAGAAGCCGAAAGATTGGGTCGCATTGGTTGGTAAGTTGAGCGATAAATCGGGCGATGTAGTTTAATCTCCCTAAAAATCCTCTAACTTCCTTTTGCGTGCGCGGAGGTGGTAATTCTTGGATGGCTTTTATTTTATCTGGATCAACTTCGATACCTCTTTCACTGACAATGAAGCCTAGTAACTTTCCCGAGGTAGCCCCGAATGTATATTTGCCTGGATTAAGCTTTAAATGAAACTTTCTTAGCCTTTTGAACAACTTCTTGAGGTTCACTACATGCTCTTCTTCTCCTCGAGATTTAGCAATCATATCATCGACGTAGACCTCTATTTCTTTATGCATCATGTCATGGAATAACGTCACCATAGCCCTCTGATATGTTGCCCCAGCATTCTTTAATCCGAATGGCATCACCTTGTAGTAGAACGTTCCCCACATTGTTATAAAGGTAGTTTTCTCTATATCCTCTGAGGCCATCTTGATCTGATTATACCCCGAGAATCCATCCATGAAAGAAAATAATGAATGTTTTGCTGTGTTGTCCACCAATGTGTCAATATGTGGCAAGGGAAAATTATCTTTTGGGCTTGCTCGATTCAGGTCGCGGTAATCCACACACATTCGTACTTTTCCATTTTTCTTTGGTACCGGGACTATGTTAGCCACCCATTCGGATATTTGGAGGCTTGTAGGAAGCCAGCCGTCAAATTGCTTCTTGACTTCCTCTTTTATTTTCAACAAACATTTGGGCCTCATCCGTCTTAATTTTCTTTGGATGGGCTTGTATTCGCTTTAATGGGAGCTTATGGACCACTAAATCTTCATCTAGCCCGGCATGTCCTGGTATGACCATGCAAAAACATCTTTGTATTCATGAGTAAAGTGATCAAACTATGCTCGGTACTTTTCAAATAGAAGTCCCAATCTTCACTTCTTGTTTCCTCTCTTGATGCCCAAATTTATTGTTTCCAGATTCTTCATGAGGCGAATCTGTTTATCCTCTTGTTCCACCATTCTTAACAATTCAGGAGACAAGACATAATCTTCAGCATTTTCTTCGGCTTCAAATTCTCCTAAGCAAACAGCCTTCTCACAATCAATTTCAAGATTCGTAACGGGCTTATTCATGTCGTCAATATCTAAGCACCTGAAAGTTGAATGGAAAAGGAAGCTATAGGGGGACATCCAAGTATTGGAAACAACAAACAAAATGTTATGTCATGGCAATGAGGCAAATGTAAGGATAGGCTATGAAATGAGAAAATGATTATGAAATTAGTGATAACGCGAAAAATCGTGACAAAATACATCTTCATTGATATTCATTAAAATAATAAAGAGCGAATACAAGCTCTTACAAAAGAATTCTATTATATCTAAGGACACAATAGAAGGTTAATGTTTAGAATTACTCTGAAGACTTATAAACTACAAGAAGCTCCTCGGCAGTCCAATTGTTCAACATGAAACCAGGAGGGCAAGGGCGTATCCTCGAGACATCTTTACTTGCACCAGCCCCTTTGTCAATGACATTTATATTGACATTCTGAAAACCCCTTTCAATTAACCCCAGCATGTTTCGTGGATCATCTCGTCCAGGGTACATCATTCCCGCAGATGTAAATGTTTTTGACAAATGAGGGTACTCTATTGGTTCCCATTCTGGTTCTCGGCCCAAAGTTCTTCCAATTCTTCTCTCTTGATCCTTCTTCCACTGTCTTCTTCTTTGACGCATGTCAGGCTAGAACCCCAAACCGTATCGGGCCCTGTGGTGCACTGGCTTTAAAGCCCTAACTATTTCTTGCAGATGTCTCCCTAAACCTATTCTCGCACGAGCTCCCCTTCCTACGGTTAACTTGACACCTATTCTGGTATTTCTACGCTTTGGCATCGAATTTGCTTCCTCAATCGGACGAAAGTGGCATTGATGAATTCAAGGATCGAAAGGAACATTCCATCGCATCCTTGCTTACTTCCGGTATGGCGATCAGCAGAGATAAATGCGACAATGTCTTCTTCGCCCTCGACCGTGACCAAACAGCCATCCATGATAAATTTCACCTTTTGATGGAGGATGATGGAACCGCTCAGCAGAATGGATCCGTGGTCTTCCCAAAAGGCGATTATAAGAGGTGTAATGTCCATGACTTGGAACTCGACATCATAAATGTAAGGCCCACTTCCAAAGGATTTCGATCTTTCCCATGACTTCGCTACCGTCTCGTCGGATGCCCTTACCGTGGAATGACAGGGCTTTAAGTAGGACAAATCCATTGGTATTCTGGAAAGCGTAGCAAATGGCATAACATTTAACGCTGACCCATTATCGATGAGTACGTTCGGTATTATGTAACCCTTGCAGCGAGTCGTGATATGCAGCGCTTTCACCGAGCCTCTACCATTTAGCGGTATCTCATCATCACTAAAAGAGATGAAGTTGTCCATATTCAGATTGTTTACCCACCTATCAAGCTTTTCGACAGATATGTTGTTGGCCACGTAAGCTTGATTTAACACCTTCAACAAAGCATTCCGGTGTGGCTCTGAATTTAACAGTAGAGATAGAACTGAGATTCGTGCTGGCTGCTTGTTCAATTGTTCCACCACACTATACTCGCTGTGCTTAATAAATTTCAAGAAATCCTGAGCTTCTTCCTCATTCACAGGCTTTTTAGTTTCTTGCACGGGTGGAATTTCTTTCTCGACTTCGACTTCGTGCATCACTGCTTTCCCTTTTTGCTTTGAGTCGCTACTTTTCTTTACCGGTTCAACTTCTTTAGAATAGCATCGTCCACTTCGAGTAAAATGACCTACCTCCCCAACATCTTCAGTTATGGCTTTGGACTTTTCAACTTCCGGTGTAACGATATTAACATCATATCTCCACGGTACTGTTTTGTTGTCCTTATACGGGAAAGGAGATGGTACTTCAATTACCATCTGTGGTTTCAATGGCTCTCTCATCGCGTCGTAATAAATTACCAACGGTCGATCAGCACTATAAGGGGGCCTTGATGATTGGCTATCAGAGACGCATACTTCTCTTTCGTTGGTATCTTCCCTCTTGTTAAGGACCTTGATCTCCTTATTATCCATCCGGTCTTGAAGTAACCTTTTAAAGTCCTCACATGACTGAATGTCATGTCCAACAATCCCATGAAAATTGCAAAAACTTTGACCTTCTTCTCCAAAAATTCTATCAGAGTGACAGAGCAATCCTTTCTTAACCAATACCTCCCAGATTTTCTGTAGAGGCGTCCTTATTTCTGCAACACATCTTCTGACCTTCCATTCATCCTCTTTCCCCACTGTGCTCACATTCCTTTCGGTATGGTTAGGGAACGGGTTCCCCGTGGCGTTACTGGCACTATCGAATCGTAGGATACCCGCGTCAATGAGTCCTTGAACTCTCCTTTTGAAAGCAAGACAGTTCTCAGTAGAGTGCCCCTGGTTTCCTGCATGGTATGCACACTAGCGTTTGGATCGTACCACTTTGGGTATAGAGGTTTAAGGGGTGCCATGTAATGGGGAGAAATTAGCTATTTTTCCAAAAGTTTTGGGTACAATTCCCCATACAACACAGGTGTTGTAGGCCAATTTTGGCCCGTTTACAAAATACCCAGGCCCATTAAACCATTTAACCCATCCTCAAACCCAAAACCTAAAATTAACCTAGCCCAACATCCAAGCCCAATCCCAAAACCCTAGACTCCCACTTGCCTCTTCCCACTCTCCCATGCTGTCTGCCACCAACACCATCACACACTCCCACCGCACCTGCAAAGACAGAGGAAGGAAGCAAACATGCAACAATAGTAAAAATAGTAAAAAATAGTTTGTAAATAAGGCTATAAAAGCCGAATGAAAAAGATGGTAAAAGGGGGGGACTCTTCTTATTTTTTTTTCCTTTCATTTTTTGCAGAGAGAAATGAGCACAAAAACAAGAAAGTGAAACATTCAATCTCAGATTCAATATAGTGATTCAATCGTTTAAATACGAAATAGCATTCAAGCATAAAAAAATACCAAGATCAAAGGATTGAAAGCTTAAAAAAAAAACCTCCTCTCTCTCTCCTCTCTCTTCCTCTATCTTTTTTTTTTTTTTTCTTTCCTCTCCCCAAATGATTTTTTGGTTATTTTAGGCCTTATATAGCCCTCCAAAACGACGTCATTTTGGGGCTACACTTAAGCCCCAAAACGACGTCGTTTTGCCATGTCCCACCCATCCGACCCACCCGCTAGGAGGATCCGCGTGTTTTGTTTGAATGGGTTATTTATGCGCTGTGATCCTTCCGCTTTTCAAGGTTTTACAATTAAGTCATTTTTTATTTTCAATTTGGCCCCATAATTTTTCGCTTTTCGATTTAGTCCCCGCTAATGTGCTGCATTTTAATGGGAGGAATAATTACTATTTGGTCCCCTTTGTTTTTATGCGCTCAAATAAGCCCTTTTTCTTTATTTCCTTTCACATTTGCCCCGAACTTTGTTATTAGTTCAATTTTAGTCCTTTTTATTTGTTTTGTTTCTTTATTAAATATTACATTTTTGCATTTCAATATTATTATTATTATTATTATTATTATTATTATTATTGAAATACATTAGTGTATATCTTCATGTATGTATATATATATGTAGTAATGTTTCTATTACTTTATTTTAATATTTTTATTATAATGGTTTTTGTGTTTCAATATTATTATTATTATTATTATTATTATTATTATTATTATATATCCTTGTTAGATGTATACATATGTATATTACTATTCTTAATACCTTTATTTTAATATCATTTTATTATATTTACCTTTTGGTATTGTATTACATGGTTATTATTATTATATTTATTAGTGTATGCCGCTTACCCCCGTATATATTTTTAGTACGTATTAATAGTCAATTTTTAATATATATTATATGAATAATTCATATATAATATTATGTATATATTTTAATATTATCAGTTATATATACTATATGATTTCTAATACTATTATTTATATATATATATATATATATTTTCTTAGTACCACATTATGTATATATCATGTATATATTTATTTTACCCATATTGTATTTATTATTAATTTTAATACATTTATTTTATAGTCCGTATGCATATACCTTTCTTATTTGTATTATTTGTGTATGTTGCATTATTGATTTTGTATTTATTATTTTCCTATTGCTACTTATTATATTATTATTTGGTGTATATATATCTTTTACTATTATTAGTATAAATGTATTTTCCTTGTCCATAGTATTCTAATATTATTGTATATGTTGAATTATACTATGTGTATTTGTATCTAGTACGTATATATTTAGTAATATTGCATATATATGTCTATTGGGCATTATATTTTCATACATCATGTATATATATCATATATTATATTTTTGCATATTATCTTATGTATATATTACCTTATATTATTATTACTAAATGTACTTTATATTTGTTTATGTTTGGTTTTATTTATCTTTTAAATATTATTATTGTTTTGCTCTTGCTCTAGTATTATGTTAATATTTTTCATTTGAAAATGTCATTGTTTGCATATTTGATTTATTTCAAATTCTTATTTCATGAATAATTTTTATGTTTTAATTACTAGTTGAGGCAATACACGGTTTAACGTTAAGTCGTAAATTTCATCGCTATGTTGGATGGAATTAGGTGGCTCGTGTTAAAACGGTATATCCTTCTCAAAAATCAAAATTGAAAGTTCTCGTCTTTTAAATTGGATCACGATTGGAATTTAAATTGAACTAGCATTTTGAAAATTAAGACAACACATGTTTAAAAGATACCAATTTTGGGCGTCACGAGGGTGCTCATACCTTCCTCAGCGAATCGACTCCGAACCCTACTTTTTCTCGATTTAACGTAGACCTAAACTCGTCCTTTTTTTAAAGAAAATAAATTTATTAGGTGTCCGATCATACCTATAAAAAGATCGGTGGCGACTCCCATCTTTATTTCTTTTTTTTTTTCAGTTTATGTAAAAAAAAAATCAAACTTCAGTTTTAAAGTTCTCAATAAATTGCCACAATTAGCGACCCCAAACCAAAATTTTTTTTACGTCATGACATTGGCGACTCCATCGGGGAAAAGCTTGCGAGTCGAGTCGAATTAAACACGTTTTGTCAAAATTTTCAAATTTCTTTGTTCAAAGTAAATATTTGGGTCGTGATCCAAAATCTCGTTTTCAAAATTCATGCATTTGTATCATGTTGTAAATATTTCTTCTAACTTGTTATTTGGTTTTTTTCGTTTTCAATTTTATGGTTTTAATTTTGGTTTAGTTTCTTTAAGTAAAACGTAAAGGTTTATGAGTTTTTCCCCACACACCGTGCACTTGCATTTTCGCATAACATGAGTTCTCTACCCGGCTCCGTCTGTTTAAGTGAAAGTAAACGCCACATTCGTGAGTTAACTCGTCCCTCCGCGAGGCTAGTGAATACTTCGGGTTACATATGACTTATGCTTTCGTGAGTTAACTTGTCCCTCCGCATAGGCATAAGTAAATGTAATCCCTCGAATTGAACTCGTGAGCCTGTGATGGGTTATGACCGAGGCTTCATGTTGATCTTAGCAGATGATAGTACGAGTAATTCGAGTACCTGTCTAGAACCGAGACTGTATATAATGAACCATACGAGCTATCCAATTAGAGCCATGCCGAACCTCTGTCCGCTTATAGTCACCAAAATAAGTACACGGGGAAAATGCCTTTTGCCTTTCATTTACACTGTTTATGCAAAATAATTGGATTGGGTAGTTTAGTTTGTTTTTCAAATTATATTTGTTGTGTTTACTAACCAAGTTTGTTTGTTTTTATTTTTATCATGCATCATAGGCATCATATTAGGAAGGTGTTGATTAAAGGTTGGTTGCCAAAAAACGGGTTTCTGATGGAGGAGTCAATTACACAAATAACCGAGAAGAATACCGTGGTTCGGGACTGGTCTCTAAAAACTCAGAGAGAAAAGGGGGATAGTCTAGTGGAAGGGTGTGTTGCCAATTTGCCCGAACATATAACTGTAAATGTTCTCCAAAATAACTTTGAGGATTTGGTTTGAATTTAAAATCAGTGGGATTCAGACACTAGAGACATTTTCATTGGGAGGTATGGAGATATAGCTCACCTGATCACCATCCGTGTAGACGAACAGTTGATTCAAGCCATGGTTGGTTCGGGACCCGACTTATCGTTGTTTCACCTTCAATCAAGAAGACATGACTCCAACCATAGAAGAGTATCTTGCTTTACTCGCGATCGACAATGTACAATTCGGCAAAATATATGTGAAGGAGCCTAAGCCGATGACCTTCAAGAAAAAGTTAGTGAGACTGACAGACATGACTGATGCATGGGCCGAAAAACAGATAAAAAAGAAGAATGAAACCATTTGCATTCCATGGTCCTCCCTACGAGATTTGGTTCTGAACCATCCCGACATGCTGAAAAGGGTAAATCTATTCGCTTTGGCCATTTATGGCTTGGTCATTTTCCCAAAAGTTCTCGGACATCTCGAAGTTGCAGTAGTTGATTTCTTCGAAAGGTTAAAACAAGGAGTCGACCCTGTCCCGACTATCCTAGCCGAAACCTTCAGGTCCCTGAGTACTTGTCGAAGGGTTGGAAAGGGACGATTTAGTGGATGTGCTCAGTTGCTCAATGTTTGGATTTTGAGTCACTTCTGGAAGGTAGAGCGCACTCCATTCCATATGTTTTCTAAAACATTCTCCCTGCTAGAAGCTTACCTCAAGAAAGAATGGCCGAAGGAAGTCACCGAGCAACATTGGGTATCAGTTTTTCAAAATCTTCGCGCCGAGGATATAACATGGAGAGCACGCTGTATCCGTCCTTCAGTTCTGCTATACAAATGTGGAAGCCAAGATTGGGTACCTTTACTTGGGTTATGGGGAGAAGTTGGATATGCTCCGCTATTGGTCCAAAGGCAATTTTCTTTGCGACAATTCCTCCCCGCAACTGGAGGATTAGCACAGTTCGAGTTCGCTTTCATGGGTGAAGGATATATGAAGAAAGTCCGAGACACTGCAAAGTCTTGGAAGGAAATTTATTTCATGGAATTAGCTTTGTATGCTGATACCCTTACCCAAGATTACGACATATGGAGGAAGCAACGGGTAAATAGTCAGCAGATCTCGTCAACAAGTTACACTATTCAGAATCCTTTCTCGGAAGAAATGCCGTCTGAGCTTGAAATGGCAAGACAAGAATTTGAACGAGAAAAGGCCAAGATGTCTCGGGACCTTAGTGCCCTTCAAGAAGAAAACTATCAGCTGAAGATTGAAGTTCAGGTTGAAAGGTCCAGAACTGAAAAAGTACAAAGAGAAGCCGAGATTGTGAGAAACGACTTAAGGGACCTTCATTTGGAAAACAAAAAATTAAGAAGCACAATAAAAAATAGTGGGTTGGGCAAGTCGACAGCAGAGTGGAAGGAAGAAATTAGCAATATCAAGGGAGGAATGGAGTTTTGGAAGGAAAAAGCAAAGAAAGAGGAGGAAAAGGCTGCGCGCGCTGTGATAGAGTTAAGAAGGAAGAACGCCGAGTATGAAATAGTGACTGCAGAATTGACGAATAGTCAGTCTGAACATCAAGAATTAAAAGGAAAACACGAGATCTAGAAAATATGCTGCAATCTCGTCAACAACAATTAGATAACCTCTCAAGGCTCTAGAAGAAAAGAGTGAAAAGACGATAGGGACATTCACGCGTATGAAGGAACTCTCAAAGGAAAAGAAATGCAACTCAACTTCTTGATCAATGAAATTGCAAAGCGGCTATGCAAGTTGTTCAATTATCGATGAAGCCAAGTTCTCGATTGCCAATTCCTCCAAGCCAAAGATCGAGCATATCAGAGTTTTTAGAGCAAGTGAAGAAACAAGGCAATGTGGCTAGGAAATTTGTGTAATCGTTGGAAAAATGGAAACTTTGTGTAATAGACTATGTTGATAAATGAAATGCCTAAATATGGGGCTATCTTGAAATCAACACCATTTTTTTTTGCATTCCTTGCATAACTAACATTTTGACATTCATGCACTCATTCATGCATTCATACATTGCATATCCCATACTCGGTCGCTAAAGACAAAATATATAATTTGCAGTTGTAATACCACAAGACTGGAACCACGTCATCCGTATAAAACGCTACCGACAAGCTAGAGTAATGGAGGTGAATTCAATGAGAAAATTGAAAGGTTGGAAAGGGCTCAAAAGGAATTACAAGAGCAACGGCCAAATCGCAACAAGAAACGAGAGACCTAATGGTGAGATCTCGAGAGGAATCACTCGAGCAAAGAGATCAAATGGCCAAGATGATGGAGATGATGTCGACTTTAGTTAAAGGAAAGGGACCCATGCGAGCCACGACATTGAGGAATCTCGATCAAGAATTCACCACGATCGGGATCCACTCTATCCCCGTGATTCACTCCACCGCCGCATATACAAGACAAAGAGGGTATTTAAGGAACCCACCGGCTTGGAACATCGACCTATGCCACCTGTTCCACCCACTAATTTGGGGCAAGGAATATTCGCGTCAAACCCAGGGGCTATTCCTGCTGATCCACTAGTTCCAGATCTGGATGACCCAGCAGAGGTAGCCAAGTTGAAATTGGATAACCATGACGCAAAATATAGGAGTCTAGAGGAAAGACTCAAAGGGATAGAAAGCACTGAAGTCTTCTCCGCACTAGGTGCCAAAGAACTCGATTTGGTACCGATCCGATTTTGCCCCGAAATTCAAAGTGCGATTTTGAGAAGTATGATGGGACAAGATGTCCAAAGGCGATCTGGTCATGTTTTGTCGAAAAATGACGGGTTATGTGAACGAGGATAAACTACTCATACATTGCTTTCAAGATAGTCTAACAGTGGTCGACTCTTGATGGTACAATCAACTTAGTAGAAAAAGATTCGATCTGGAAGGACTTGGCGTCGACATTTTGCGAGTAGTACAAGCATGTATCGGATATGGTGCCGGCATCGTATGACCTTGCAAATGATGGAGAAGAAGCCGGTGAGAATCCTTTAGACGGTATCTTAAAGATGGAGAGATATCTCGCCCAAGTGGAGCCTCCACCGACTAAGGCGAGATAACGATCCTTTTCATCAATACTCTAAAAGCATCATTCTATGACAAGTGGTGGGAAGTGCCACGAAGATTTCATGGATATTGTAATATCCGGTGAACTCATAGAGAATGCCGTCAAGAGCGGTAGAATGGAAGGATTAGAAGGCTCAAGAAAAGCAGCACCCGTAAGGAAGAAGGAGCCAGAAACCCACATGGTGGGAACTGGGAGTCGCTACATTCCTAATTCGTATCCTAACCAACCCCGACCTCGAAATTATCCACCCCCGAATTTCTATTATCCACCTCAAACCCCTTACTACCAAGCACCACATCCGTCCTACCAGATACGCCACGAACAACCAAAGACCGTCACCACTTTCCCACCAAACACGGTACCGCCCAAAGCCAACCCGAAACGAACCAAGACCGGCAAGGCATAATCCAGAGACCGCAATTTACCCCATCCTGTGTTGTATGGGGAATTGTACCCAAAACTTTTGGAGAAACAATTGATATCTCCCATTACATGGCCCCCTTAAACCTCCATACCCAAATGGTACGATCCAAACGCTAGTTATGCATACCATGCGGGAACGAGGCATTTACTAAGAAGCATCTTGCTTTCAAAAGGAGAGTTCAAGGGCTCATCGATGCGGGCATTTTACGATTTGATGGTACTGGCAAGACGACAGGAATCCATTCCCAAACCACAGAAGGGAATGTGAGCCAGATGGGAGAGGAGGATAAACAACAAAATAGAAGATGGGTTTCTGAAGTACGAACACCTCTACAGAGAATCTGGGAGATACTAAGTGAGAAAGGGTTGCTCTGTCGTTTTAACGGAGTATCCAAAGGAAAAGATGCAAAAGGTCACAGTTTTTGCGAGCTCCATGGTATTGGGGAGCATAACATTCAGTCCTGCGAGGAATTTAGAAGTTTACTGCAAATTATGATGGACAATAAGGAGATTGGGATTTTTTGTAAAGCCAAAGAGGCCGATAGTGGAGAAATATGTGCCTTTGACAATCAATCATCAGGTTTCCCATATAGCGCCGACCAACCGTTAATAATCTATTATGACGCAAAGAAAGAACCGGTGAAACCAAAAATAATAATTAAAGTACCATCTCCTTTCTCTTATAAGGACAATACAACAGTACCGTGGAAGTACGATGTCAACATCGTTACACCTGAAGGTGAAAAGCTTGAAGCCACAACTGAAGACATTGGGGAAGTAGGTCATTTTACCCGCAGTGGACGGTGCTATTCTAAAGAAGTTGAACCGGTAAAGAAAAGTAGCGACTTGAAGCAAAAAGGGAAAGCAGTGATGCACGAAGTCGAAGTCGAGCAAGAAATTCCACCCGTGCAAGAAACTAAAAAGCCTGTGAATGAGGAAGAAGCTCAAGAATTCTTGAAATTTATTAAGCACAATGAGTATAGTGTGGTGGAACAATTGAGCAAGCGACCGGTAGCGAATCTCGATTCTATCTCTCATTGTTAAATTGAGCCACACGGAATGCTTTATTGAAGGTGTTAAATCAAGCTTATATGGCCAACAACATATCTGTCGAGAAGCTTGATAGGTGGGTAAACAATCTGAATGCAGACAATTTCATCTCTTTTAGTGACGATGAGATACCGCCAAATGGTAGAGGCTTGGTGGAAGCGCTGCATATCACGACTCGTTGTAAGGGATACATAATACCAAACGTACTCATCGATAATGGGTCAGCGTTAAATGTTATGCCATTGGCCACACTTTCTAGAATACCGATGGATTTGTCCTACTTAAGGCCCTGTCATTCCACGGTAAGGGCATTCGACGGGACGAGGCGCGAAGTCATGGGAAAGATCGAAATCCCTTTGGAAGTGGGCCCTTACATTTATGATGTCGAGTTCCAAGTCATGGACATTACACCTTCTTATAATTGCCTTCTGGGAAGACCTTGGATCCATTCTGCTGAAGCAGTCCCATCATCCCTCCATAAAAAGGTGAAATTTATCATGGATGGCTGTTTGGTCACAGTCGAGGGCGAAGAAGACATTGTCGCATCTATCTCTGCTGATGCGCCATACCTGGAAGTAAGCAAGGACGCAGTGGAATGTTCCTTTCGATCCCTTGAATTCGTCAATGCCACTTTCGTCGCTGAGGGAAACAGAATTCCAATGTCAAAACTGTCGAGAAATACCAGAATGGGTGTCAAGTTGACTGTAGGAAGGGGAGCTCGTGCGAAAAGAGGTTTAGGGAGACATCTGCAAGGAATAGTTAGGGCTTTAAAGCCAGTGCACCACAAGGCCCGATACGGTTTGGGGTTCCAGCCTGACATGCGTCAAAGAAGAAGACAGTGGAAGAAGGATCAAGAGAGAAGAATTGCAAGAACTTTGGGCCGAGAACCAGAAGGGGAACCAATAGAGTACTCTCCTTTGTCAAAAACATTTACATCTGCGGAATGATGTACTTTGGACAAGATGATCCACGAAACATCTTGGGGTTAATTGAAAGGCGTTTGCAGAATGTCAGTATAAACGTCATTGACAAAGGGGCTGGTGCAAGTAAAGGTGTCTCGAGGATACGCCCTTGTCCCCTGGGTTTCATGTTGAACAATTGGACTGCCGAGGAACTTCTTGTAGTTTATAAGTCTTGAGTAATGCTCAAACGTTAACATTCTGTTATGTCTTTAGATATAATAGAATTCTTTTAAGAACTCGCATTCGCTCTTTATCATTCAAATGAATATCAATGAAGATGCATTTCGTCATAATCTTTCACATTATCACTAATTTCATAATCATTTTCTCATTTCATAGCCAATCTTTACATTTGCCTCATCCCATGCCATAACATCTCATTTGTTGGTTTCAATACTTGGATGCCCTCTATAGTTCCTTTTTTCATTCAACTTTCGGTGCTTTCGAGATGTCAACAACATGAACAAACCCGTTACAAGTCCCGAAATCGATTTTGAGAATTTGTTTGTTTAGGAGAATTGAAGTCAAGAAAATGTCAAGACTATGTCTCGTCTCCTGATTTGCTAAGAATGGTAGAAAAAGAGGATAAATAGATTTTGCCTCATCAAGAATCCGTTGAAACAATAAATCTGGGAACTGAAGAAAGGAAACAAGAAGTGAAGATTAGGACTTCTATTTCAGAGAGTACCAAGCATAGTTTGATCACTTTACCCCGCGAATACAAAGATGTTTTCGCATGGTCATACCAGGACATGCCAGGGCTAGATGAAGATTTAGTGGTCCATAAGCTCCCATTAAAGCCAGAATGCAAGCCCATACAACAAAAATTAAGACGGATGAGACCCGAAATACTGCTAAAAATAAAAGAGGAAGTCAAGAAACAATTTGATGCTGGCTTCCTACAAGCCTCCAAATATCCAGAATGGGTGGCTAACATAGTCCCGGTACCAAAGAAAGATGGTAAAGTACGAATGTGCGTGGATTACCGTGACCTGAATCGAGCAAGCCCAAAAGATAATTTTCCCTTGCCACATATTGACACGTTGGTAGACAACACAAAAAACATTCATTGTTTTCTTTTATGGACGGATTCTCGGTATAATCGGATCAAGATGGCCCCGAGGATATGGAGAAAACTACCTTCATAACAATGTGGGGAACGCTACATTACAAGGTGATGCCATTCGGTTTAAAGAATCTTTGGGGCAACATATCGGAGGGCTATGATGGCGTTATTCCATGACATGATGCATAAAGAAATAGAGGTCTACGTCGGCGACATGATTGCTAAATCCCGAGGGAAGAAGAGCATGTAATGCACCTCAAGAAGTTGTTCGAAAGTCGAGAAAGTTTCAGCTAAAGCTTAATCGACCAAATGCACATCATTGTCGATGAAAGAGGTATCAAGTTGATCGAGATAAAATAAAAGCCATCCAAGAGTTACCACCCAAGACGCAAAAGGAAGTTAGAGGATTTTAGGAGATTAAACTACATCACCCGATTTATCGCTCAACTTACCAACCAATGTGACCCAATCTTTCGCTTCTTGAAAACATAACCGGGAGAATGGAACGAGGAATGCCGGTGGCCTTTGATAAGATAAAACGATATTTGTCCGATCCTCCGGTGCTAGTACCATCAACTCTGGAAGACCACCGATTTTGTATTTAAGCGTGTTCGAAAATTCAATGGCTTGCGTCGGGCAAAGACGACGAGTCGAAAGAAGGAAAAGGCGATCTACTACCTCGGCAAAAGTTCACTTGAATATGAGGTAAAGTATTCGATCCATTGAAAAATTTTGTTGCGCTCGGTTTGGGTAGCTCGGAGACTCGGACAATACATGTTGTACCATACGACATGGTTGATTTCAAAGTGGACCCAATAAAATACATGATGGAGTCACCGCACTATCGGGAAGAATGGCACGATGGCGAGATCCTCCTTTCGAATATGACATTGCCTATGTAAGTCAGAAGTCGATAAAAGGGAGCGTAATAGCTGACTTCTTAGCAACTCGAACAACAAAAGAATATGAGCCTTTAAGATTTGATTTCCCAGACGAAGACTTAATGTGCATCACAGAAATAGAATTCGAGTCATCAAAAGAGAAGTCATGGAAGATGTGCTTTGATGGTGCGTCAAATGCTTTAGGGCATGGAATTGGCGCAATCCTGGTATCACCAGACGGGAATCATTATCCGTTCACTGCAAGACTGAACTTCTTCTGTACCAATAATATCGCAGAATATGAGGCCTGTATCATGGGGCTTCGTGCAGCTATCAAACGAAACATCGAAATCTTGGAGGTGTACGGGGACTCAACCCTAGTGATTTACCAAATCCGTGGAGAGTGGGAAGTGAGGGACTCAAAATTGATTAAGTACAGCGATTTAGTAGCTGGATTGATCAAGGAATTCAAAGAAATAACTTTTCATTACTTTCCACGAGAAGAGAACCAACTGGCTGATGCCCTGGCCACTTTGGCTTCAATGTTCAAAGCAAGTAGAGAAGCAGAAATAATGCCCCTCAAAATGAGCATATACGAGGTCCCTGCACACTGTTGTAACATTGAGAAAGAAGTAGACAGACGGCCTTGGTTCCATGATATCTTAGAATATATCAAGAATCAAAGGTATCCCGAACAAGCGAATGAGAACGATAAAAGAACAATTAGAAGAATGGCAGCGGGATTTGTTCTTGATGGGGATATCCTGTATAAAAGAGGAAAGGATCAGACGCTTTTGAGATGTGTGGATGATGTTGAAGCCAGAAAAATACTTGAAGAGGTCCATGAGGGAATTTGCGGAACGCATGCCAATGGTTTCAATATGGCCAGAAAGATCATGAGACTCGGTTATTATTGGCTGACAATGGAAAGTGACTGCATCAATTTTGCCAGAAAATGCCACAAATGTCAAATCTACGGCGATAAAATTCATGTAGCCCCTTCACCCCTTCATGTCATGACTTCTCCGTGGCCTTTTTCTATGTGGGGCATGGATGTTATAGGGCCAATTTCTCCAAAAGTATCAAATGGACATCGATTCATTTTTGTGGTTATCGATTACTTTACAAAATGGATAGAAGCCGCTTCATTTGCCAATGTGACGAGGACTGCAGTTTGCAAGTTTTTGAAAAAGGAAATCATTTGCCGATATGGTTTGCCTGAAAGAATCATTTCAGATAACGCCACGAATCTGAACAATAAGATGATGAAAGAAGTATGCGAGCGCCCAAATAAAGCATCATAACTCCTCGCCCTATCGCCCAAAGATGAACAGATGCATTGAAGCGACCAACAAAAATATCAAGAGGATCATTGGGAAAATGGTCGAGACATATAAAGATTGGCACGAGAAGCTACAGTTTGCTTTGTATGCATATCGCACAATTGTGCGAACATCTACGGAGCAACTCCTTTCTCTCGGTCTATGGAATAGAAGGCATGCTACCTATTGAGGTTGAAATCCCTCATTGAGAGTCTTAATGGAATCAAAGTTAGAAGAAGCGAGAATGGGTTCGAGCTCGACACGATCAATTGAACCTCA
Organism: Gossypium arboreum; assembly: GCF_025698485.1. Lineage (NCBI taxonomy): Eukaryota > Viridiplantae > Streptophyta > Magnoliopsida > Malvales > Malvaceae > Gossypium > Gossypium arboreum. The sequence continues at coordinate 117,244,338 of NC_069073.1, forward strand.
TCGAAGAAAAACGTCTAAGGGCAATTTGTCACAGGCGGATGTACGGAAGAGAATGATCATGCTCATGATAAGAAGGTACGGCTAAGAGAATTCCACGAAGGAGAACTCGTGTTGAGAAATATTCTCCCAATACAAAGAGACTGCGAGGAAATGGACACCGAATTGGGAAGGACCATACGTCAGAAAGAAGGCATTCTCGGGTGGAGCTTTGATTCTCACCGAAATGGATGGGAAAGAGTTACGAATCCAATGAACTCGAGATCTTGTGAAGAAATATTATGCCTAAAAAATCAAGATGAAAACCGAAAAGGGCATCTTAAAAAAAAATCAAGGTGAAAACCGAAAAAGGCGTCTTAATTAACACAAAAGATTAGGATGAAAACCCGAGAGGGCGTCCTAATGAAGTAAACCTGGCCCGAAGAGCGTGGCATTTCGAACAATGGGTCAAACAATGAGACTACAGTATTTGAAGCACTTCTGAAAGCTCGAAATTTTCTACGCAAGAAGCCATACTCGAAAGATTCTTGATTGAAGAATGTGGAAGAGTTCATGTGTTGAATATCTAGAGCATTTGTTGAATACGATCCTTTCTTTCTTTTTGACATTTCTACTCTCGTTGGTTAACTTGTTTTGTTTGCCACATTTGAAGTCAATGAATATGAGACATTATTTTTGTTCCTACTTGACCTTTTTCATGCATCTCATTATGTGTTTATTTACATGATAAATAGTGAAATGACATACTCTAAACAAAAGAAATGTTAAACATTACCTGGATGAAAATTTGATAAGCACAAGAGTCTCAAAGTAAGAACAAAGTTCAATCAAGGCGGAAGAATGATATCTGAGAAACGTCGATTACTCGTGAAGCTTGAAGACAGGTATAAGCCATGAAGAGAAAGTCGAGAATTAAAGCAATGAACATAAATCCTCAACAATCGTGGCTAAATGGACATACGATAAATAGGCTTAAGGAGCACTGCATAATCATGTAGGCATAAAAACATTTAAGACAAACATGTGCATATCATGATAACATTATACATGGCATATACAGGTACTCCAACAGAGTAAGAAATCTTGAATGAGAGTCGCACTAAATCAAAGGAAAAGACACCCAAATTCTACCAAAAAAATCAACTCATATTGCGAGAGGTGAGTTGAGCCTCAGCTCACGCGCTGAGGTATTTTCAATTTCTGTTTTTCAATTTACATTCATCAAAAAATCAACTCATATTGCGAGAGGTGAGTTGAGCCTCAGGACACGTTGAGGTAATTTTAATTTCTGTTCATCAAAAAAATCAACTCATATTGCGAGAGGTGAGTTGAGTCTCAGCTCACACGCTGAGGTATTTCCAATTTCTGTTTTTCAATTTCTATTCGTCAAAATCAACTCATATTGCGAGAGGTGAGTTGAGCCTCGTGACACGTTGAGGTAATTTTAATTTACATTCATCAAAAAATCAACTCATATTGCGAGAGGTGAGTTGAGTCTCACTCACACGCCGAGGTATTTTCAATTCTTTTTCAATTTACATTCGTCAAAATCAACTCATATTGCGAGAGGTGAGTTGAGCCTCAAGACACGTTGAGGTAATTTCAATTTTGTTTTCAAAATTCAACTCATATTGCGAGAAATGAGTTGAGCCTCAAGACACGTTGAGGTATTTTCAATTTGCTTTCAAAAAATCAACTTATATTGCGAGAGGTGAGTTGAGCCTCGGTTCACATGCTGAGGTATTCTCAATTTCTGTCTTTCAAAAAAAAATCAACTCATATTGCGAGAGGTGAGTTGAGCCTCAGGACACGTTGAGGTAATTTTAATTTCTGTTCATCAAAAAAATTAACTCATATTGCGAGAGGTGAGTTGAGTCTCACCTCGCTACCGAGGTATTTTCAATTTCATTTTCAATTTCATTCGTCAAAATCAACTCATATTGCGAGAGGTGAGTTGAGCCTCGTGACACGTTGAGGTAATTTTAATTTCTGTTCATCAAAAAAATCAACTCATATTGCGAGAGGTGAGTTGAGTCTCAGCTCACACGCTGAGGTATTTTCAATTTCTGTTTTTCAATTTCTGTTCGTCAAAATCAATTCATATTGCGAGAGGTGAGTTGAGCCTCAAGACACGTTGAGGTAATTTCAATTTCATTTTCAAAATCAACTCATTGCGAGAGGTGAGTTGAGCCTCAAGACACGTTGAGGTAATTTCAATTTCTGTTTTCAAAATTCAACTCATATTGCGAGAAATGAGTTGAGCCTCAAGACACGTTGAGGTATTTTCAATTTCTGTTTTCAAAAAAATCAACTTATATTGCGAGAGGTGAGTTGAGCCTCGATTCACATCTTGAGGTATTCTCAATTTCATCTTTCAAAAAAAAAATCAACTCATATTGCGAGAGGTGAATTGAGCTTCAGATCACACTGTGGTATTTTTTCAATTTACATTGCAAGAGGTGAGTTAAGCCTTTTTATTTTTGTTGTTCAAAATCAACTCATATTAAGAGAAGTGAGTTGAGCTTGGGACACGTTGAGTGAGTTGAGCTCGGGATCACATATCGAGTAAAGAATAAGATTGGGACCGATTGAAGACACAGATTTTGTTTCCTTGAAGTTGCGATGGAGCTGATCAAGGATATTAGATGATGTCCTTCTAAAGTTACGTAAGAGAAGACCACAAGCCTTATCGACTAAAAAGCAGAAGAGCAAATTGAAGTCGTTAATCTTATATTTCAAGTCACATAAAAGCGATCGAAGCTACAAATCTTATATCCTTGAAGTTACATTAAAGTGGATTGAAGCCACAAAGCATATATCGAAGATGCAATGGATTGAACTAAAGCTACAAGATACGGGAACTAGAAAGAGACCACCGGATGAGAAGATCACCAAAAGAAGTCAAAACTTAGCGAGACCAGGGCAAAATTGGCCTTTTTTGTATCTTTGCTCTATTCCGTTACGACAATAAGCAAAGAGGGCATTGTTGTAGGCCAATTTTGGCCCGTTTACAAAATACCGAGCCCATTAAACCATTTAACCCATCCTCAAACCCAAAACCTAAAATTAACCTAGCCCAACATCCAAGCCCAATCCCAAAACCCTAGACTCCCACTTGCCTCTTCCCACTCTCCCATCTTCTGCCACCAAAGACCATTCCCATTCTCCCATCTGTCATCGCCACCAACACCATCACACACTCCCACCACACCGCAAAGACAGAGGAAGGAAGCAAACATGCAACAATAGTAAAAATAGTAAAAATAGTTTGTAAATAAGGCTATAAAAGCCGAATGAAAAAAGATGGTAAAAGGGGTACTCTTCTTATTTTTTTTCTTTCATTTTTGCGAGAGAAATGAGCACAAAAACAAGAAAGTGAAACATTCAATCTCGATTCAATATAGTGATTCAATCAGCGTTTAAATACGAACTAGCATTCAAGCATAAAAAATACCAAGATCAAAGGATTGAAAGCTTAAAAAAAAAACCTAAGGTGATTTCTTTTTCTTTCTATTTTAAATTCGGTTTTAAGTTTTTCTTAACCTATATATATATTAAAACATAAAAAATATATACAAAAAATATACAAAAAATATACAAATTTTTTTTTTTTTTTTTTCCGCCATCATGGCAGTGGTTTGGCCGCATCTTTCATGAGCCTCGATGGTCGTCAGATGGCCGGCCTGGCCGATTCCCTCCTTCTCTCTCCTCTCTCTTCCTCTCTCTTCTTTTTTTTCTTTCCTCTCCCCAAATGATTTTTTGGTTATTTTAGGCCTTATATAGCCTCCAAAACGACGTCGTTTTGGGGCTACACTTAAGCCCCAAAACGACGTCGTTTTCGCCATGTCCAAACCCATCCGACCCGACCCGCTAGGAGGATCCGCGTGTTTTGTTTGAATGGGTTATTTATCTGTGGTCCTTCCGCTTTTCAAGGTTTTACAATTAAGTCATTTTTTATTTTCAATTTGGCCCCATAATTTTTCGCTTTTCGATTTAGTCCTCGCTAATGTGCTGCATTTTAATGGGAGGAATAATTACTGTTTCGGTCCCCTTTGTTTTTGCTGCGTTCAAATAAGCCCTTTTCTCTTTATTTCCTTTCACATTTGCCCAGAACTTTGTTATTAGTTCAATTTTAGTCCTTTTTATTTGTTTTGTTTCTTTATTAAATATTACATTTTTGCATTTCAATATTATTATTATTATTATTATTATTATTATTATTATTATTATTATTGAAATACATTAGTGTATATCTTCATGTATGTATATATATATGTAGTAATGTTTCTATTACTTTATTTTAATATTTTTATTATAATGGTTTTGTGTTTCAATATTATTATTATTATTATTATTATTATTATTATTATTATTATTATTATTATATGTATACATATGTATATTACTGTTTTTAATACCTTTATTTTAATATCATTTTATTATATTTACCTTTTGGTATTGTATTACATGGTTATTATTATTATATTTATTAGTGTATGCCACTTACCCCCCGTATATATTTTTAGTACGTATTAATAGTCAATTTTTAATATATATTATATGAATAATTCATATATAATATTATGTATATATTTTAATATTATCGATTATATATACTATATGATTTCTAATACTATTATTTATATATATATATATTTTCTTAGTACCACATTATGTATATATCATGTATATATTTATTTTACCCATATTGTATTTATTATTAATTTTAATACATTTATTTTATAGTCCGTATGCATATACCTTTCTTATTTGTATTATTTGTGTATGTTGCATTATTGATTTTGTATTTATTATTTTCCCTATTGCTACTTATTATATTATTATTTGGTGTATATATATCTTTTACTATTATTAGTATAAATGTATTTTCCTTGTCCATAGTATTCTAATATTATTGTATATGTTGAATTATACTATGTGTATTTGTATCTAGTACGTATATATTTAGTAATATTGCATATATATGTCTATTAGGCATTATATTTTCATACATCATGTATATATATCATATATTATATTTTTGCATATTATCTTATGTATATATTACCTTATATTATTATTACTAAATGTACTTTATATTTGTTTATGTTTGGTTTTTATTTATCTTTTAAATATTATTATCGTTTTACTCTTTGCTCTAGTATTATGTTAATATTTTTCATTTGAAAATGTCATTGTTTGCATATTTGATTTATTTCAAATTCTTATTTCATGAATAATTTTTATGTTTTAATTACTAGTTGAGGCAATACACGGTTTAACGTTAAGTCGTAAATTTCATCGCTATGTTGGATGGAATTAAATCATTTCGTGTTAAAGCGGTATATCCTTCTCAAAAATCAAAAATTGAAAGTTCTCGTCTTTTAAATTGGATCACGATTGGAATTTAAATTGAACTAGCATTTTTGAAAATTAAGACAACACATGTTTAAAAGATACCAATTTTGGGCGTCACGAGGGTGCTCATACCTTCCTCGCAGAATCGACTCCGAACCCTACTTTTCTCCGATTTAACGTAGACCTAAACTCGTCCTTCTTTTTAAAGAAAATAAATTTATTAGGTGTCCGATCATACCTATAAAAAAGATCGGTGGCGACTCCCATCTTTATTTCTTTTTTTTTTTTCAGTTTATGTAAACAAAAAAAAATCAAACTTCAGTTTTAAAGTTCTCAATAAATTGCCACAATTAGCGACCCCAAACCAAAATTTTTTTTACGTCGCGACAACAGGGTTGGGGGTAAATTGCGGTCTCTCGGGATTATGCCTTGCTGATCTCGGTTCGTTTCTGGGTTGGCTTTGGGCGGGTACCGTGTTTTGTTGGAAAGTGGTGACGGGTCTTTAGTTGTTCATGGCGTATACGGGGTAGGACAGATGTGGTGCTTGGTAGTAAGGGGTTTGAAGGGGATAATAGAAATTCGGGGGTGGATAATTTCGAGGTCGGGGTTGGTTAGGATATGAATTGGGAATGTAACGACTCCTAATTCCCACCATGTGGGCTTCTGGCTCTTTCTTCCTTACGGGTGCTGCTTTTCTTGAGCCTTCTGATCCTTCCATTCTACCGCTCTTGACGGCATTCTCTATGAGTTCACCGGATATTACGATATCCGAAAAATCCTTCGTAGCACTTCCCACCACTTGTCATAGAATGGTGCTTTCAGTATTGATGAAAAGGATCGTTATCTTAGTCTTAGTCGATGGAGGCTCCACTTGGGCCGAGATATCTCTCCATCTTTGCGCATACTGTCTAAAGGATTCTGCTGGTTTCTTCTCCATCATTTGCAAGGTCATACGGTCTGGCACCATATCCGATACATGCTTGTACTGCTCGCAAAATGCTGACGCCAAGTCCTTCCAGGATCGAATCTTTTCTCTACTAAGTTGATTGTACCACCGAAGAGCTGACCCTGTTAGACTATCTTGAAAGCAATGTATGAGTAGTTTATCCTCGTTCACATAACCGGTCATTTTTGGAAAAACATGACCAGATGCGCTTTGGACATCTTGTCCCATCATACTTCTCAAAATCGGGCACTTTGAACTTGGGGCAAAATCGGATCGGTACCAAAGCGAGTTCTTTGGCACCTAGTGCGGAGAAGACTTGATGCCTTCTATCGCTTTGAGTCTTTCCTCTAGACTCCTATATTTTGCGTCATGGTTATCCAATTTCAACTTGGCTACCTCTGCTTTGGGTCATCCGGATCTGGAACTAGTGGATCGCCAGGACTAGCCCCCGGTTTGACGCGAATATTCCTTGCCCCAAATTAGTGGGTGGAGCAGGTAGCATAGGTCGATGTTCCAAGCCAGTGGGTTCCCCTTGAGTATACCCTCTTTGTGTTGTATATGCGAGCGGTGGAGTGAATCTTGGGGGATAGAGTAGATCCTGATCGTGGTGAATTCTTGATCGAGATTCCTCAATGTCAGGGCTCCGCATGGGTCCTTTTCCTTTAACTAAAGCTGACATCATCTGCATCATCTTGGCCATTTGATCTCTTTGCTCGAGTGATTCCTCTCGAGATCTTACCATTAGGTCTCTCGTTTCTTATTGCGATTTGGCCAGTTGCTCTTGTAATTCCTTTTGAGCCCTTTCCAACCTTTCAATTTTCTCATTGAATTCAGCCTCCATCACTCTAGCTTGTAGGCGCGTTTTATACGGATGACGTGGTTCCAGTCTTGTGGTATTACAACTGCGAATTATATATTTTGTCTTTAGCGACCGAGTATGGAATATGCAATGTATGGATGAATGCATGAATGAATGCACGAATGTCAAAATGTTAGTTATGCAAGGAATGCAAAAAATTGGTGTTAATTTCAAGATAGCCCCATATTTAGGCATTTCATTTATCAACATAGTCTATTACACAAAGTTTCCATTTTTCCAACGGTTACACAAATTTCCTAGCCACATTGCCTTGTTTCTTCACTTGCTCTAAAAACTCTGATATGCTCGATCTTTGGCTCGGAGGGAATTGGCAACTGAGAACTTCGGCTTCATCTGATAATTGAACGACTTGCATAGCCGCTTTGCGAATTTCATTGATCAAGAAGTCGAGTTGCATTCCTTTTTCTTTAAGAGTTCCTTCATACGCGTGAATGTCCCTATCGTACTGCTCACTATTTTCTTCTAGAGCCTTCAGGAGGTTATCTAATTGTTGTTGACGAGATTGCGGATATTTTCTAGATCTCGTGTTTTCCTTTTAATTCTTGATGTTCGATCGACTATTCGCCAATTCATGATCACTATTTCATACTCGGCGTTCTTCCTTCTTAACTCTATCACACAAGACGCATGCCTTTTCCTCCTCTTTCTTTGTTTTCTCTTCCAAAACTCCATTCCTCCCTTGATATTGCTAATTTCTTCCTTCCATTCTCATTGTCGACTTGCCTAACCCGCTATTCTTTATAGTGTTTCTTAATTTCTTGTTTTCCAAATGAAGGTCCCTTAAGTCGTTTCTCACAATCTCGGCTTCTCTTTGTACTTTTTCGTTCGGATCTTTCCTTTGAACTTCAATCTTGATTGATAGTTTTCTTCTTGAAGGGCACTAAGGTCCCGAGACATCTTGGCCTTTTCTCGTTCAAATTCTTGTCTTGCCATTTCTAGCTCAGACGGCGTTTCCTCTGAGAAAGGATTCTGGATGGTGTAGTTTGTTGATGAGATTTGCTGACTATTTACCCGTTGCTTCCTCCATATGTCGTAATCTTGGGTAAGGGTATCAGCATACAAAGCTAATTCCATGAAATGAATTTCCTTCCAAGACTTTGCAGTGTCTCGGACTCTCTTCATATATCCTTCACCCGCGAAAGTGAACTCGAACTGTGCTAATCCTCCAGTTGCGGGGAGGAATTGTCGCGAAGAAAATTGCCTTTGGACCAATAGCGGAGCATATCCAACTCCTCCCCATAACCCAAGTAAAGGTACCCAATCTTGGCTTCCACATTTGTATAGCAGAATTGAAGGACGGATCCAGGGTGCTCTCCATGTTATATCCTCGGCGCGAAGATTTTGAAAAACTGATACCCAATGTTGCTCGGTGACTTCCTTCGGCCATTCTTTCTTGAGGTAAGCTTCTAGCGGAGAGAATGTTTTAAAAAACATATGGAACGGAGTGCGCTCTACCTTCCAGAAGTGACTCAAAATCCAAACATTGAGCAACTGCGCGCATCCGAAAAATCGTCCCTCCCCTTTTCTTCGACAACTACTCAGGGACCTGAAGGTCTCAGCTAGGATGGTCGGGATGAGGTTGATTCCTTGTTTTAACCTTTCGAAGAAATCAACTACTGCAACTTCGAGATGTCCGAGAACTTTTGGGAAAATGACCAAACCATACATGGCCAAAGCGAATAGATTTACCCTTTTCAGCATGTCGGGATGGTTCAGAGCCAAATCTCGTAGGGAGGACCATGGAATACAAATGGTTTCATTCTTCTTCTTTATCTGTTTTTCAGCCCATGCATCGGTCATGTCTGTCAGTCTCACTAACTTTTTCTTGAAGGTCATCGGCTTAGGCTCCTTCACATATATTTTGCCGAATTGTACATTGTCGATGCGGAGTAAAGCAGTATACCCTTCTATGGTTGGAGTCATGTCTTCTTGATTGAAGGTGAAACACTGATAAGCTGGATCCCAGAACCGAACCATGGCTTGAATCAACTGTTCGTCTACACGGATGGTGATCAGGTGGGCTATATCTCCATACCTCTCGGTGAAAATGTCTCTAGTGTCCGAATCCCATCGATTCCAAATTCAACCAAATCCTCAAAGTTATTTTGGCGAACATTTACGTTATATGTTCGGGCAAATTGGCAACACACCTTCCACTAGACTATCCCCTTTTCTCTCTGAGTTTTTAGAGACCAGTCCCGAACCACGGCATTCTTCTCGGTTATTTGTGTAATTGACTCCTCCATCAGAAACCCGTTTTTTGGCAACCAACCTTTAATCAACACCTTCCTAATATGATGCCTATGATGCATGATGAAAATAAAAATAAAAACAAACAAACTTGGTTAGTACACACAACAAATATAATTTGAAAAACAAACTAAACTACCCAATCCAATTATTTTGCATAAACAGTGTAAATGAAAGGCAAAAGGCATTTTCCCCGTGTACTTATTTTGGTGACTATAAGCGGACAGAGGTTCGGCATGGCTCTAATTGGATAGCTCGTATGGTTTATTATATGCAGTCTCGGTTCTAGACAGGTACTCGAATTGCTCGTACTATCATCTGCTAAGATTAGCACGAAGCCTCGGTCATAACCCATCACAGCTCACAGTTCAATTCGAGGATTACATTTACTTATGCCTATGCGGAGGAACAAGTTAACTCACGAAAGCATAAGTCATATGTAACCCAAAGTATTCACTAGCTTTGTCATGAGGGACGAGTTAACTCATGAAGGCGTAGCATTTACTTTCACTTAAACGGACGGAGCCCGGGTAGAGAGCTCATGTTATGCGAAAATGCAAGTGCACGGTGTGTGAGGAAAAACTCATAAACCTTTACGTTTTACTTAAAGGAACTAAACCAAAATTAAAACCATAAAAGTTGAAAACTGAAAAACAACCAAATAAGCAAGTTAGAAGAAATATTTACAACATGATACAAATGCAGGAATTTTGAAAACGAGATTTTCGGATCACGACCAAATATTTACTTTGAACAAGGAAATTTGAAAATTTTGACAAAACGTGTTCAATTCCAGACACGACTCTCAAAAAGGGGTCCCCAGTGGAGTCGCCAGCTGTAGCGACGTAAAAATTTTGGTTTGGGGTCGCTAATTGTGGCGATTAAAAACTTGGAAATTGAAATTTGATTTAAAATAAACCGGGAGTCGCCACCGATCCTTTTTTCTAGGTGTGATTGGACACCCATTAGATTTCTCTTTTTTAAAAACGAGAAAAAGGCCGAGTTAAGGTCTACGTTAAAAGCCAGAGAAAAATTAGGGTTCGGGAGTCGGTTACGCGTGAGAAAGGTATTAGCACCCTCGCGACGCCCAAAAATTGGTATCTCATAGACAAGTGTTGTCTTGATTTTCAAAAATATGAGTTTAAAGTAATATTCAATCGTGATCCGATTCAAAAGACGAAAACTTTCAATTTTTGATTTCCTTTTTTGAGAAGGGTATACCGATTAAACACGACCTGACAAATTCCACTCAACATAGCAATGGAACCGTCGACTTGGTATTAAACCGATTTGTTGCCTTTGATTATCGAAATTAATTTAGAAATAAGAACGTGATTTTTAAAACGTGTAAGACATAATGAATACAGAAATAAATAAACAAATGAAAGGACTAGGTATACATATTGAAGCAAATGACAAACATAACAAAAATATTAAAACAATAATCGTGCATGCAAGACTAAATGTAATAATAATATTGAATACGAGAAAACAATGAATATATATATACATCATATGAAGAATATATACATAATATATTTTGCACACACATATATAAGTAATAATAATGTTGGAAATGTACTACATATATTATTTGAGCTAGTAGTGATAAAATAAATAATTAATAATATTGAAGTATATACATAGTAATAAATAATTAAAATATATATATATGTATACATAATTTCAATGTTCAAAACATATTAATATTAGTAGTAATAATATTACATAAAGATGTACTTATATATATACATAAGAGATATATACCTATAGAATAAAATACATAAATAACACAATATTTAATATATACATAATACAAAAATAGTAATGTACGTAGTATAAATATAGAATACACATAATATATACATATATAACAAAACACACACTCATATATTACAATAGTAATAGTATTGAGACACAAAGAGAACAATATGATATAATTAAAACACCATATACAATAAAAGTAATAAAATAATGGGAATAAACCTACATGTAAGAGTATATATATATATATTTAAGCATACACATAATAATAACAATATTAATAGTAAGTATAATAATAGTATTGAAATATGAAAACAAGTAGAGCATTAAAATACTAAAATAAAATAACTAGAAAAAACTAAATATGAATACATACATACATACGCATACAATAAGAGTATATGCCAATATATATAGTAACAACGATAATAATAATAATAATAACAGTACTAATTATAAAAATAACAAGGACACTTAATAAATATATGAAAATAAACGGAAAAAGGACTGAAATTAAAATAAAAACGAAGTTATGGGGCCAATTTAAAATAAAAACAAAGAAAAGGGACTTAATTGTAACACGCGCATAACTTGGAGGGTCAAAAGCGCAATAAATCTGGTATTAAACGCAGCTGCATAACGTGGGGACCAGGATGAATTCGGGGCAAAACCATGGGGGCTAAATTAAAAATAAAAAAAAACCTTGATTGTAAACTCCCAGAAAAGCGGAAGGGCTAAAAGTGCAATTAGCCCTTCCAAAGAAAAACACGCGGATCCTCCCTGGTGCGGGTCGGGTCGACCCGACCCTGGGCCTAAACGGCGCCATTTTAAGGGTTAAGGGGGGGACCAAAATGGTGCGTTTTGGTCCCCTATATAAGACAAAAAATTTTTAAAAAAAATCATTTGGGCATAGCAAAGAAGAAAAAAAAAGAAAGAGAAGGGAGAAAAGAGAGAAGGGAGGAAGGAGAGGGGAAAGGAGGAGCTCGGTGAGGGGCGATCACCGGACGGCCACCGAGCCTCGCCTGCCAGGTGGCCACGGCCACCGTGAGACGATGGCCGGAGAGGTAAAAAACTCCAATTTTTTTTATTTCTTATATTTTTATATTATATTTTTGTATATTTTTCGTATTTTTTTGATATATGTATTTGTGAGAAAATAAATAAAAATGACAACAAATATAAAATCACCTTCTATTTTCGATTTGCGATTTTGTGTTTGGTGCGCTGATTTGGTGTTTTTTTTTTGTGTGTTGATATCTGTTTCGGATGAGATTCCTGCTCTGTCTACTGGCTTTTGTTTCTCTTTTGAAATATATGTCTGTATTGATAAAAATCTAAAAGAGAACCCCTTTACAGTGTTTCATTCGGCTTTTTATAGCCTATTTTGTTACACTTTGTTATTATTTTTTGCTATTCTTGCTTCGCTTTGCTTGTCTGTTGTTTTTGGGGCATGGAGGACCGACAGCGTGCATGGAGGCATGTGGACGTGCGTGGGGAGTGGTGGTGGTAGTCATAAGGTGGCCAATGGTGGCCTTGGTGAGAAGCGGCAGACAAGATGGGAGCTAGGGTTTCTTCTTGAAATCTTTTAAGCAAATGGGCTATTAGGGTTTTAAAATTTGGGCTCGAGATAGTTTTAGGCACAGGATTATTATGTAAATGGACATTGGACCCTTTTTCTATTTGGGGTTTTATTATTTTATGGACCTAGGCTGAAATTGGCTATTACATTATCTAATAAGTTGAGTTGAAAAATATGAACCGGTAACTAAGTGTTAAGGGAATGGCCCCACTCGAGTTATTTGAAATAGTTTTCATATTTGTAATTTGGGTGATTTATGGTTGTGCTGATTATATGGATGATATTTCATTCATGAATGAAAATTATATCACTTAAGAAAATATATTTTAGAGAATGGATCCAATTGGATCACTAATATATTGCATTTAGCTTATTCTATTGCTTTTTAATAGGGATTGATATAGATCATCTTATTTTAGGAAGTCTCGAAATATTATATATAATTGAGAGTACTATATAGGTTATTGTACTAAAAGAATTAATCACTTAATTTATCTTTGTCATGAACATTATTATATGAGTGCATATTGATAGTAAAACTTTGTGTGTTGTGGTTTTACTTGCTAAATTCACAAGGGATGAATTTAATGACGAGAGTATCATTTTTCGAACTGCAAAGGTGAGGAAATTGAGTATTGTATAGATTAAGATCATTTATTGTAAGTATTAAAAATAATGGACATTTGTCACTGAGTCAGTCTACATAGACTTAGGGAAACAGAAGTCCTTAAACAAATCTGATGTCTTCGGTTTGTTTATTGTTTTTCATTCAATGTTGAAAGAGTGTCCACTCCCTTATCACTCCTTCCGGGGCTTGGCTTGTTTCACAGCAACTCTTAACTAACAAGTTGGCTATAATCTTGATATTGATTTCTTATGCCACTAAGATTCACATCTTTATCGACCGTAATTACATTAAAACTCAAGTTAAGCTTAGTACCGAACCAAGTGATTTTTGTCTTCATTACTTTTCCCGGTGCTAAAATTTTTCAGGTAAAAAGGCTTCTGAAATACAAGAGGTTAGAAACGTTGGTTGATGCCGATCTTAAGGGTAATGACATTGGTCACGAAGTAGTACAGCTAATCCAAGTAGCTCTTTTTTGCACTCAAGGCACCCCAACAAAACGACCAAAGATGTCCGAAGTTGTCAGGATATTGGAGGGTGACAGGTTAGACGAAAGATGGAAAGAGTGGCAGAAAGAGGAAATGTTCCGACAAGAGATTAACCATAACCACGAGTCGAATGTCGATGGGATCCTCGTGGACTCCACTTCTTACCTTCGATCCTAGATGACCCGATTTCTACAAGAATACAAAACACTTCCCGCGAGTCAGAGTTGGTGATTGTTCACCATTTTATGGATATATAGATATAATTGTCTCAGGTTTTTTTTATCAGTTTATAATTTTTTTAGGTTAATTTAAGCAGTTTTAAATGCATATAATTAATTGTGAGTAAAATATGGTAATATTTATTTTGAAAATGTCATATAAATAACCTATCAAAATAATATATGTATGATATATGTAGGGTTTGTGGTTGTTCCGCTCAATAATATTATCTTCAAGATTCGAACTTGAATCCTCCCCTTAAAAATACAATATACATTAACATTACACTTGACTATTTGATGATTATTTTTATCTTTTTATCTCCATATATATATTTTATTTCCTCCTAGGTCAAAGGGGACAATAGTAGGCCATCTTCTCATTTCAATAAGCCACTCTCAACTTTTCACAATCTCCTTTTGATTTTCGGCCAAAAAGAATTTAAATGTCAAAATTCGTCATTAATCCAAACCCAAATCTACTATTGAAATCCCACAAAGAGGTCTATTCGAATAAATCTTTGGAAAAGAGAATAATAATCCCGTGACACTAGTACAAAAAATCAATTATGGATATTAAATTGAGGGGGAAAATACCTTCTCAGGGTTCAATTTAGTAGAGAAATAAATGGGAAACAAATATAGAACACTACAGCACTAAATTTTAGAGGATGGTCCAAAGCTCAAAGAGTTTCCAATAACCCCACAAAATGAAACATAAATCTATTACAACCACACATCAATAAACAATAATCTCTCTCTCTCTCTCTCTCTCTCTCTCATGTCCAATAATCCGTAACGTTTTTAACGTAGTACGTAGCCCGAGACGAACATACTTATAATGCCTACGACAATAGATCCGGCCGAAACCGAAAGCACCGCAGAGCCTGAGATTCCGGGAGCTGGTGTTGGTGCTACCTCATTTGCAGCAGAGAATGTTGTGGGTGCACCTGCTGTTGCTGATGGTTCCACATCTGCAAATTTGCCAAGGAATTATAAAGGGTCATAAAGAACTTCATCAACCTGCTAAAGTTTATATTGCTTACAAAAAAATCCAAACATCCACCCGACATTTATGAAATTTTGCTAACAAATGTTAAAAAACTGTTTTTGAGAATTCGACTGGACCAGCCAAGGTACCAGTATGAAGAAAGATATAATTCGACTGATCCACAAATCCGTACTAACCAGTTAAACTAGTAATTGAATCTATTTTTAAATTTTTTTAATAATTTATTTAATCGAATTAAACAAATCAATTTGAACAAATGAGTGTTCCTAACAATTTGATCACTGCACAAATAAATACGTTTGCTCAAAAAATTATAAGACCCTTGTAGGATCAGATCTCAAACATGAAATCGTTTTGCTCAAAACCAGCTTATTATACTATTACTAATCCTTTAGAGGTTCTTGTCTCTCGCAACAATTTGTTCACCGTAATACTGTAATATGTATACAGTTATATATTAAAGATCAGATTTATCAGAACACGTACCTGGGGCACCAGCAGGAGTGACAGATGCTATCAAAAACACAAACAACAATATTAGTACTAATTAGTCCTCGACACTATAACCCAAAATCTGTTTTTTTTTTTTTTTTCTTTTGTTGAATGAATGAATGCATGAAGTAGTAGCAAAGTTACTTACCAGCGCAGTTAGTAGAAGAAGGAGCAGAAACTTTACAAGCAGCAGGCAAAGTGGAGGCCTTAGTGACATTCAATGAAACACCCATTGAAGCACTGCTCTTAAATGCCTCACATAAACACTCAGGGCCCGTTTTCAACACGGTTTTCAATCCAGAACAGCAACTTCCTTCCGGTTTCGACACCTCGCTCCCACTTGACACGAACGACAAACAATCCGCCATGTTCAGTATCAGAGTCGAGCAGTCCACAGTGGAGGAAGAGGAGGATGAAGAAGAAGAAGAAGGGGACGGCGCTGTCGCATGGTGGTGAGCTGCATCAACGGCCCAGATTGAGAAAATGGCAAGGCTCAAAGCAAAAGAGAATGTTGATACTGCCATGGTCGAAAAGAGTGGGTTCTGAATCTTTTGATTGTTTGGAAAAGGAGACGACAATGGACAGGTTTAATGGTGGAATTAAATTAAGGAGAAGTGAGGGGGGTTTTATTGTGGAAGGAGAAGGAGAAGGAGAAAAATATGAAAATAAAATTGTTAATTTTCTTAAAAGATATATTATTTTTTATTTATGATTTTTGTGAATTTAGTTATTTTTATTTTTTATATTTAAAATTGGTGTCTCTACTTTCTTTATAAATTTAAAAATTAATAACTATACGAGTAAATTCAGTAATTAATTCTCCGCATTTTAAAAATTTATTGAGGAGGTAAATGTTGGTCACGAGTTTTAAAGTTGTTCTATACTTAAAGTGAGAATTGAACCATCAACTACTAATTAAAATAGAAGATATACTTACCATTTCACTTAACTCCCGAAATTTTAATAAATTTACTTTAAAATATAGTAAAATAAATAAAATCAGGATTTTTCTTGTTTTTATTTATTTAAAAGCCTATCTATAAATGGATTGTTGATGAGTTTACATAAATTGTGGTTTCAAGCTCAATCTATGTTATAAAAGTCAGACAAAGTCAAAAGAGCAAATTTATGCCGAAATTATAGCTCGAAATTAGATTTATATGTTTGTATAATTGTATTATATTTGAACATTTACGAGTTATAATTATGTTTC
Source organism: Gossypium arboreum (assembly GCF_025698485.1). Classification (NCBI taxonomy): domain Eukaryota; kingdom Viridiplantae; phylum Streptophyta; class Magnoliopsida; order Malvales; family Malvaceae; genus Gossypium; species Gossypium arboreum. The sequence goes on from NC_069073.1 coordinate 117,261,160, forward strand.
AGATATTATATTTATATAAAATTTTTCATATTAAGAATTTTGTAGATATACACATAAATTTTTTAAAAATTAAACAATAATTATGCCATTACATTCACACATTTTTATAGTTTTAAGGATTATTGCGATCCTCTATTAAAATATGGAGCAACAACCAATTGTAAATTAGCAAGTAGAGTGGCAACTAATTTGGTCATGTAATTCACAGTTTTATTATGAGATATCAACACATGATGTACTCAAACTTCCCACTCGTGGTGTAGCATTCCATGAACCAATTGTTAATTCCACCATTTTACTATTAACAGCATTACTAGCCAAAAGAGAATAAATTAGTAACGCATTATCACATCTCAACTCTATTTGTCTAAAACTCTTATCCTAAACTATGCGAAGGCTTTCTAAGATAGATCTAATTTCAATTTTAAAAATTGTATCCTTGCCCGATAACATAGTATAGCCACATAACCACCTTGCATCTGAGTCCCTAAACACATCTCTAATCGATGCATTCACATTATTAAATGACACCGCCCCATCCGCATTTAGTTTAATCCATCCATCCTCCAATAATAATCAATGAGAATCAATGACCATCATATTTTATTAACCGTCATTATTAATTTTTATCACATTTTATTAATTTTTATATTATAATTGCATTATGTTTAAAATTTCTAAATTTACTCTAAATCTAATCATTTTGAACTCCAATGAAAATAAAATAAAATAAAATAATGGGATCACACTAGCATGTAGTGTTGATAATGATTGGGTTAATTTGCTTTAAAATGGGTCCCTAAACATTTGCATGTAGCTAAGTTACAGCATGTGTAAAAGGGCAATGAGCAGTGCCTTTGCCTTGCCCTTTCATGATTTCAGTAACTTGCCTTGTTTGTTTTTTTACATCAAGATAATATTTTAAACATTATAATAACCCTTTTCTTAGTGATCCCATAATAATGGAGATATGTAATCATTGTTTATAATTTTAGTTTTTCATTTTTAATTTTTTACTTTTTATAAATTTAAATTTTTCATTTAAAATTTTCTTCCATTTTAGGGGCGAATTATAAACAGCATGAAATAAGCAACACTTTTATTTTTAGGATGTAGTAAAATAATATTTAAAAGAGAAGTAGAGATATATGATAATAGTTGAGAGGAGTTCAGCTTCTTTAGAAGAAATATTCGAAATATTGTTCACTCAAAGTTAATAGACCCTTTATTAGGTCAATATTGTCCTTAGGTCGAATTAAGTTTTGCCTCCCAAATCTACAAAGAACTTGAGCTGAAAGTAAGATTCACATAGCAGAAACGTCTCATCGAATCAAACCATACATAACGTACGACCACTTACAAAAGAAACATAAGCATCGTGAATTCAATAGGATTTAAACACTTGTCCCTTATATGACATTTAAAAGCATATATACTACCACTTTATCGATAGCATTTCGAAAACTTCTCTAAAAATAATCAACTTTCCTCAACATCAATATTTGAACTTGTGAAATTAATTTTTTTCAATAATAAAATATTAAACAATAAAATAATAATAGTAAGCGTTTCTTCGTTTTTGTTGCGAAACCATGATGAAACGGCGCTTTCCTTTTACTTTATTGCGTGTGGGCAGTGGCGTGCATGCAATTGCCAACCGGGGATTATCATTGCAGATGCTCGCGTTGCATGTTTAAGAGGGACCCTCCTAACAAAGTAGCAAACAACATTTCCCTCTTTTATATTTTCAATATCATTAAAATAAATTATAATTCTTTCTACTCTTCGTAAGTTTGAAGTCTTTAAATTTATTTTTAAAATTTTAATTTTTTATTTATTAAAATTATTTTATTAAATTCAAGTTATTTTTAATTACATTACTATTAAATAAATATTTTTTATTTCAAAAATCATACTAATAAATTTAACAAAAAATTTAATAATATTAATAATTAGATCTAAATTTGAAAATATGAAAAATATGAATGTTACAGTTAACAGTTTTATTTTACTGTAAATGCAATGCTATATATTTTGAGTTTATATTCCTTCATTTGCATGTATTTTCTAGATTTTTCTTATAAAAATACAAAAATAAAAAAATACTCAAAATAATATGTATTACTTTATATAAATAATGGGTTTTATTCAATTCACAGCAGACTTGATGGGTGAAACAAAATTCAATCAAAATATTAAATAATAATATAGATATAAAAATCAATGAAACTTTGCTTAACGGTAAAAAGTTTTACCAGGTTTTTATACAATTTCTACATTTACCCATAATTTCGACCTTTATAGCGGATAAAAAATTTTAAAATGTTTAAACCATGTTTTTTTAGTTATTATAATAGCAGTATTGTCAACTAAATTAAAACTCAATTGATAATTTATTAATTTGATAATTCATTTAATTTTAAAATATATATTTTAACCCAAACTTTTTTTTGAACCCCAACTTTTGTAAGAAATGTTAAACAAGATCTACTTCAGATAATAATGGGATATTATGATATTAGTGAAGGAAATCATTGAAGCTGTCTTCAAGATGCTTAAATTTTGAAATTTTGTCGACCATTCTCTTCCAACATTGTTCTAATTTTGCTGGGGACATCATTTTACAAGTCCCCCCAATTCAATCCACCAAATTAGGCTTTGTTGGGTGGGAGTTTTTAAAACGTTGAATAGTTTCAATGCCACTCAACAAAAGAGGTCGGCGGAAATCTTTTACTTTATCAAAATATTTTTTTGATATTTCAAATGGTTCAATTAAATTCATATTATATTTAACTAATGGTGAGTATTAAATTAAAATAAATCATTAGAAAATTTATTTTATTTAAAAAATGTAAGAAAAGGTCCTTTCGTTAGAGATTTGAAGTTAGAAAAGCTACATTAGAAAAACTAAAGATGATTGGAATCTACACATTAATTTTTTTTCGTAATTTTTATTGAATCTTATGCATCAAAAGATACTTGTATAACTACTAGGGATATAATTTTTCTTAATCAACCGACTTTATCGAGAAAGATTACTTTTTTTAGTTCTCAATTTTTTTTTTAAAAAACATACAAATATTTTGGTGGGCAAAGAGGATAACAACCTTGGTAAAATAGTATTACATCACACAATACCTCTAACGAGTAACTCCTTGTTCTTCAGCAAGAAATTCCTTAAATGTTTTGGTGTTGTTGCACATCCTAGCAATGTAGTCCAAGTATACTAGCTTCCTTGTAGATGTGTCTAAATTGCATTCTACTTGCTTGTAGGAAATACTCTTTATAGTCCTAATCAAAGTTGATATTTGTACGGATTAGGTGAAATTTATTAAATTAAATTTACTGAAGCTTCTATTTTTCAAATATGGAATATCAACCAATTTACCACGCTTTTTTGAATGGGAGCTAAGAATTTCTGAGTTGACTTATCTTCTTATGGATTATATAATTGTCTCTTATATTCAAAATGCATTTTGAAACATGTCAAAACAAGTTCAAGAGCTCAAGTTATAATTGTTTTAGTGAAAAATGTGGCAACAAATTTTTTTTGTATGAGCTCAATATATGAATTACGATTTTCAAAGCTTTGGGATGACTTTGAAGTTTAATTTATGATATTTTATAAGTCCAATTATTTATTTTAACTGACAAATCTCAAATCTATACATGAACTTTGGTCTAATGTTCAATTCTATACATGAACTTTGATTTTGTGCAATTTTATACATGAAACTTTGATTTGATCCAATTCTCACAAATTATTAACACGATTATCGATATATCATCATTTTATGTTTATATATTACGTACACATATAATTATATTTATCCAATATAAAAATAATTTGATATATGTATTTCTTTAAATGTGTATGATTGATCAAAATTAAAGTTTCATTTATATATAAGAACCACAATCAAAGTTTCATGTACATAATTGTACCAAATAAAAGTTCACGTATCAAATTTCACATTGAATCAAAGTACACTTATAATTTTTAATTGATCCACTTATTTTAATTATATCCATGGTAACTCAATTCTTGTTAAGAATTATTGGTGAAATTCTTCATAACTTCAACTTGCCCAATTACTTGATTAGGAGGGTTGATCAAAGGGGGATTGGATCATCTATCCATTCAGCCATCACCATTCGTCCATCTTCATCAAATTCAATTTCATCATTCCACAAATTCACATTATTTTTATTTTCTGTTTAACCATAGTAAATTATGGAGTTTATTGATCTTTATGTCTTATTCTTATTCTTAATTTTTCAATTTTTATGCATTAGAGAACCTCCCTTTGCCACAAGCTTACTTGTCTTACAATAAAAACTTATTTTGCTCTCAAGACTGAAAGACCTTTTCTCCATATTCTTAATCTTTGTTGTTTGATTATTTTCCCATCTTATTATTATCATCTAACTGCAAATTCTTTGTTGGAAATGTAACACCCCAAATCCGGCCTGGACGTTATGGTCGCATCTGGCGATGTCACATAAGAGTGATTTTGAAACCGCACTGACCTTAAAATCGTTCCATTTATTAACTTATAATTAGTTCGGAAACCGCATTCTGGTTGATCTGATTTAAATCATGCTTTTACGTGGAAGTTTTTAAAACCCTTTTTGTATGCGTGATAATCTTGTAAAATATTCATTTCTTTTATAAACTCGAGTTTTCCTATTACTAGCAGTAAAAACTGTAAAACATTTCAAAATTCCAAATTAAGAAAAAATTTATAAAGGCCGTAATTACATCAAATTTTCCCCAAATAATAATTAAATCATAAGTAAACAGAAAATAGTATAAGTGGAAAACCGTGTAGCCACCGCTGAGTCCTTCGCTATACCGCCCCGTCAAGTTTGGGGATTACCTACATAGATTAAACAGAAAAAGGGTGAGTTTTCGCAACTCAGTGTGTAAACCCTACAAAAAATATACACAACAACAGAAATCAGTCATATATCCAGATATCGGATAATTCGGGCCTGAACCCTTTAAAGAACCAGAGTGAACATTAGTTCGCTCAGATACAGAATCAGATACGAACTGGCCTCAGCCTATCTTAGATATATCATGCATAACAGAGCAGAATAATAGATTCCTACCCACCATCATCTACACACCAACTCCATCCAACCCTACACACCATGTAGGGATAAAATCAACCTACCCATCCCTACACACCATGCTGTACCAAAATGCGGCACATAATCAGAAAATTACAGCTGTGCTGCCAGATATCAGGCTTAGTAGCCTTTCAGAATACTTCCTCCATATACATTAACCCAACACCGATGCAATACAGCATACAATACATGACATGCAAGCATGCAATTAACAGATCATACATACAAATCGGTCTACATGCTAAGAGTAGCATGCTAGAGCACATATTTCACATAGTCAGATCACGTAATCAGGGGTCAAGTAACTCTTACCAACCCTACAGTAGGTCCCAGTCGACTTGGGCCACCCGAGCAACCTTTCTGAGCATTTCAGAAAAATGGGCTCACACGCCCATGTGACTTGCCCGTGTGGGCCCACATGGCCCAATTTGGCCTTGGCCATGTGGATCACACGGCCTAACCCATATTTCCACACTTCTGTGTAGGCCCACATGCCCGTGTGGCCCACACGACCCAGTTGGTTGAGCCTGTGTCCCGTACACGGCCTTATCGACCTTCACACGGTCGTGTCATGCGCCCGTGTCTTGTGCGCACGGCCTGACTTGTCGATCACACCCCCGTGTACTACCACACGGGCGACCACACGCCCGTGTGGTGTCGATAATTTTATTTTTTAACTTTCACTAATTCTCGTTTTCTGTGATTTCGGGTACACAGCTGGTATGTTTTCGCAGCAAAAGTAATCCCGAGCAAACTAGAATCTATAATCGATTGAGAAAACCCAAACTTCAATCACTTAAACCAATATCAAACCAAATTTTCGTGAACAGACAATCCCGAAAACCATCTACAACCCTTACCTCCGAACGAAACAATGGCGTATTCGCACTTCCACAATACCGATTGAAAACCCAAACTCCTTAACCCTCTCCTAAACATAAGTCAGTACTCCATTAGCAACAATTCAACATCCCAAAAAGGAAATGTAATGAACCGAAAGTTACGGTATCGGAAATTGAGTCTTGAAATCAAGTTTCAGTGAAATTTATTCATGAATATTTATTAGAAATATTTATGAATTATAGTTGAATGGTTATTTAGTGTTTAATTAAGTGAAGTAGCTTGAATTTAGTTTAAAGGATTAAATTGCATAAGGAATAAAAGTTTAATTATAGATTAAAGAAGTAAAAGGGACTAATCTAGCAATTAGACCCTAAGTGCCATGTGTGTGAATGTATGATATAACATGTGTAATAGTTGGTATATATGTGTAATAGCTATAAGATATTTTATGTTATAGCTATTACACATGTTAATTTTATATTTTTATAGGTTAATAATAATATAATATAGTATAATGAATAAAGAATAATGAGTAAAGAAACATAGAAAGAGTTACAGAGAGCAAACGTGAGAAAGAAAGAAAGAAAGAAAGAAAGAAAGAAATAGAAAAGGAAATTTGAGGATTAAGGCCCTAAAGCTTGATTGGTAAGTTGTTTTAGCTCATTTTTTATGATTTTTATGTTTATGGATGCCTAATTCAAAGTTCTACATGTATGAGGTTAAAATGAAGAAAAATAGAAAATTTTTAGATATTGATTTAGTTGAATAAATTGAGGTTTTATGGGTTAAATTGATAGGAATTGAAGTTAGAAGTGAAAATTGAGTGATTTATTAAAAGAATTCTAAGTTAGGTTTAAATAGAGATTAAGTTGAATAGAGCTCAAAATTTATGTTTTATAATGAATTTTATGAGTTAGAAATTATTAATGAGTTGATTAAAGAGAATATGAAGCTTAAGTTAAAGAAAAAAGATTAGTAATGGAAAAAGGACGAAATTGGATTTTTGTAAAAGTTTGATAGAAAGTGAAAATGTGTTTTATGAATTAGTATATTGATGATTTTAATTGTATGATTGTTAGTAGCAAACGTAGCACCGGATACGTCATCAAAGAAGGGAAAAGAGAAAGTGAAGCGAAGATATCGATTAAATTCGATAAATAGTGGTTTGTATTTCTATAAACCGAGCTTAATCGTTATTGCTATATTTGATATTTATATTGTATGAAAATGTGAATGAGGTAAGTATTTTTACCATATTGAAATGAATGTGATTTTGAATACCCTATTAACAGTGTGGGGCTAGTCGGATATAGTTGACATGTCATAGGAATTGAAAGTATTGGGATATTCCGACATTGAGTCGATGAGACACTATGTGTCAACTACTGTTAAAGTTCCAGATTTGTTCCGATGAAGTACTTTGTGTACTATAATGTTAAAGTTTCGGATTTATTTCGATGAAGCACTATGTGCTTATCCCGGAGTGTGGGTTGGATCCATGTATCCGTCAGTGTCCGAGTTATGTTAATAAGGGTAAATAAAGTAAAGGTTATTAAAGTACTGATTGATATTGAATAATAGCAATAATGTGTTTTGAATTACCATGTTTTAAAGTTGATTAAGCTATTGTTTATAGAAATACCACTGAGAGTATTCTCAACAGACGGTTTGTTTCGCATGTGAGCTAGGTCTTAAAGTATAAGGACTCAAAGATACAAGTGATCCCCAAACTCAAATTGGTGAAGTTTCTATCTTTTGGAAAATGGCATTGTACCTAGGATGTCTTTTGGTTATTTTGAAAGTATCTAAGTTGTTAAATGATTGTACAAGGCCAAATTGCCCGGGCTCAATTATATGAAAACCCAACCAAACCTCTAAACCCACTAAAACCCTTAACCCATGACCCATTTACATCTACCCAAACCCAATTCAAAAGCCCATTAAGCCCCCCAAAAAAACCTAACCCAAAAAAAAACAAAGAAAAAAAAAAAAAAAGAAAAACCTACCCCAAAAAACCTAATCCCAAAAAAAAAAGAAGAAAAAAGAAAAATCTAACAAAAAAGATAAAAAACCTAGCCACCTAACCACTTTCTCGGTTGCCCATTTTTCCTCCCGGTGTCTACCACCACCACCTACAAAATAGAAAAAAAATAGAAAATCATGTAAAAGATGGCTATAAAAGCCATTCAAAAATCATGTAAAAAAGAGAGGGGATTTACAAAGATTGAAAAAGAAAAACACAAAAATCCTTCAAATTTTGAACACAAAAACATCAATAAAAAGGTTGCATTTTTTTTTTTCTCTTCTTCGAATCTTTTTTTCTTTCTTTTTGTGTTATTATTTTTCTTTCTTTATATATACATATATTGATTTTACCTTTTCCGCCACCGTGGGCTGTGGTTGGCGCCATGACGTGACAAGTGATCGAGGATTGACCGATGAACGACCCCCTTTGGCCGGATTTCCTTTCCCCCTCCCTCTCTCTTCTTTCCCCTTCTTTTTTTAGGTATTTTATATATATTATGTATATATTTTTAATGCCATTAGTTAATTATTTCTTATGTATATATTCTTAAATACTATTATATATACATATATATATATATATATATATATATATTTTAAATACCATATTGTGTATATATTATTATTACAAATTATTACTATTGCTAGTATTATTATAACTATTATTATATTAGTGTATATTTTATGTACATATGTATATATATATATATTTGTACATATCATTATTTTATATTATTGTTGTAAATTTTTATGTATATATTTTTTATATACGTTTCCTAATATTTTCTTTTATTGTAGATATTATTATTATTATTACATACTTTTATTATATGCATATATATATATGTATTTTTATGTACATATTATTATTTTATATTATTATTACCAAATATATCATTTTTCCTATTTTATTATTAGTACATAATTTGTTTTTATTTTGTAAATATCATTATTATTGTTATTCTAATATTTTAGTATTCCATGTTAATATTTTTCATTAATGATATCATTTTTTTCGTCCTTTATCTATTTTAATTTCTCACTTTAGGAATATTTTTCTCATGTTTTAATTAATTTCAAAAATAAGGCAATGTACCGATTTAATATTAAGCCATCAATTTCATCGCTATGTTGGGTGAAATTAGTAAACTTGTGTTAAAAAGCAGGACACCCTTTCTAAAAAATCGAAAACTAAAAATTCTCATTTTCAATCGGATCACGATTAAATATTATATTGAACTCGTATCTTTGAAAATCAAGTCAGCACATGTTTATGAGATACCAATTTTGGGCGTCGCGAGGGTGCTAATACCTTCCTCGAGCGTAACTGACTCCCGAACCCCAATTTTTCTCTAGACTTTCATGTAGACCTAAATTTGGCCTTCTTTTTGTTTTAAAATAATTTTATTAGGTGTCCGATCACACCTATAAAAAAGGATCAGTGGCGACTCCCCTTTTAAAAAAAAAACGAAAGTCGGTTTTTCAAATTTCCAATAAATTACCTCAATTAGCGACCGAAAGCGAAACCAAAAATTTTTTTACGTCGCTACAGCTGGCGACTCCACTGGGGACAAAACTTACGAGTCAAGTCGAACTAAACACGTTTTGTCAAAATTTTCAAATTTCCTTGTTCAAAGTAAATATTTGGTCGTGATCCGAAAATCTCGTTTTCAAAATTCATGCATTTGTATCGTGTTGTAAATATTTCTTCTAACTTGTTATTTGGTTGTTTTTCGTTTTCAATTTTATGGTTTTAATTTTGGTTTAGTTTCTTTAAGTAAAACGTAAAGGTTTATGAGTTTTTCCCACACACCGTGCACTTGCATTTTCGCATAACATGAGCTCTCTACCCGGCTCCGTCCGTTTAAGTGAAAGTAAACGCTACGCCTTCGTAAGTTAACTCGTCCCTCCATGACAAAGCTAGTGAATACTTTCGGATTACATATGACTTATGCTTTCGTGAGTTAACTTGTCCCTCCGCATAGGCATAAGTAAATGTAATCCCTCGAATTGAACTCGTGAGCCTGTGATGGGTTATGACTGAGGCTTCGTACTAATCTTAGCGGATGACGAAGACGGACAATTCGAGTACCTATCTAGACCAAAACCGCATATAATAAACTATACGAGCCACCTAACTAGAGCCATGCCGAACCTCCGCTCGTTTAGTAGTCACCGAAATAAGTACACGGGAAAAGCACATCTTACCTTCTATTTCTTTTACATTTGTGCTTTCTAAGCAAGGAATCGAGTCCATTGGACCAAGTAGCTTAATTTGTTAGATTTTCCTGACTTTTCTCTGTTTATATGTGTTGCGCTAACCAAGGTCGTTTGTCTGTATTTTTATTTTTCATCATGCATCGAAGGCATCTTGTTAGGAAGGTGTTGATTAGAGATTGGTTGCCAAAAACGGGTTTCTAATGGAGGAGTCAATTATACGAGTGATCGAAACGTTGTGTAATACTCCTTTGATTAAGAAAATGCCTAAATAGGGGCTATCTTGAAATTAACACCAAATTTTTGCATATTCATGCATGACTGACATTCATTTAACATTCATGCATTCATTTATGCATTCATTCATTCATTGCATATTCCATACTCGTTCGCTGAGGTTAAAACATACAATTCACTAGTTGTGCATACCATACGGGAAACCAGGGACATTCCACGAAAACCGCCTAGCCTTTAAGAGAAGAGTTCGAGACTCATTGATGCGGTATCCTATGATTCGATAGTGCGATAATGCAATCGGGAACCCATTCCCTAACCATACCGAAAGGGATATGAGCATAGTGGGGAAAGTGGACGAATGGAAAGTCGAAGATGGGTTCTTGAAATAAAACACCTCTGCAGAGAATCTGGAGGTGCTAGTTAAGAAAGGATTACTTTGTCACCCGATAGAATTCTCGGAGAAGAAGGTCAAAGTTTTTGCAATTTCCATGGAATTGTGGGATACGACATTCAGTCGTGTGAGGAATTTAAAAGGTTGCTTCAAGACCGGATGGATAATAAGGAGATTAAGGTCCTTAACAAAAGGGAAGAGACTAATGAAAGAGAAGTATGCGCCTCTGATAGCCAGTTATCAAGTCCCCCTTATAGCGCTGATCGACCTGTTAGTAATTTATTACGATGCGACGAAAGAGCTGGTGAAACCAAAAATGATAATCAAAGTACCGTCTCCTTTCCCTTACAAGGACAATAAAGCAGTACCATAGAAATATGACGTTAATATTGTCACACCTGAAGATGAAAAGCCCAAAGCCATGACTGGAAACGTCGGGGAAGTAGGTCATTTCACTCTTAGTGGAAGATGTTATTCGAAGGAGATAAAGAAGAACAGTGACTTGAAACAGAAAGGAAAAGCACCGATGCACGTGACCGATGATGAGCATGAAACTGCGCTTGAACAAGAAGCTAAAAATCCTGTGGACGAGGAGGAAGCACAGGAATTCTTAAAATTTATCAAGCATAGTGGTAGAATAATTGAGTAAGCAGCCAGTGCGAATCTCAGTATTATCTCTGCTGTTGAATTCAGAACCACACCTAAACGCTCTGCTGAAAGTGTTAAATCAAGCTTATGTGGCAAACAATGTATCCGTTGAAAAACTGGCTAGATGGATGAACAACTTGAATGCGGATAATTTCATTTCTTTTAGTGATGATGAAATATCGCCCAATGGTAGAGGCTCAGTGAAAGCGCTGCATATCACGACTCGCTGCAAGGGCTACATAATACCAAACGTGCTCATCGATAATGGGTCAGCGTTAAATGTTATGCCATTGGCCACACTTTCCAGGATGCCGTTAGATTTGTCCTATCTAAAGCCCTGCCATTCTACAGAAGGGCATTCGATGGAACAAGACGAGAAGTTATGGGAAAAAATCGAGATCCCTCTAGAAGTGGGTCCCTACATATACGATGTTGAGTTTCAAGTCATGGACATTACACCATCATACAATTTTCTCTTAGGAAGACCTTGGATCCATTCTGCTGGAGCAGTCCCATCATCACTCCATCAAAAGGTGAAATTTATCATGGATGGCTGTTTGGTCACTATCGAGGGAGAAGAAGACATTGTAGCATCTATTTCTGCCGACGTACCATATATTGAAGTGAGTAAAGACGCTATGGAATGTTCCTTCCAATCTCTTGAATTTGTCAATGCCACATTCGTCGCTGAGGGAAACAGAATTTCCGCGCCAAAATTGTCAAGAAATACCAGGATGGGTGTCAAACTGACTGTAGGAAGGGGAGCTCGAGCGAGAAAAGGTTTAGGGAGATATTTGCAAGGAATAGTCAGGGCTCTAAATCCAGTGCACCACAAGGCCCGATACGGTTTGGGGTTCCAGCCGGACATGCGTCAAAGAAGAAAACAGTGGGAAAAAGATCAGGAGAGAAGGATTGCGAGAACTTTGGGCCGAGAAGTAGAATGGGAGCCCATAACATACCCTCCTTTGTCAAAAACATTTACATCTATGGGAATGATATATCCCGGACAGGATAATATACAAAGCACGCTGTTATTAATTGAAAGGGGTCTTCAGAATGTCAGTATAAATGTTATTGACAAAGGAAGTGAGGCTATTAAAGATGTTTCAACGATACGCCATTGTCCTCCGGGTTTTATGTTGAACAATTGGACTGCCGAGGACCTTCTTGTAGTTTATAAGTCTTCAGAGTAATGCTCAAACATTAACATTCTATTGTGTCCTTAGATATAATAGAATTCTTTTGTAAGAGCTTGCATTCACTCTTTATCATTTAAATGAATATCAATGAAAATGCATTTTATCACGATCTTTCGCATTATCACTAATTTCATAATCATCTCCTTATTTCATAGCCTATCTATACATTTGCCTCATACCATGCCATAACATTTCGTTTGTTGGTTCCAATACTTGGATGCCCCTCTATAGTTTCCTTTTCCATTCAACTTTCAGGTGCTCGGATATCAACAACATGAACAAACCCGTTACGAGTCCTGAAATCGATTTTGAGAAGGCTATTTGTTTAGGAGAATTTGAAGTCGAAGAAAATACTGAAGACTATGTTTCATCCCCTGACTTGCTAAGAATGGTGAAACAAGAGGATAAACAGATTTTGCCTCATCAAGAATCTGTTGAAACAATAAATCTGGGAACTGAAGAAAGGAAGCAACAAGTGAAGATTGGGACTTCTATTTCAGGGGGCACCAGGCATAATTTGATAGCTTTGCTCCATGAGTACAAGGATGTATTCGCATGGTCATATCAGGACATGCCAGGGCTAGATGAAGATTTAGTGGTCCATAAGCTCCCATTAAAGCCAGAATGCAAGCTCATCCAGCAAAAATTAAGACGGATGAGACCCGAAATGCTGTTGAAAATAAAAGAGGAAGTCAAGAAGCAATTTGATGCTGGCTTCCTACAAGCCTCCAAATATCCAAAATGGGTGGCTAACATAGTCCCAGTACCAAAGAAAGATGGCAAAGTACGAATGTTCGTGGATTACCGTGACTGAACCGAGCAAGCCCAAAAGATAATTTTCCTTGCCACATATTGATATCGTTGGTGGACAGACCTGACAAAACATTTATTGTTTTCTTTCATGGATGGATTCTCGGGTATAATCGGATCAAGATGGCCCCGAGGATATGGAGAAAACTACCTTCATAACAATGTGGGGAACGTTCGCTACAAGGTGATGCCATTCGGGTTAAAGAATCTTTGGGGCAACATATCGAGGGCTATGGTAACGTTATTCCATGACATGATGCATAAAAAATAGAGGTCTACGTCGACGACATGATTGCTAAATCCAGGGAAGAAGAGCATGTAGTGAACCTCAAGAAGTTGTTCGAAGGTGAGAAAGTTTCAATTTAAAGCTTAATCTAGCCAAATGTACATTTGGGGCTACCTCGGGAAAGTTGCTAGGCTTCATTGTCAGTGAAAGAGGTATCGAAGTTGATCCAGATAAAATAAAAGCCATCCAAGAATTACCACCTCCGCGCACGCAAAAGGAAGTTAGAGGATTTTTAGGGAGATTAAACTACATCGCCCGATTTATCGCTCAATTTACCAACCAATGTGACCCAATCTTTCGGCTTCTTCGAAAACATAACCCGGAAGAATGGAACGAGGAATGCCAGGTAGCCTTTGATAAGATAAAACAATATTTGTCCAGTCCTCCAGTGCTAGTACCGCCAACTCCTGGAAGACCATTGATATTGTATTTGAATGTGTTCGAAAGTTCAATGGGTTACGTACTGGGGCAACACGACGAGTCAGGAAAGAAAGAAAAAGCGATCTACTACCTCAGCAAAAAGTTCACTGAATATGAGGCAAAATATTCGTCCATTGAGAAATATTGTTACGCTTTGGTTTGGGTAGCTCGGAGACTCAGACAATATATGTTGTATCACACGACATGGCTAATTTCAAAGCTGGACCCAATAAAATACATGATGGAATCGTCGGCACTATCAGGAAGAATGGCACAATGGCAGATCCTCCTTTCGGAATATGACATTGCCTATGTAAGTCAAAAGTCGATAAAAGGGAGCGCAATAGCTGACTTCTTAGCAACTCGAACGACAGAGGAATATGAGCCTTTAAGATTCGATTTCCCAGACGAAGACTTAATATGCATCACAGAAATAGAATCTGAGTCATCAAAGAGAAGTCATGGAAGATGTGCTTTGATGGTGCGTCAAATACTTTAGGGTATGGAATTGGAGCAATCCTGGTATCACCAGACGGGAATCATTATCCGTTCACTGCAAGACTGAATTTCTTCTGTACCAATAATATCGCAGAATATGAGGCCTGTATCATGGGGCTTCGTGCAGCTATCGAACGAAACATCAAGATCTTGGAGGTGTACGGGGACTCAGCCCTAGTGATTTACCAAATCCGTGGAGAGTGGGAAGTGAGGAACCCAAAATTGATTAAGTACAGTGATTTAGTAGCTGAATTGATCAAAGAATTCAAAGAAATAACTTTTCATTACTTCCCGAGAAGAAAACCAATTGGTCGATGCCACGCCACTTTGGCTTCAATGTTCAAAGCAAGTAAAGAAGCGAAATAATGCCCATCAAAATGAGCATATCGAGGTCCCCACACCTTGTTGTAGCATTGAGAAAGAGGCGAATGACGGCCATGGTTCCATGATATCTTAGAATATATCAAGAATCAAAGCTATCCCAAACAAGCGAATGAGAACGACAAAAGAACAATCAGAAGAATGGCAGCGGGATTTGTTCTTGATGGGGATATCCTGTATAAAAGAGGAAAGGATCAAGTACTTTTGAGATGCGTGGATGATGTTGAAGCGAAAGATACTTGAAGATGTCCATAAAGGAATCATGGGACACATGCCAATGGTTTCAGTATGGCCAGAAAGATTATGAGACTCGGTTACTACTGGTTGACGATGGAAAGCGACTGCATTAGTTTTTCCAGAAAATGCCACAAATGTCAAATCTACGGCGATAAAATTCATGTAGCCCCTTCGCCCCTTCACGTCATGACTTCTCCGTGGCCTTTTTCTATGTGGGGCATGGATGTCATAGGGCCTATTTTCCCGAAAGCTTCTAATGGACATCGATTCATTTTTGTGGTCATTGATTACTTCACAAAATGGATAGAAGCCGCTTCGTTTGCCAATGTGACCAAGACTGCAGTTTGTAGGTTTTTGAAGAAGGAAATCATTTGTCGATATGGTTTGCCTGAAAGAATCATTTCAGATAACGCCATGAATCTGAATAACAATATGATGAAGGAAGTATGCGAGCAATTCCAAATAAAGCATCATAACTCCTCGTCCTATCGCCCAAAGATGAACGGGGCTGTTGAAGCAGCCAATAAAAATATTAAGAGGATCATTGGGAAAATGACTGAGACGTTTAAAGATTGGCACGAGAAGCTTCCATTTGCTTTGTTTGCATATCGCACATCTGTACGAACATCTACGGGAGCAACTCCTTTCTCTCTGGTTTATGGAATGGAAGCTGTGCTACCTATCGAGGTTGAGATCCTTTCTCTACGAGTCTTAATGGAATCAAAGTTAGAAGAAGCAGAATGGGTACAAGCTCGATATGATCAATCGAACCTCATTGAAGAAAAGCGTCTCGGGGTAATTTGTCACGGCGGATGTACCAAAAAGAATGATAGCGACCCATGACAAGAAGGTACGACCAAGAGAATTCCATGAAGGAGAACTCGTGCTGAGAAAAATTCTCCTAATACAAAAAGATCTGCGAGGAAATGGGCACCAAAGCGGGAAGGACCGTGCGTCAGTAAAGAAGGCATTCTCGGGAGGAGCTTTGATCCTTACCGAGATGGATGGGAAAGAGTTGTCGAATCCAGTGAACTCAGATGCTGTGAAGAAATATTATGCTTAAGATGAAAACCCGAAAATGGCATCTAAAAAAAATAAAATAAAATAAAAGAGGAAGGGATCAGAGCGAAAACCCGAAAAGGGCGCTTTGATTAGTACAAAAAGATTAGGATGAAAACCCGAGAGGGCGTCCTAATAAAACAAACCTGGCGGTCGAACGATAGGTCAAGCAGTGAGGCTACAGTATTTGAAGCATTTCTGAAAGCTCGAAATCTTCTACGCAAGAAGCTGCGCTCGAAAAGATTTTTGATTGAGGAACGAGGAAGAGTTCATGTGTTGAATATCTAGAGCATTTGTATCCGTTGAATACGATCCTTTCTTTCTTTTGACATTTTTTACTCTCATTGGTTAACTTGCTTTGTTTGCCACATTTGAAATAGATGAATATGAAATATCATTTTGTCCCTATCGACCTTTTCATGCATCTCATTATGTGTTTATTTACATGATAAATGGTGAAATGACATTCTCTAAACAAAAGAAATGTTAAGCATTACGGATGAAAATTTGATAAGCACAAGAGTCTCAAAGTAAGAACAAAGTTCAATCGGGGGCAGAAGAATGATATCGAGAAACGTCGATTACTCGTGAAGCTTGAAGGCAGTATAAGGCCTAAAGAGAAAGTCGAGAATCAAAGCAATGAACACAGATCCTCAACAACCGTGGCTAAATGGACATCGACAAACATGCTTAAGGAGCACTTTGCATAATCATGTAGGCATAAAAGCATTTAAGACAAACATGTGCATATCATGATAACATCATACATGGCATATACAGGTACTCCAACAGAGTAAGAAATCTTGAATGAGAGTCGCACTGAATCAAAGGAAAAGACACCCGAATTCTACCAAAGGACAGGTTTTGGTATTTTTATGTTTTTAATTCATGCTTTTCAAGGAAAATCAACTCATATTGCGAGAGATGAGTTGAGCCTCAAGACACCTTGAGGTATTTTTAATTTTTGTTTTCAAAATCAACTCATATTGCGAGAAGTGAGTTGAGCCTCGGGGCACGCTGAGGTATTTTTAGTTTTAAATTGACTCATATTGCGAGAGGTGAGTTAAGCCTTTTAATTTTTGTTTTTCAAAATCAACTCATATTGCGAGAGGTGAGTTGAGCCTCAGGTCACACCGAGGTATTTTCAATTTCTGTTTTCATTGTTATGTTTTTGAAAGAATCAACTCGTATTGCGAGAGGCGAGTTGAGCCTCAGGTCACACGCCGAGGTATTTTCAATTTCCGTTTTTCAATTTCTGTCTTTCAAAAAAAAAAAACTCATATTGCGAGAGGTGAGTTGAGCCTCAGGACACGCTGAAGTAATTTCAATTTCTGTTGTCAAAAAAATCAACTCGTATTGCGAGTGGCGAGTTGAGCCTCAGGTCACACGCCGAGGTATTTTCAATTTCTGCCTTTTAAAAAAAAATCAACTTATATTGCGAGAGGTGAGTTGAGCCTCGGTTCACATGCTGAGGTATTTTCAATTTCTGAAAAAAAATCAACTCATATTGTGAGAGGTGAGTTGAGCTTCAGATCACATACTGTGGTATTTTTTTTCAATTTATATTGCGAAAGGTGAGTTGAGCTTGTAATTTCTGCGAGAGGTGAGTTGAGCCTCGAGTCACATGTCGAGGTATTTTCAAAATCTGCTTTTCAAGTTAAGTTTCAAAAAATCAACTCGTATTGCGAGTGGCGAGTTGAGCCTCAGGTCACACGCGGAGGTATTTTCAATTTCCGTTTTTCAATTTCTGCCTTTTAAAAAAAATCAACTCATATTGCGAGAGGTGAGTTGAGCCTCAAGACACGCTGAGGTAATTTCAATTTCTGTTGTCAAAAAAATCAACTCGTATTGTGAGAGGCGAGTTGAGCCTTAGGTCACACGCCGAGGTATTTTCAATTTCATTTTTCAATTTCGTCTTTCAAAAAATCAACTCATATTGCGAGAGGTGAGTTGAGCTTGAGATCACACTGCTGAGGTATTTTTTCAATTTATATTTTTCAAAAAATCAACTCACATTGCGAGATGTGAGTTGAGCCTCGAGTTACATGTCGAGGTATTTTCAAAATCTGTTTTTCAAATTCATTTTCAAAATCAACTCATATTGCGAGAAGTGAGTTGAGCCTTGGCTCACGTCTTGAGCTATTTTCAATTCTGTTTTTTTTTCAAAAATTCAACTCATATTGCGAGAGGTGAGTTGAGCTTTTTAATTCTGAGAGTTGAGTTGAGTCTTTTAATTTCTTTTTCAAAATCAACTCATATTGCGAGAGGTGAGTTGAACCTCCCATCACATATCGAGGTATTTTCAAAATCGCTTTTCAAGTTAAGTTTCAAAAATCAACTCATATTGCGAGAGGTGAGTTGAGCCTTGGCTCACGCTACCGAGCTATTTTCAATTTCTATTTTAATGTCTTTTTAGAGAGTCAATTCATATTGCAAAAATGAGTTGAGCTCAGGATCACATGCCGAGTAGAGAATAAAGATTGAAGCTGATTGAAGGCGCCGATTTCGCCTCCTTAAAGTTGCAGTGGAGTTGATCGAGGGCATCGATCTTGCCTTTTCGAGTCGCAGAAGAGAAGACCAAAACCTTATCTCTTGAAGCGATAGAAGAGCATATTGAAATTGTAGATCTTATATTTCGAGAGTTACAGTGAAGCGGATCGAAGCCACAAATCTCATATCCTTGAAGTTACATTGGAGCAGATTGAAGCTACAAGGCATATCTCCGAATTTGCGATGGATTGAACCAAAGCTACAAGATGCGGTGGACTGAAAAGAGACTAACTAAACAAGAAGAGTTCCAAAGCAAGTCAAGACCTAGCAAGATCGGGCAAGTTTGGTCTTCTTGAAAGTCTTTGCTCTATTATCGTTGTACGACAATGAGCAAAGAGGGCAATGTAGAAGCCCAAATTGCCCGGCCCAATTATATGAAAACCCAACCAAACCTCTAAACCCACTAAAACCCTTAACCCATGACCCATTTACATCTACCCAAACCCAATTCAAAAGCCCATTAAGCCCCCAAAAAAACCTAACCCAAAAAAAAACAAAGAAAAAAAAAAAAAGAAAAACCTACCCCAAAAAACCTAACCCCAAAAAAAAAAGAAGAAAAAAGAAAAACCTAACAAAAAGATAAAAAACCTAGCCACCTAACCACTTTCCCACTTGCCCCATTTTTCCTCCCATTGTCTACCACCACCACCTACAAAATAGAAAAAAAATAGAAAATCATGTAAAGATGGCTATAAAAAGCCATTCAAAATCATGTAAAAAGGGGGATTTTAGAAAGATTGAAAAGGAAAAAACAAAAAATTCCTTCAAATTTTGAACACAAAAAGACATCAATAAAAGGTTGCATTTTTCTTTTTCCTCTTCTTTCGAATCTTTTTCTTTCTTTTTGTGTTGTTTTTTTCTTTCTTTATATATACATATATTGTTAAAATTTTTTTCCGCCACCGTGGGCGGTGGTTGCGCCAGTGACAAGCGACGACCGACAATCGGCGGTGATCGGCCCCTTGGCCGGATTTCCTTTCCCCCTCTCTTCTCTCTTCTTTCCCCTTCTTTTTTAGGTATTTTATATATATTATGTATATATTTTTAATGCCATTAGTTATATATTTCTTATGTATATATTCTTAAATACTATTATATATACATATATATATATATATATATATTTTAAATACCATATTGTGTATATATTATTATTACAAATTATTACTATTGCTAGTATTATTATAACTATTATTATATTAGTGTATATTTTATGTACATATGTATATATATATATATTTGTACATATCATTATTTTATATTATTGTTGTAAATTTTTATGTATATATTTTTATGTACGTTTCCTAATATTTTCTTTTATTGTAGATATTATTATTATTATTACATACTTTTATTATATGCATATATATATATGTATTTTTATGTACATATTATTATTTTATATTATTATTACCAAATATATTATTTTTCCTATTTTATTATTAGTACATGATTTGTTTTATTTTGTAAATATCATTATTATTGTTATTCTAATATTTTAATATTCCATGTTAATATTTTTCATTAATGATATCATTTTTTCGTCCTTTATCTATTTTAATTTCTCACTTTAGGAATATTTTTCTCATGTTTTAATTAATTTAAAAATAAGACAATGTACCGATTTAATATTAAGCCATCGATTTCATCGCTATGTTGGGTGAAATTAAACGGCTTGTGTTAAAAAAAGGACACTCTTTCTAAAAAATCGAAAACTAAAATTCTCATTTTCAATCGGATCACGATTAAATATTATATTGAACTCGTATCTTTGAAAATCAAGTCAACACATGTTTATGAGATACCAATTTTGGGCGTCGCGAGGTGCTAATACCTTCCTCACAGAATCGACTCTGAACCCCAATTTTCTCTAGACTTTCACATAGACCTAAATTTGGCCTTCTTTTTGTTTTAAAATAATTTTATTAGGTGTTCGATCACACCTATAAAAAAGGATCGGTGGCGACTCCCCTTTTAAAAAAAAAACGAAAGTCGGTTTTTCAAATTTCCAATAAATTACCTCAATTAGCGACCGAAAGCGAAACCAAATTTTTTTTTACGTCGCTACAATGATATTTTGGTATGTTTTGTAAATGTTACCAAAACCTTAAGTATGGTATGTTTTGATATGTTAGTGAAGAGTAATAAGAGGAATTGTTGGTAAATGTTGTAGAGAGAAGAAATGAAGATGTTATAAACTTAGTTATCAACATTTTATACTAAAACAGATTTGGACAGTAACAGTAGTCCAAATTTGAAAATATACCAAAAATAGTATAAAGTGAATTAGATGATTAATAAAATATGTAATTGAAGCTTAATGAATCTATTTTTATATGGAAGAAACAAAATAGGTAAAAGAGTTGTATTTTATGAGATATTTACGTTTTGGTGAAACAGGGTTAGAACAATTTCTGGATTCCCTGTTCTGACTTTAGAAATTCACCATAAATTGTGTATTAAGAATTAGGACTCAAACTTTATTTTTATGGATTCCTTATTGAGTCTATTTTTAATTGAAACAAATGGCATAGTCATTGGATTTCTGTAAAGGAAGAAATTTGATTTGTAGTACACAAGGGTCAGAGTAGCCGAACCCTGAAACAGGGGAGACTTCTTCTAATAAACTGTACTAATTGGCCTGACCAAAAATTCTAGAAAAAAATTAGTAAGTAGATATATGAGTCTAGTTTCAGGGAAAATTTACGGAATTGGATTTCGAGTTTCGTAACTTGAGATATGATTTTTTTAGCGACCGTGATGCAGATGGATAGTTTATTACTTGACTCCGGCAACGGTCTCGGGTAGGGGGACGTTACAGGATATCATACTTATAAAACTTACTGATAATGTATTAGAGATACTGCAGTAAAGATACACAAAAAAATGGTAGTATGGCAAAGGTAGAACTGAAATTGACAGCAAGAAAGGTGAAGATTCGGCAGAAGCAAAAAGAAAAGAGGTAGAAAATGTGAAAGGGAAGATGTCAGTTTTTTTTCTAGGAAGAGACTTTTGGGAAACTGATTACCCAAATCCCACTACTTACTCTATCTCAACCACCCACTACTCAGATTTTTAGTCTAACTCAAACTCTTCAGAGCAGACGAGCAAAAATAATGCTCTCGCAAAGACTCGAACACAGGACCTCCCTCACACCAACACTTCCCTCTAACCACCAGACCAGCAAGCCCATTCTGATATGGTTCTACCAATAATTAAACTTAAGCCTACTAGGCAAGGTTAAGGCTTTATTTAGTAAAATTCCAAAAATTTGCCAAATGCAATGCTTAAAGTTGGGACCTCTCATTCACACTTAGAAACACCTAACCAATGAAGCAGATACACACTTGTGCCAATTAATAGCAGAAGCAGAAACATAAAATTTAAGGCGTTATAGGAAATTTTAGAATTTAATAGAAGTATTATACATTAGTAATCATTAACCCGAGTCCTAAAAGGGATCAGGGTCTCTAACCTGTGACTCAGATAAGTCCCACTAGAAGATTGAATGTGAGACAAACCACGAGAAGACAAAAAAGCGAGCTTGCGGACCTAGCTTGCAAGGCAAAGCCAAGGACCCAGCTCACAAGGCAAGGCCGCAGATCCAACTTGCAAGAAACTAGAGAAGGCCTCAGTCTCAACTCGCATACACCTAATGAGCTTATAGAAAAGACCGCATGCTCCGCAGGTAATCCAAACACGTGTCCAGCAGGCACGAAGCCCATCCAGAATGTCAGTTTCAGGAACAGAAAAGGACCGCGTACTCCGTGGACATACCAAGCAGACCTGAAGTTCCCAGAGAATATCAGTACTAGAGGCAGGGGAGTCAAGAAAAAATAGTAAGGTTCTATTATGAGCTGTAATAACATCTGTAACAACATGTATAAATACGAGACACTCAAATCAATAACATACGAGAAAATATTACTCAACAAGAAGCTTGAGCATCAAGTATTAAAAAATCAATCGATCATATTAATTCTTGAATAGTCTACTTGCTTAGCACTAAAAAAAGATTGAATTCTTCACTTAACTCTTAGGTTCTTTCATCTCATTCTCTTATTTTGTATTTTTGACTAATTTTAATACTAAATTCTTCTTCCAATTGTTTTCTTGTCATTGGAATTTCGTGAATTTCATAGTACTTCAGCAAAAAAAAAAAAACAATTCTAAGAGTTTTTCCTCAATCTCTTTAAGTTGTTTGTTTGGGTTTCATTATTTGTCTAAATTCATCACTTTCGTT
Organism: Gossypium arboreum; assembly: GCF_025698485.1. Lineage (NCBI taxonomy): Eukaryota > Viridiplantae > Streptophyta > Magnoliopsida > Malvales > Malvaceae > Gossypium > Gossypium arboreum. The sequence goes on from NC_069073.1 coordinate 117,284,340, forward strand.
AGTCATTATTATTGCCTAAGAAAATCCAAGAAGCCTTGCTCACAAACCATTATTGAAAATTACTTGGCATATTTGGAACAACAAAAATCTTCAATCTTTCAAGGTTTGTCGTGGAGTGTCGATGAAATAATTAGGTGTTCTTATAGTTGGGCTCGGCAATGTAAGTCTACTTATAATGTAGATTCTAGGTTGGAGCTAATTACACAAGCATCTTCCTCCTCATCTGGTAATTGGATTCAGTTACACTTTAATGGAACAGTCAAGGTTGATTTAGGAGAGGACGTTGTAGGGGAGTGCTAAGGGATCACCACAGTGAATAGGTCATTGGATTTAACAGGAGGTTAGGTCTTTGTTCTATATTTAATGTTGAGCTTTGGGGTATCTTAGATAGTTTGACGGTACTACATAATAGGAACTAGGACAAAATATTGATTCAAACGGATAATATGGAGATTATTCAAGTAGCTTTCTCAAGGTCCTCTAATTCAACACTTGTCTGATGTATTCAGCAAATATTGTCGTTAATGATTCAATGGGAAATGGTATATACTCATTGAGAAGAGAACATAGAAATTGATCTCATTGCTAAAATAATTATTGTATTGTCTTTCTTTTTTTCACAAAAATTTTTTTTCAAGAGTTGCATCTTTGATCTTATTTCTTTTTTAATTCTTTTTTTTTTGTGAAATTCTTCTAACAATTTTGAAATTTCAATAATTTCATTAGAGATTTGAATAATTAATTAAAATTTTTAAAATTAAAATATTATTATTTTTAAACTTCGAACTAAAATTTCGTTAGATTTTATTAGCATTAGTCCCTAATAGCTTAAAAATTAAAACAGTTCAACTGATGACAAGGAACAATAGATAAATTCACCCTAATCGCTAGAATTCGAACTGTGTTGATACAATCTCCTTTCCAACTTGTAGCAACGCAGAACACCCAAAAAAATTTCAATTTGTAACTAAATTCAATTTTTTGTTTATATTTTTTGAAAGCGAATAGCGTGGCAGCAGAAATCTGTCGTGTTTTACATCCTATCAAACCAAAAGACAAAAACAGAAGAGGCTAGGTGAAAGCCCACGTGGTTGGAGGCAACGTGGAGATGTAGATGGACCCTAACTGCCCCCCATTGGTCTGAAATCTAGTCTCTCATATATATCCTCTCTAGATTTCACTAGACAACTAGGAAAAAACAGCAAAACATCAACTGCCCAAGATGGCTTCGACATCTGGGACTTTAATAAATGGGTTAGATTCTTCATTTCTGTGCGGAGGAATCAGGAGCCAGGCCCTTTGGGGAGCTAGTAGTATTGGACCGACAGTAGCCACTCCTACTGCAACTCGCAAGAGGAAGCTGATTGTTGTAGCGGCTGCACCACCTAAAAAGTCTTGGCTCCCTGCTGTTAAAGGTGGTGGCAACTTAGTTGACCCTGAGTGGCTCGATGGCTCGTATGTGTTGCTCCCTCTCATCTTTGCGTTCCCCTCTTAATTTGTTTTAGTAGTTCTATAGGAGTTCACTTTTTGAAATTTAATTCGTTTGATTAATTTATTACTCATGATAATTTTAATTCAGTTAATATAAGAGATTTTAAGAAAATTTCTATTATTTGATTAATTTGATTTGATTAAACAAAATTAATAAGTTTAATAGGATTAAAATTTGAATGTTATTTTGCTTATCTTTTACGATAATCTGATCAGATTAGCTGATTATTGAGAACAGATTACGATAGATTTGGAGAAAGGAATTGAATTAATTGATCTGTGAATTGGTATGGAGTAAAAAACCAATTGAACCAACAATTGATTTGGTTATCTATATTTTTTGTTTTTGTTTTTATTTTTTTATAATTTTTCTAATAAATTTTTTTATCTTACCAAACTAACCAGTTAAATCGAGAATGAATGTCCTGATCAACTCAACTACCGGTCTAATTTAGAAAACTTTATTTGTAAGCCTCGTCATAATAAATTTTTATATTTTATATTTAATTGTTTTAAACTTTAGTATGGTATTATTCAATATTTGAAAGTCTTTAATATCCAAAATTTTGAATTGAAGGATAATATGAATTTAAGTGCTTGAATAGACATTTTCTTAATTATTGTAATAACTGTATCAATTAAATTAAATCTCAATTTATTATTTTATTTTATTAAATGAAAATCGATAATTGAATTATTTTGATTTTATTAATTTTTTCATAATAATTTTTATTCGATTAATACTAATATAACTCCAGTGAATTCAATTACTGTAACTTACGTTGGACTATTAATGGAATCAATGGAATACCCCCTCAATAATTTGACTTTGATGTTAATTTTCAAACCACAGGCTTCCTGGGGACTATGGATTCGACCCACTAGGTCTAGGCAAGGACCCAACTTTCCTCAAATGGTACAGAGAAGCAGAGCTGATCCACGGACGCTGGGCCATGACCGCCGTGGTCGGCATCTTCATAGGCCAAGCCTGGAGTGGTGTACCATGGTTCGAGGCCGGAGCCGACCCCGGTGCAATAGCCCCATTCTCCTTCGGCTCACTCCTTGGCACCCAACTCCTCCTCATGGGTTGGGTGGAGAGCAAGCGATGGGTAGACTTTTTCAACCCAAAATCTCAATCCGTAGAATGGGCAACTCCATGGTCGAAAACAGCCGAGAACTGCTATGTTGGCAATGTTGATTTTCTACTTTGAAGCAGGTCAAGGAAAGACACCCCTCGGTGCTCTTGGGTTGTAAAGAAAGTTATATATAGCAAGTTAATGTAGATAATTAAGATGATACAGGAAAACAATGGCTTTAGTATACATGTTCAAAGGATACTGTTTAAGAATGTTTATATAGAATAATAAATAATAGCAAAATGAATTGACGTTAGAAGTGCAATTCACTGCCTATTTAATTTTCCCAATTTTCTTTAGTGGGTTTAGATGAAAAATTTTAAATTTTTTAGAATTCTAGCAATTTAGAATGATAGGATTTGAATTGTTTTGTTTAGATAAATAATTGTTTTAAGAAAAATTAGGTTATTAGAATTTTACAAATTAAAAATATTTATTTTAAAATAAATAATATAAAATTTCAATATTATTATTAATATCTTTTAAATGGATGTCCATCAATATTAAAATAAGTTTTGATGTACTTTAAATTTTAATAGTGATTAGAAAAGATCTCTACTTTATTTTTACTTCTTATGCCTACAAATAAAGTTTTTAGAGAAGCTTTGTAAATATTTCTATTGATCAATAAAATATGCTCTCTCTTTGGTTTCTCATGCTCTTTGTTCTTTACTCTCCAAATATGAATATGTAAAACTTCATAAATAGTTTTAATAAAATAACATTTAAAAATATATATATTATAATTAAATAAAAATAATTTTTAAAGTTTAAGTTTTTATCTTATAGTGAGATCATGTATCTTAAATTAAATAAAATTATGAGAAATTTTAAAAAATTCACATGGAATTTGAAAAATAAAATTGAGCTATTAAACTGCCCTCTTGAAATTACCCACAAATTTGAAAACAAATAAGCAATGTAGAAGGACGTGGGTTCGAGTGCATTGAAACGCATTATTCTCTTATTTTTGGGTCGGAAAGGGGCTATTGTAGTTCTAAGTATTATCTTAAAAGAGCATATATAATTAGAAACTGTAATGAAAAAATCATTCAAAAATTTATATTTTTTTAATGCCCGTTTTACTGCCCATGTTTAGTGTTCGTAGTTATCCCTCCTAATAAAATCGTTTTTAAAATTCGAACCCAGATCCATCCGTTGATAATACAATACAATAGTTAGCAATTACCGCTTTAAAAAAATAATATCAACAGTTCATGAGCATTGGATTCATCAAATCAAAATTAGATTATATTTGACTTAAATCCGTTGATAATTTGCATGTTTTTGTTTGTATATGAATCGAATTCATCAACGTAGACAAAATCCATAGATTTTCAAATCAAAACGTCAACAATTCCAGCAACCAGCAAATCATGCTTTACTTTAAAGAGTTTCACTCGATTCATATATTATATAATTAAGACAGTGACAACTTAACCAGAGACAAGACAAATCTTGCCCTAAATGATTGTGTTTTTTTTTTTAAACAAAGACTTAAACTTGTATACACTCAAGCACTTCCCTTTGATCAGCCAATTGTGTATATAGCATTATTCTTAATCTTCAATTTTCATTTTAATTAACTTTAGAACATACTTTGCGGATTTCACCAGCAGTTCCCGTTTTCACTCCAATGTTGCTCATCTTCACCATGGATTTACCAAATTCAACGTTGAAGGTCAATCCAAGCAACCCTCTAACGCCCAAGAAACGTTGCACAAACGTCTTGGTCGAATTGTCGGTCCATAATCTTTGATCGGATTCAAGTATTCCTTTGCCATCCCTTAAATTAGCGAAGAAAGAAGTGTCGAACTTGTTGGCGCTGCCGTTGTCGAGTCCAATTCGCCGTGACCCGTCACCGTTCTGAGGGCAAAGTGCTTGAAGCTGGGAAACAAATGCGGGATTCATCGAAGGATCAGCTCCAGTTGAAGTGAAGTTGTAAAGCCTGTAGCTGAAAAATTGGCAAGCAGCGGTGCCGATTGTGTGTCCTCCTGACAACAGATTAAATATTAGTAACCAAAATTGAGTATCTACGACAGCGTTCAATAAACCAAACTTTGTGTAATAAAATGTTTACCAACAAGGGTGACAAGATCTTGAGTGTTGAGACCCTTGTCTGCAAATTTTTTCTTTTGCACATCTACGGTATCACGGAAGCCCGGTAAATTGTTAGCATCAGATGATTGTGATACCGTTCCGTCTCGACGTCCGGTAGGCACTGCCCAACTCGCTCCACTGGTCTGCATATATGTTAACAATCATTTTTAATGACACATAGGACGAAGTCAGAAGTTTAACTTTTCGGGGTAAAAATATAAAATTTTAAATGGGTCAAAGTATATATAATTTTTTCTTTATATATACTTGTTAGTTTAGCGTTTAAAACTTTGAAGGGCGAAAGTGTATTTTTAACATTAAGTTAACTTATAAAAATTTCTAAGAGACTAAATTAATAATTTGTCATTTTGAGGGCAGCCCCTCCCTGCCCCCTTAGCACGGTCCTGATGACACAAACTGAAACGACAACATTCTCACCGACTATCCAAATGAATCATAAAATATATGTATATATATAATTACCAGAACTACGGAATCGCGAGCAGCAAGGGCTAGAATATCGGCACACGAAACAACTCCGGGACATACAGATTCAAGTTGAGTCTTGGCATCATCGATAACTTCGTATCCTCTCAACAATTGGTTCGGTGGTGCAGTTTTCTCGGCATTAGGCCCATCGATCAGTATGGAACCATCACATCCTTGTACAAAGCAATCATGGAAGTGCATGCGAAGCAACCCCGGAGCAATAGTTGGATCGGACTTGAAATGAGATTGGACTGTTGAGCTTACGATGGACTCGACTTTAGGGCATGAGGTCGAGTAGAACCCAACTCGAGTTCCTTGGCCTTCCACTAAGATGACAACTATGGGTAGCAATAGGGTAAGTAAGAAGACTCTTTGGTTGAAACAACTCATCTCCATTGGGTGTAAAGCAACAAAGAGATAGAAGCTAAAAGGGTTTGTGATTGTGGGTTTGGTAATTGAGAAGTTGTATTTATAGGCAAAGAAAGGTTGCATTTCAAGACCATTATTATCAACTTGCATGCATGGCTTTGTTTCTTACAAATGAGACAAAACACAAAAGTCGTCGTCAACGAAATACTGTGGTAGTGATTATCTTTTCCACCGATTTTGATGATTATATAATGATGATTAAACAAAGATACTTACTACCTTTTGACTATATCTCCAATTATGCTTTAGTAACGGACCTACTTTACAATATATAAGGTGAATGAATGAATCCATGGTATTAATTAAATGTTTAGTTATCGAAACTGAAGCACGACAACACTTTACGTAGAAAATCCACATCACCAAGCTGCTTTTGAGGTATCTTTCATGCTCAAGGCATGAAAACACTTTGACCTCGGTTCACACCGTGGTGAGGTATTGAGAATTATTGAGTAAAATGTTAAAAGTGTATGAGAAGAGATTCACCAAGGGTAAGGAAGGCTATTTATAAGCATGGATGGTTAATCTTTGGCTTAAGTCCCGACATTTATCTTTACTAGTCTTGTTTTGGTTGGTCTCTTATAGAATATGTTAACCTTTTATATACGTGACGATGAGATTGATGTAGACTTGATAAGATTCTACATAATTTTTGTGTGTTTCATATAAATGAGTGAGTTAACTCTTGTCCTCAGGAAAGATGAAGCTTTTGTGAAAAAAGAACATCATCATATGTATATATAAAGAAAATGACACGTTTTTTGTGATGGTTAATTAGAGTTAATTAGTGTAAAGGAGTGGTCCTGATGTTCTCTAGCTAGGTTTACGTGAAGTGGTTGTAAAGTAGAGTGCAATATTCAAATATCCAAAATGAGAGAAGAACAAGAGCATAGTGCGTAAAGAATAAAGATTTAATATTAAAATTAGTGGTTTAGTTATTGAAATTTGGTATAGTCTCATTTAGGGAGCTTTAATTTGTTGCATTCCAGGTCATTAATACTGCAAAAATTTATGTAGTTTGCGTGGGAATTTTTTCCTTTTCAATCATTTTTAAGATTAAACTTAAACTTGTAGTTTATTGATGGGATGTTATTGTTTTTGGAAATAATTTGGTTTATATTATCGTTTTGCTAAAGAAAAATATAATGGAGGTCGAGTTAGATTCTATTTTACCTCTCTATTAAAAAAATAGATAAATTAGCCTTCGTACATTAGATCAAAAAGTAAACTGGTCATTTTGTTAAAAATTTCATCTAATTCTATTGTTAATAACTAGTCCCTATATGTCAGTATGAGGTACACGTGGCATGTCATGTATAACTGTCTGGTTATCCCGTCAGTCATACTAGTTTTTGATATTGGAAATTGATAAAAAAATTTTAACGGGTGGCATGCCATGTTTTTTAACAGCATAATCAGTTTATCTTTTAATCTAACATACAAATGTTAATTTACTTAATTTTTTGGTTAATAGGACAAACTGCAGTTTTACTCCTAATAGAAAGACCTTCATAATATTTCTACATCTTTTTAAGAGAAATGAAAATTATTTTTAAGGTATAAATACAATTTTATATACAATCAATAAATTTATATAATTACTGATTCAGCTTCATCATTGTTATTGTAATAATCATGATTCAGGTCAACTGGCTAATTGAGACAAATTAAACAGGCAAAACGCCCGGCTTTCATTTTTTCGTAATGTAAATCCTTTTATCTAATCCAAATCTTTTATTCATTTAAAATTTTATATAATAAAATATAATAAAATATATTTTATTATGTATCCAATAATTATCCAACTGGAGCTGATTTTGACAACCGAGTTTTTATCGTTTGTGATAACGGACGTAATTAATAATTAATTAATTGGCATAGGCAAATTCTGACTTTTTTTTCATTGTAATATTATTATATATTATAATTTTGTAAAGATATAAATTATAAAAAATTATATTATATAATTAAATGGACAAAGTCCCAATAAATAATTAAATTTAGATTTAGACTTAATAAGATTTTATCTAAATTTGAAGGCTTTCGATATATTTTGAAAAGGTTTAGATAATTTTATGGCTCTGTTTGGTAATTTATTGATAGTTGATTATAGTAATCAATTTGATCAACCCGTTCCATTAATTGTTTATTTAAAATGATTTTTATTGATAAGTATTTATTTGTTTATAATATTTTAGTCTTTATTGAATGAAATTATTGAAATAAAACACTATTACTAAGGAATAAAATATCCATTATGAAAATTATTAAAATTTTAAATAAACAAAGTTCTTAAGTTTTTATTTATGCAAGTATTTATTATTTAAATAAATATCTATTATGGAAATTAATTAGTGAGTAATTTTTTAGTAAACATGGTCAGACATGTCATTCCACATATCTCATTCTTAATCACTATGAAAAATTTGTGCATCCATGCTTTTTGTTTTTGGAAGTTTTAGCTCAACACACTCTTGTAAATCTCCATCACCAAACACTACAATTAGAGGATTTGACTACTCAATCCTCAATTGATGCCTAAATCAACTAAAAAAGACTCAAAACTTTGTTTGTTAAACACCCCCGAAGTATATATGATAGTAAAAGAAATGTTCAAATATAAAATTATTAAATGTTAATAAAATAATATTTATTTCAAAAAAAATTTAAAATAAGGGTGATTGTATACACTAGGGGTCAAATCAGAAAAATTTTTTGGGGCCAAAATTAAATTATATATATTTTAAAGTTAAAATTTAATTTTACCATTTTAATAGTCTATATTTTTATATTTTTAAAGAACTAATTTAAAATTTTATAATTTGTAAAAGGTCACCAAAAGTTAAATTTCCCATTTTAAGGAGTGAGACTCCTACTAACCCCCTAGCATTACCGCTATTAAAAGTTTAGACAAAATTCACAACTCATATTTTGATTCTATCTGAATTTATAAATATAATTCAATTCATTAACACTTCTAATCGAATTTTAAATGCTAGGAAGATTATCATTTCTGGTATTAAATTGAAGTTTTATTCTAAGCTTATTAGAATATAATGAAATGCTATATTCATAAAACATGTATATATGTACGTGTATTAATCCAACAAAGCAAGGATAGATCTACGATGGCGAGTGCTTAGCTGTTCTTAAAATGAAAATTTTTCATTTAAATTTTTTATAATTTATAAAATTTTAAATTAATAATAATAAAATTATATTTTAATATATTAAAATAATAAAATTATATTTTAACATTTTAAATTTTATAAAAATATAAACTATTAAAATAATAAAATTATATTTTAATATAATAAAATATATAATTTAATTCCGTCCAGAAAATTTTGTAACTCCACAAACCAAGCACGAGTAAAATAATAAAACATTTTGAAATTAAATTTTCGATTCATACTAATCTCTTATAGAAAGAGCACGTGTATTAATATTTTGAAAAATTAATGAAAATGATTGGCTTCCCAAACATGAACACAGGCTTGTAGTGTTTTCTTTTGACTTGAAAAAAGTGAAAGAGTGACACCTAATTAGTACCTGTCTTTAGTCTTTAGTACAATGCACGTGTTTGAAAATTAAAGCAAAAAACAATAATTCCAGTTGTTTTTTCTAAGAAAAAAATTGCATTTTATTAAGTTGAATAATTCCCCGACCAACCTCTTTCAAAAAAGAAATAGAATACAAAAATTTCTAAAATAACCGTTTAAATTGAAGCACTCTCGACTTGAGACATTCAACTCGTTATGAACAAATGTGAAGTGAATTCGAACTAATTGTTTAATACAACGACCGATATTAATGAAGAGATTCCACAAAGATCACGACCTAGAATTCATTTTCAGCATCTACTCCAAAGCAACGCACGAACCAGATTCAATAATAAAAGGGACTTTCACATGCTATTACTTCTGCCATTTCCAATCCAACGGCATTAATCGGCCAACATCCCACCACATCCAGCTTCGTCCTCCTTAGCAACACCTACCACGTTGAACTCCTCCCACCTGTGGGAGGTGGAGTCCAATGAATAACTAAAGCATTGGCTTTACTTCTCGAAGGGCTGCATTTCGCAAGGCAAAACCACCATGAACCCTCCAGAAATTGAATGTCATCATGAATCGCCCTTGCCCACATCAGAGATTGCATTTTGGAATGAAACAACAACTTATCAAGTGACATCAATGTTTTGTTGAACATAACACTTTATCGTTTTAATTTATGAATTTTTAGATTTTAATTTTAAATCTCATCAAGTGTAATTTTAGTCTAATTTTATTCCGATGAATTACAAATTTGAATTCAGTTTGTGATTGTAATGATTGATATTGATATATACCTATGAAATATAATTGTAATATTTTGTAACTTTAAAAGATTTTATACCTAAATTTGAATTTTAGGATCTTATATGTATTTTGACAAGTTGGTGTACAATGCTACATAAACAAACTCGATTGTCTTTCTTTTCATCAATTTTAGATAAACTTTGTAATTTTGACATGAGATAAAGAAAAATAGGTCTTAAATTTTCAAGAAGTTTTGAATCAGGTTAGTTTTTTTAGTAAGTCCTCTATATTTTTATTATACCTAAAAATCATTTTATGTTGTGATTTGTTTTTAAATTAGTCCTTGTTTTATACAACAGGTTGAATTATGTAAGGGTTTATCTAGGTGTAAATTAGGTTAGCAGCTTATTTGAGAACGTATTAAAGATTCATGCAATTGGTTTTGATAAAAATTAAACATTAAGGATATTAAAATTTTGTATGATTTGAATCTCGCCACTTGTTGAAGAAATAAATTTAGTAATAAAATATAACTGGGGTTGCAATCAAGGGTGTACGAACCATGCCGCACAAGTAGAATTTATATAGAACTATACTTGTTCTATTTGACATTGATTAGAATAGGGTTTTTCAACCTTTAAATAATAGATGTAATTGAAACTCCTCTTATATCATTCAGTTTTCAAAATTAGTGACTTTCTCCTCCTTTGCCCATAGTTTTTTTCGTGAAAGGGTTTCCACATAAAATCCGCGTGTTTTATTTTTCCTTTTCTTATTGCTTTGCAATCATTCTATTGCTATTATTGACTTCTATTATAACAAAGGACATTTATCTTTATAGTAAAATTAGAAATTCTTATTTTTTCATTGATAACGTTCATAAATTTATTATTATTTTAAGGGGAAAAAAGAAGAAGAGTAAGGTACAACATAGAAATCCAACCAGATACATTTGCATTTAGTAATGTTGTCGTTTGAACCATAGTTTTGTTTACACATTATTAGTGATAGATCACGAAAAGTCACACTCTGAGGATGATAAAATCGGTTCAAATGCTCTCAGATTCTTACAAGATAAATGTGTTTAGGAGACGAAGCTTATGCTTCAAGAAATCTATTTGTTGGAAAAATTGTTGTCGAAACCATTTTTGTTTGAAAGGAAAAAAAACCGGGGATCGACTTTTAAAACCGAGTGTGGAGTCGCCACCAACCTTTTGTTTAGGTGTGATTGGATCACCTAATAAAACATTTAAAACCATTCTGGTCCACAAAATTTAAAAATGGGTTCGGGAGCCGGTTACGTATGAGGAAGGGCGAGCACCCTCATTACGCCCAAAAATTGATACCAAATTGATCCGATGCTATCCTTTTATCAAAGATTTTAAGAAAAAAGATCTTTCAAAGCATGATTCTTTACAATGTGTGAATAGTTCAAGTTAACTGTCAGAATTCTCTCGTTTCAAAGATATGCAGCATCATACCCAGCACGATTGGATACGATCCTTTATACCTTCAAGAATACGATCGATTTTTGACTTTCAAGAAACTCGTACACTAACATTATAGAAGGTTATCCAAATATTTAGTTCACCGAAAAAATCATACCCAGCACGATTGAGCACGATTTCTCGAATTCCCAAATATGGGATATTGCCTTATTTCATAATTTTTGAATACTAAGGAAAATTGAGAATTTGCTCAAACACTTTTATTTTTCTTGAAATATCAACGAAACAACTAATATCAACCAAAATATTGAAATTTGAATCACGATGCAACAAAAAAAAATCAAAGTTACAAACATGAATTACTATACGAAATATTATACAAGTAAACAAAAGAACAAATTGACATAATTTAAATAATAGTGCAAAAGGCTAATAATCAATATAAAACAATAATACATGAAATAACATGAAAACTAAAGCGACACATAGTACACAAAACAATTCGAAATAATTTGAAACTATTAACTATATGAAAACTTACAAAATGAATCAACACATGATTGGGTTTGAAAGGATGCACATATATAAAATAAAACTACGAACATGTGAATGAATATGAAAATAAATATTGTGAAAGAAGTAATTTGGAGCTAATAACATGCAAGAATATTTTAAAAACAAAACCTATATACTTTAAGGTGTTAATATACATACAATAATAAAAATCAATAAACAATATATAATGAAGATATAATACCATAACAAAGGATAAACAATATACATGAAAGATGAACAAACTAATATCCAATAAAACTATATGTATATGAAAGAATCTTAACTAACAAAGAAATAATAATATATATATTTTAAAGAATAAATTATGTATATAATAAATTTGAAAGGAAATACAAGTAGAAATTATATAAAATATCATAGACTTAAAATATAAATTATAAGATTAAATTAACTTTATATACGTAATATATTTTAACAACATAATTATATAAATAAATCTCTTTTAAAAAAAACTATTTATTCAAAATAACATGATCAAATATACACCAAGTATGTGAATAACAAACCAAAAATATATATAACAAAATATAGGAACAAGTTTAAAAGAAATCGTATGTATAAAATAATATAAAATTAATAATATACATGGAATAAAAACCTAGTACAAACAATGCATATATAAAAGGATAATAACATAGGAAAATATTTGGAACAAACAAAATATATATATATATATATAACACCCAAAATGGATTTAAATGAAACAAATAGTGTATATATATAGGTAAAATTGTAAAGAAAAATTATATGAACGTGTTCAAAAAAAGAATTCAAGTAAGTAATTTGACATAAAATGTATATATGTATATATAAATATCAATGTATGAGAATTAATATTGTATACATCTTTTAAATATAAATTTACATAAAGAAAATTTAAAATAACAATTTATATAGTAAAACAATTTAATAATATATAAATGAAAATTAACAACAAACTAAAACTAAAATGGAATTAAAAAAAGTTCAAAATAATATGTTAAAACAATAGATTTAAAATAATAATAATAATAATAATAATAATAATAATAATAATAATATAAATAACTAAATAAATAAATCCAAAGAATAAACCTGATTGAAATAAAATGAAATAAAAAATAAAATAAAAATTGGAAGAATAATTTTTAAATAGACAAATTATTAAAGCTAAGCTGAGGATTAAAATAATATGCGCCCAAATGATTGAGGACCAAAATAGAAAATACACCAAATATCAAAACATTGTGTTTAGGCACAGATTAAATTGCAATAACGCACAAATATCAGGGAAAATGTAAAAATAAATAAAACATAATTGAGGCCTAATTAGAGATCAGTGTAGGAGAGGAGGGACTATGTGCGCAAATACCCCTCAAAGACGTGAATCTGGTTGCATCTGGGTAGGGTCATCGTGTTTGTGCCTATATGGCACTGTTTTGTGCTCTTTATAAAGCAAAATTAAAAAACCTAAATCAGTCATCAGCCATTTAAAATCACAACTAAAACCTAGCCTCCATTTCCTCTTATTCGGCCGAATCTAAACCCCAGTCCCTTTGTTCTCCCTCAACTGTTCCCAAAATTCCATGATTCAAGCTCCAATCAACCTCCATGAACAGCGATCGGTTCATTCAAGCCTTGAAGGGTGTTTTTTAGCCTCAAGATCCCCTGAAACTTCGATTTCGACGAAGCAAAAGGGAACTCATGGCATCCTCGTAAGGTAAGACTTCGCTCTCTCCTTTTTTTATTTTCGAAATCAATGATGAAAGATAGAAGGAAATGAATCGCAAGAAAATTAAAAAGTATCAAGAAACTCGTATTGGAAATCACCTTTTTAATTTTTGATTGCTTTCTTTTTCAATATGCCTGCGTATTGCTGGGAAAAAGATCCCATTTACATTGTTTTCCTTCGGTTTTTATAGCTGAAAAAACAAAATAAATAAATAAATAAAAATACAAATTTCATCACTGTCATTTCCTGTTATTTGCTGTCCATTTGTGCTGCTGTTATTCTGTTTTACAGGTGTGCATGGCGTGGAGAGGAGGCTACGCACGCATGGAAGCTTCATCGCGTGTGAACGGTCGCTGGGGACTCTGCGAAAACTGCTGGCGTATGTTGCAGCACTAGGCAGTAGGTTAGGAATTGTTGTTTTGGGCCATGTATTTTGTTGGGTCTATTATTTTTGGTTGTTGGGCTATGGACATTGGACTTTATTATTTTGGTTTTGTTTTATTTTTTTTATTTAGTTTTTTTTGTTTTATTTTGGTGTAAGCCCGGCCACAAATTGGGTCTTACAATTGTAATTTATGGGAACTTTAAAGAATATTCTCAATAGGTAAAGGTAGAGAGTTGAATCATAAAATTATAGTTTCATATTCTACTCCATGAGACTTTTACAACAATATATCATATGCTCAAAAAGGTTGAGTGATGAATAAGAAATTGATGCTAAAAGCAAGCTACTTGGAAATATTTGTTGAGGAAAAGAAAAGTTTAGATCCCACATTGGTTAAATACCAAGTGTGAGATGTGTATATATATGATAACACACTTAAACAATGATTGAATGATTAAGTTTAGAATCTTACCTTGTACATAAGGATGCAAGTTTAAACTCATTTTTTATTTGATTCTAATCAAATTGATTTAATTATCCATTTAATTCAGATTTTTTCTCTTTATACATGGATATTTCCAAAATTCCTCCACTTTGAATTCCTAAAAAAGGTTAAGGCTTCTTCAGAATTTTTGCTCAATCTCACACCGAGATTATTTTCTCCCCAAAATTCTTTTCTTTTCCTCTCCATATTTTCCAATGTCCGGTGATAGAAAAAGGCATCGTTTGTTCGTTAATCACTGCAGAGGTGCTACTGCTTCAATCATCATGTTGTTGTATCTTGAGAGACATTCAACCAACATTTCTCCAAGTACCGTAGGAGCAGTTGAATTTGTCTTAAGGAAACTGTGTAAAATAGGCCTCAACATCTAGTAAAACTTGTTTTTTATTTTTGATTTCTACTTTTTGTTATGTTATTTATTACGTTTTTTTCATATCGATAATTCAAATATACATTATTCAATTTATTTTATTTTATATATATAAATAATTGTTTATTTATATTTATAAATTTTTGTTCGCTAATGTGTTTTTTCCAACACTATTAACACACAAAAAAAATTATAATAGAGTAAGGAAGAGCTTAAAGTAGCAAAAAAAGAGTAAAATGGACATGGAAAGAGCGGGGAAATACATGTGGTTATATGTCCCGTCACTCAATTTAAAAAAGTTACAAAATAGTCACGGGATTATTTGAAAGTTTTCATTCAAGTCATTGAATTATTCACAAGTTTTTATTTAAGTCGCTGAATTGCTAAATTTTTTTTAAGTCCAACTAGCAAACTCTAAGTGATGACTTGACGATCGATACAGTGGATTAGAACCCATTGACGAGTAAAAAAAACATATTTTATATCTAAGTCGATTTGACAGTCAGTGTAGGAGATCGGGAGAAAAAAAGTTACTTGGATTTTAGCTTGCAAATTTGTGACATCCACAGTTGTTTCATAAAAAAAAATTGAACTTTAGAAGAGAAAGGGAATGAGAACTTTCAAATATTTGTGCAGGTGGTACAAATAGAAAATGTCATACAATAGCGATCTTACCAACTCAATGATTTAAATGAAAACTTTCAAATAATTTAATAACCAATTTATAATATTTTAAAATTAAATGACCAAAATATAAATTTAGAATCTATTCTTAATAATATAAAATCAAATTGGATTTATACACATAATTTTATATAATTAATATTTTAATACGCAAAAATTCAAATCAATGGGATATAAATTTCTATGATTTATATAAATAAAATAAGAAACAAGACAACAAATTAATATATATATATATATATAAATCTGTTTAGATAATAAAGAACAACAAAAATCTTTTAAAATTATATTAAATTTGACAGATACATGATATCCATGTTAAGCTGTGATTGCCATGCAAAATCGATCGCAAATTGCATGTAAACGACGAAGGTGATTGGGTTGTTTTCAGTCGGTATTCTTTATTTATATTCACAATTATAGACTGATGTGATGTTTAATCAATAGAAAAGTTTATTAAAATTAAAACCCTAAATTTATGCTATAAAAATTATAAATTACAGTGAGTTTTTAAATTTTGTAAGTAAATTTGAGGGTGAAGTGAATATTTTTATTTACAAACGGTCAAGATAATATTTTAAAATTTTGGGATAAAGTTAAAAGTTTTGTATTAAAAATGTTTAAATTAAATTTTTAATTTTTAAAAGGGTTAAAATTGGTCAATTGAGTCTTAGCTTGATTGTCATGAGCATTGTTGTCAAAGTACGAGGACGTGAGTTCGAGTGGGTTGAAACGTATTATCCTTCTATTTATGGATAATTCTAGGCATTGTATAAAAAAAAACAGATATGATCAGAATCTATAATGAGATTGTTAAAAAAAGTACTTTAATTTAGTTATTTTAGTCCCTATGCTTTTAAATTTGAAAATTTTGGTATTCATTAAATGATAACTATAAAATTTATTAAATTAAATTTTGTTATTTCTAAAATTTAATGCGACAAACATATTATCATATGTGTGATGCTATGCCAGCTTATTATTTCTACATATTGCTAACTACAAATTAATTTAAGATTAATTATTGTCATTTGCGTCAAAATAAAATTTTCAAAATTTAAAAAGTATTAAGATTTAGAATGATCCAATTGGAGAATAAGAGCTAAATATACAACTGTACGCATAATATAAGATTAGTAATTGAAGTTAACCAAATGAAATTAATTGCTACTGTTTGAGTTAAGACTAAAAATTTAAAATTCGAAAAGTATAGAGACTAAAATTTATCAAATTAGTTAATAAGATAAAATAAAAATAAAAAGAGAAGGCTACCCTTTGTTCCATTTATTATAAAATTCAGTGACAACTTAAACAGATCAGTCAATTTTGTATATATATAATACCTTATATCTAAATAAGATTATTTTAATCTTGAAAATGGTGTAATTTTTATCAGCTAAGCTGGTAAAAACATACATACATACATACATAAGTGGTTCAGTACTCATTAACTTTAGAACAAACTTTGCGGATTTCTCCCATAGTTCCAGTCTTCACTTCAATGTTGCTCATCTTCACCATGGATTTCCCAAACTCAACGTTGAAGCTTAATCCAAGCGACCCTCTAACCTCCAAGAAACGTTGCACAAACGTCTTGGTCAAAACGTCAGTCCATAATCTTTGATCGGATTCAAGTATTCCCTTGCCCTCCCTCAACTTTGCAAAGAAAGAAGTGTCGAATCTGTCAGCGCTGCCAGTGTCGAGTGCGATCTGCCGTGACCCGTCACGGTTCTGAGGGCAAAGTGCTTGAAGGTGGGAAACGAATGCGGGATTTATCGAAGGATCGGCTCCTGTTGAAGTGAAGTTGTAAAGCCTGTAGCTGAAGACTTCGCAGGCAGTGGTACCGATTGTGTGTGCTCCTAATAACAGATTAACTATTAGTAACCAAAATTGAGTATCTACGGTAGCGTTGGGTAAATCGAACCTGATTGTAATAAAATGTTTACCAACAAGGGTGACAAGATCTCGAGTATTGAGACCCTTTGCTGCAAATTTTTGCTTTAGCACATCTACAGTATCCTGGAAGCCTGGCATATTGCCATCAGTATCAGATGCTTTTGAGACTGTTCCATCTCTACGCCCTGTAGGAACTGCCCAACTAGTTCCCTTAGTCTGTAAAAATGACACGAATTCAAACGACGACATTCTCACCGACTACCCAAAAGAATCGTAAAATATATATAATTACCAGAACTACGGAATCGCGAGCAGCAAGGGCGAGGATATCGGCGCACGAAACAACTCCGGGGCATTCACATTCGAGTTGAAACTTGGCATCATCGATGACTTTGTATCCTTTCAAGAACTGGCTTGCCGGTGCAGTTTTCTCAGCATTAGGCCCATCAATAAGGATGGAAGCATCGCATCCTCGTACGAAGCAGTCATGGAAGTGCATACGGAGCAATCCGGGAGCTATAGTCGGATCCAACTTGAAATGAGATTTGACGGTCGACTTCACGATGGACTCAGCTCGAGGACATGTGCTCGAGTAGAACCCGACTCGAGTGCTATGGCCTCTCACCGAGCTGGCAGCTATGGCTAGCAATAGGGTAAATAAGAAGACTGTTTGATTGAAACAATTGCCCTCCATTGTTGTAAATTAAGCAAAAGAAATAGAAGAATTAAGGGACAGTGTTCTAAACAAGGCTTGCGAATTGTGTTTGTGGATTGGCAATTGTGAAAGCAGTATTTATAGGCATAAGAAAAAGGCAAAACCATATACACATACATATATATATATCAACTTGCATGCATCATGCATGCTCTTTGTTTGATGCATGCTCCGTGTTTGATGCATGCTCCTTGTTTCTTACAATTAGAACAAAGTCATCGTCAACCAAATACTGTGCTACTAATTTTATTCATTAGTAAAGGCCTTGCTCTACAATATCTATACAACTATATATGAATGGAATATTAGATTTATAGTTATTTGGTATTAATTCACGGGTTATCGAAAATGAAGAAAAGGTTATCAAGGAACTTGTGCGAATTGAAGATGATAGGTTTAATATGAATCTTGGAGGATGTCCAGTACAGCTTTCTTTAGCGATTTGTCTTGGACTTTCATTGCTTAGGGTTAATACGAAGGTGTAGCTCAACTCAATAATTAAACTTAGGGTTAATAATATATATTAAAGGAAATAATATAATTTAACAATATAAAAATATAAAAAGCTCAATAAGACTCGCAAGTTCAAATCAAGTATTACAAAGTTCGAATTCGACTTGAATGATAGTTTAAGCTGCTTGAGCTCGAGCTTGGCTCGATAATTACCAAACCGAATTTAAACTTTTTCAAATCGCTTGTGAACACCAAATTCTCATTTACATCCCTAATCCTCATGTACTATCAATTTAAACTAGCTAAGAGGAACATTCAAATGTCCAAATTGAGACTAGAAAACAAATTCAAGTTAAGAAGGATTAATATACGATAGCATTGATATATAATTCTATGTCATATAAAAATTATATGTAATTTTATACATTATTGGTGAATTATCATTACAATAACGAGATAGGGAGAAGAGGGATAAAAAAGTTTAAATTTGTGTCGCCTAAATATTAGACAAAAATTTTAACCAGTGCTTTAACCAAGTTTCGACTATGATGTCATTTTATTAAAAATAAAATTAATTGGATTTAGTTTTATAATGCGACATCATTAGAAATAAAGCTAACTGAAATTAGTTTTTAATTACTATTTGTAACGGATTTGGAGTAAATATAGATATTAGTTCTCAAATATTCATTATCCGAATTCGCTTTATTTTTGTAAATAATAAAACTAATTCCGATAGTTAGATAACGTGCTTAATTGACATAGTTTTAGAATTTATTTTAATTAATTTTGATATGAATTTTGTTAATTTTATATTTTATTAGTCATTTTCCATGTAGATACGGTAATTGTCCATTAATGTGTGAGAAAACAAGTTGAAGTGTGGGTTGCATGGAACATTTGACAAAGATATTTGTTTAAAAGACGAATTAGAATTAAAGTATATTTATCAGTGGGAGTAAGAAAAACTTTCTTAAATTTCTTTATTTTATACTTTGAATTTATTTTTAGGGTTTGTTTTATTTAGCATTAAAATAAAGGGAGGCATGACTCGTGAGACTCCCATAATTTGAGGTTTAGGTTATTATTATTTTGATAAATATTTAAATTACATACAATTTTGATCTAACTTGTAATGTCATTCATGAACTTTGGTATTGTACGATTATATAAATAAAATTTTAATTTTATTTAATTTTTACAAATCACTAACAATATTGTTAAATTAGCATCGTTTTACGTTGATCTATTGCATACACAAACAATTATATTACTCAATATAAAAATAAATGTATATATTAATTTTCTTTAAATGTGTATAATTAAATTAAAATCAAAGTTTTATGTATATATATAAACCACAGTTCAATTTTCATTTATATAATTACACCAGATCAAAATTTATATATTAAATTACATATTGGACCAAAATTAATGTATAATTTTAGTATTTACCCTTTATTATTATTAATAACGCTTGAATTAGGAGGGGAGTCGCCCTGACCAATCGTCATTACTATTGTTTAGTTTTTTCTATTTTATTTTGATTAAAACTTTTCAATTATTTTGTTTTCTTGTGGTTTAAATTATGAGTAGTTAAAATTTTATTCTACCTTTTAAGTCGATATTTTATTTGGTATTTGAATTGTGAGGTTTTGAAATTGCATTTATACTCTCCACTTTGGTATTCGTTAATTTTTCTGATTTAAGAGATAGACTCAGTCATATTACAACTTTATTTTAGCATCAAATCAAAAAGGGGGACCTCAATTCAATGTTGGACAGCATACAATTAGTGAATCAATACGATTAGTAATTGTTGCATTCGGTCTACCAAAAAATAAATTGATGTGACCAATTAAGTAAGTTATTGGATCCGTCAGGGGAGTTAACGATTAAATTTAAACAACCCGTGCTGTTGTGGCCATTGATTTGAGCTATGTCTTTCTAGTTTGCAAGGCTACCAAGGAAATAAATTGTGGAAGCTAATTTTAAAGTTATTTTCTTGTTAAGAGTTAATTGCTGGATTATTCACTTGTTAAGGGTTAATTGACGGGATATTCCCACAATTAATTAACATATGGAATGCTGGTGATTTGAGGATGTTCCTCAATTATTATAATTGATTTATCAATTAGAAGAGAAAATCTATTGTTCAAGATCAGATCAAAGCTGGTGGCAAAATTGCGCCTGAAATTGGAGTTTCTGTCTTATTGATTTATTCAAATTTAATTTTGTGATGCTTGTTTTTGTTGCGTTTTATTTTTATTTAATTTCTATTATTTATTTTATCAGTGTTATATCAATTAAGTCTTTTTGTCAATTTAGGCTTTGAATATAATGTAAAAGCATATTTAAAACACATGGATAAAATTGTAAACATGTATGTACCCTATCACATGAACAACTTGAATTTGACATGTTAAATAAATAGAAGTAGTATGATCGATTAAATTTAGGAGAGTTATTTCTTTTTTAACATGTAAAATCCAAGTGTCTATTGTACGGATGCACATATGTTTACAATTTGATCCACATGTTTACATCAAATGTGAGCTTACGTGTAGCACTTAAGCTAATGACTTCATTAATGGAAGGATCAAATTGATATAATATTTAATACTTTGAGGACTCTATTAAAATATTTCAAAATCTAAAAATACATTTAGAATCTAAGCCATAGTATGAGGATAAGAGGAACCAAAGAAAATGATTGTAACCAAAGCCAAGAGCGAAACAAGAAATTGTTTTGGGGGCAGAAATGCATAAAACCTTTGGGAGTAAATGCAAGTTTATGATTATACTAATTTATAATTTCCTAAAAGTTAAAGAGATTAATAAATAAAATTCCATTTTTGGGGGCCAAGGCTACTGCCTTCACCCCTTATTGAAGCACTCTCCTCTAATGAATGGACTCTCTTTGGAATGATAGTCCATACAGTAGCGAAGGAGTTCTTGAATTATTAATTACATGTCCTCGTTGTTATATTGATAATTCCATAATAGTATTTTCTTTAGGAATGATAAATATTCCAAAAATGCAAAACATATAGAATTAAAATAATTTGTTGTTAAAGAAGAAATCTCATGTTTCCAAATTTGTTAATTAAAGTTATATAAAAAAGCAGTAAAAGAATAAGTACATAAAATGGGTTTTGATTGTATCGATAGATGATAATTTATGATGATGTGACATCTTTTATATAATGTTTGATAGTTAAATTAACGAAAAGAATTAATTGACATAATATTAATATTTTAAATTTTAATTAAAATATTTTAAAATTTAAATTATAGTTTGAATAACAATTAACAGACTTTTCCTATTAAAAGGACAACAACGTATAATTTAAAAAAATGTCATTCACAATATTTGGTTTTTTTGGTGTCAAAAATGGAAGTGATCAAAAAGTTGGATGATCAAAATAAAAGTGTAAATATAATATAGTGTGTATAGTTAACCGTCTTTAGAGATTTAACAGTTGAGTGACCAAAATGAAAGCGTCTTAAAAATTAAGTGATGAAATTACAAAGATTTCATTTTAAGTAATCAAAATAAAACCACTCTAAAAATTGAGTGACCAACTAGAAAATTTACCCATAAATTTAAGCCCCTCTTTTTTTTACATCCAAATCTTTTTCTTTTCTTTTCTTTTCTTTTTTTTTAACTAATACCATAAGAGAGTTAACCTATGTTGACAATGTCGAAAGTACAACTAAGCTTATCACTATCAAGAATCTCAATTAATTCTAAAAGAGCTGTTGCCGGAATTTGTACCCCTTCCAAATCAGTCGAAACCATTTTAGAAATTCGATCAACAGCATGATTAGCTTCTCTAATAATATAACGTAGCACCCAATAATCTTTATCTTGAAGTTATCTCTGAAGCATAAATTTAATTAATTCATTTATTAGTCAAAAAACAAAAATATTACGGAGAAAATAGATTAACCTTAAAATAACAATGATTAATTATTATTTATTTTAATTAATTTGGGTTGATTTTTTATTGGAATGTTAATTTGGGCCATAAAAATCTAAACAAACCGAATTGGAGAATTGGCCCATTTTCTTGTAACCTGATCATATATATTTTCCTATCAAATTCTCCATTATTTTCAATCTCCCATTTCTCTGCAATTTCACGTTTTGGAAGCAGCTGCACTGCAATGGCTGCACCCAGTTGCGGTAAGAGCTTTTTATTTATTTCTTTATCTCTGACCTACTGTTGCTTTATTTGATTTTATACTACATACGGAGTGTTTGCTTGTAAATAAGTATTGGGTCTTTAGAAATTTAGCTTTATTATGTAGTAGTAAACAGATGGGGTTTAGTCTTTTTACTCAGATTCTGAGAAATTTTGTTTAATAGCTTTCTTGAGGATCCTATGATTTAAGCACCGGAGATTCTTCATCTTTTGGGTACATTGATACAAGGTTAAAATATGGTATAGGTTCTGTACTTTTCATAGATTTGAAAATTAGTCCTTATACTTTCTTTTCAGATTCAAAATTTAGGTGCAATTGTTAACACTGTTATTTTGTTTGGTTAATGGTTGAACTTGAATTTTGAAATCTGAAAATTAGAAGGATTAAATTCTAAATTTATAAAGAGTACAGAGACCTGTGATAAATTATAACCCTGATACAAATTTCTATTGATGATGAGTATGTCTGTGTATACATATTGAGGTTTATTTTGTTGGTTGTTTTACATGAAATTACACTTCTGAAAATAATAGCAAAAACAACCCAAAACAAGTAACCATCTCATTTTACTGAAAGTTATTTCACTAGAAAAGTTTTGTTCAAATCCGCTCGTGTTTCGAACATTTTGTGTTAAAGAAAAACTGGTATTCAATTTTGTTTATGTTCAAACTCCTGTTGTTTAGTAGAATAACTCATGTTTGGAACAACTCGTGTTTAGAACACTCTTTGTCAAGGTGTTTAGAACACTCTTTGTCAAGACTATCTCCTTCACATTATGTGTCATTCACGTAACTTTCACGGAAAAGCACCACACCGAAAAATCTTCTATAGAAGACATTTATTGGTGCTTCCTCTCTTTATCAAAGAATCTTCTACATGGTACACGATAATGCATGATCAACTCCTAGTATAGGAGTACATTTGCTGTTTTATAATAACGTAGTTCTATTTCCTTGTGTGGATCATGCCTATATATTTGACTTTTAAAAGTTTTTCTATGTGTTTGGACCTTTTTAGACGGTCATATCTCTATAGTTATATCCATATATTTGTTAGACACGAATACTTCAAACAATATAAAAAGCTCAAACAACTTTCTTTAAGCACATTTGGGGCAAAAACAATGAAATTCAATGCCCCAATGTTGTTTAGGGTGGAAAAACCAAAACAGCTGACTAATTTATGAACCAATATGGTTAATTCTTTTGATGTTTTTGTTGCTTGTTATCTTTTTAGCCCCTGAAGCATAATAGCTAATAGAAAATGATATGTAACAGAGACAACTGGAAATGGGATACCAACAGGAGATAAACTCATATTGAGGGGCTTGAAATTTCATGGTTTCCATGGGGTAAAGTCTGAAGAAAAAAAACTGGGTCAGAAGTTCTTGGTTGATGTAGATGCCTGGATGGATCTTCGGAGTGCCGGTAGATCCGACCTTTTATCCGATACCATTAGCTACACTGATATTTACCGGTGAGTAACCGAAGATGTTTAAAAACATTGCATGAACCTTTTAGCTTATGTTTTAATTTGATAATTTGATTTTTGGCTACTTACATAATAGTATAGTGAAGGAAGTTGTGGAAGGGCAATCTCGTGATCTTTTGGAATCGGTGGCTCAAATGATTGCATCAAAAATCTTTACAAATCACTCTCAAATATGGGCTGTTAGAGTGAAAGTTGGTAAGCCTCATGTTGCTGTTCACGGTTCTCTTGACTACCTTGGCGTTGAGATTATAAGATATAGAAGCATTGATGCTTCTAATTGACCATCATATATGTATATATAGACACACATGCATGTATGTATGCTTGCACATATGTATGTATGAATGAGGGTATGTACGAATATATCGTCTTCATCGATGCCTGGTATGGTCTGGCCCGGCTCTCGGGTTTTTCGGTCACTAGATCTTGACAATTGGTGTATTTGTATATTTTTTTTATATTATAAAGTTTGATGTGCTAATAATTTTGTGTTGTGGATTTTTGCCATATTCTTGTCATTTTTTTCACGTCTTAATGGAACATGTTTGCCATCTCTATCAGTCACTCGCTAATAAACTTGATAATGAGCTGGATTGGTTTCAGGTCGATGTAAAATTCAGGCCCATTATCTAGCTCCAATTTATCATGGTTCAAAAAATGAGTTTAAATTTCTACTCACGCCTGGTTCAAACAAAAAATACTAAATCCGAACTTGACTCGATTTGCTTGTATTAAATTTTTTTAGATTATTTTTTATATAAAAATAAATTTTAAAAATATAATAAATTAAATACACTAAAAATATTAAAATAAATGTTTCTGAACAAATTTAAAATACTAAAATAATACTAAGATAGTTGCAACTTAATTTATAATAAAACAAGAGTTATACAATATTCAAACAATAACAATAAAATAATAACAATATAATAACGAGTGGTAGTAAAACAGCAGCAAAATGGTAGCAAAGCAGTTTATTTGGGCTAGGTTGGGTTAAGTTCGGGCAAAAAATTTTACACGAGGCTCAACTCGTTTAAAAAATGGGTCTTATTTTTTGTTTAAATCCATTTTTCGGACTTATATTTTTGTCTAAATTCTTACACATTTTGAGTTAACCTTCAAATTTGGATGAATGACTCAACCATTATGAGTTTTACTCACTAACCTTCCCACGAAAAAGATCTCAAGTGAACAAGGGTTAAGGGTTAAAAGTCAAGGATATATTTATCAAATGTGTCGTAAAGGAACCCAGTTAGATTAAATGGCGAAAGAAATGGGCCACAAGTTTAAAGTCCTTAGATGCAGTTTTTTATACAATGTTATAAGAATTCAATAACTGATTGAATTGATTAAATTATTTATTTTTATTTTTATTTAATTCAATAATAATTAAGCGAAAAATTTATAAAAATTATAAAAAAATTATAGAAAAATCATAACTAGTAGAATCAAGTTCCTCAAAAGAAAAAGAAAATGTATAAGAAATAATTGTGCAATTTAACCTAATTTTTTATTATCTAAAATGATGATATAACATCTCACATCAGCTTTTTGTTTTGTTGTTAATGAAATTTAATGGTTAAATGATTAAAATGTAATATTAGTAATCATATTGTAACTTTTAATAACATTAGTGATTATATTGTAAATTTTAAAATTTGGTATTCAAAATATACTTTAAACTATATATAAGTGATTAAATTTGTAATTTACCCATTTTAAAACAGCAATTTTGAATATGATTTGGGATAAAAATGGTACTGAATATAAAAGGTAAAAAGCATTGCCGGTGCAAAAGAAATCCTTATACTATTGAACAAGAAAGAGGGCAATGAGCCTCTCTCTCCTTCAAGGCTATTCTTCAGCCGAAGATGAAGAACCGGCTGAGCCCGACCATATTCATTATGGCGACTCTTCTGACGACGACGACGACGACTACGGCGGCGGCGGTGGTATTAAAAACCATTCCGCCGCTCCCAAGCGATATGACTCCTTCGTCTTTGATTTCCCCGATCCCTCCCGTAAATCCGATCTTCCTTCTGCATTCGACGCTTTTTCGCAGGTATAAAACTTATTTTTTGGGCCCGTAATCTCTTGGCAAATAAAACCTTTGCTAATAATGTGGAGGAAAATTTTGAATTTTGAAGAAAAAGTAAGATCGAGATTTTTGTCAAATAAAATTAAAAGCTTTTTTAGTTGTAGTATTTCTTTCTCACCAACTGAAATTAGGTTTAAAATGCTCTCTCTTTTTTTTTTCTTTTTTTTTCCTTTTCTATGTTACTGAAGTGGTGAAATTGATAGTGATGGAATTAGGGTTTTTCTAATTTTGTTAGTGTACTTGTTCTCTTGTTGGTTTCTGGAGGTTTCAGGGCCACCAGAGTTTTTAAACCATGCGGTTGATGAACCGATTTCAGCAGGTGATGCTGCCCAACAGCAAGGAAGGCGCAGTGACCGGAAGGATTTCAAAGATAAGAAGGATATGCCTTCTGGTATTTTTCAATCTATTCCCCTTTTCAAAGTTTATTTACAAATCTCTACTTAAGATATGGGCTCAAATGGTTTACAATTATTGTGTTTATTTTGTCAACTGAGGGCTTTTTGAACTTCAATTGATTATGATATGTATTTTAATTAAAAATGGTGGAAAAGGAAGTTTGTAACAAGTTAGAACCTTGAGAGTAGAAAAGCAAAGTTTCCTATTAGATCTTTCTCCTTTGGTGCCTGTGGTTGGCTTCAGGATTTTGATTAATTGAAATGTTCGATTAAAGTTGATGCTACATTTTGACAGTTCTGGCGTGGAACAAGGTCGATGGATTAATTTGTTGGGTTTTCCAATGCTCAATTCTGTTCGTTAGCCTCTACTGTAGATATTACTTTTTGTTCTTGTAACTTTAAGTGATGCTTCTTTAAGAAATTTGAAGTTTAAACCATACTCTTCTCTAGGCTATATTGTTGAAGGCACTTTGCATCTGGTTGTTCATTTGTCTTCAAAATTTTACATTAAGATTCCTTTGCCGTCGTCATATGTTGATTGGTCTTAAGGGTTAATCAACCTATCTCTAACCTAATTATCATTTCCGTTGCCATTGTTTAAAGGTGCTGTGGTAGAAGCAAAAGCTCAGCTTGTTGGAATCCATGAGCGAGTAAGAAGTGATATTGAGGGTAGCAAGCCTCCTGTTTCAGCAGTTCCAAGCACCAAACAGGATGGAGCAAAGAGGGTCGCATCTGCAACAAATCCAAATGCAGAAGATGCTGCAGAGCTCTTGAGGTACATCGTAATTGTTTTCAGCATAAATCCAGACTGGTGTTTTACTGTTGTTTTCTTTCTTGTACCCCACATTGAGCAGTAGTTTATTGAGTCTAACATGAGATGCACTGATAAAGAGTTCTTTCCATATAAATTTTGTCGGCATTTCATCTTAGCCTATCGTTGTTATGTTTATAGGATGTGCCTACAATGTGGAATACCAAAGACATACTCCAGTGCTAGAGGAATGGTCTGTCCGGTGTGTGGAGATCGTCCTCTTGCAGATGCCGATAAAGACTCCAAGAAAAAGGGGTCAACTATCAAAGACAAAGAGAAAAGTAAGAGAATGAAGGGTCAGTCATCTCATGCAACCTGGAAGAGTGAAACAGAGATGCAGCTCAGGCAACAATTTGACTAGTTGGATTTTCCAGAAAATGTTGGTGTTTTAGAGTTTACCGGATTATGCAACCGATATAGTTCATGAACACCATCAGTTGGTAGGGAACGTTGAATTTGTCGATGAATTGTGTTGTAGGTATATTGAGCTTTGTACCGAAATGTGATGTACCATAGCTAACTTGTTTTTGTTTAAATTATATACTGTGTTTTACTTGTTTTTCGCAGTTGAGCTGAGATCTAACAATGTTTCGACCAGGGCTTTGGTTCTTTCTATAGTGGTTTTGGTCGGGTTGTTGCTTAATGTTTTGGTCAGCTTTTTCTTTGGTGGTTTTTTTTATATGTTTTCAACAACTTTGTGCCTTGCAAGTCAGAAGTGGAGAAGAGGCGCTTAATATATATATTTTTTAACAATCTCGTAATAAGTTTTGATCATATTTAATTTTTTTACACAATATTTAGAATTACTTATAGTTTTACTGACAGTAATATTTGTGCCAATAGGGTTAAGATTCAATTAACTACAAAGCTTAATATTAAATCTAAGATTTTGTATATTATAGTTAAGACTCAACTGACTACGAAGCTTTTCTAATATACGAAATCAAATGTCTATACGAAATCAAATCTCTATGCATTTTGAGTTAATGATTATTAAGTTTGCATTGAAATTGATTAATTGGTTTGCTTATTTTTAAATAGCTTAGCTATATTAAGGTACTATTGTGCATTTAAGTGGTGACAACAATTATATTAGTGTTTTGCCTTATGATTATGAGGTTATTTTATCATTATTTTTTGTTTCAAAAGTAGTTTTTAATCCCAAAAAAATGTAAAATATCTGGTAAATTGCTTTCAAAATGTTTTTCACTCAAATGCTGGAAATTTATGCATTTTAGCTTTTGATTTTGAGGTAAAATTATAGAAATACTTTTATATTAAAATTTTATAATTTTAAAAATATTCAATGTATCATTAATTTGATAAATAATCTAATAATTTATATTAATCA
Organism: Gossypium arboreum; assembly: GCF_025698485.1. Taxonomy (NCBI): domain Eukaryota; kingdom Viridiplantae; phylum Streptophyta; class Magnoliopsida; order Malvales; family Malvaceae; genus Gossypium; species Gossypium arboreum. Next base: position 117,313,381 of record NC_069073.1, read on the forward strand.
TTCAAGAGGTATTTAAATTTTTTATTTGATGTAAAATTTTATTAAATTATTTAAATATGATATAAATTATTTATTTTTAACTTTTTAATAGAATATCTGAAATAAATATTTTATTTTCCACCTTCAATTCAGGTGATGAAAGACATACACTAATCCGATCAATCTTATCCTCTATTCTTATTTACCTATTTTCTTGCTTTTTAAGGCACCAAATGAAAGCATCGATAAAATCGATCATATACTGCAATGCTTCTGATGGAGACATAGTTTGGATCAATGGAAATTGCATGTGTGTAATTGGGACACGTCTCATATGGAGGCCTTGGTTTCAGAAATACAGAGATCCTGAATAATGCACCTGTTAGCCAAACAAGCTTGGCCAATGTTCACAGAGCCTACAAGTTTAGCCCAACGAGTACTGTCGACACCACCACTTTTACAATGTGGAGAAGTGATCAACCTTCAGTGGAGTAACATTTAATTGAGCAACACCAGCCTTTAATGGAGAATGTTCAAATGCTTCAAAGAGAAATAGGCATCCACTGCATCAACAATCGGGATTAGATATAGAACAGGGTCAACTCAATGGCAGCTAAAAATAGGATCTATTCATTGTCACCAAAGAAAAAAAAAAACATTTTTACCACAGTTTTTTTAAAGCAAATCTAGATACTTAAAATTAACAAATCACTTTTTTTACCGTATTTTGCTATAGTATTTTTACTAATAACACTTTTCAAGCCACAACATCAAAGAACTAGTCCTACCTACATTTAATTTGTTTTAGGGTAAATTACATAAATGGTCACTCAATTATTAAAAATTTTCTTTTAAATTACCTAATTTTAAAAGTTACAAAATAATCACTTGACTTATTTTTATTTTTTTTAAGTCCTTAATAATTAGTTGATGTGGCTATAAATTGATAACTTGTTTTTTTTACATATATTTTAATACACAACATTTCCATTTCATATAATAATTAAAAAATTAACCCAAATACAAAAACACCCAATCCAAGCCATAACTCTTTCCCGACTTATAAATAGGAGAATAATGCAGTTCAGCGCACTCAAATCCCAATCATCTTATCAATCAAGCTAAAACTCAATCGGTATTAGATAGTTTCTTTTTAATTATTATATGATATGTAAATGATGTGTATTAAGAATAAAAATTAAAATAATAAGTCATTAAATTAACAGCTGCATCAGTCAACGTTAAAGTCGATTGACCTGCTAATAAAGTTTCTAATAATCGAGTGATTTACGCTTTATTTTATTAATACATCATTTTCATTAAAAAAAATTACATATCTCGTCAATGAGTAATATCATTTTTGTTTATATTATTTAACAATTAAGTTTTACCTTTATATCAAACATATTCTTAGACATCGAAGATAGTAAATACATCACGAAATATAATTACTAAATTTAAAATATATATTTTGTATCTAGTTCGAATCAGTGATTTTTTTATATAAAATGACTAACATATATTAATATATTAATGCTGTCATTATTGAAATCAAATTTTATTTTTATTTACCAAACATTCTTTTTAATTAAAAAAATTTAAAAATTTTAAAAATATTTTTAAATAGTGAATGAAGCCTATATTACATGAAAGTTTTAGCAATAGTTTTTTAAAATAAATTATAAAACTTAAATATTTTTAATTTTATTTAATTTTATATTTTAATTAAATTTGTGTATTTATATACTAATTCAATTAAACACATTATATAAAATAAAATATCTTAAAGCTTCGAATTGGGTTTTATAAACTTAAGATTTGAGTTTTAAAATAAAATTGTTAAAATTCGAAAATTGAAAAATCTATTACTATTTTTTCACTGAAAATCATTTTTTAGTCTTTGATTTCTCATCTTAATGCCGTTGAATGAGTTATAAAACTTGTGTCTTTGGGAAACGGGTAATTATGGATTAATAGTTTGGACTTTTCCATAGAATTGCTAGGATTTTGAGTGGAAATATGATAAATATTGAGATAACTTTTTTTAAAATCACAAAATCTTACTAGAAATATCCAAATATATTGGGTATGTAGTAAGAAATCATGTGATAAAGTAATATATTGTAATTCGTATTACATAATATATTACATGTTATGTAATAAATACAATAATGAATAATATATAGAAGATATTCGATTCATCGAGTATTACATTAATAATGTTACATTTTGAAATGAGATTATAATATTTAGATTTTAATATTTTTGTTGCCGTGTGAAATATATAGTGTCAAGATGTCATAATATAAATTTGATATCATTTCAACCTCTTTATTAGGTTATCTCAAATTCTGAATAAAATCTATTTTTTTTAACAAAATTATCTTTTGCCTTCATTTATTTGAATTTTAATGTTTGGCAAAACCACAAACTTGAAACTTGAATTTATTTGACTAATTCTTTTACTAAATTCTTTTATTAATCTTAAATGTCAAATCATTATTTGAGATTCAAACTTAGCAAGTTCTCAATTTTTTTTTGTTAAGTTAATTTCTAAACTTAAAATTATTCTCATATTGAGGCCTGTACTTGACGTTTATCCTCAAATTGGGACCAAAACAATTCAAGAATTAACTTGGACAAAAAACATATCACATCCTAATGTAAAAATAATTTTCAAGTTCAAGACTTGAACAAAAAAATTTCAAGCCCTAATATTGAAACAATTATCAGTTCAAAATCTAAGATGAAAATCTAAGATGAACACCCTGACTTGTGAATATTTACCACATTCAACTTTAGAAAATGATTCAACCCTTAATCTTAGTTACTAATTTACTTATATGGTGGTTTTAATTTCTAGAAATAAAATTCTCTTATTTATCTTAAATAAAATTATACTAGCTTACATTACCAAATAAAACTCAAATTACCACAAACATTAACAATTTTTAAAAAAAATGTATATGGTTCATAAAAAAACGGTGTTTTTATCGATTGAATCTTTAATTCAATTGGTATGAGCATTATTGTCAATATAGAAGGACGTAAATTCAAGTTTTATGAAACACATTATCCTCTTGTTCATAGGTTGAGAAAAACCTATGAATAACAACTCTAATTATTACCTCAAAAGGACAAATGTGATCAGAACTATAATAAAATTGTCAAAACAACAGAATTTCTAAACTTATTGGGTACCCCAAACTATAGAATTTGAAGTTTATATTATGAGTTTCGCTTATCTTTTAACATTAAAGGTAAACCAAAATCTTTAAAATAAATAATTATAAATTATATAAATAAACAAACCATCATATTTAGGTTCAATTGTTGTTAAATTGAATTCATACAAGGTGTAATAAAAAATTATCAAGTCAATATAAGTTTATGAAAGCCCAAGACTAAAAATGTTGGTGAACTTATAAAAACAAAAAAATTTATATCAGACAATTTAATAAAATCTACTTTTAAATAATTTTAAATTTCATCAACCAAACAAATGAAGAACACATTCCAACCAAATGAATTAAATAAAATAATCTTACATTCCACTCAGTAGTTTTTCATTCCCGAAATTTTATTACAAAACATAGTCTAAGCTTCGGCGAATCAGACGGACCAATATTGTAACAATTTTGATTATCTTTCTTAAGAGGAAGTGTTATTTTTGCAACTACTTTTTCTTTGGAGTATAAATTCCATACCATGATGTAATTTATAAAGGCTAAACTAATAAAAAAGCCTTAAACCTTATCATTTAATTTAGATAAAAACTCATATACTTTTTGTACATCTAACTAAGCCCTTAATCTTTTAACTTTCATTCTAATAAGTGCTTTAACTTATACCTAAATAAGGTCCTACAAATAAAAAAAACATAGCTTATTCAGGTGTAAATACATATGCATATACATATACAAGAACTTGTTTAAATAAAGCAGTATAACTTATGGGGCCTTTTTAGTATTATAGCCTATATAGTATAGCTTCATGTATAATCTTTCTTTTATATAATTCTTAAACCATAAACTCTCCCAATCCTTAAAGTGGAAGCTATTACATGAGTTTAAACTTACATCTTTCAAGATGTTACAGCAGCAACGATACCAATGAAGATAAAACTTAGTTGGCTATTTGTAATCTTAAAAGGGAAATTTATTATAATAAAAGAACAAAAAAAGAGAGAGAACGTGAAAATCCGGGAGATTAGTGACAGGAAGGCTGATTTGTGAAAACGCAAACCGGAAGTAGCTTATCAAAAACCGTTACAAGGATTTAATAACAACACAGACTAATAAAAGACCATGGGGTGTCTAAGATATAAAAAAAAAAGGGTCTAAAACAGGGAAGGAAACCTGCATCTTATGTGTCGGCTGGACTCACAACGACCACCATTATACATTATCATAAACAAATAGATTAAATTTTACAAAGATATTAATAAATTCCCAGTTACCTGCTGTTACTGTTTGTCGGCACTTTTTTATCTGAAACGGCATCAGTTTCTTCGTGACCAATGACTTTTTCAGGCATCACCAGAGGTGGATTCGTGATAGAGCCATGGATCTGTCATCCCAATCCATTAAAAAAATGAACTTTCTTCGAGTACATAGAAAGAACAACCATAGCCAATAAAGGAATGCTTACCTTGCCATGAGACTTCAACAATGCAGTATCAGTAACTGGCCTTTGAGATGGATCTGAAGGCCTGTGAAATAGTAGGTGTGCTATGGATCTATCTATAGGGTTTGTGTCAGTTTCCATATCCATAAACCCAGTGCACCTGGATATACCAAAACTTAGAATTAAGAATTGTTCGGAAGATCGAGTTAACTAAGAACAAAGATAAACGAAAGGAAAAGCAAAGTTAAATAGTCTTAGTACAGCCAAGCAGATTCTTACCAAGTTTGACTCTATAAGTTTCTTTCTTCATAAAATTTCATGTACATGAACCAGAGAGCTTGTAGCAATATGTTCAAGATTGAAATTTTCTATTAGATCCTAACTAAACTGATTACGTTTCCAGGTTCAATTCGTTACCAGTGCCTTTTTAACCGAGAGGTCAATAGTTCAAATTTCAAATTATCGGTGCCTTCACACAAGATAATTGGATTATCCATGGTCTCTAGGAAGCCAAAGCATTGAAATACTAAAATCATTTCTACCTGCTATAGTTTAACTAACAGTGACAATGATAAGTGCTAAGAAATCCTTCAAGTAATGAACACATACCTGTTTGTTTCTTCGGACGCTGATGAACCACTTCGATCATTACCATCACCGATGCCACTTTTTGTTTTTGTGCAATTATGCCTTTGTTCGGCACTCCTAGCCAAACGATACAGACTATCCCGTATGCACAGTTTTGTCCTGATATCCAGCTGAAGATTCAGAGTTTTAACTTAATCAATTACCATTTTTATGGATTACCAAAGAGAACACGCACATGCACAACATGAAAACACATGCAACTTGCACATAGAAAACCTTTCCATCTACTACACCTTTTCCATGACTTGTTGAAGCTGCCGAAAACTAGTTGCTTCCAGCGAGACTTCATCAAAAGGAGAAACTACACAAGAGCTCTCCCTTACATTTGAAGAATCTAGTTCTGCTGGATTTCCTACACTAACTCCTTCAACTTCACTATGACCTTCATCCTGTTCAGACATACAGACCTGCTTTTGAATAGTAACTGGATCACAGAATGCCATCCGAGTATCAGTTTTTGCTTGTTTGACATTCCTGTTATGTGGGATTTGTGTATCTTGTTGGCTATGTAGCTTTCCCCTCTTCTCATTTTTTGTAATAGCAGAAGCCTCAAACAAAGGACCATGAGAACTCTCTATCGAATGTACCTGATTTGATGCATAAGATGACTCGTTTTTTGAAGATGATTGGCCATTATTTTCAGATTTGGCACTAGAAACAGTTGGACAGATTGAAACTTGATCCAAAGAACCACTATAGCTGAGATGCATATAAGGAATATTTGTCTGTCTGTAATTCACAGAATCAGGTCCATCGTTTAGTTTGCTCCGCTGAACATCCAAGGAGGAGAAGAGTTGACAGGATGAATTGCTAAAGGGGTGCTTTGCATCTGCAAACTGCTTGATGTTATCATATTGGGTAAAAGAACCACCATTTTCCAGATGTTGATCTTTTCGTTCTCCTGATGCTCTATGTTGCTTTGAATGCTTTTCTTGTGGACTGATCTGTAATTTGGCAATGCAATAAAACAACATAATTAAAAGTCCACATGGCGACAATGCGTTAAGGAAAAATTATAACAATGATCCTTTCATTCTGAATCAGACAAAGAGTTGATCACGTTGATTGTTATCCAAATCAAATAGAACATACACTAGAAAAACAAAGTAATTCATGATGATAGAAGGAAACGTTTTCCTTTGGAGTGCCACAATAGTTATATTTCTACTCCTGACCTTAATTTATTCTAGCATTAAATTCATATTCAGAAAGGAAGAAGTGCCTAAAACATTTTTGAAGGATGACAGCTTCTAGGTGCTATAGACACGATAACTAAATATTCTAAAACAAAATGTGAAATTCAAAAGATCAGGAAGAAAGCAATCATATAGGAGCAAGAAAGATTTTTCTAACCTGCTCACTGGGTGTCGACCCATCCTTACTTTCAGATTCTTTATTGGGTACATGCACAGAAGACAAGTGAGCAAGACCAACATTATCACTGCTCATATTTACAGAAGTTATTTTTTCATTTAGAAATTCACTTTTCTTGATGGAGTCAACAGTTGCCAGACCTGCACTGGCTGACCTAGAAGTTGGGCACTCCTGTAAGCCATTCAGTTTAGCATCAGCCTTCAATGCACCTTGAGATCCTTCTGCCACTTGTGAAGATGAAAACCAGCACATATCATCTTCATTACTGAGACCCCCCAACCCAAATGTTGAATCACAACTTCTGCAAGAAAAATATGAAAGGTTGAGAAAGTATTAGTAGTATTTTGTAAACCTACAAATATTCATTCATCCATACAGGGTGCACGTACATACATGTGGGTAGTTATGGATTTATAAATGTAGATATTCAAATTATACTCAAACGGGAAGGTCCTACTAAAGCTACGTGTCACATTTTATATGGTAAAGCACAGCATGAAAAATGATCAAAGATGGGGTTTCAAGAACTACCTGAACATCCTGTCAACATCCTCAAAATTCCCAATGTCTCCCCAACCATAATATAAAAGATCACTATTTTCTTTGTCCTCATGATTATTATTAAAAAACCTAAGATCATCATCAGCTGCAGTTATGTGATTTAGTGGGAAATGGTAATCATTATTGTCCTCTGGGGCACACTTGTCAACCAAGATAGGATCATCGGCACATAGGTCATTTCCAACTGAATCTATATTTCCAGTTTCAAGACCATGGCTGGACATCCTGGGATCATCAGAAGCCATGCTTGTTCCATCTTTGAGTGAGTCATTATCACCTGAAGTGGGAAACAAGCTATCATGAATGCGAGACCACGGATCCTTTTCTAACATTCTGTTCTTGGTCAAAATATGTAAGCCTTTCTCCTTCTCCCTCAAAATACCAAATTTCTTCCAACTATCAGCATCACTAGTAACTCCAAGCACTTCATAACGAGGTTTTTTTCTACCTCCATATTCATCAGCAGTATGGGGCACTATATGATCATCAGTAGCACCAAAATCATCCCAAACATTATCTTCAAGCTGTAAAATCAATTATACAAGTTTAACAATAATCATTCTTCACCAAAGGAAGTTCAAAATAAATTAGAGGGGTGATAGGTTTTCCATCCCTTCGCTAGCACAACACAATTCTTAAAATAGTAATACAACCAAAAATCTGAAAAGCAATACTACAAAAGAAAAGCCATCCAATTATGATCCCATGAGCATAAACCCCGGGTAGTTCTGATAAAGGAATCTTGTGCTTAAGCCGTGCTCTTGCACATTTCAACCACAACATTTTTACCATAGCACTAAATAATCGCCTTTTTTGCACCAAAAATTGGCAATATATAAAAAAAATATTATGTTAGCATAACAAGTCCTTAAAGTGAATAAAATCTTATTCAGAACAGCCCACCAAGAAGACGGGAATAGTTATTTGGTGCAATGATAATACTCTCCTAACATAAAATATAAAGAAGATACTAGGCTCCTGCTGACAAGCTTGGATTAAATCATTCAAAAACGATTTAAACTAAAAGAATAAAAATGAGTTTGGGAGTAAAATGACACTCATCAGATTGTCCAATCTCCTACCAAAAGAGCAAGATTCAACAATCATTAAATATGACTTAGACCTAGCCAGATCCAAAAGATAATTAGCAAATTGAACCCTAGTGACCTAATTATCAACAAAATCAAACAGGCTACAGCAAACCTGAAAATAAAGGAACTAAAAATCTTCAAATTGAAGTACTTAAGATCCTTTGTTCATAAAAATCTATCACGCCCTCTAATTTTCAATAACTCCATCCACTAATATCAAAATAGAAGAGGCGGTAATCCACACTATCAAACTTTTAGGTTCTGTTGACATATAAAATCTAGTAAACGACTGAAAATAAAACCAGAACTCAAGCTGAAAATATTGCATCCACAAGCTTTACTGAAATTGAAGCACTTCACCACTAGAAAATAAAAGTAAATGAATAAACTTAAAAAGTATACTAAGAAACTTACCTCATACATGTACAAGTCAGACATGCCTTCCAGATCCTTAACCACCAGTAAACACAAATCCAATATTTTGATTAGATGTCATGTCGATGGAGGACTATTTGTGCCTAGTTTAGCTTTCTGAAACACAAAACATAATAATCACAATAAATTAGAAAAAAAAATCATTCAGCAGAAATTAAGTTTCAAATTTGCGTAACATGTTCAAGTTGAAAACCTAAAAGCTGTGAATCACATCAACTAAATTACTTTTCAGCATTAAAGCACCAAACCGCATCCATAACCTTTTTCAGCAGTAAATACACAGTAATCTAACATTCATATCCATTATTTTCTAGCGTAAATCTATTTCCTTACCATTTTTTCTAGTCAACAAAAGGTAGAAGAATTTAGAAGAAAATACATTAACAGCAAAAAGTAATATCAGTAAGCGCAAATTTGCATCAAATTTAGATTGATTTTTACTACTTTGTTTCTTTTCTTTCGTCTCAATTTTTTTAAAAAATATCTAAAATTCCGTTTCATTTCCTGCAGTTTCTCAGCAACCAAACGAAAAAAGAAATCAACAATCAAGACAAAAATCAAAAGGAATTAACCTAAAAAAATAAGTTTCAACAAAAAAAAAAATGAAAACGGGAAAAAAATTATCGTAACAAAGTCTCACCTGAAACAGACTATTTTCACCGGAAAATCAAATACTCCAAACTCCAAAGAAGAAAAAAAAAAACTGATTTTCTTCCAATGAAAGGGCAAAAACTTCACTAAAACGAAAGCTTCGAAATTCACAGAGTACAAAGGTTTATTCACACAGTTAACTGTACGAACTTTTTTTACCCTAAATTTAAACTAAGAGATTCCTGGGAAGTTCTAGAGAACAAAGAGAGCACTCGATTTAAAAAAAAAAAAAAATCGTATTTTTTTTCTTTGAACAGGGATTAAAGAATATTTTATTATTAATTATATTTCTCGAAAGGTTAAAAAACCTAAAGGGGATGACTGTAAGGTTGACACGTGGCGAGGAGATCAATACAACGGCGGGTAGATATCAGAATTCGTGGATGAGAGTAGGGCGATGAGATCCGATCAGTTTCAGTGAGGTGATTGGTCCACGTTGGTTTTGGCTTCCATAATTTTGACAAGTGTCCCGGGACCACCTTGGCGAGGAGAATTTTCAAAATGTGGCGTTCACGTGGGTTCGCGTTGCTTTGATAGTTCCACAATTCTACATTTATTATTTTTATTTTTATTGTGGCGTTGAGTATTTTTAACTACTTTTTTTTTTTTGCCCCAACCTTTCAGCTTTTCCCTATTTTTTTAGTATATAAAAGAAATTTAGAAGGTTGCTTTTCAAATTAATTGATTTTATTGTGGGTAGCAGAGAAACTGCTGACTGAAAATGAAAGGAACAGTGAAAATTTTTTGGGTTAGTTTCACTAAACATATTCCAAATATCGTCTAGATTTTAAATTAGTTCCTACACTTCAAATGTTTTATTTGAGTTTTTAAATTATTGGTGTTGATACAATGTACAACAAGGAGGAGAGTAGAGAGAAGCAAGGGGTGGTGCTAAGGAGACAAGTTCACCTAAAGAGTCCAAGAGTTGGAAAGAAACAGAAGGAGACAAGTTAATTGTTGAGAGAAAAGATGATTGTGTAATATCACTCTTATCTGCTAATGTGACGTGACAAATTATTATGAAGGAAGTTGTCATCATGCAATACATGAAGCAAGTGCCTCATAGGCCCATCTTGTTGTGCCTTTTGTCAGTACGAGCTTGTTATGCCTAGGTAAGTCATTTATTGCTTTAAGAATGTGTTCACACTTAAAAAATGAGTACTTTTTTTCATCTAAGAAAAGTAAAAGAGCTTGTAAAGAGTAGAGTTTTCCATATGGTAGGTTGGGTATAGGCTCGATTCCAAAAAAAATTTCAAGTTCAGACCCGTTTTCTAGCTAGCTCAACTCACCCAAAAAAACTTATTTCGCTATTCAAAATTTAATAAAATATTAATATATATTTTTTAATTGATATTTTATATATTTTTATAATTAAATTTAAATAATAAAATTATGTTTTATTATTTAAATAGAATTCGGGCCGAGCTGGATAAGTCTGAGATGCAAAAATCCTTATCCAAGCCCGTCCTAAGGTTGGACAGGCTACCCAACCCCTAGTCAGGTCTAGCCTAGAAAGGCCTATCAAGTGTGTGGTTGTAAGCATGGAAAATTTACAATCCTCCCATCTGGGTGGATGGTTAAGAAGAGCGTTCTCTCAGGTGAAGTTAAAAGGAAGGTCAACATCATCTATCTTATTGACACATGTCTAGGTTGGGGAGAGGTATAACAATTGGCATTGTATCAATCATGTTCTTTCATCAATATAATGTTAGTTGGAGTATTAAATGTTAACTTGAATATGACATGAATAGAGGTAACAATGGAGTGAGGCGGAAGTAGATTTGCTAAATTCATCACCATTCCACAATTAGCATACTTTACTCCACCACCCATCCCGCTCCACTATGGATGTATAATCTTGAAAGCCACTACTACCTCAATGAATGTTGGATGCATCTATCCTCACCCCACCCCACTTGGTTTAATTTTACATTTGTTATTTATCTCTATTATTTTCAATCTATTTAAAGTAAAAAATATGGATTTTTCTATAATAAGTTATTACAGTTTTACCCTTTTAATAGTTATATATATGCAATGATAAAATGGTAATGTCATATAGTTGAGCAATGTGAGGCAAGTAATTACTATAGCCACTTCCTACCAACTATCCAAAAGAAAAAATCCACCCTAACCTACCCGTATCCATTTTCAAAAAACAAATCTTCTCCATTCGGAGTTGATTAGTTGGAAATTCATTGGACAATTCGAGTTTTACCATCCCTAAATGTGGAGTATATTTAAGATATGTGGATCAAACTTTAAACATGTATGTACACATCTTGCATGGACAACTTGGATATGACATGTTTAAAAATAGGCAACGTTATGGTAAAAGTATCATAGAGCCCATTATACTAAGAGTTGGATTGCATTTTACCCCATCTATTCAGAAAATTGAAATATCAACCTCTGTACATTAAAAAAAGTGCAAATTGGTCCTTCTGTTAAAAATTTCATCCATTTTTGCTAGTAAGTGATGATTTGGTTTTTTCAAAAAAAATTATGTAAGTGGCGTGGAATTAAATGATGAGTAGGATTAGGTAAAAGGACCACGAAGGCTCATTGTACTAGAAATCAAATAACATTTTGCTCCTTTTACTTAAAAAGTAAGCAAATTAGTTTTTGTACGTTAGATAAAAAAATAAATTGATCAATTTTCTTTTAAATTCCAGTGTCCAGGATGAACCTAGACAACTCATTTATCTAAGCTCATCTGGCCACTGATTTTTTAATAATTATACAAAATTATTTAAAAATTATAAAAAATATTAACATTATTTAAAAATTATTAAAAAGAATATATATAATGAGCATAGACAACTGTAACATTAGAAATAGGGCCTAAGCGGAATAAATTGGTTGCGAAACCACAAATTTAGGGTAAAAATATATATATATATTTTTTATTATTTTGAGGTTCATGGTATGATTACATGATTGTGTGAAAATTTCGTGATAAAATTCTATGCATAAAGTGCTTAAATTGAGGTTAGGGACTAAATCGAATAATTTGCAAAACTTGCATTCTAGAAGTTTTAGTATGAAATTATTTTGGAATATTAATTAGGAGATCTTAAATGGTAATTTGACCAATTTTAAGTTCATGGACAAAATTAGGACATGGAAGGAATTTTTGAAAGTTTAGTAAGGAGGGCATTTTGGTCATTTGGTTATTAACATTAATAAAAAGGTGAAAAAGATGATAAAATTGTATCATCTTCTTCAAGTTACCAGAAGAACCTTACCTCTCTCCATAGCTGGGGTTTATTCAACTTTCAAGCTTCATAGTAAGTGATTCCAAGCCCGTTTTAATGATCTTTACGTTTTTAAGTCCGTTAGCTCGATAAAGCTTATGCTAGCAATAATTTAAGTTAGGAATCAAATTTGGAAAAATACCCATAGGTGAAATTTGTGTATTTTGATGTTTTATGATGGAATATGAGGTTTTAAATTATGTTAGACAACTTGTGCTACTTGGTTTTAAGTGAAAACAGTAAAAGGCTTAATCGGTAAAAATACCTAATAGTCATAAGTACATGTTAGTGTGTGAATTTGATGTTGACATAGAAGGAAAAATGATCAGCATGTCATAAAACATAAGAAAATAGGATGAAGTTTAATTTACGAGCCTTGGGGCAAAAGTGCAAATATGTGAAAGTTTAGGGGCAAAATGTAATTTTGCCAAAGTTTGAGTAAAGGGTTGTTTTGATAAATGTTGATATTAAATAAGCTAAATTTGCTATTATAGATCAAGAAGAGCGAAATTCGAGAGTAGATCGGGGAAAAGAAAAAGTAAAGGACTAAATTGTAAAGTTTAGTCACATTTTGTATCGAGGTAAGTTTACAGTAAATAAATGCAATATTCTTTTATTTTACATTATTATTGTCAATTTCAGCATTTATATATTTATGTTATGAAAATATTTAAAGTCGAATTTAAGGTGAAGTGACAGAGGAAAAGTGTTAGAAAGCCGGTTGAACCCTAGGAATGTTAGGATATTAGGGTTGACGGATGAGACGAACGAAATGAGCCATGTAAGTCCATATTAGAAATATGGCTTTGGAGACAGGATTGAGCCATGTAAGTCCATATTATATATGGCATTGGAGCAGGAATAATTCATGTAAGTCCATGTCAAAGACATGGCATTAGCGAGATATTGATAGAGCAGAGAGCGACCTAGTATCCTTAGTATTCCGAGTGGTTCAACGGGTCAGGATCGAGTTAAATTACAGTGAATTAACAGCAAAGGAAAAGTAGATTATACTTATGAAAAGGAAAGGTCGGTAAGAAAGAAGGTAAGGGAATAAAGAAGAAGATAGAAATTGAGAAGTAAAGAAATTTATGATGTTAGATGATATTATGCATAATTATCCATTATGTTGAATGTTGTGATTTATTTGCTTGTAAGCTTACTAAGCCTAGTGCTTAATCTCTTTATTTTCTTCTTCTTATAGTACTTATCTAGCCACTCGGGATCGAAGGAAGCGTCGGAGGCCGATCACACTATCAAAGAAATAACTTCGGTATAATTAGGCGTTTTGTTTTGTGTATGGCATGTATAGAAACTTAGCCACTTTTGGTATAATATGAACAATGAATGATGTGTAAATACTTGCTAGTGATTAGCTAATAAAATGGCCGATGATATGCATGTTTATTAATATGTATGATTGAATGGTGATTATCACATGAAAATTATGAAAAATGTGAAAGTAACCTAAAAACAGATTCAAGTAACAGCAATGACGTAACTTTGAAAAATCACTAAAAATTTTATAAACATAGTTTGAAGATGAATAATATATGAAATTAAAGCTTATTATGTCTATTTTCTTATGGAATAAGAAAAATAGGTAAAGGTATTATATTTCATTATATATCTGAGTTTTAGTGAAACAGGGTCAGAGCAATTTCTGGAACCCCTGTTTCACTTTTGGAAATTCACCATAAATTGTACAAAACTAATTAGAAGGTATACTTTATATGGTTATAATCCTTGTTGAGTCTAGTTTTAATAGAAACAAACGGCTTAGTGATATGAATTTTGTACAGGAAGAAACATGGTTCGTAGTAACAAGAGGTTAGTGCAGTCGAGTTTTGAAACAGGGAAACTTTAACTAATAAACTGTACTAATTGGCCAAGTCAAAATCTATGAAAAAATTAGTAGATAGATATATGAGTCTAGTTTCAGGAAAAATTTATGGATCTTAATTTGAGTTTGAACTCAAGATATGAATTTTAGGCGACTCTGACGCAGAATGGCAGCACATTCAAAATGCTTAAATAAACAATTTAAACCTATTTAAGGGATAGAATAAGTTTAGTAATGCCTTGTGCTCGATTCTGAAACAGTCTCGGGTAAGGAGTGTTACACAACCATTTGTGTAGGTTTATAATAGAATTATTTCTTAAATAGTTATTAAATAATTATTAAAGTCTTAAAAATTAATAATAAAAATTATTATGAAATCTTACTATTATAAATATGTATCTATTTGAATTATAAGAAATTGTAAAAATTATCAAGAATTATAAAAAAAGTAAAATAGGACTCGTCAATTTTATTAACTAAAAATATCAACTCGATTAAGAAGATACATATATATGTATATATATTTGAATTCTTCAAACACACCATATGTGTGCATATATAATTCTTTTTTGTAATTTTAAATATTTTTTAAAAAATTAATAATTATTTATAATTTCTTATAATTATGTTTCTTTCTGGATTTTTAAATAATTTTATAATTATTTGAAAATTTTGTCAAGGATGAACCTAGTCAAATGATTGTTCAAGTTCATTTAATTTTGGACATCTATTTTCTAGGTTCATCATGAATGTGTTTTTTAAATAACTATAAAAAATTTATTTATTTTTAAGATTTTTTAAATATTGTCACGTTAGCATGAGATACACATGGCACGCCACATGTCATTATATGATTGCTCCATCAACCATAATCACACCTGATAGTAGAAATGGATGGAAGTTTAGATAGAAGTACAAGTTTGCTCATTGATCTAACTTAGAGGGACTAATTTGCTCATTTCTCAGTAGAGGGGGCAAAATACAATCTAAGTCTTAATATAGAGGCCTTCCATAATATGCCTTGTTGAATTTTATTTTTTTCAAATAAAAAATTAATTCCAACTTGGATATTAACCTTCACATCATCATTTAACGGTGGTTTTTAACATAACGATTAATTTATATTTTTTTAACATGCAATGGCTAATTTGACATTTTTTTAGCAGAATGGACAAAACGCAAACAGACACTTAGTATAGTCTCCCCATGATACTTTTACTGCAATGTAACTCAATTTAGAATAGTTTTTTTTTTTTTAATAACGCGTTATATTCAAGATATACGTACGATAGGTAAAAACATTTTTTAAAATTTTAATTCATGTATTTTATGCTCCACATAAGATTGAAGCCAGAATTTAATGTCTAACAGCTAAGAAGGATTTGATTGATATGATGTTGGTACATTGATGACTTAATTAAAATGTTACAAAGTTTTGAGACTAATTTTAAAATTTCAAACACAATTTAAGGACGTCGAATAGAATTAACCTGAACCTTTTTAAAGCTAAAATCAATTTATCTATATTAAAAATGGACCATTTATACTTTTTTTCTAATTTAAATTATAAAATTAAAATATTTATAAATTTATTTATACTATTGGTAAAGTTGACAATTATTTAATAATATGAGTTAATCCAACTTCAATTCAAATAAAAATAAAATAAAATATTTACAAAAATTAAATAATACATTAGTAAAATAATAATAAGTGATTTATAGAATATCACTTTTGATCCGAATAGAATTAGTCTCGAATAACAAATGGACGAGGATAAAGATAGTTGTAAACTATTAAGATAATCATTTTTGTTTACATTATGTTATATTTTAGTCACTTACGTTATTATGTTGTAACATTTTAGTTATTGAGCTGTTAATTGTCGTTAACATGTAACAATATGCTGATGTGGCATGTTAAATCATTATTTCAGATGAAAATTTTAGGTTAAATTCTACAATTGGTCCTTTTTTTTTTCATTTTGAGTAATTTAATTTTTTTCTATTATGTTCTTTTAACTTCCTTTTTTTTTCTTTATTTTCCATTCTTTTCTACTTCTTCCTCTGTTTTCCTCCCTTCTTCATTTCTTGTAATGTAGTTTTTCTATATTTTCATTTGTTAAAACTAGTCCATAAGTTCACCTCACTTGAAAAAATTAAATTATTTAAAAAAAATAAAAGTATAAAGACTAGTTTTAACAAATAAAAATATTAAAAATTACGTTTAAAAGAAATAGAGAATGGAGGAAAATAAAGGAAGAAGCAGGAGAGAATAGAAAATAAAGAAAGTTAAAAGAGCATAAAAGAAAAATTTTGAATTGCTCAAAACAAAAAATTATAGAGACTGATTGTATAAATTAACCTAAAATTTTTATTTAAAATGATTATTTAACGTATTACATCAGCTTACCGTTACACTGTTAACGGAAATTAATGGCTCAATGACTAAAATATTACAATATAATATCATAATGACTAAAATATAACATTTCAAATTAAAATATAATATGAAATAATAAAAATAATTATTTTAATAATTTACCTTTTAACTTTTATTTTATTTTATTCACCCACTGTGAAGTAGTACTGCTTTTCTCAAAACAATGTGTCGCGCAATATATATTGGACTTGTGATGACGTACAGCATTTCTCGTCTTTTGACTCATCCTACGAATCGATACATGGAATGTAGGGCTTGTGATTTTTTTTTTCAAGAAATCGGGTATTCATCACCAATTATAATGATTAAATTTTTCATTATAAATATTTTTTAAGAAAATAAATAATTGGTTACAAAATGTATTTCTTTTTTATTATCGAATTTTTTGATCAAATAATTAAGAGATGAAATAAATCATCACCATACCGCATCTTATATATAATTGATATAATCCCAACTCTGCATACATAAGCGTTGAAACATCTGCCAAAAGGGGACAAAATTCCCATCAAAGGTATGCAAACATCTGCCTAACTCAAGATATACTTATCTTTCTAAGGTATTTGACAAATTTAAATTTTAGGTGAAATTGTACTTCAGTCCCCATACTTTATGAAAGTTATGAATTTAATCTTTGTATTTTAATTTGATCATTTTTAATTCTTGTATTTTCAAATTTTAAAATTTCAATCGTTACCAAATAATATCGTTAAATTCATTAAGTTATGCTATTTCTAAAATTTAATGTGTCAATCATTTTATCATATGTGTAATGTCATACTATCTTTGGATCCTTATAATAGGTAACTTTGTTTGAACTGGAATTTGCTGAACTGATTTTTGTTCTTTTTTGATTCTTTGGTTTGTTGTACAGAACACTGTTTTTCTTCGTTCTTTGTAGCAAGTTTTTTGCTTCTTGGATAAAATACAAATACTTATCCAAAAAAAAAAAAAATTAATGTGCCAATCATATTATCATATGTGTAATGACATACCATCTTATTACTGACTAGAAATCTAGTTAATGGATTAACGATTGTCATTTTTATCAAGATTGAAATTTCAAATTTTAAAAAGCATAGGAGTTTAGAATAATCCAAGTGAAGAATATTGACCAAATCTACAATTGTATGCGTATTACAATACTAGTAATTGAATTTAACTAAATGGATTTAACTGCTATTGTTTGAGTTAAGACTAAAATTTCAAAATCCAAAAAACACAAAGACTAAAATTTGACGAATTCAAAGAGTATAAGGACTAAAGATCAAATTAAAGTATGTAGAATAAATTCAAAACTTTCACAAAGTATTAGGACTAATAATAAAATTTAACCTAAATTTTAAATATTATCATTTGCAACCCTCACAATCTTTCATTTATTGGATTGTGACTTTCTTTTTACTAAAAAAGTTTGAAAATATAGACCCAAAATAGCAAATAATTTGATTTGTTTGTAACTTAAATGAAAATTTGATAGTTAGCATTCATATAAAGCGTTTGAATCAATTTGACTCAAGTTAGGCAACTTTGTCTGATATTCTACCTTTGATGGAATCAAATATGGTCCTTTATGGTTTTTGCCCCTCCATTGCTAATAACCTGACATAAACAAGCAAAAAGCAGCAACAAGGCACGTTATTTGGATTCGAGATAAATGTTAGATTGTCATGCATGATAACCTCCGTCACTAGAATACTTCCGTCTTAAGTATGACATCATTGGCTCCATCAGCTTAACCCCACCACGGGTGTTATTCAATAACAAATTAGGGAACATGCGAGTCATTATCTCTAACAGATAAATTCTTGATGAGATTGTTGGAACGTTGGTACATCAAGTGACGTAGTGGAAAAAAGTTTTTCCACAATCATCAATTATGAATACAAGTATGAGAAATGAATCGGATTGAAGATATATCCTTTCCTATTTGATCTTCTTGTGCGATGTCGATCACAAGCCGCAATAAAATTGTATTGATTTTTATGTAGTTCAACCAGTCAAAAAACGAACAATAAACTTTCTTTGAACCTCTCAAAGAGAATTGATGAAATTGACTGTTAGACCATTTTAAATATTTTTTTTCTTGGTAACACCACATAAAATTAGAGATTCGATTCCTTTTATTTAATATCACAAAAAAAAAAGATAAGGAATTATCCCTTTAGAGAAACGTATGAAAAGTATTAAAACATCATATCCTTTTCGGAAAATATAAACTTTCATATTTTAATCTTTGACCGAAATTATTATTATAATTATTTATTTTAATAATTTCGTAAACTATATTCATTTAATATTTTATATGAATCAAATTCATATATATTAACTATGTTCTCTATTTGTGTACAAGTTTGTACATATAATACATTCAATATTTAAATGTCAAATTAATTATTCAATAATTAATTTAATTTATGTGACAGCTAAACACAATATCGACTGTGTTTCGATTTTGTTCACTTTAACCATAAGGTGTGACTCTATAGGCTCTTATAACATTAGCAGTAATACTAGAACATTTCTAATGTTACAAAAAATGAGTGTGCAACCTCCCTAGCTCAACCTAGAAGTTATGATCGGATTATGAAGGTCACATTAGCCACCGAAATGGCCTTGTAAAAATGATTCAATTCTCATAAATGTATTTGTTGAGGCCCAATTTTGGCCCAACTTAAACCAACCCTAACCAAACCCAATTTAGCCCAACAAACTAAAACCCTAAGCCCAGCCCAAACCTAAACAATTTTCAGCAAAAGGAGGAGAAGAACCTAGCAGCTGCCCACCTTGGCCCGCCACTACTGGGTTGTCGCCACCAGACACCCACTTGCCTCCATCACTCTATGCCTGCAAAAGAAGACAAAGGACAGACAAAGAAAAACACCAAAAATGAAATTCTTTGTATTTTTTTCTTTGGATTTTGGGCTATATAAAAGCCTTATGTTCATTAAAATGGGGAGGGGGGATTTTGGATTCTATCTGATTTTTTTTTGGCTAAAAATAGAGGTCGAAAGAAATTGTAAAAGGAGGGATCCCCATTCTTGTACCGAAGATTTTTCAGAAATAAAAAAAAACCAAAAAAGGTTGATTTCGATCTTATTCTCTTGGTTTTCATTTTGTTCTTTAGTTTCTTTTATTTCTTTTTATTTTGTTTACAAATCTATTAAGCGAAAGTGGGCAAAAAAAAAAGAGAAGAAGAGAGTCTTACGGATCCACCTTGTGGCTCGTCGTCGAGTCCTCCTCTCCGTTCGGCATGGTGAGCAGCAGCGATGATGGGTTTGTGAAATCCTAGTGAAAAGAGGATTTTGGGAGTAAAAGAAAGGAATTTGGGGGTTTTTGCTTAGAAAAGTGGTTTTGAAAGCTTTAAAAATATGAATGTATAATAAAAGCTATATTAAATTTAAAGTGATGCAATTAAGGAAGTGGGAGCCAGCGTGTTGACCTGCTCAACAGGCTGGAATTGCACATTTCCACCTAAAAGGGAATTTTGCAGACAGTCCCTTCCATTTGTACCACCTCTAATTTAATACTATTCCATTTCTTTAATTTTGCCCTAAACTTTTGCGCCACTCCAATTTAGTCCCGCTTGAGTGCCTTTTTCGGGGTTGGGAACATTGGCACTTTCAGCCCTTGTGCATTTACACGCACTCCATTTTAGTCCTTGAGCCTATTTCAACTATTTTATTACTTACACTTTAACCCTTTTATTATTTATTTATTTCAATTTACTTTCTTAATTTTATTTAAGTTATAATTGAGCCTTCTTATTTTTTATATATACATTTATTCATCAGTTTGTCTATTTACATATTTTATTCTTTTTATTTTATTATTTCATTCATTTTCCTATTTATATATTGACCAATCACTCATTTTACTATTATATAAGATTTTAAATTTCATTTTAATTTCAGTTTATTTATTCATTTATTTATTATTATCCCGTATTTTTGCTTTAAAATTTGTTTATTTTTATTTATTTTTTTCTTGTTGTACCATCATCATCACGTACATCTATATTGTTTATTTACTTACTATTTTTCATGTATACATTTCATCTATATTGTTGCTCCATTCATTTTTTTTCCATGATACTTACCTATTTTCATCATATACATTCCATGTTATTTCATCTTCTAGTCAATCTTATTTAATTTGTTAATTTTATGATTTGACCAATAATATTATTTTCATCGTACTACTATTGCTATCATCATATTATTAAACTAACTAATCTTATATTGATTTTGTTACGCTATATATATATATATATATTTTTTTTGTATTTATTTACATTATTATTATTTTTTTACCATTAATTATCATTACTACTACTATTATTTTGTTAGCATATTATTCCTTTTTACCGCATTATTATTTCCTATTCTTTATATATTATTATTGTTATCAACATATGTTATTATTAAGGTACTAGTATTTTCCATTATTATTATTAATATCACTACTATCATTATTATTATTATTATATTACGATACCTTTTATTATTATTACTATTGTATTATTATTATTATTATTATTATTATTATTATTATATTTCCTTTTATTTATTATATGTTATTATTTTTACATTAACTAATTTAATATATATGTATTTTAGCACATTTATTTTATTTATTTATCATTTACTCTCATTATTATTATTTCATCATCTATTTTATTTATAGTTTTTCTTAAAATAATTTCAAACATTTAGCTTGTTTATTATTTCCCTTTCTTATTATTCATTTGACGCATTTATTTTATCTTCGTTTTTATCGTTATCATTCCTATTTGTGTTTATGTTTATCCTGTTATGGTTGTCAATCTTTATTTGTTATGCATTCTTTATTATTTCGTTTCATTACGAATTTAGGTTTTATCCAACCCGATAGTAATTCTTTCACAAAGTAAATATTCCGTATTTGGTAATCCGAGACAATCGTACCCTAACTCACTGGGTTTCGATTTTCTCATTTAACCTACATAACGGGATATTCTTTTGAATCATATCTGAGTCTTAAAAATACTTATTCGCGAAGGTACGAAGTGTTGTGCCCTAACTTACTGGGTATCATACTTAGTCATCTCGAAATAAGAATTTGTTTTAAAATAAAAGCGATATTCGGTGTTTGAGAATTGAGAAAGCGTACCCTAACTTACTGGGTGTCGATTTCCCTCGTTCACACTAACTAACCGAACATTTTTAAAAAAAGGTTAAAATACATTAATAAAAGGCAAGCTCAGCCTCAAAGTTCGAGATATCGTGTCCTAACTTACTGGACATGGTATTTCATTATTGCGAGGCGGGAAGATCTTTAACCTTTTTACAAAGAGTGGGATCGTATTTCAAAGTATTTTAAGTTTTCAAATTTTCGACATTGAGACACTAATTAATCAACTAGGTACCAATTTTGGGCGTATCGAGGGTGCTAACCCTTCCTCGTGCGTAACCGACTCCCGAACTCATTTTCTGATTTTCGTAGACCAAAAAATTATCGTTTTAGTAAATCTTAAATTTTATTAAAATGATTAATCAAGGGTGATCCGATCACACCTCATCAAAAAAGGATTGGTGGCGACTCCAGTTTTTTTTTTTTTGTTTTCATTTTCATAATCCAAGTCGATTCCCGTTTTTTTTCAAAAAAATGGTTATGACAGTATTCCTAAATCATTTTATTATATTTTCAGAAATTCGATAGTGGGCTTCTTTTTATTTTGTAAAACATATATTTTTGCCAAGTTTAATTAAATACCGATTAAAAGCTTTCTTATTAATTTTACAAACATATCCCATCAGTAAATTATTATTTGGAGTTTCAAAAACTTGCTTAAACCTATTTTGCAATGGAAAATCTGATGTGCTTAATTTGCTAGCAAATTCATAAATTCATAATTCAATTGTGATTAGTTATTAAAATCAGTCCTATTGTTTAACGTTCATACATAAAAATAAAAAAAAAATCTCAAAATCTAAACTCATGCCACAATTCGTAAAATTAGTTATTTCAAACCAAATAAAGAAAAATATAAAATTAAATAGATTATTTAATAAAAATCGAGATGAGTCCTCCAAATGCTAAGTCCTAAGTCTTAAGCTTGTGGATTACCTCAAAGATGTTAAACTAATGGGATGAGCTTAAAAAAGTCCAGTGTAAGTTTTAATCAAAGGTAAACAGAGTATGAAAAGCTTACAAATCATGCAAAAAACCCGTCACAAAATTGAGCACAAAAGCTAACATATCAGTAATTACAGTAGTACACCAAATTCACAGAATCATGGTGCTTCCAACAGTTATGCATATGCGTGCTCAAGAATGACAATGCAATAAGGCCTACCTATTCATTCGCTACACACCACACGTTCCCTAGGACTCATCTACCAAATCACCAAAATAATTTTAGGAGCTGTAGCTCAGTGTGGGTAAACCACCAATAACGATTTACAATCAAGCTACTGGTAATGTGGATGAACCAAAAAAATGCAAATAAACAGCCAGTATGTGTAGACGAGCTGCTAGAAAATATCAATAAGTCGCAGGTAAGCTACTAGAAAATAGTGTCACAGTTTTTAGCATGCTTTTCCACGCGTCAATGATTAATATCCATTATACAGTAAACATTATGAAGTATATCACAACTTACATAAACCAATCAGAATTATGACACATACTCGTACAATGCATACATCCCATACACAATCAAACAATCCTCAAACCGAACCTCTTATAAACGACTTACATATTTAAGTACGTACCTTGTTTGGCACACCATTTATTTGATTTTTGATCATTCGGCCATGCCACAAACAACAAGCATAATTTTAGCAATTTTCATCATACAACGTTAATTTATAACTATTAAAACAAAGGTAAGACTCACACACGCAGACACTATTCACTTAGATTAAATCCCACACCTTAGTTTCAAAAATTGTAGCACTACCAATCCGCACCTCCGCTTCTAAGCCTTAGATGAGCCTAGATCCAAAAACAACACTTAAAATTAGTGACTAAAAATTAATCTAAGGCCTTAAAGCATTCAACCAAAACAACAACCATTAACAGAATCAAATCGACACAAGATCTTGCTTAAATCTGCACTTACACTATCACCGTTACTAGATTTGAGAAAAAGATTGGACAAGATGCATTATCAATTGGCAAGATTAGGGGTTGTTTTATTAGTGGAAAAATCAAAGAACTCGCTGCTATAAAGGGGCGAAAGATGAAGAGAAAACAACAGTCCAAATTAATGGCGTTCCAAAAGTGCAACACCACAAATGTTGGCAGAAAAGAGACTGACTTGGGCGACACAAAGAGAGATCTTTAGGTAGAAAATGGGACAATTTTTAGGGCTAGAAATAGAAATAGCAGCAAAAATCAACAAACAAAAGGAAAGAGAATAGTAGGAAAAGAAAACTAACCGGTATCACCACAAATGAGGGAAAGTGGACGGCAATGGACAACAAAAGGAGGTTGATTTGGGTGGCATAGAGGAGAGTTTTAGGGCAGCAAAGAGGTTGATTTAAAGATTAAAAATAACGGTAATATGGCTAGAAAAATGACAGCAAAATAATAAGCAAAGCAATAACACAAGGAAGAAGAAAGGGGAAAATTTAAGAGAGAAAGGGAGATGTGAGGGACGACTATGGAGGAGATAATAAAGTGAGAATCTGATTTTTTTAACTCGGGTCTCTAAGACAATTATATTATCTCCTTATTTATCATTAACCATAAAGCTAATAGATCATTCTTGTAATAATTTTACAAACTTATAAGTAAAAGTCAAAGAGTGACAATCTCTTAGTCCACTATTCCAATTTTTTTCTAGCCTGATTTTTTATTGACATCTAATAATGCATCATTGCTAGCTAAGTTACAAGAAGTCTTGATTTGACATAATCTTTTTGTGATAAACTTTCCATGTAGTATATCCTTTTATCATTTATATCTAGATTGGACACAAGTCATTGAATAGTCACATTTGTATAGTCCAATCTCATATTCCTTGATATTTCGAGAAGACTGTAGCGACGTAAAAAAAAATTTTAGTTTCGCTTGGTCGCTAATTGTGGCGATTTATTAAACATTTAAAAACCAACTTTCGATTTTATTAACAAAGGGAGTCGCCACCGATCCTTTTTTATAGGTGTGATCGGACACCTAATAAAATTATTTTAAAACAAAAAGAAGGGCAAATTTAGGTCTACGTGAAAGTCGAGAGAAAAATTGGGGTTCGGAGTCGATTCTGTGAGGAAGGTATTAGCACCTCGCGACGCCCAAAATTGGTATCTCATAAACATGTGTTGACTTGATTTTCAAAAATACGAGTTCAATATAATATTTAATCGTGATCCGATTGAAAAATGAGAATTTTAGTTTTAATTTTTTTAGAAAGGGTGTCCGTTTTTTAACACAAGCCAAGCTAATTTCACCCAACATAGCGATGAAATCGATGGCTTAATATTAAATCGGTACATTGCCTTATTTTGAAATTAATTAAAACATGAGAAAAATATTCCTAAAGTGAGAAATTAAAAATAGATAAAGGCCTTAAAAAAATGATATCATTAATGAAAAATATTAACATGGAATACTAGAATATTAGAATAACAATAATAATGATATTTACAAAATAAAACAAATCATGTACTAATAATAAAATAGGAAAAATGATATATTTGGTAATAATAATATAAAATAATAATATGTACATAAAAATACATATATATATATATATGCATATAATAAAAGTATGTAATAATAATAATAATAATATCTACAATAAAAGAAAATATTAGGAAGCGTACATAAAAAATATATACATAAAAATTTACAACAATAATATAAAATAATGATATGTACAAAAATATATATATACATATGTACATAAAATATACACTAATATAATAGTTATAATAATACTAGCAATAGTAATAATTTGTAATAATAATATATACACAATATGGTATTTAAAATATATATATATATGTATATATAATAGTATTTAAGAATATATACATAAGAAATATATAACTAATGGCATTAAAAATATATACATAATATATATAAAATACCTAAAAAAGAAGGGGAAAGAAAGAGAAGGGGGAAGGAAATCAGGCCAAAGGGGTCAGTCATCGGTCGATCGTCGGTCGCCGCCGTCGTTAATACCGTCAGCCGCCATACAGTGGCGGAAAAGGTAAATTTTTAACAATATATGCATATATAAAGAAAGAAAAAAACAACACAAAAAAAGAAAAAAAGATTCGAAAGAAGAGGAAAAAGAAAAAGATGCAACCTTTTATTGATGTTTCTTTTGTGTTCAAAATTTGAAGGGATTTTTGTGTTTTTTTTTTTCAATCTTTGTAAAATCCTCCTTACATGATTTTTGAATGGCTTTTTATAGCCATCTTTTACATGATTTTCTATTATTTTTTTTTTCTATTTTGTAGGTGGTGGTGGTAGACAATGGGAGGAAAAATGGGGCAAGTGGGAAAGTGGTTAGGTGGCTAGGTTTTTTATTTTTTATTTTGGTTAGGTTTTCTTTTTTTCTTTTTTTTTTTGGGTTAGGTTTTTCTTTTTCTTTTTTTTTTTTTGGGTTAGGTTTTTTTGGGGGCTTAATGGGCTTTTGAATTGGGTTTAATGTTTAGGTTTTGTAATGGGTTTGGGTAGATGTAAATGGGTCATGAGTTAAGGGTTTTAGTGGGTTTAGAGGTTTGGTTGGGTTTGATAAAATCGGGCTGGGCAATTTGGGCTTCTACAGTTGCCCTCTTTGCTCATTGTCGTACAACAGAATAGAGCAAAGACTTTCAAGGAAGACCAAATTTGCGGTCTTGCTAGGTCTTGACTTGCTTTAGAACTCTTCTTGTTTAGTTAGTCCTTTTCAGTCCACCGCATCTTGTAGCTTTGGTTCACTCCTTTGCATCTTGTGATATCGCCTTGTAGCTTCAATTTATTCGATGTAACTTCAAGGATATGAAATGTATGGCTTCGATCTACTTACTGTAACTCGAAAGGTGAGATCTACAACTTCAATCTACTTTTTATCGCTTGTGAGATAAGGTTTGTGGTCTTTTCTTCTGCGACTCGGAAAGGCAAGATCGATACCTCGATCAACTCCTTTGCAACTTTAAAGAGACGAATCGGCGTCTTCAATCGGCTTCAATCTTTATTCTCTACTCGACATGTGATCTGAGCTCAACTCATTTTTGCAATATGAATTGACTCTCTAAAAGCAGACATTAAAAGCAGAAATTGAAAATAGCTCAAAGACGTGAGCCAAGGCTCAACTCACCTCTCGCAATATGAGTTGATTTTTGAAACTTAACTTGAAAAGCGATTTTGAAAATACCTCGATATGTGATGAAGGTTCAACTCACCTCTCGCAATATGAGTTGATTTTTGAAAAACGAAATTAAAAGACTCAACTCAACTCTAGCGAAATTAAAAGCTCAACTCACCTCTCGCAATATGAGTTGAATTTTTTGAAAAAAAATTGAAAATAGCTCAAAGACGTGAGCCAAGGCTCAACTCACTTCTCATAATATGAGTTGATTTTTGAAAACAGAATCTGAAAAACAGATTTTGAAAATACCTCGACATGTGACCCGAGGCTCAACTCACATCTCGCAATGTGAGTTGATTTTTTTGAAAAACATAAATTGAAAAAATACCTCAATGTGTGATCTGAAGCTCAACTCACCTCTCGCAATATGAGTTGATTTTTTTGAAAGACAGAAATTGAAAATAGCTCAGCGCATGAGCCAAGGCTCAACTCACCTCTCGCAATATGAGTTGATTTTTTTTTTTGAAAGGCAGAAATTGAAAAACGGAAATTGAAAATGCCTCGGCGTGTGACCTGAGACTTAACTCACCTCTCACAATACGAGTTGATTTTTTTGACAACAGAAATTGAAATTACCTCAGCGTGTCCTGAGGCTCAACTCACCTCTCGCAATATGAGTTGATTTTTTTGAAAAAGAAATTGAAAATACCTCAACGTGTCTCGAGGCTCAACTCACCTCTCGCAATATGAGTTGATTTCTTTGAAAAACAAAATTGAAAATATCTCGGCATGTCTTGAGGCCCAACTCATTTCTCGCAATATGAGTTGAATTTTGAAAAGAAATTGAAATTACCTCGGCGTGTCTTGAGGCTCAACTCATTTTGAGCAGAAATTGAAATTAACTCAACGTGTCTTGAGGCTCAACTCATTTATCGCAATATGAGTTGAATTTTGAAAATAGAAATTGAAATTACCTCAACGTGTCTTGAGGCTCAACTCATTTCTCATAATATGAGTTGAATTTTTTTGAAAGACGAAATTGAAAATACCTCGGCATGTGGACCGAGGCTCAACTCATTTTGAGCAGAAATTGAAATTACCTCAATGTGTCTTGAGGCTCAACTCATTTCTCATAATATGAGTTGAATTTTGAAAAGAAATTGAAATTACCTCAACGTGTCTTGAGGCTCAACTCATTTCTCATAATATGAGTTGAATTTTTTTTGAAAGACGAAATTGAAAATACCTCAGCATGTGAACCGAGGCTCAACTCACCTCTCGCAATATGAGCTGATTTTGAAAAAGTAGAAATTAAAAGGTTCAACCCACCTCTCGCAATATGAGTTGATTCTTGAATAACGTAAATTGAAAACAGAAATTGAAAATACCTCAGCGTGACCTGAGGCTCAACTCACCTCTCGCAATATGAGTTGAAATTAAAACACAAAAATTGAAAATACCTCAGCGTGCCCCGAGGCTCAACTCACCTCTAGCAATATGAGTTGATTTTGAAAAACAAAAATTAAAAGGCTTAACTCACCTCTCGCAATATGAGTCAATTTAAAACATAAACTAAAAATACCTCAGCGTGCCCCGAGGCTCAACTCACTTCTCTCAATATGAGTTAATTTTGAAAACAAAAATTAAAAATACCTCAACGTGTCTTGAGGCTCAACTCATCTCTCGCAATATGAGTTGATTTTCCTTGAAAAGCATGAATTAAAAACATCAAAATACCAAAACCTGTCCTTTGGTAGAATTCGGGTGTCTTTTCCTTTTATTCAATTCGACTCTCATTCAAGATTTCTTGCTCTGTTGGAGTACCTGTATATGCCATGTATGATGTTATCATGATATGCACATGTTTGTCTTAAATGCTTTTATGCCTACATGATTATGCAGTGCTCCTTAAGCATGTTTGTCATATGTCCATTTAGCCACGATTGTTGAGGATCTGTGTTCATTGCTTTGATTCTCGACTTTCTCTTCAGGCCTTATACCTGTCTTCAAGCTTCACGAATAATCGACGTTTCTCGAGATATCACTCTTACGCTTTGATTGAACTTTGTTCTTACTTTGAGACTCTTGTGCTTATCAAATTTTCATCCAGGTAATGCTTAACATTTCTTTTGTTTAGAGTATGTCATTTCACCATTTATCATGTAAATAAATACATAATGAGATGCATGAAAAAGGTCAGATAGGGACAAAAATGATATTTCATATTCATCTATTTCAAATGTGGCAAACAAAGCAAGTTAACCAATGAGAGTAAAAAATGTCAAAAGAAAGAAAGGATCGTATTCAGCGGATACAAATGCTCTAGATATTCAACACATAAACTCTTCCTCGTTCCTCAATCAAAAATCTTTTCGGCGGCTTCTTGCGTAGAAGATTTCGAGCTTTGAAATACTTCAAATCTTGTAGCCTCACCGCTTGACCTATCGTTCGACCGCTGAGTTTGTTTCATTAGGATGCCTCTCGGGTTTTCATCCGATCTTTTGTACTAATCAAGGCGCCTTTTCGGTTTTCGCCTTGATCTCTTTTTTTTTAAGATACCCTTTTCGGGTTTTCATCTTAAGCATAGTATTTTTCACAACATCTGAGTTCACTAGATTCGACAACTCTTTCCCATCCATCTCGGTGAGGATCAAAGCTCCTCCGAGAATGCCTTCTTTCTGACGTCTGATCCTTCCCGATTTGGTGCCCATTTCCTCGCAGATCTTTTTGTATTGAGAGAATTTTTCTCAGCACTAGTTCTCCTTCATGGAATTCTCTTTGTCGTACCTTCTTGTCATGGGCTGCGATCATTCTTTTTTGGTACATTTGCCCGTGACAAATTGCCCTGAGACGCTTTTATTCAATGAGGTTCAGCTGATCATATCGAGCTTGTACCCATTCTGCTTCTTCTAACTTTGATTCCATTAAGACTCGTAGAGAAGGGATCTCAACTTCGATAGGTAGCACAGCTTCCATTCTATAAACCAGAGAGAAAGGAGTTGCTCCCGTAGATGTTCGTACAGATGTGCAATATGCAAACAAAGCAAATGGAAGCTTCTCGTGCCAATCTTTAAACGTCTCAGTCATTTTCCCAATGATCCTCTTAATATTTTTATTGGCTGCTTCAACAGCCCCGTTCATCTTTGGGCGATAAGGCGATGAGTTATGATGCTTTATTTGGAATTGCTCGCATACTTCCTTCATCATCTTATTATTCAGATTCATGGCATTATCTGAAATGATTCTTTCAGGCAAACCATATCGACAAATGATTTCCTTCTTCAAAAACCTGCAAACTGCAGTCTTGGTCACATTGGCAAACGAAGTGGCTTCTATCCATTTTGTGAAGTAATCAATGACCACAAAAATGAATCGATGTCCATTAGAAGCTTTGGAAAATAGGCCTATGACATCCATGCCCCACATAGAAAAAGGCCACGGAGAAGTCATGGCGTGAAGGGCGAAGGGCTACATGAATTTTATCGTAGTAGATTTGACATTTGTGGCATTTTCGGCAAAACTAATGCGATCGCTTTCCATCGTCAACCAAGAGTAACCGAGTCTCATAGTCTTTCGGCCATAGTGAAACCATTGGCATCGTCCCTAAATTCTCTCATGGGCGTCTTCAAGTATTTTTCTAGCCTCAACGGCAGATCACGCATCTCAAGAGCACGATCTTTTCCTCTTTTATACAGATGTCCCTATCAAGAACAAATCCCGCTGCCATTCTTCTGATTGTTCTTTTGTCATTCTCGTTTGCTTGTTCAGGATACTTTTGATTCTTGATATATTCTAAGATATCATGGAACCATGGCCTCCGTCTAGATCCTTTTCAATGCTGAAACAATGGGCAGGGACTTCGTATATGCTCATTTGAAGAGGTATTATTTCAGTTTCCCAGTTTGCTTTGAACATTGACGCCAAAGTGGCCAAGGCATCAGCCAATTGGTTTTCTTCTCGTGGGAGGTAATTAAAAGTTATTTCTTCGAATTCTTTAATCAACTCTGCCACTAGATCTCTGTATTTAACCAGTTTCGAGTCTCTCACTTCTCAATCTCCACGGATTTGGTAAATCAGCAAGGCTGAGTCTCCGTATACCTCTAAAGCTTCGATGTTTTGTTCAATAGCTGCACGGAGTCTCATGATACATGCCTCATATTCCGCTATGTTATTAGTACAGAAGAAGTTCAACCTGGTAGTGAGTGGGTAATGGTTCCCTTCTGGTGATACTAAGGCGCTCCAACCACAGTGCCCCAATGCGTTTGATGCACCATCAAAGCTTATCTTCCATGACTTCTCTTTTGGTGACTCGCATTCTTTTTCTATAATGCACATCAAATCTTCGTCCGAGAATTCAAATCTCAATGGCTCATATTCATCCATTGTTGAATTCGCCAAAAGTCACTATTGCGCTTCCTTTTATTGACTTTTGACTCACATAGGCGATGCCGTACTCGATAGTAAGATCGCCACCGTGCCATTCTTCCCGAGAGTGCGGTGATTCCATCATGTACTTTATTGGATCTAGCTTTGAAATTAACCATGTCGTATGATACAACATGTATTACCTGAGCCTCCGAGCTACCCAAACTAGAGCACAACAATATTTTTCAATGGATGAATACTTTGCCTCATATTGGTGAACTTTTCTTGAGGTAGTAGATTGCCTTTTCTTTCTTTCCTGACTCGTCATGTTGCCCCGAGACGCAACCCATTGAATTTTCGAACAACATCGGATACAAAATTAATGGTCTTCCCGGAGTTGGCGGTACTAGTACTGGAGGACTAGACAAATACTGTTTTATCTTGTTAAAAGCCACTTGGCACTCCTCGTTCCATTCTCCGGGATTATGTTTTCGAAAGAGTCGAAAGATTGAGTCGCATTGGTTGGTAAGTTGAACAATAAATCGGGCGATGTAGTTTAATCTCCCTAAAAATCCTCTGACTTCCTTTTGCGTGCGCGGAGGTGGTAACTCTTGAATGACTTTTATTTTATCTGGATCAACTTCAATACCTCTCTCGCTGACAATGAAACCAAGAAATTTTCCTGAGGTAGCTCCAAAAGTACATTTGGCCGGATTGAGCTTTAGCTGGAACTTTCTCAGTCTGTCGAACAACTTCTTTAGGTTCACTACATGCTCTTCTTCCCCTCGGGATTTAGCAATCATATCGTCGACATAGACCTCTATTTCTTTATGCATCATATCATGGAATAACGTCACCATAGCCCTCTGATATGTTGCCCCTGCATTCTTTAACCCAAAAGGCATCACCTTGTAGCGAATGTTCCCACATCGTTATGAAGGTAGTTTTCTCCATATCTTTCGGGGCCATTTTGATCTGATTGTACCCCGAGAATCCATCCATGAAGGAAAATAATGAATGTTTTGCCGTGTTATCCACCAACGTATCAATGTGTGGTAAGGGAAAATTATCTTTAGGACTTGCTCGATTCAGGTCACGATAATCCACGCACATTCGTACTTTGCCGTCTTTCTTTGGTACCGGGACTATGTTAGCCACCCATTCTTGATATTTGGAGGCTTGTAGGAAGCCAGCATCAAATTGCTTCTTGACTTCTTCTTTTATCTTCAGCAACATCTCAGGCCTCATCCGTCTTTAGCTTTTGTTGAATAGGCTTGCATTCTGGCTTTAATGGGAGCTTATGGACCGCTACATCTTCATCCAATCCTGACATGTCCTGATATGACCATGCGAATACATCTTTGTATTCGCGGAGCAAAGCAATCAAATTATGCCTAGTGCCCCCTGAAATAGAAGTCTCAATCTTCACTTCTTGCCTCCTTTCTTCAGTTCCCAGATTTATTGTTTCAACAGATTCTTGATGAGGCAAAATCTATTCATCCTCTTGTTCCACCATTCTTAGCAAATCAGGAGATGAGACATAGTCTTCAACGTTTTCTTCGGCTTCGAATTCTCCTAAACAAACAGCCTTCTCAAAATCAATTTCAGGACTCGTAACGGGTTTGTTCATCTTTGTTGACATCGAGCACTGAAAGTTGAATGGAAAAGGAACTATAGAGGGCATCCAAGTATTGAAACCAAAAATGAAATGTTATGGCATGGGATGAGGCAAATGTAAGGATTGGCTATGACATAAGAAAATGATTATGAAATTAGTGATAATGTGAAAGATTATGACGAAATGCATCTTCATTGGTATTCATTTAAATGATAAAGAGCGAATGTAGGCTCTTATAAAAGAATTCTATTATATCTAAGGACATAACGAATGTTAACGTTTGAGCATTACTCGAAGACTTATAAACTACAAGAAGATCCTCGGCGGTCAATTGTTCAACTTAAAACCCGGGGATAAGGAGTATCCTCGAGGCGTCTTTACTCACATCAGCCCCTTTGTCAATAACATTTATACTGACATTTTGAAGACCCTTTTCAATTAACCATAGCGTGTTTCGTGGACCATCTTGTCCAGGGTACATCATTCCCGCAGACGTAAATGTTTTTGACAAAGGAGGGTACTCTATTGGTTCCCATTCTGGTTCTCGGCCCAAAGTTCTTACAATCCTTCTTTCCTGATCTTTTTTCCACTGTCTTCTTCTTTGACGCATGTCAGGCTGGAACCCCAAACCGTATCGGGCCTTGTGGTGCACTGGATTTAGAGCCTTGACTATTCCTTGCAAATATCTCCCTAAACCTTTTCTCGCTCGAGCTTCCCTTCCTACAGTCAGTTTGACACCCATCCTGGTATTTCTTGACAATTTTGGCGCGGGAATTCTGTTTCCCTCAGCGACGAATGTGGCATTGACAAATTCAAGAGATCGGAAAGAACATTCCATAGCGTCTTTACTCATTTCAATATATATGCGTCGTGAAATAGATCTACAATGTCTTCTTCTCCTCGACGGTGACCAAACGACCATCCATGATAAATTTCACATTTTGATGGAGTGATGATGGGGCTGCTCCAGCAGAATGGATCCAAGGTCTTCCCAAGAGAAAATTGTATGATGGTGTAATGTCCATGACTTGAAACTCAACATCGTATATATAGGGACCCACTTCTAGAGGGATCTCGATTTTTTCCCATAACTTATCGTCTTGTTCCATCGAATACCCTTCTGTAGAATGGCAGGGCTTTAGATAGGACAAATCCATCGGCATCCTGGAAAGTGTGGCCAAAGGCATGACATTGAGTGTCGATCCATTGTCGATGAACACGTTCGGTATTATATAGCCCTTACAACGGGTTGTGATATGCAATGCTTTCACTGAACCTCTACCATCGGGCGGTATTTCATCATCACTAAAAGAAATGAAATTATTCGCATTCAAGTTGTTCATCCATCTATCCAGTTTTTCAACGGATACATTGTTTGCCACATAAGCTTGATTTAACACTTTCAGTGAGAGCGTTCGTTGTGGTTCGAATTCAACAGCAGAGATAATACCGAGATTTGCGCTGGCTGCTTACTCAATTGTTCTACCACATTGTATTCACTTTGCTTGATAAATTTTAAGAATTCCTGTGCTTCTTCCTCGTCCACAGGATTTTTAGCTTCTTGTTCAGGCGCAGTTTCATGCTCATCATCGGTCACGTGCATCGGTGCTTTTCCTTTCTGTTTCAAGTCACTGTTCTTCTTTATCTCATTCGAATAACATCTTCCACTACGAGTGAAATGACCTACTTCCCCGACGCTTCCAGTCATGGCTTTGGGTTTTTCATCTTCAGATGTGACAATATTAACGTCATATTTCCATGGTACTACTTTATTGTCCTTGTAAGGGAAAGGAGACGGTACTTCGACTATGGTTTCACCGGCTCTTTCGTCGCATCGTAATAAATTACTAACAGGTCGATCAGCGCTATAAGGGGGACCTGATGACTGGCTATCAGAGGCGCATACTTCTCTTTCATTAGTCTCTTCCCTTTTGTTAAGAACCTTAATCTCCTTATTATCCATCCGGTCTTGAAGCAACCTTTTAAATTCCTCACACGACTGAATGTCGTGTCCCACAATTCCATGGAAATTGCAAAAACTTTGACCTTCTTCTCCGAGAATTCTATCGGGGTGACAAAGTAATCCTTTCTTAACCAGTACCTCCCAAATTTTCTACAGAGCCGTCCTTATTTCCGAAACACATCTTCTGACTTTCCATTCGTCCACTTTCCCTACTATGCTCACATCCCTTTCGGGTATGGTTAGGGAATGGGTTCCCGATTACATTCGGCACTATCGAATCATAGGATACCGCATCAATGAGTCCTTGAACTCTTCTCTTAAAGGCTAAGCGGTTTTACGTGGAATGTCCCCGGTTTCCGTATGGTATGTACAACTAGCGAATTGTATGTTTTAACCTCGTGACAGTATGGAATATGCAATGAATGAATGAATGCATAAATGAATGCATGAATGTCAAATGATATTAGTCATGAAAGAAATGCAAGAAATTGGTGTTAATTTCAAGATAGCCCCTATTTAGGCATTTTTAATCAAAGAGTCTATTACACAACGTTTGGTCACTCGTGTAATTGACTCCTCCATCGAAAACCCTTTTGGCAACCAATCTCTAATCAACACCTTCCTAACAAGATGTCTATGATGCATGATGAAAAATAGAAATACAGACAAACAAACTTGGTTAGCACAACACATATGATCAGAGAAAAATTGTGGAAAATCTAACAAATTATGCTACTTGGTCCAATGGACTCGATTCCCTTGCATAGAAAGCGAAAGTGCAAAAGGTAAGAGGCGTTCCTCCCGTGCACTTATTTTGGTGACTACTAAACGGACGGAGGTTCAGCATGGCTCTAGTTGGATAGATCGTATGGTTCACTATATGCGGTTTTGGTTCTAGATAAGTACTCGAATCGTCTGCACTGTCATCTACTAAGATTAGTACAGAGCCTCGGCCATGGCCCATCATAGGCTTACGAGATCAATTCTAGGGATTACATTTACTTATGCCTATGCGGAGGGACAAGTTAACTCACGAAAGCATAAGTCATATGTAACCCGAAAGTATTCACTAGCTTGTGCGGAGGAACGAGTTAACTCACGAAGGCGTAGCGTTTACTTTCACTTAACAGGGGACGAGCCGGGTATAGAGCTCATGTTATGCTACAAAATGCATGTGCACGGTGTGTGGGGAGAAACTTACAAACCTTTACGTTTTATTTAAAAAACTAAACCAAAACTAAAATCACAAAAATTTAAAGTTGAAAAACAATGGGATAAAACAAGTTAGAATATATACAACACGATGCAAATGCATGATTTTTGAAAACAAAAATTTGAGGATCACGACTAAATGTTAATTTGAACAAGGAACTTTGAAAATTTTGACAACGCGAGTTTAATTTGACTCGACTCTCAAAAAGGGTCCCTAGTGGAGTCGCCAGCTGTAGCGACGTAAAAAAAAATTTTAGTTTCGCTTGGTCGCTAATTGTGGCGATTTATTAAACATTTGAAAACCAACTTTCGATTTTATTAACAAAGGGAGTCGCCACCGATCCTTTTTTATAGGTGTGATCGGACACCTAATAAAATTATTTTAAAACAAAAAGAAGGCCAAATTTAGGTCTACGTGAAAGTCCAAAGAAAAATTGGGGTTCGGGGTCAGTTACGCGCAAGGAAGGTATTAGCACCCTCGCGACGCCCAAAATTGGTATCTCATAAACATGTGTTGACTTGATTTTCAAAAATACGAGTTCAATATAATATTTAATCGTGATCCGATTGAAAATGAGAATTTTAATTTTCAATTTTTTTAGAAAGGGTGTCCGTTTTTTAACACAAGCCACTAATTTCACCCAACATAGCGATGAAATCGATGGCTTAATATTAAATCGGTACATTGCCTTATTTTTGAAATTAATTAAAACATGAGAAAAACTATTCCTAAAGTGAGAAATTAAAATAGATAAAGGACATAAAAAAATGATATCATTAATGAAAAACATTAACATGGAATACTAGAATATTAGAATAACAATAATAATGATATTTACAAAATAAAAACAAATCATGTACTAATAATAAAATAGGAAAAGTGATATATTTGGTAATAATAATATAAAATAATATGTACATAAAATACATATATATATATATATGCATATAATAAAAGTATGTAATAATAATAATAATATCTACAATAAAAGAAAATATTAGGAAACGTACATAAAAATATATACATAAAAATTTACAACAATAATATAAAATAATGATATGTACAAATATATATATATATACATATGTACATAAAATATACACTAATATAATAGTTATAATAATACTAGCAATAGTAATAATTTGTAATAATAATATATACACAATATGGTATTTAAAATATATATATATGTATATATAATAGTATTTAAGAATATATACATAAGAAATATATAACTAATGGCATTAAAAAATATATACATAATATATATAAAATACCTAAAAAAAAGAAGGGGGAAAGAAGAGATAAGGGGGGAAGGAAATCCGGCCAAGGGGGGGCCGGTCATCGGTCGATCGTCGGTCGCCGCCCGTCGTTGGCCACCGCCGGCCACCGCCCACGGTGGCCGGAAAAGTTAAAAATTTTTTTTAACAATATATGCATATATAAAGAAAGAAAAAAAAAACAACACAAAAAAAAAGAAAAAAAAGATTCGAAAGAAGAGGAAAAAAGAAAAAGATGCAACCTTTTTATTGATGTTTCTTTTGTGTTCAAAATTTGAAGGGATTTTTGTGTTTTTTTTTCAATCTTTGTAAAATCCTCCTTACATGATTTTTGAATGGCTTTTTATAGCCATCTTTTACATGATTTTCTATTTTTTTTTTTCTATTTTGTAGGTGGTGGTGGTAGACAATGGGAGGAAACATGGGGCAAGTGGGAAAGTGGTTAGGTGGCTAGGTTTTTTTATTTTTTTTATTTTGGTTAGGTTTTTCTTTTTTCTTCTTTTTTTTTTGGGGTTTTTCTTTTTCTTTTTCTTTTTTTTTTTTTGGTTAGGTTTTTTTGGGGGGGGCTTAATGGGCTTTTGAATTGGGTTTAATGTTTAGGTTTTGTAATGGGTTTGGGTAGATGTAAATGGGTCATGAGTTAAGGGTTTTAGTGGGTTTAGAGGTTTGGTTGGGTTTTGATGAAATCGGGCCCGGGCAATTTGGGCTTCTACAAAGACTATAATAAAAAATAAGAGTGATATCTCATATCAACTTATTTGAGCATGACCATGCATTTCTAGTTTCACTCTATCAAGTAACCTAAGATATTGCTCCCATTATGTAGAAAAGACAAATATTATATTGATCAATCATATCCCATTACATAGATTATGACATAACCAACGTTAGTTTTTATAGTTCAACCCGTTACGGTAGATATTTGACTATATCAAAATATACGACTCACAATGTTAGGATAATGATAATCTCAAGTCTGAGGACTGTATACATAGTTTTCACAATGAGTGATATT
Source organism: Gossypium arboreum (assembly GCF_025698485.1). NCBI lineage: Eukaryota > Viridiplantae > Streptophyta > Magnoliopsida > Malvales > Malvaceae > Gossypium > Gossypium arboreum. The sequence goes on from NC_069073.1 coordinate 117,352,027, forward strand.
GTGACTATTACATAATAATCCAAGAAACATACTCATAGCGGGTCAGCCCAATATGTTGTTCTCTAACACATACTCATGTATTGATTTTGACATCCCTATGTCAATGATAACACTTTGCCATCGATCAATTACACATTAGTCTCAATGCATTATTATTCAAGCCAACAGTAATACTTGAATAGGATTTTTTAAGAATAATCATATTATTCTTAGGACTTTATTATTAATCAAGTTATTTACACACACATAAAAAGAAATTTAAATAACAATGGCAATGTCTTATATTAACAAACAAGGTAAAACGAGTATATGATTATAGTCATCTCATGATTGGTCTTTGGGCATACTCTAACAAAAACAATCATCATTTATCACTTGCACATTTACAATATGAGCAATATTATGTTGTTCACCTAGTTAGGACCCTTGATCAAATCGAAGATTCATCCCCTAAATGTTTATAAACATAAGGTTCATCTACATTTTGCTCAACATAAGGTTCATCTACGTTTTGCTCAAATCCAAAAGTCGTGATCGTTTGATCAAATCTTTGATTCTATAAGCAAGATGCTTACTTAATTCCATATATAGATCTAAGCAATTTTAAAACTTTATGCTCATTTCTTTTAGTTTTATATTCGATGGGTTGCATTATGTAGATGCTCACTTCAAGATAGTCGTTCAAGAATATTGTCTTGACATCCATTTTCTAGATCTCATAATCAAGAGTCACCGCAATGGATAACAATATGCGGATTAACTTGAACATGGCAACCGGAGAAAAGGTTTCTTTGTAACTGATACCTTTTTCCTGAGTATAACATTTTACTACAATTCTGACCTTATAAGTTTCCACTTTTTCATCCGTATTTCTTTTCTCTTGTAGATCCACTTACATCCTATAGGTATTATCCCTTCCGGTAATTCTATAAGTTCCCACATTGAGTTGGAATCTATTGAATCCAACACAACTTTCATAGTTATTTCTCAAAGCTTGGAATCAACATTCTGTATTGCTTCGTTATACGTAAGTGGGTCATTATCTTCTTGTTCAGTAGACTCAATATTAAAAACACTTCTGCTAGATTGGAATAACTCAGGTCTACAAGAGACCCTCCCACTGTGATGAAGCACCCTATACTACTGATCGTTTACAAGTCTACTATTAGGAGTTGGTTTTGGAATCGTTTCTGTAGGGTTTTGTATATTTCCCGAAATATCCTCGAGTACCTCTTTACTCCGAGGTTTGAAGTCATTCATGTTACTTTCTTCAAGGAAAGTAGCATGAGTTGACACTATTATAGTTTGGTCGTTCGGGTTATGAAACAAACTACCATTTGCTCCTTTTGGATATCCTACAAATATGCATAATTTTGTCCGTAAGTCCAACTTCCTCGCATCTTTGTCCAATACATGAGCCAGACATCCCCAAATTCTTAAATGATTAAAATTCGACTTCCTGTCATGCCACAATTCATATGGTGTAACACTCCTAACCTGTATCCGTTTCCGGAATAAGGTTATGAGGTATTACTTGACTGAACAAAACTTCTATAAGGTCAAAGATACTCACTATCAAAACATAACCGAATATCTAATAACAAATTAACTACTGTCAAGTTATAACTAAAACATATCACCACATTAGTTCAATTATAAGGCTTCTCTAAACAAAATGAGCAAGCCATACAAAATGAGCAAGCCATCTTCGCATGGCTATAATGTATACAAAGTCGAAATATCATTCTACCTATAGTCTATCCTATACATGCCTTAAACCATGATGATATACAATCTTCTCAACTCACATAATGACTCGATAGTGTGATGATATCTCCGGCCCTTCCAACTCGAGCTAAAGTATAAACCTATAAGAAATGGAAAAGAGAACACGGAGTAAGCTTCAATGCTTAGTAAGTTTTAAGCAATGCAAACAATTAATTTACGTATAGATCGATTATTTCAAATTTTCAAGAAATCATTCCTAGATAATTGCCATTTTGCCCAAGTATCCATGAACATAATGCATATTTAGCAAATTCACCTCACTTGAATCTGAACTCAATTAAAACCAAATATTGAAATCACAAATAAGATCATAAGAACTCGAAAAGCATCTCATTAACAAGTTTTAACCATGTTTGCAACAAAATCACAAATTCACTACAAGCTGTCTTCCTGAGCAACAGTTACTAAATTATTTATAACTGGAGATAAAAAAACTCCAAATCAAGTGCCGTTAATTTTCCCTGAAATTAGACTCATATATCTTCCATCCATCAAATTTTCAGAATTTTTGGTTTGACTAATCAATACCATATTTTTATTGAAGTTTCCCCTGTTTCACTATTTGACTATTCTGACCACTCTTCACTACGAATCAATTTTCTCATTATACATAATTCGAAATATGTTATCGTTTATTTCATTTGAAACTAGACTCATTAAAGAGTCTAAGGATATAAATTTTATCTTATAACCATTTTTGTACCATTTATAATGCTTTTCTGAATACAGAACAGGGGACCTCGAAGTCATTTTGACTCTATTCCACGCCACTTCAAATATCTCATTATTGGAATTCTTTTGCTCACATGGTTTCTTTTATAAGAAACTAGACTCATTAAGATTTCATGACATATTTTATTCAGCTTCTAACTCAACTTCCACAATTTATGGTGATTTTCCGAAATCACGTTATCGCTTTGTCCCAAGCGATTTATTACCCATTCTTGCATTCATATTATTTAACATGTATATCACCAAATCAATCTCATATAACCTTTCACCATAACTGAATACACACATACACATATGAGATTTTCACATATACTTCTCATTTCTCAATCATGATTCAATTCGATCAATCTAACATATAAAAGTATATAATACATACCGATCAACTTAATGTATTTGACATATTCAATGGTAGTTTACTACGAACATTCAAATCATAATCTTACTCCAATCATCGGCATTAAGTCTGCTAGGTTTAAAACCCAAATCCAATCACCACCACAAAGCATGCGGGACTTTAAGCCCGAATATAATACCAGCACAAAGCCTACGGGACTTTAGCCGGATATAACACCAAAGACGAGTGCCTTGGGCTTAGCCGGATATAACACCAAAGACGAATGCTTTCGGGACTTAGCCCGGATATAACACCAGCACGAATGCCTTCGGGGCTTAGCCCGGATATAACACCAGCACGAATGCCTTCGGGGCTTAGCACGGAAATAACACCAGCACAAATGCCTTCGGGGCTTAGCAGGATATAACACCAAAGACGAATGCCTTCGGGACTTAGCCGGATATAACACCAAAGACGAATGCCTTGGGACTTAGCCGGATATAATTCTCCATTATCATGCACATATATATATATCATAACACATTAGCATTTTATTTGCATTACTTGAACACAAGCACAACGTGCTTATCAACCATTCCACTTTCGGCTCAATAGCCACATACAAAGAGCACGATTTCGTTTCGCTATCCAACATGATTTCTATAACCATTCGGCTACAAGTCATATACACAAATTATTTATCCCACTACGTAATTCAAGTAGAACCAATAGGTCACAATTTATTTATTATGCTTATATACCATGATTTTATCAAATCATAAGCTAAGTTTCATTACTCAAAGACTTACCTTGAGTATATTTGAACGATTCTGGATAGGCTACTCGATTTCATCTGCTTTCCCTTATCGATTTTGATCCTCTTAGCTCTTGAGCTTAATTTAAACAAATAAATTTATTTAATTATTTATCAATTGAGCAACTCAATTTAATGCATGTATATCGTACAATTAAAGTACAATTGACCTTATTAACTACTATTTTAACATCATGCATATGCTCCACTCATTACAACCGAACATATTACTAGCTAATCACCTTGAAATTTCGAGTTTCATAAACACCACTTAATTTCATATAATAATACATATCATCCAAGGTCGACACACAAGTCAAATGCATCACTCAAAATGCTAAAGTCCAATTAAGTCTACTATTATAGCATTATCAAATTTGTATACTTGGTAAGTCACAATCGAATACATTCGGCAATATGTATCAGTTCAAATATTTCTTTTAACATTAAACTCGGCTTATAACCTTCCCCATTTTAAAAACAATCTCCACTGACTAGACATGTTTACAAGCCTAAGCCGAATATCATTTAGACATTTGAGAAATCATTTCCCAACTAAACTTAATTGTATATACCTCTCTCAAAACATTCTCACCAATTTTATTATATAATTTAAAACCTTTGTTCAAAATAATATTCACTATAATATTAGGGCCGAAATCTTCAATTAGCTAACATAGCCTCTTAAATTCAATATAATCACATATATATATATATATATATATATATATATATAACCTAAATCCTCTCTTAACACATAATTCACTAACTTGGAATTCATTTCCTAATTAATTTTATTTTTTTTACTCCAAAGCCAAATGCCACTCAAGCCTTAAGCTCATGATCTTTTCATTATTAAGCAAGTGTTATAACACAACTAACATCCATTTTCAATTTGAACATCAACATAAAAATATTAAACATGAAAATTCATAGCGAAAGTTATTTAACTTAAGCTACCCTTATATTTTTACTTATCGCTTCATACCATATTATCAAAATGACTAATTATACTTATATAATTACTATCAAAGCCGAAACCTATACATAACATTATTCAAGATTTATACCCTTAAATTCATTTACAAAGTCGAACCTCTTGATATGAAAATCTCTAATTATTTCATACAATCACCCAACGGTATTTGTTCTCATTTAACACTAAGAAAAAAAAACAAAAGATTTATTCATGTAACTCAACAAGTCCAAATTCATCCCTTTCACATATAAATGCTAACAATCAAGTATTAACTAGCTCAAATTCCATTAAACCATAACAACAACACTCCATTCACTTCAATTTCTCCCATGGCCGAATGCTCAAAACACCACACAACTAAAAATTTTGTCATGGGCTAAGTAAGGAACTTAATACCTAACTTAAAATATGCTAAAAATCCAAGAGATAACATGAATTACTTACCTTATTTAAGGCTTAAAATCATCGAATGGTTTGCCCCCTTTTCTTCTTTAAAATCGGCTAAGAAGGAACAAGGATGAACACCTTGTTTTCTTCACCCTTTTTCCCATTTTTATTTCTTATTATTCTATAATATAAAGCCATTTAATTAAAATAATGCTAATATAAAATTCATATATTATATGTTAACTAATAACATGGCCGGCCACTATCTAAAATGGTTAATTTGACATGCAAAACCATTCCTTTCAATACATGCATTAATAGACCATTATAAAATTAGCCTATCACATTTCAAAAGTGTCTCACATAAGTCCTATTAAATAAATTCACATACAAATGACCAAATCAAAGCATGAAACTTTTACACATGCATTTACTCACATCAAAAACATAGAATATGACATTTAATTATTTTTATAACTCGATTTTGTGGTTCCGAAACCACTTCCCGACTAGGGTCAAATTAGGGCTATTACATATGGAGTTTTTGATGCTGCCTTACTTGGCGCATCATTCAGAGTATAACAAGTTGTCTGTACCGTATATCCGTAAAAAGATATTGGCAGCTTCAAATAACTTAGCATCAAACCTACCATATTTAACAACGTTGCCACACCATTCTATTGTGGAGTGCCTGATGCGGTTAATTAAGATAGAATCTCATTCTCTATAAGGTACTCTAAGAACTCATCAAATAAATATTTCCCACATCGATCAAATCAAAGTGTCTTTATGGGTAAACCTCATTGTTTCTCCACTTTCGCAGGAAACTCCTTGAATTTATCAAAGGTTTCAATTTTGCAGTGCATAAGGTATACATACCTATATCTGGAATAATGATCAATAAAAGTTACATAATACTTGTAACCTTTTCTTGCACTGACGCTCATGGGGCCACATACGTCAGTGTGCACAAGTTTTAAGGGTTTTATGGTCCTCGTTCCTTTTGCATTAAAAGATTGCTTGGTCGTCCTACCTTCCAAGCAAGATTCATATTATGGAAGATCAATTTCTTTAAGTGAACTTAAGATGTCATCTTTCACAAGTCTAATGATTCTTTCTTGGTTAATATGATCAAGTCTCAAATGTCAAAGGTACGCCTCATTAGAGTGAGAAGTTTTAAGTCTTTTATTCGTTATTTTAGTCTCAAGCAGTGTGTACATCTTTGGTTTGAGAAAATAAAGATTATGTAGCATTCATCCATTACAAATAAGATTGTGATTTCTAAATATTGCAATTTTATTATTAAAAGTCACAGCCAAGTTGTATTTATATAAACATGCAACTGATATTAAGTTTTTTTTGAAACTTGGTACATAGAAATGTCTTTTAAAATAATCTTCCTAAAATTATCAAAATAAAGATGTACATCTCCCACTACTTCAACTACCACAATTGTCTCGGTTCCAATCCACAACGATGGATTCTTATTTTTAAGATCTTTCGTCTCCTCGAACCCCTATAGAGAAACACAAACATGATTAATGGCTCCTAAACCAATGACCCGGTGGTCTATTGAATCATTAACTAAACAAGTTTCTATCATAAAGAGTTTCATACATTTGCCTTTGGTGGCTAAATATTCGTTCCACTCTTTACAATTCGCATTGTAGTGCCTTTTCTTTCTGCAGAAAAAGCATTTAAACTTAGATAAGTCTTTTCACTTTCTGGTTCTCTTCCTTTCCACTTTTGGTGGCCTAGAAACCTTAGTTTTGTCTTTCTTAGTGTGCTTTCCTTTCCTTTTTAAGGAAGAAACAATAGTTATATTTGCTTTTGTTCTTCGGACCAACTGACCACCATTCAACATCAACTCATAGGATTGTAATTCCTTCATGAGTTATGTAAGATTAGGTTTTAGTTGCCAAGGTTATATGCGTCTTGAAAGCCAACAAAGTCCTTGGGTAATCTCTTGAAAATTATCTCAATTTGAGTGTTTTGGTCCAAATTGGCCTCATTTTTCGCGTCGTCAATAAAGTATCCCATAAGAGTTATCATATGATTTTTTACCGAAGTACCGAGCTTTTTCCATGCATTTATCAAGCTAGTTATGATAGACTGTTGAGCCAAGGTAGCTTGGCCTCCAAACATGTCCTTTAGCTTATCAAGAATCACTTTGGCATTTTTACAGCTCATCAGTTGCTTATATAGGGTGTTGGTCACACTTGCCAGCATATAACAACAAGCTATCTCACCAGACTCCTCCTAATTTTTTTAGCCTCAACTTGAGTAGTCGGTAGGCACTTATTATCAAGAACTGTTTTAAGTTTCTCATAGCTTAGGACAATTATCAGGTTCCTTTTCCTTTTCTTATAGTTATTTTTGTTCAGTTTGTTTTCAGTGGGTATGTTCAATATGGAAGTTGGTGTCATTCTTGAACTGAAAATAAAATATTCATATATTAATATCTTTGTATTAAGCAAATATTTGAAAACATTTTGCAACGATAATCCCCACACCCATTGAATCAAACCACCGTGAGATGATAATGATCAACTAGTAATAACATAAACCTAATTCCTTAGGCATTCACATGTACTAATAATCATGTAATGTTTAACCATCTTTCTAACTTAAGTAAATCTCTGTGGGGAGTTACTTAACTAGAAGATCTTGAGTGTATCTATCAACTTAACACCCATCGTATCATGAACCACAAATAAGTCATCGGGGGATAATCTCACCGAATAGCATGCTGTGACTAATTATCCTCTTTGAAGTTAGAACTTCTTGAAATATAATTTTTACAATTTACAATTTTATTTTTAATTTTTTACTAAAATAACTTTTTATAACTTTTATTATATTTATTATGTTTATTAGAAAATAAAAATTAAATTTGGAGCTCTTGATTCATCTATTAGTCAATTTTAAAATTCAACATAATGAAATACAAAACTATTTAAAAATTCAATTAATTTGTTTTAGGGTAAACTACCGAAATAGTTACTTTTGTTTACCTCAAGTTATATTTTAGTCATTTATGTTTGAAATATTACGTTTTAGTCACTTACTTTATTGCGAACATTTTAATCACTGAGCCATTATCAGTGTAACGATAAACATACATGGCACATTAAATCATCATTTCAAACAAAAATTTTAGGTTAATTTATACAATCGATCTTCATATTTTTGTTCTTTTATTTTTTTAAATTTTTTTTCCTTATTGTTTATTCTCTTCTACTTCTCCCTCTATTTTCCTCCCTTTTTCATTTCTTTTAACGTAGTTTTTCTATGTTTTTCATTTGTTAAAACCAGTCCTTATTCTCTCTTTTTTAAACAATTTAATTTTTTTCGAGCGAGGTGAGCTTGTGGACTAGTTTTAACAAATGAAAAATATAGAAAAACTACGTTAAAATAAATGAAGAAGGAGCGAAAACAGAGAGAGAAACAAAAGAGAATGAAAAATAAATAATAATAATAAAGTTAAAAGAACATAAAAAAAAATAATTAAATTGCTTAAAATAAAAAAAATATAAAGACCGATTGTATAATTTAATCTTTTTTTTAAATGATGATTTAACGTACACGTCACCATCTTTATAATCGTTAATGGCAATTAACGACTCATTGACTAAAATGTTATAACATGATCGCTTAAATGATTAAAACGTAACATTTCAAACATAAATGATTAAATGTAACTTGAAACAAATAAAATGACTATTTTAATAATTTTCTCTTTGTTTTATTAATGTGAATTAAGACAGAAATTTAATTAATTTAAGAGAGAGCAAAAAAAAGGAAATTTATCAATTTTTAGGCTTGATAAAACTTCTAAATTATAACGCTTTTTAAGATAAATATTTAAATTATTTTTAATCGAATCAATACTTAAAATATAATTTTAAAATTTTAAGAAAAATCCCGTGACATTTTAATAATAATAATAATAATAATAATAATAATAATAATAATAAAATTTTAAATTGAATATTAAATAAAAATAAATTATTATTTAATCCTACTCTCTTTCACTCTTCCCGCTTCCCCATCTTCATCTTCTTCCTTTCATCTTCACCCTCCCCCTCCCTTCTCTCTCTTTAACCGTTCAACTCTTTACTGGAACCCGAAAGGTTTCACCCTCGACAATCTCGAACACTGCCGAAAACATGACAAACCATTCGTCTGCTCCAACAGTACCGTCCAGAAAAGCAACCAACACAAGGCGGTGTTTTACGACCACAACTGGTGGTAGAGACAAAAACGTGGTTTCCATGGCCACCACCTCATTAGCTCCGATTCAAATAATATTTTTCTTGCACAGGTTCCTTAGACTTGTTGTCTTTAACCAGATGACCGCTTTTACTTGGAACTTTTTTGCAGTGAGGTATGATGAAACTCAAGCTTTAAACATGCCTTTTATGTTTAATGGTAAAAGATGTAGAAATTTCTTCCATGAATCATATTGGTAAGGGACTTTTTTTTTTCTTCAAATAAATATGGAGACTTGAAGCTCCAGTCGTGTAAATAGGTCAGTTTGCAGGAGAGTTTGTGTACAACACTAAATTAATTGAGATAAAAGGAAGAAGTTGCAGGAGCGAGAGAGACAAAGGAAGAGCAGAAGGAAAATTTTCATTTTCATTGAATTAAAATTTTATCATTAACTGAAAATTTTGTAATAGAGATAATAATTACACCCATAATTATTAATCCAATGAAAATAATCCAATTAATTCTTCTCTTAAATGATGATGTAACACATTAATCTAAATGTTTAATTACAAATTTAATCGTTATTTTAATTTTTTAACAATAACTTTAAAAAGAAATATTTTATTTTATTTTTATAAATCTGACAATCTTGGGAGTAAATTTTTATTTTTTTTTTTACAAATATGGAAATATAAACACAAAAAAAATCCATCGTCTTCGTTGTTCAACTGTTTTTGGGGTTTTTTAATACCCTGTTTGAATCTTTTCATATTCTTTCACCTTCTCATATAGCCAAAGTCTCCACAGAAAAAAGTTGAAACCGTCTTTTCCTACCTTTATAAACTTCTCTTGAAAATTCAAATGTGAAGTTGCAAGTCCTTCAATTAAACTCAAATCAAACTTAAATCAATATTAAAAATGGCCCACCGCTGCCAATCTTCAATGATTTAATTTCTTTTTTAATTTTAAAGTTATTAACAATATTTCTTGGTGTAAATCATCATTCACGAGCATGCAATAGAAAACAGATCAAAGCCAACTTACAATATAAGCACAGGTTGGATTTTCAGGACACACCCCTTTTTATTCACTTATACAACATCTTCATCCATTTAAGCTATTCCCATAATTTAAAAAATTCAATATATCCTACCGAACCTGTAGTACTTGGAATGAACCAAGACTAGATCACAATGCCACTACACCGGTTCCCAAGGATATTTTTTTTTTTTTTTTGAACATTTAAAAAGATAAAAACTGGTAATAAAGGTAGAACTAACATGGCCCTGTAAAGGGGGCAGCAACAGCCAGCTTCAAGCAGACCGGCAACGAAAGCAACCAACAAAAAAACGCAGCAACCGCCTCTATTTGGTTAAAACACCAGCCATATGCATCTTACAACAGATACGCACAACCACCACTTCACAGCATCAGTCACGTACAATTTTGCTACAACTCAAAATATTAGCAATAATAGGGTGCGATTAAATACACCGATGAAACCATTATACACAAGGTTATTTCGGTTCAATTAAGCAGTTGCAAGGGTCAGATCAAGACATTACTCTCTTTATTTTAGAACCTGCATCATAGGTCCATACGCAGCATTTCACAGTTCAAATTTCTTTTCTACCATCACCGCAACTTAACCTCGGTCTCAATTTTAGAAAAGTGCAAATCAAGAGGGTAACCGCATAGAAATATCAGAAACCTAAAGGATGCAAGGCTTTCAAAAATCAAGACTCAACTACAGGTCTTACCAATTATAATTAAAAGTACTTAACAGATTGTCCCTGCAATCAGCATACTGCTATAACCAGCATCACAATCACGATCATTCATCTACAGATACAAACAGCCTCAACAGCCACAACATCAACATCATGTCCATTTGCCCAAGTCACTCTTTCCCCCGAACACTGCTATAAAACTCAACAGATAGTTTCAGATGAATCAGCGTTCTTAGAAAAAAAGGGAAACACAATAACTAAAAAGAAACACTGGAGTGGCTCCATGAAAAATTAATTTGGGAGACAAGCAACAAGGAGCCAACCATAAGATCTAAGGGGGGAACGGAAAGCAACCTAAAACAACCAGCTTACATCACAAAATCTTTGGTGGGTACTGAAACATCAAGCTAGAAACTACATTAGTTCAGACTCCAAGATACTGCTTAAGTGATAGAGAAAGAAGGTTCAGGACAGTTAATTAAAACACCAAAAAACCAGTCCTACCAATACTAGAGAACACAAGATATATAAATGTCCTCAACACTAACATAGCAACAAGATACGTGCTACTTAGAGTCTCCAGTAATCCATCCGCAAGATTATTCCTACAAAATTCAAATGCAAAAGTAAACAGTGAAGGATTAGAACAGCTTTGCAAAGGTGATTTTACAAAAGAAAAAAAAAAAAAAAAGATTAAACAGAAATGGGGAAGCGGAGAAGAATAAACTAGAAAGTGAAAAACTTACATCAACATCTGAGTTCCGAGGAGATGGACTACGAGAATCAGTAGGGTGGCCTCTTGGTGAAACACTTCGAGGACTTGGAGACCCTCCATCACGGCTGCGCCTGTAAGGACTTTCACACCTTGGAGAAGAGGCCTTGCGTGGGGTAAGACTCCTACGAGGACTAGGGCTGCAGCGAGCAGCAGCAGCACTGAAATAAAAATAAAAAGTATCACAACAACATAGCATAAAAGAAATTGGCATTCTATTTGCAAGAGCAAAGTATAAAATACAGACCTCAGTGATCGACTGCTACTCCGCCGATCATCATCATAGCACCCTCTTCTTCGACCTTTAGAATAGTCAGGACTTGCACTACGACTCCTGCTGCGACGCCGATAGTCTCTGTCTTTCCCACGATATCGATCACGTTCATACCGGTCATAGCTCCTACTACGACTTCTTCTCCTATAATCCCTATCTCTGGAATAATCATCCCGGTGCCTGAAGATATTGAATACAATGCACACCAGTTACTAGAAATGAGACAATAAAGAAATACAATTAATCCCTATATTTTGGCTATTCAAACAAGCTTAAAAGAATCACATATACAAACCAAGCAGGCTTCCCCTTTTAAAATCAACTCAGATAAAAGAACATTACTTTAAAAATGCCAAGGTGAAAAGGGGCAAAAAACTAGTGTCTCCAGACATTTAGTTCAGGAACAAGAAGATAAACATTCAGTTAATGAATTAACTCAGAGCTACCAACACCTAGCACCATCATGTTCATGCTACCAATAATCAAGACTGCTTTAGTTAGTAAGAAAGAGCAAACCATGTAAACCTTCACAGTTATCACTTCATCAATGTCGCCCATAATTTATTCAAAAAGGTGGGGAGGGATAGATAGAAAATGAAATTACAGTACAAAAATGTGAAAATCAAAAGTTGTCTATGCAAAAAAAAAAAAAAAGCAGTTAAAACAACTTACCTTCTGCGTGGGCTGCGACTTCTTGACCTTGGAACTGGTTCAATAATCCTTCCTTTGTGACTGCAAAAGAAATCGTACATCAGAGACCTTAAGAGTTAAGGCTGAAATTACTAGAAATAGATGTGAGCCTTCAATCGAATCAAGTAAAAAAAATTAGACTTAGTCAAGTTCACTAGTCCTATTTTATCATCCTAACTCCATTTAAATTTTTTTTGAATCAAAGCCAAGTGAAATGAAATTCAAGTCGAGTCAAATCGAGTGAAATTATTTTAAATTAAAAAATTTGAACATGTCAAATAAAAATATTGTTACAGAATAACTATTTCCATGTTAGAGATCATAAATTTAAAACCACATATAAAAAAATTCAAAGTAAAATCACAAAAAATAAAATACTATGATAAATTTAAATCATTAATTAGGTCACCAAAATTATTATTTTAGAAAATTTTAAAAATTTTAACTTTTCTTTATATCATTTTTAGAATTTTAAAATTTATTTTGAAATTTTGAATATTATTTTGAATTTTTTTGTAATTTTGTTGTGTGAGAGACCAATTTGCTTATTTTCAAAGCTGACAGGGACCAAAAGGGTATTTACACTAATCTATTATTCGAATTATTCGGGTTATTCGAATTATGAAATTCAACTTGACTCGAACTCGAAACTCAAATCGAGTTATTCAAGTTGACTTGAATAATTCAAATAACTCAGATAGATTAAGTAGAAATTTGAATTTTTTTTTTTGATTTTTTCAAATCAAATCGCTTTGCTCACCCAAATATTAAAACCATATAAGAAAGGAGATATATGGATAAGAGGCATTAAAAGAATAGATAAGCTAATCACTGGAAAAAGTAATTAGCTGATCACCACTACACAATACTTATGCGGTTGGACATTATCCTAATAGAAGCCAAACAATAAAGTAATTTCCTTAGCGATACGAAGTTAAAGCAGAACTAAAATAATTTTTTTTCACAGCAATATAGACAATAAAAATAAAACCAGAGATTGCTGCACAACAATTAAGCGAGCAACCCAAACTGGCTTTCCTACTTCCAAACAATCACTTGAACAGTAATAAGTTACTACTACAAATTAGTCAAGCAAGTGGACATATTTCATGTTCAAGCCAAACAAGATCGCTTTTTGCTTCATGATAGTTAAACAATAATAAAAAATTTTGTCACCCAGCATATATCTTCTCTACATCAGGCTCAAAAAATCAGTTCAACTGTAAAAGCAATTGAATAATAAAAGACAGCTAGCACACAACTTACATCCTTTCTGCATTAGGCCCATATTTCGCAAATTGAACTGTTATCTCCCGACCATCAACGACTCTCCCTGCAATAAGAAGGAAAATTCCATATAATTGTAATGAGTTATCTACAAAATCAATACAATATCACAATCAAAACAAAAAAAAAGAAGTTGCTGGCAGGGTTACCATCGAGCCTATCCACAGCTTTCTGTGCCTCATCCGCATACTTATATCGTACAAATGCAAAACCTCGAGAATCACCAGTCCTATAATCACAAATAAAAATCATTCTCTTATAAATTCACAACCACCACAAAAAGAATAAATACAAATCAAAAAAGAAAAAAACGAAGAACCTTCGATCTTTAGGGATAAAGATGTCAACGACTTTCCCGTACTTATCGAACAACGGAAACAAATCATCAGCGGTCGTACCTAAACAAAATTCAAACAAAATCAAATGTTTTTCAGTTAAAAAATTATAAGCCAAATCGCAGCAAAGAAGTTAAAACGACGAAGCCGCTAAAGAGAGAAGCTTACGGAATGTGATATTGAGGACGAGAAGAGAGTAGGTATCAGAGATGTCGGGAGGACCTGATCTTCCAAAGTGAGACATTTTTTTTTCTTCGCAGTTGATGAGAAGAAGAAGAAAAAATTGGGGGAAAGAACAGAGATCGAGAAATAGAAAAGGTTTTACGGGGTTAGGGTTTATATTTGTGGATGTGAAAGTAAAATCCAGAAAAACGGTTACGGTTAGGGTTTATATTAGTTACAATTTTTGTGTTAATTAAAAAAACAAATAAAAATAAAAGACTTCGAGAATGGTCGAAGTCGGGATATTTATATGTGATTTTGGAGTGGCGTTTAATTACAACTTTGCCACGTTTTATTTATCTTTTTCTGGTGTATTCTAGAGTCTAATTCATTTCTTCGGATTTCGATTGGATCTGAACTAGAGACTGCCTGTCCAGAGTGTTTATTTTAAGTGTGGTTTATATAATTTTCTTTTTATCTAATATTATAATTTTATTATAGTATTTACTTTTATTATTATCGACTATTTTTATATTAATATTTTAGTTAAAAATATTTTTCTGGTTTTTTTATTTTTGAAATCGAGTAAATTGGTCTCTCTTAAGAAATTTGAAGCAATTTAATCCTATCAATTTCAAATTTGAGAAATTAAGAACAATTAATCACGGCGTTAAAGCTTTCAGTCGACTGTACACAATTTTCATTGGTATAATAAAAATTTTAACTCTTAAAGCTCACACATTCTATCAATTTAGTGATTATTTAACAAATTTGACCTACAACATTTATGCAATTATGTAAATGTTGAAGCTAAATTTGTTGATTTTTTTAGAATCTAGACAAAATTGATAAAACATGTAAATATCAAAAGCTAATTTGTTGTTATTGTTGTTCCAATAGGGTCGAAAGCGTGTAAATTATTGTACTAAAAAATCACACAAAGTTCAATTCCCAAGAAAGAGAGGTGGATCACAATGATCTCTTAAGTACTAAGTCTTTCCTTAGTCAGAATATCCCTTCTATCGTAATTTAATAGCACAATTAAATACTACTATTATACCCTCAAATATTGAAAGAAAAATAGGATAAGAAAAAACACAAGAGTTTTAACGAGGTTCGGTAAATTATACCTACGTCCTCGGGCACTAACACCAGATGATAACTTTACTATCTCCAAAATATTACAAACAAATAGAATTCCTTAAGAATTCTCAAATGGGAGAAGAGAGAAAACTAAGAGAGAAAGATTGGTTGGGATGATTGAAATGAGAAATGTTTATGCCTATTTATAGTTGAGGTTTAGGGACTAACTTGCAAATGGCCTAAAAATTAAGGACCAAAATTGCAATTATCCCATTCAACTTTAAACAACTTGCCTCTCATTTTTTCTTTCGGTGCCACTTGCACCTCCCATTTTTGACTTTCAACTCCCCCTTTAATTGACTTTTCAATAATCTCCACCTTGAAGATTTGATTAGGATAATCACATCTTCACACATTTCCTTTAACTCCCCAAATTCGATAAAGCTATCTTTTGTAGTGCCTCCGAATGCGCTCTTAAGCGCCATACACCTAAAGGTGCTCAAATTCTCAGGATGTTAATCAAGTTCAAATAATGATTAAACTTGATTGTTGTTGCCACCTTGGTCATCATATCTGCGGGATTATCTGCTGTCGGAATCTTCTGAAGTAGAATTTTTTCCTTTTTTAAAGACTTCTCGCATAAAGTGATATCTTACATCGACATGCTTGGTTCTTGAACGATAGACTTGATTTTCGCTAAATGAATAGCGCTCTGACTGTCACAATATAGACTAATGTGACTTTGAACAACTCTCAAGTCTTTCAACAATCTATTAAGCCAAATAGCCTCCTTAATGACTTTCAGAATCGCCATATATTACGCCTCAGTAGTAGACACATACCATCATGAGATCGAAGGTAGACTTCCAACTCACTGGGGCTTTAGCAAGAGTAAACAGATACCCCGTAGTTGAACGACGCTTATCTAAATCACTAGCAAAGTCGGAATCAACATATCCAACTACAAACCGACCAAGTGCTTCATCCCGCTTAAAATTAAACCAACATCTACGGTTTTTCAAGATACCGTAGAATCCATTTCTGACTTGCCAATGTCCTTTTCGAGGATCATGCATATACCGCCACAACTCCAACAACTTGTGAAATGTCGGGCCTCAGTACACACCATCGCATACATCAAACTCCCAACTGCATTAGCATATGGGACTTTCGCCGTATATTCTCTTTCATCTTCAGTCTTCGGAGATAATTGAGCACTGAGTTTCAAATGAGAAGCAAGTAAGGTACTTACATGTTTTGTGTTTTCATTTACACCAAAACATTGTAATACCTCTTTCAGATAATGCTTTTGATTCAAACAAAGCTTGCCTCTCTGTCTATCTCTACTTATCTCCATACCGAGAATCTTCTTGGCCTCATCTAGATCTTTCATCTCGAACTCTTGATTCAACTGAGCCTTCAGCTTATCTATCTCTTTTTGGCTCTTCGAAGCGATTAACATATCATCAACATACAAGAGTAGATAAATGAAAGATCCGTCATGCAGCTTTTGCAAATACACACAATTGTCATATTTGCTTATTGTGTACTTCTGCCTTCTCATAAAGCTATCAAATCGCTTGTACCACTGCCTTGGGGATTGCTTCAATCCATATAGCGATTTGTTCAGCTTACAAACCCAATTTCTACCACCAGCATTTCTGTATCATTCGGGTTAAGTCATATAGATCTCCTCTTCTAACTCACCATGCAAGAAAGCCGTCTTAACATCAAGTTGAGCTAGCTCCAAATTCAACTGCGCTACCAAGGCCAACAAAATTCTAATGGAGGAATGCTTCACAACAAGGGAAAAAACATCATTGTAGTCAATTCCCTCCTTCCGAGCGTAGCCTTTTGCTACCAATCTTGTATTGTAGCGAACATCTTTCTTGCTAGAAGATCCATCTTTCTTTGTAAATACCCACTTGCATCCGATTGCCCTTTTACCTTTCGGTAATTGCGCCAACTCCCAAGTATTGTTCTTCTGGAGAGACTGCATTTCTTCATCCATAGCTCATTTCCATTTGTCACTTTCTAAGCTTTGCATTGCTTCTTGATAAGTGACAGGAATATCATCATCAACAACGGAAGGCGTGAGGCCACCATATCAAGAATCGAGCGGTGTTTACGAATTTTTCTCCGTGGCCTTGCAACCTGCAATCGGTTCGTGTACTTAATGGTTCTTGGGTCAAAACCTCTTCAACCTCTAATTCCTCCATTGTGGCTGGAGAATTAGACTTATTAACTGGGCAAATCCCATCTGCTCAAACTCTACCTGTTTTGGAGTACACTCCACCTGCTGTGGAGTATCGCTTGTCTGAATATCTTCATCTACTACCTTTTTCAATGTGGCAGATTCATCAAAGGTAACATCTCTGCTACAGATCATTTTCTTTGTGCTTAAGCCCCAAAGACGGAATCTCTTCACTCCAGAAGTGATTCCCATAAAGAGAGCTTTCTTTGCCCTCGGATCTAACTTTGACTCCTTCACATGGTAATATGCAGTGGATCCAAACACATGTAAGGAATCATAATCTGTAGCTGATTTTCCAGACTATACCTCCATAGGAGTTTTTCTTTCTAATGCAGATGATGGCAAACGATTAACAAGATGGCTAGCGTATGTCACAGCCTCAGCCCAAAATTGCTTGCCCAACCCAGCATTGGACAACATACATCGAACTTTCTCCAGCAATATTCGATTCATACGCTCTGCCACTCCATTCTGCTGCGGTGTATCCCTAACTGTGAAGTGTCGAACAATACCATACTCTTGGCACACATCGAAGAACGGATCACTTTTATATTCCCCTCCATTGTCCGTCCTAAGCCGCTTAATTTTCTTGCCAGCCTGGTTTTCGATCATAGTTTTCCATTTAAGAAAAACTCCAAGCACTTCATCCTTAGTTTTCATGGTATACACCCAGACTCTTCTGGAAAAGTCATCAACAAAAGTAACAAAGTAGTGTTTTCCTCCCAACGAAGGTGTTTTGGAAGGCCCCCATACATCTGAGTGAACATATTCCAAAATACCTTTTGTATTATGGATAGCAGTGCCGAATTTCACTCTCTTTTGCTTTTCCAGAACACAATGCTCGCAAAATTTTATTTGCAAGCCTTTGCACCTTTCAACAATCCTTGCTTTGCCAGAATTTGCAAGGATTTTTCACTGGCATGTCCCAACTCCATATGCCACAATTGCATTGAGTCCAATTCTTTGTTACCGGAAGCTGCAGCGACTGCTCCAATAACTATACTACCTTGGTAGTAATACAAGTTATTTTTCCTAATGCCCTTCAATATCACAAGTGCGCCTAATGTCATTTTTAAAACCTCATCTCTCATAGTAACAACTGAACCATTGGATTCCAAGGCTCCCAATGAGATGAGATTTTTCTTCAAACTGGGCACGTACCGAACATCAGTCAGAACTCTGGTTGATCCATCTTGATTCTTTAATTGGATTGAACCTATCCTAACAGTATTACGGGCATTGTCATTGCCTATATAAACAACTCTTCCATTTAGTTCTACTAAATCAGAAAACCACTCCCGGTTAGGGGACATATGATAGGTACAACCCGTATCCAATATCCACTTATCTGAATGGAACGACGATGATGATGCAACCAGTGATAATTCAGCGTCACTGGTATCATGCTTTGCAACACAAGCATCTATAGCAGCTTTTCCCTTATTCTTCAGCTTTGGACAATTTTTCTTCCAATGGCCTTTCTCATGACAAAAGGCACATTCATCTTTCCCGAGTCTAGACTTTGAGTTTGATCTCCCTTTTTGAGTTTTCTTCTGAGTGTATGAACGACCTCGGACTACTAAAGCTTCTGTATCTCTGATTGAGTTTTTCTGTTTGTCCTTCTTTCTCTGCTCATAATCGTATAAGGCGCATGACTTCGCTCGAGATATATCACTCCGCCATGAAGTAGAGTAGTTTCTAGGAACTCAAACTCCTCAGGAAGTGACCCCAACAGCATCAAAGTCAAATCTTTATCTTTGAATGTCTCATCCATATTCAGCAAATCAGTGACTAACTGATTAAATTTGGTGATGTGATCATTCATTGTGGTACTTGGGACGTAAGTGAAACGAAACAGTTTTTTCTTCAAGTGGAGCTTATTTTGACTGTTTTTCTTCAAAAAATTTTCTTCAAGTGCCACCCACAACTTATTTGCAGAAGTCTCATTTGAAAAAGCATACCTCTGCTCTCGAGAAAGGCATGATCGAATTGTGCCACATGCCAACCGATTGATCGCCTTCCAATCTTTCTCCTGTACATCATCTGGTTTCTCTTCATCAATGGCAATGTCTAGACCCTGCTGAAAAAGGGCATCTAGAACCTCACTTTGCTACATACCAAAATGGCCCGTGCCATAAAAGATCTCCACGGCCAATCTTGCATTTGCAATTGTCGGTCTTGTCCACATGGACGATGTTGAAGCTCCTATACCGACCGTTTTCTCCATAATCTTTCAATATACTTAAGGAAATCTTTTCTGATGTGGAAGATCAGTTTAAACTGCAACCACAGAGCATACTACGATTAACCTTCAGCTCTGATACCACTTGTTGTTCCAATAGGGTCGGAAGCGTGTAAATTATTGTACTAAAAAATCACACAAAGTTCAATTCTCAGGAAAGAGAGGTAGATCACAAGGATCTCTTAATACCAAGTCTTTCCTTAGTCAGAATATCCCTTCTATCGTAATTTAATAGCACAATTAAATACTACTATTATACTCTCAAATATTGAAAGAAAAATAGGATAAGAAAAAACACAAGAGTTTTAATGAGGTTCGGTAAATTATACCTACGTCTTCGGGCACTAACACCAGATGATAACTTTACTATCTCCAAAATATTACAAACAAATAAAATTCCTTAAGAATTCTCAAATGGGAGAAGAGAAAAAACTAAGAGAGAAAGATTGGTTGGGATAATTGAAATGAGAAATGGTTAGGCCTATTTATAGTTGAGGTTTAGGGACTAACTTGCAAATGGCCTAAAAATTAGGGACCAAAATTGTAATTATCCCATTCAACTTTAAACAACTTGCCTCCCATTTTTTCTTTCGGTGCCACTTGCACCTCCCATTTTTGACTTTTCAACTCCCTCTTTAATTGACTTTTCAACAGTTATACCAATCAAGTTTATATACAATCGACTGAAAATATTAATATCACAATTAATTATCATTAATTACTTGCTTTCAAAATTGATGAAATTAAATTGCTCGCTTTTTAAAAGGAATTAATATACTAAAAATATACTCAATTTTGAAATTAAAAAGATAGAAGAGTTCCTTTTACTAATATTTTATTTAAATTTAATGGATTATTTAGATTCTTTGATGAGTGTAATTTGAGTTAGAGTTTAAAAATGTAGAAAACAATATAATTTGAGCCATAAACAATTTTAAACTAAAGTATGTTGATTTACTTTTTTTTAGGCATAATGGAAAATTTAGTTTTTAAAAATTATGTATTTTATCAATTTGATCAGTTAGATTTGTCCCTTAACAATTTTTGCTTGGTTGAGGGTTGAGACTTCGACAATGACCCCGCCACGGACCATTTGGGCAAGCCCCCACCTTGATAGAGAAGGTGATTTTCTTGGCGTTGGTTATGGACGTGCAGTTGTAGGCTGTTGCGGCTCCATCTTTTGCCATGACTGCTAAATGCTTGTGAAAATGCTTCAAAGGATTCAAAGGAAATAGCTAACGCGAAAGCGTTTTTCGAATTCCTTCTAGTTTTGGTGTTTGGTAGATTGCTTCTGAAGGTGGGAGCCTAATAGGAGATAAATGAGGGGTAGTTGTTGGTGTTTTGCTAGTTTGAGAAGTTTTGATGAACTGTGATAACTGATTCAAGAATTTTACTATGTTTAGGCTATTTAGTGCTCAAGTTTCAATTTTATGGAATTTGTTCTGATATATTATCTTCTGGGTAGTTAATAAATCTTGAAAAAAGCAAAAGAAATTATCATATTTTTTATTGATTTTTACATACTTAAAATTTTATAATATTTAATAAATTTTAATATTTTAATTTTAAAATTTTAAATTTTAAATTTTAACGTCTACTTCAGTGTTGTTTGCCATCTTAGCATCATTAACAGAAAGACTTAAACGATTTTTTTTTAATCATTAAGGGTTTAAAAGGATAAATTTTTTTCCCAAAAGCTTAATTGCTTTTTCATTTTAGGATTTTATTTTATCCTTACGCCTTAAAATTAATTAGTATTTCAGTTAAAAATTATTTAACTCTTTTAAAATATTAATAATCAAATTTAATTTAAAAAAGAATCAATTTGACAAAAGATATAAACGAGAGGACTATACTATTATTTAAGCACTTTATTAATTTTATGTCACCTCTTAAATGTAGAGTGATCATGGGTTGGCGGTGCCCGCCCAAAGGCCCTTAGAAAAATGGGAGGTTTGGGTAAAAATATAGGCCGAAAAATGGGCTTGGGCAAAAAACGAGGCCTGTTTAAAAACGGGCAGGCCTCGGTAAGAGTTTTTGGCCCGGCCCGGCCCAATTATATATTAATATATATTTTTATTTTATTTTTAATTATTTTAAATTTTTAATATAACTATTTTTATTATATTGTTAATTTGTGTATTGTTTTAAGAATTGTTTTAGTATTATTTTTATTTGTTTTAATATTTATTTTATGTTTTTAAATATATTTGATTTATTATATTTTTAAATTTTTTATTTAATGAAATAAGAAAAAAAATTAATATGGGCCGGGCAGGCTCGGGCTTAGTAATTTTATTTCGGTCGGGCTTGGGCAAAATTTTAGGCCCATATTTGGGCGGGCCGGGCCCGGCCTAGTAGTCTGCCTAAAATTTTATTTGGGCCCGGCCGAACCCGCCCGCCCGGCCCGAACCCGGCCCGGCCCGGCCCATGATCACTTCTACTTAAATGTATCACTAATTCAATTATGAAATTACAGAATTAATCTTTTTAAATTATTATTACTATTATTATGATTTTTTTCTTTTCATACTTTTATATCATCTCTAAATAAAAATTTTATTAATGATTTGATCCTTGAAGCATACTCGTTTTTTTACTTTAGTATTTTTTTGTCCCAATTTCACACTAGAATATTTTTATGTTATAGTTTTAGTTCATTTTATTAACATACTTTAAACAAAATTGGTAGCCAATTAAATCTCGCCACATATCTTTTTCTATTAAAATATATATAAACATTAAATTATACATAAAATCTTAAAAATCTAAAAATTGTTAAAAATAATTAAATATTTTTATCAAATAAATAAAAATCATTTGGGTAATTCTTGATCTTTTATTTTCTTCTTCAACATCAAAATTCATCTCATTTGATAATTTTTTATCTTCATTTGGGCAATTCTTCACTATCAAATCCTACTCCTTCATCATCCTATCACCAAAAAAATAAAAAACCACTAATTCCATTACATAATTATATGTTATTAATTAAAAAAAGTTTCTACGCTACACTTCGAAGAAGATGAGAGTATAATTTAGTTTTCCATGTACTTTATTTTTGTCAAATCCTCAATTGCTAGGGCTAGCTAACGCCTGTTTGTTGTTGAAACAAGATAACCAGAAAAGGAAAAAACAACACAGAGAAAAAAAATCCATCTGATTTGAGTTTTCAAGTTCAGTGGGCTCCAAGTCTTTGTTTGAGAATCTGAACGGTGAAAAGAAAGACACTAGGGAGGAAGGTTACTACTGAAATCCTGAACCCATCCAACAATCGACGCCGGAGATCAGAGCGTTGGAACTTCGTAAGTAAATTAGGTAATTCATGGTTTTAGTTGGGTTTGGTGAGAAAATAAAGCGGATATTTAAGTAGAGGATAGGATGATATTTATTGGGAGAATTTCGATTCTAGTTTAGGGAAATTAATAAAAAAATCAATTAATAATATCTGTTAACACCATTTAAATATAACATTTCATTGAAAAATTTCTTTATATAAGTACTGATATATTTTGTAATTTTTAACGAAAATGTTATTATTAAATGAGTAATCATTTAAATTGATTTTTTAACAGTTTCATTATAAATTTTACTCATATATGTGCTCTTTTTTAGTACAATGTCTAGAACTAGCCATAATTCCTCTCAATTTATAAATAGTAGGATAATGCGTTTCAATACACTCAAAGTACTCATATATATACTCTTGCATTGGCAACAATGTACATGCCAATCTAACCAAGACTTAATCGGCAGGTAATTGAAAGTTTTTAGGGTAAACTATCAAAATAGTCACTTTTATTTTATTCAGGTTACATTTTAGTCACTTATGTTTGAAATATTACGTTTTAGTCATTTATATTAACATATTGTAACATTTAGTCACTTAGTCATTAATTGTCGTTAACAGAGTAACGGTAGGCTGAAATGCAACGTTAAATCATTGTTTCAAACAAAAATTTTAGGTTAAATTATACAATTAGTCTTTATATTTTTTTTTGTTTTGAGCAATTGATCCTAATTGTATAATTTAACCTAATTGCTCAAAACAAAAAAAATATAGGGACTAATTGTACAATTTAACCTAAAATTTATGTTTATGTTTGAAGCGATGATTTAACTTGTCACGTCAGCTTACCATTTCACCATTAATGGAAATTAACCTCAATGACTAAAATGTTACAATATGATAATATAAATGACTAAAACGTAATATTTTAAATATAAGTGAATAAAATGGAAGCTGAAGTAAACAAAATTGACTTTTTGAATAGTTTACCCAAGTTTTTAATACAAACATGTGACAAATATTAGAATCCTGCAGGATATCAAAATGGAGATCATCGCGTGCCTGACCGTGTGAAGCTCAACACACTTCCTGTGGATATATTCTACTGCTAAGCTAGAACTCTGAAAGTTGCCAAAATAACACGCACACTGAAACACAGCGTTTTCCATTTCCGTTCACGGCATGATCTTCGAGAACCATCCCCAAAATTTACACCCCAAAATGCGAAAACCCAAACCCTAAACTCACTGCTTTTTTTTCCCTTTATAGTACTACTGTCTTGATCTCTTATATATATTTTTTCTCTCATGGCGGAGGAGGTCATCTCTGGTAGCGGATCTTCGGGAAGAGAAGGAGAGATCAATATAAGAGTAGGATTAACCTCGAGGGATTCGTTAGATTCTCGGTGGGTGTTCCCAGGCGAAGACGACTTTGAGATCGAAGACAATGGCGACGGCGACGATGATTTACCGCATCGAGCTGCGGTGGACTCCGAAGACGAGGATAATCAGGAACACCGTTTGATCCGCACTGAACCACGCGTGGATTCCTTTGACGTCGAAGCACTCGAAGTCCATGGCGCACATAGAAGTGACTACGAGGTACATTGTTCTTTACGAGTTTGTTCTGCTAATCTAATAGGTTATTTTTTCTGTTCATAATTTGGAAGCTCGAATTTATTTGGTTTCTGATTTGATTGCATTGAAGCATGCATTTGGACCTTTTAATTTGTCTGGCTTATATGGAAGTTAATGGGTTATGATTTGGCAATCCTATAATAACCATGGTAACGAAAATTAGATTAGTTTTATTTTATTTTTTATGTTCTTTAATTTTGCTGCTTACTTTTTATGTGTCTCTACTTAAATTTGATCTCAGGATTTAGGTATAGCAAGGAGAATAATACATGCCTTTCAGACCCTCGGAGTTGTATTTGGTGATGTGGGAACAAGTCCATTATATACATTCAGTGTGATGTTTAGCAAGGCACCTATCAAGGGAGACGAAGATGTTATTGGAGCACTATCACTAGTTCTATACACCTTACTCTTGGTCCCCCTTGTGAAATATGTCCTTATTGTACTTTGGGCAAACAATGACGGTGAGGGTATGTCAGATGTTCCCAATCAAGTCCCTATTCATGATCTTTTATGGAGGCCTTAAACATATATGTTAAATATATGTATTCCAAGTCAACTGTTTTACATTTTCTGTTGCTGGTTTCTTGAAGGTGGTACTTTTGCATTGTACTCATTGATTTGCCGGCATGCTAAGGTCAGTCTTCTCCCAAATCAGCTCCCATCAGATACCCGGATATCTAACTTCATACTAAAGTTGCCATCTCCTGAACTTGAGAGATCACTTAAAATAAAGGAGAGACTAGAGGCTTCATTGACTCTGAAGAAACTCCTTCTGGTGTTAGTGCTTGCTGGCACTTCTATGGTGATAGCTGATGGGGTTGTTACCCCAGCAATGTCAGGTTTCCATATCTATTGTTCTTGCCTTCTTTTTTTTTTTTTTTTACAGAACTGCTATGATGGAATAGAGCATTAAGTGGTTTGATTTCTCATTTTCAATGTTTAGATAATAACTTTTGTGTGTATATATCTCTTTATAGTAATGTCTGCTGTTGGTGGTCTGAAGGTTGGAGTTGCTGCAATTGAACAAGGTAAGGTGGTATTTTATGCTATTATCAGCTTTATAAAACATTATTGCTTTTCTGCCTCACTTTTCCACTGTTAGTAAATTCTCTCAGAAAGGACATCTGTTCTCAATTGACCTTGTTGGCTAGGATTCATTTGCATATTTTGACTAATATGTTATTGAAATTTACTTGTTATTTGGATATAGTATGGGATGGTGGTGCATATTATTAGCTTGTAGATCGCATAGCTTCTTGAATACCCTGAGTCAACAATTGTTCATTGTGTTTCTTCAGCAGCCTTTGTCTTGATCGTGTGCCATTTGTAATGATAATTTAACTTTAGTTAGACTATAGCTTATAATTTGGCTAAATCCTAACTCTGCATGTATTATAAACAATGTGGTCTTTTTCCTTTTGCCTTTCTGCTTTTACATCTAATAGTTTTTGCTATATTATTACAGGTAAATATTCATTAACTTAATTCTTCTATTTCCTTCTTTGCTTTTCTTTACTTGCAGATGAAGTGGTGATGATATCAGTTACCTTTCTTGTAATTTTGTTCAGTGTACAGAAGTTTGGAACAAGTCAAGTAGGACTTGCTGTAGGCCCTGCTTTGTTCATATGGTTTTGTTCTTTAGCAGGCATTGGAATTTACAATCTTATTAAGTATGATGCAAGTGTCTTGAGGGCATTTAATCCCGTTCACATCTATTTGTACTTCAAGAGAAACTCAGTTAACGCCTGGTATGCGCTGGGAGGTTGTCTGTTATGTGCAACAGGTAACACATTAAGTGAAGATTATTGTATTTCAAGGTCAACTAATATTGTTATTTTTAATCAATTTTCCTTCTTTTGTGAAGGATAATTTCTGCGAATGTCTCACTGCAAAATCTTTTTGGAAAGTAACTTTTTAATTTGTCAACAAAGTTCAGCTAAAGTAATGCAGTTGATTGAGCTTTGATGAATTTGAACTAGGACATCAATGGTCATATAGGTCATTCTATACGATCTTACTGTTCTGATGATGGTTTATGTTTCAGGGTCTGAAGCAATGTTTGCAGATCTTTGCTACTTTTCTGTACGATCAATTCAGGTAATGGAGCAAGAAAACTCAGTCACCTAATGTTCTGCGTTTTGCACATCCTGTAGATATAATTGCTGGTAGTCCCCTACTCTCATTCTTACAATCTTTTGATTTGTGTGATAGTGGTTGTTTGCAGCTTACATTTGTGTTTCTCGTATTGCCTTGCCTGTTGCTGGGTTATTTGGGTCAAGCAGCATACCTTACAGGAAATCTTAATGGTGCCGAGAAGCATCCTTTCTTTCTTTCAATTCCTAGTAAGTTTCACATTTTATCACAAATTAGTTGGATTAAAACCTTTTCTTTTATTTTGGAAAATTGTCACACTTGCCTTACTCTAAACAGAAAAACTGTTTTGCCCCACGTAGGTGGCATCTTCTGGCCGGTCTTACTGATAGCTAATATTGCTGCCTTGATTGCTAGCCGAGCAATGACAACAGCCACATTTTCGTGCATAAAGCAGTCATCTAATCTTGGTTGTTTCCCTCGTCTTAAAATCATTCACACATCTAAAAGGTTCATGGGCCAGATCTATATTCCTGTCATAAACTGGTTTTTGCTGGTAGGTTGCCTGGTCTTAGTTTGCTCTATGTCAAGCATTAACGAGATTGGAAATGCATATGGTAATATTCCTTCCTAGTCTTTTGGTTATACTAAGTCATCACTTTTGTCATCATTGAATGAATTTTTGGTGTCATGTAACTAAAAAAAATTTTGGATTCGTGGAATATAATGTACTATCAAGTTATTTTTCTGGGGTGTTGAATCAAACTACTAAAGATAAAGAAATCTTCTTACCCTTTTCCTTGCTTTAAATTAAACCGGCTTCTCATCTTTCTTGTTATTGATTTGTTCTTAGGTATAGCTGAGCTGGGAGTCATGATGATGACCACTATTTTAGTCACGATTGTCATGCTTCTCATATGGCAGCTAAACATCATAATCGTGCTGAGTTTTGTGGTTTTCTTCCTGGGTTTGGAATTGACTTTTTTCTCGTCAGTTTTATGGAGTGTGACAGATGGAAGTTGGGTAATATTGGTTTTTGCTGTCATAATGTTTGTCATTATGTACATTTGGAATCATGGTAGCAAGCTTAAGTATGAAACTGAAGTGGAGCGAAAACTGCCAATGGATTTGATGCGAGAAATAGGCTGCAATCTTGGAACAATCAGAGCTCCTGGCATTGGCTTGCTTTACAATGAGCTGGCGAAAGGAGTACCAGCTATATTCGGTCATTTTATAACCACACTCCCTGCTATCCACTCCATGATCATCTTTGTCTGCATAAAATATGTCCCTGTTCCTGTGGTCCCTCAGAATGAAAGATTCTTTTTCAGGCGAATCTGCCCCAAAAGTTACCATCTGTTTCGGTGTATTGCTAGGTAAGATTCTCTGGCTGGAAACTTAGATCCTATTATCTTGCCTGATCAATATTCCATTTCCTCCAATGCTGTGTGCTATCGCTTTACAGGTTCAAGTTTTGTACTGCAAGATTTTTCATAAAAACTAACTGGAATGTCTAATAGACATGTCTGTTGGTGAAGTGCTGGACTTTTCGTTCCAGTGACCAAGGATTTGCAACCTCAAAACACACACATATATATGCGTATAACTAATTGGAATTGTTAAAATGTTACTCGGACAGGAGTTGTGGAATTAATTTGGGGGTCAAATTGAGTAAGGATGAACTAATTTACTTCACTAAATCTCTTTTGAACAAGCATCTTTGATATATTATATCTTCTTTTTTTTTTTATACTATGTGCGCAATTCCTTTGTATTTCTTGCCTTTGTTCACCCTTTCCCCTTGTAGCATTCTCTCAGATAACTGACCAACCACTTTCTCAGGTATGGTTACAAGGATGTCCGTAAGGAAAATCACCAGGCATTTGAGCAGCTGCTGATCGAGAGTCTTGAGAAGTTCATTCGTCGGGAAGCTCAGCAAAGGCAATTGGAAAGTGATGGTGACGAAGACGCAGATTCCGAGGAGGATACATCTTTCTCAAGAGTTCTCGTAGATCCTAATGGAAGTGTTTACTCACTTGGTGTTCCTCTGCTGGCTGAGTTTAGGGGCTCCAGCAATTCCATTTCAGAAGCAAGCATTTCTGAAGAGGTAAACCCCAGCTCCCCTGCAAGTCCATTGATATCTGATGCCGAGCATAGTCTAGAAAGGGAGCTATCTTTTATACGGCAGGCTAAGGAATCTGGGGTAGTTTATCTTCTCGGACATGGAGACATTAGGGCTAGAAAAGATTCTTGGTTTATAAAGAAACTGGTTATAAATTACTTCTATGCTTTCTTGAGAAAGAACTGCAGGAGGGGTATTGCAAATTTGAGCGTGCCGCATTCACATCTTATTCAGGTGGGCATGACTTACATGGTTTAAGAACCGATGTGTGTACTCAAATCAGGGAGGAGTGGTTAAGAAAGGCCGGCGCTCAAATAGCATGCTACAAGAGATGCAAATTCACCATTGTGTTGAGCAAAGCTGGGCGCTTGAATCAGCAAATTTTAGTATCATGTATCCATTCTGATGTTTATTTGTTCTTCCACGCGCTTATTACTCTTCAATACGAGTTTAATTAAATATTTTATTTACACACAATTCATAGGTGGGATTTACACGTGTGAATGGTTATGATCAGTGTACTGTAAAAAATTGAATGGACTATAGTTGTAATTAATAGTTTTTTTTTTTAGTAGTTCAGTGTGATCATTTGAGGAGGTGGGATTTTAGATTTTAATTTAATTATGAAATAATAAATAATAAAAGAAATATTTGTTTTAATATCTTAATTTCACTATTTGGTATTTAAAATATTTTTTTATAAATTGGTTGCATTTTATTATTATTAACTTAACACTGTGAGTGTGTCACAATTTAATTTGTATTATATTTCTAAAGAAGTATCTAAAACAATTTAATTAATAATTCATGATATGCTCGAGTTTTAATGATTTTGTTTTAAAGTTTTCATGATTTTTCTTGCCATTAATCATAGAATATGAATTCTAAGTTTAATTTTGTCAAACGTTTCATCTTATTATTTTTATATAATATTAAAAAATGACGACTAGATAAAAGTACAGGTCAATAAAAGATCACATAATATTCATTAAATTAAAATATAGAAATTAAAATTTCTAAGTTAGTATAATATACAATGATGCAAGTTTGGATATCTACGAATATTCTACTTAAAAATAGACGAAATTTTTCATGGAAACAACTTATTTAATTTTTAATTTAGCCTATAATAATTAATTTACTTAATTTTTAAAATAAAAAATATAATATAATCTCCATTGTATAAAACACATTTTTTTGGATTTTCAATAAAAAGAAAAAGGAAAAAGAAATTCTTCCAAATATCCCCAAACTATGATTTGTATTCGAATTTGGTCTTTAAAATTTAAAGCATTTTAATTATATTCTCAAACATTGGAGTTTATATCAATCAAGTCATTCGCTATCAAAATTGTTAATAATCTTATATGGAGTAAATTAAAATTAATAGTTTTAATAACAGAAGAACTTAATTTATATAATTTCCAAAGTTTAGGGATGTAATTAAAAAATTTTAAAATTTAAGATCAATTTAAAATATGAGTAGTAGTTTGAGGACTTTTGGCGCAATTTTATTAAAGAATGTAAGATAACATATTTGGGAATCAACAAATAGAGTTGTGTGTTTTGCCTTCGCGGTTCCGTATGCCGCGGACGCTATTGTTGAGATGGAATCAACACTTTCAACATTACCCTCCGCTTTTACTCCATTCTCCTTTTCTAAACCCCTAAACCCTAAATCCCCTTTGTTCTCTTTCTCTCAGTCTCCACTCCTTGGCCATGTCGCCGTCCTTTCTTATTCTTTTCCTCTAAGGACTATCTCCTCCATTCCCAAACGCCTACACCGCCGTTTGGAGTGCGTCTCTTCTGGTACCGGCGGCGAATTTGGTGGAAATGATGGGAGTAGCGGCGGCGGTGGCGGTGGCGGCGGGGAAGGAACGGGTGGAGGTGATTCGAAGGCGAAATTGGGAGCTGGAGTGGTTGACGATCTCTCTGCCTTGTCTCCCGATGTTATCATTCTTAATGTTGGGGTATGATAATGATTTTTTAAGGTTATTATTCCTATTTTTCAGATATTCAATTTGATACTTGGAAAAAATATATAGGTAGTTAATTCAAAAAAAGTCACCGAATAAAAAAACTTCAGGTACCAAATTGAACATTGAAGTCAAATTCAGGTACCTAATGGCATATTAACCTTTTTTTTCTTCTTTGAATTTAGGAAGAATTAAAAAGAAAAAGAAAAAAAAGAAAAAAGGTAAAATGCTACTAATTTTTTGTTCTTGAATTTGCTGTGATTTAGGGAATGATGTGCGGCGGGTGTGCTTCGAGTGTGAAGAAAATACTAGAAAGTCAAGTAAGTTAATGTCTCCATTGTTTTTTTCTTCCCTTTTAAATCGAATTATTTACATTTCTTAGTGTGTCATTTTGCTTTAATGTGCAGCCCCAAGTCTCTTCCGCGACCGTCGATCTTAAAACGGCGACGGCAATGGTGTGGCCTGTTTCCGAAGCCAAGGCTGTACCCAATTGGCAAAAGGAATTGGGGGAGGCATTAGCTAAACAGTTGACTAGTTCTGGTTTCGAATCTGAGCTTCGAGGTATGTGTTCAGCATGTATGTGATATAATCCGAGACATTTCGAATACATGAAAAAAGTCGAATATATTATACCCTTGTTGAGTGCAATGTCGAATACTCACACCTGAATCTAAGAAACTTGGAATAATTATAAAAGTGCTTTCGTTGCCATCGTTCTTGGTCAACTTCTTGTTCCTTGAATATTGATTTCATGGCTTGCTTATGTTGCACTGACTCTTATTTTTTTATTGAATTATTCGTGTCTGACACATGCTCTAAATAAATGATTTTTTTTTTGTTTTTTAAAAACATCTGACCATACTCAGATACATAACCTAGTTCGTAGGAGTGTTCATAATTCGGTTAAAACCGAATAACTGATCGAACCGATTTAATTCGGTTAATCGATCGGTGGTCGAATTTAATTTTGTTGAAGGTCGATTAATGACTTTTTAGAATTTTAGTTATCGGTTAATTCTGTTCAAAATCTGTTAATTAAGCGAATTAAATAATATTTATTATATATAATTAAATAATAAATATTATAATTTTGTCGAAATTAATTATGTAGTGTTTTTAGTGTCTTATTTGTTGTTTTCACCTCTATTTAAAGTTTTTGAACTATTTAAAATTGAAATGAACATTAGCAATGTATTTTTTATATGTTCTATACTTATTTTAATCAAAAGATAAAATACATATAAATTTCAGTTAATTCGGTTAACCGACTGAATTAATCGAAATATTTTGATTTAGTTAATGTATTTGAAAAAAATTTCGGTTTGATTAACGGTTAAAGATTTTTACATTTTAAGTAATTCAATTTAGGTATTAACCAAACCTATTGTTTGAACACCCCTACTTGTTCGACAATATTATCTAAGTTTTAGTACCTTAATGTGGAGCTATACACTTAGGGACCATTTTCTAATATTTTGGTGTCATACGCATGGTTGTTGTAGTTCTTTGAGTTTGGTCATTGAATATTTCAGGTTTTTTTTTTTTTTTGGTTACTTTGGAGGTGCTAAATGCTTTAATTAAGATTCAACATCTTAGGGGTTACTCATATAAAGGTTAAACTTTTCAAAATAGTTGAGAGGCTAAACTTTTACAAATGTGCTCAAATTAGGGTTTTTATTTATATGTTTAGAATTACATGACAACTGAATTAAAACATTATTTGGAAAGCAAATATATACATAACATAATTTGAAACCCAATATACGACAATTGAAAATTTCTTATTTGAGCACGTTTGAAAAGTTCTAGACTTTATTTAACAATTTTGAAATGCTTGACCGTTATATGAGCAACCTGGGCCTCAATTTCAGCCTATTAATTTATGAAGTTCTTTTTTGCAAGTAGATTATGAAATGTTGTAAATCTTACGCCAATTTTTTTTCCTGTTGTTTGTAAACTTATGATTAGTGATTCATTTACGCTTGTGAAGTTTGGTTTTCCACATAATTCATGCAAATTTGTGCTTTTAGTGGCAGGTGAGGAAGCTATTGGAGATGTCTCACCACAATAAAAAAAAAAAAAGAAAAAAAAAAAAACTGTGTTGAAAGAGCAACCATAATAAGTCCTTAGATGTGACAGTATGGGCTTTGAAGTTATAGATTTCATTAATTGTACAATTCATCAAGACATTTACTCATTTTGTATTAACTTTACAAAATGGGGGTAATGTAGAATTTATTTAGAGGGTTTTGTTGTTGTTGTTGTATATCACATGATTCATGTCATGGTATCATATATCATCTTTCACACGTGTCTATCGAATAAAAACTAAATCATATGCATTTGATTTTTTTTGGAGGATTACAATATGTCACACTCTTCTCTTTCCTTTAAGGAAATTAAACTATCTATACTCTAAATGCGAAATAAATACTATTCAAAGTTTTGCATCAGATAGGAATATATAAAAGAATATCCATAATACAACATAGAATTGAGTTAATGATAACCAATTGGAGCGGGTGCCTCCCTTAATTCCTTTCCCTGAAATTGAATATCCTGCATATACCCCCCAAAAAAAAAAAATAAGCATATTGTAGGGATTGAGTCTTGGACAAAGTATTTAGTAATTCAAGTTAGCTCATGAATTCAAGCTTATGGATTTAAGTCAAAAATGGGTCATATCTTAATCTAAACTCGAAAGGTTAAACTTGTTATTGCACTAAGTATTTAATAATTAAAGCTTGGCACAGATTGAATTCAAGCCTATGGGCTAGGCTAGAAATGGTCATGTATTGACTTGATTTAAAAATCGAGCTACTATGTTGATCTGAAAGGTTAAGACTTACCAGGATCAAAGATTAGATAAAGCCTTTAGTAATTTAAGCTTGGTTCATACTGAATTCAATCTTATAAGCTAAGGAAAAAAAAGGGATCACGTCTTAATTTGATCTAAAGGCTCTGCTACTAGCTTAACTTGAAAGGCTAAACTGACTGGGATCAACAAAACACTTAGTAAGTCAAAGTTGGTTCAGACCGAATTTATAAGGGTCACATTCCAAATTGATCTACTATTGAAAGACAATAACTTGGCAATGTTAAAATGGATGGCTATAGAGAAACCATTAAAAGAAGAAAATGAGCATGGAAAGTGGAAGAGATGAGTGATACATACAGAAGCGAAATGATTAATATCCCTATGATGAGCTTCGTCAGCGCGAATCACGGTTATAACATCCTTGAGTCTGGCATCTTTAGGCAACCTCCAGTAATCTATGGCAATGGCAGGGGCTGGAACATTTTCTGTTTCACCACTTTCGATTGATTCCAAATACTCGGTGTAGGAGAAAACTGCTTCCTCTTCCAAATACCCAACAAATCTATGCGCCAATTTTGGGGAGCTCAGATAAAGAACAAAGAAGCCATTAAAGAACACTCCCTGCACAGCTAGAACAAGTAACCTTTCGTACCACTTGGGTTTCACGAGCTCCACAATCGTCATCAAATGCATCCTCTCATTCTCTGCTTCTTCAAGTAAGGCTTTAATCCATCCACCACTTTGCTGGAACTTACGGAGAGACTTGAGATGCAGAAGCATCCCGCCAACCATGCCGGGGACTGCCGCCACTGTTTCCAGCATCATTGCATGACAGCCATAACGTCTCTGCATTTCAAATGAACCACAAAGGAACCTCAATGCCTTGAATATAAATATGAATGTAAAAACTTTTAAGTAATTGTGCTAGACATTCTTGTCCGAGATATATACTGGCATGGGTATTGATTAATAACCCTCAAGGACAAAGATCTTTTAAAGATATTCAACATACTTATGTCTGGACATATAAGATGCTAAAATTTACACATAAAATATAAGCTTTTAACTACGAAGTCTACAAAAGAGCCACTCTACAATGCCTTGAAGTGCACATCCGTATATGACACATATCAAGACATAGGTACGAGTATATACCACTCCAAGGATAGTGTCTTCAATGCCTTGTAACCAAAGATACTCATATTGGGCATATAAGAGGTTAAAAGAGTTGCACATCAAAGAGTAAGCTTTTAACTAAGAAATCTACAAAAGACCCACAATGTGTAATGCCTTAAGGTGCACTGTGCACGTCCATGTATGATACATATCAAGACATGGGTACGAGTATGTATCACTCCAAAGATAGTCTACAAATGTAGAAAAAAATTTAAAATATTGAATATATACATATCTGACACATACTTATATCTGACACTCACATCTGAATTTGAATAATTTATATATGATACAATAGAAATGAAAATAATAATATAGAAACACAGCAATTTTGTTTTCTAATGTGTAAAAAAATCCCTTAGAATCTTTAAACATACCAAGACAGTTTGGGATCTAAATAACTGATGGCACAGGTATATAAATGTCAAATGTGTTAAATTTAATGAAGAGTTCAGTCTAAATCTAAAAGCTATTGACATATTAAGAACATAATAAAATACAATCAAACAAATTATGGAATGCTGTAATTATGGAACAGAGAAAGTAAAACACAACAAACCTGGAAGAACAGATCTACAGGAATTCGAAGAAATTTGACTGTTTTGTAAGCTAATTTATCCAGGAAGTTCTTTGGCACATGGTGTTTTTTCAAATCAATTGAAACATCTGCCTTGTACGTTTCCCATGGCTGCATTATAGAGCATAAACAAACAGTGCAAAATTAGATCATCAAACTGAAAGATTGATCGAGAATTTTATAATTACGAAGTTTTAGATAAATCTTTATTTAAAAATTGAAGTAACGGTAAAAACCGATTTATTCATTTTAATAATTTAAATTCCCAGCTAAAGAGAAAAAAGAGAAGTTGCACTTTTTCAAAAAAAAAAAAAATTGACATTCAAACACGAAGATTGATCAACAGTAACAAGTCAACAATATAGCAGCTTCATCTTAAAAGAAAAACATAGCAGCTTAGAATATAGGTGGAAACGAAGAATTCAGCAGTTAAATCGCAGATCTGATCAAAGAGAGGAGAAAATGAATATTATATAGATGTGTGCGTGCGTGTGTATTACTGCCAAAATTGAACCAAATAACTAACTCTTAAGTGAAGGAATAAAGTAAGTCTAACGAAAGATGAAATGGTACCATGAAACAGTTCCAGGGCCAAACGGTGCCATCCTCTCTGGTGATCGTAGGCCTTGAAATCCCCCAATAACTTGACGCAACTACGTCTTTCCCTTTCATCTCTTCCTTCTCCTGTTCCTTCTTCTCCGAAGGCGCTTTCTCCATTGAAGCAGGAGCAGAGCTCATCATCCTTCGCCACTCAAACCCACCAAACATCACTCCATTTCGCTGTCCGCTCAAGTGCACGCTCCTCCCAACCAAGGCGGATCCATACACCATTCCGCCGCCGCCGCCGCCGCTTCCGTAGTACCTCTGGCCGTTGACCAGACATTGCTTCACTGACCTTAATACAAAACGATTCATTTTCTTCTCTCTTTTTTGAATTTGTTATGACTTAATAAGGTCGTTGTTGAGAGGCCATAATAATATATATAGGAGTGGAGAAGCGGGAGAAGGATCGAGGAAAGAATGGCGGGGCGAAAACGGTTTATGATTCAGTGTTTCGCGGTGTATTTTTAATTTTCTTGATATTTAATCTGCCGTTGATAGGATGACAAAATTTTTTTAAGGGTTGATATTTCATAAAGGGTAACATGTTTTATGTTCTTTTGCACTACTGAATTATATCTCCGGCGGCCAACAATAATCTTCTCATTTGAATGTACTTTTTCCAATTTGATGGGATGTATTTTTGGAGTTCTCTTGCTTGATTCAACGAGTTAATTACACTAGATATCCTTAAATTATGATTCATATTTTAATTTAGTCTCTAAATTTTAAAACATTTTAATTAGATCCTTAAACTATTGATATTATATTAATTAAGTCTTTTCATTACAGAAAAAAAAAAGAGTAAACGATAAAACTAATATAAAAGCTTTGAAAACTTCAAATCTAATATTTTCAAAACATCTATTCTGCAATATTTATTTTTTAAATTTCCATTTTAAATTATATTATATAAGATCTAATGTGTCATTTAACAATTAAATTAAAGATTTTAATAACGAAAGGACCTAATAGACATAACCTTAAAAATTTTAAAATTTAATTAAAATAATTTAAAGTTTAAAGATAAATTTAAAATTAGAGACATAATTTGAAGTTAAATTATATTTCTTCTAATATGGAATATAAAAATATATTTACAATAATTTGAAAAGTCTAACTCCTCGAAAGAAAAAGAAAAGTCTTTAACGCGTCTAATAAAAGGATGTTTTAGTACGTTACGTCACTAATATTGCCCTCACAGATTATAAATTTCATTCAAATAAATGAATTACATACTTTAATAAAATTGAATAAAACTCACTCATAACAATAATAAAATATTTTTTAAAAATATATATTTTTGTTTAGATAAATTTTTTGTAAAATTATTTTTTAAAGATAAATAAATTTTTTCTAGTTGGAATTGGATTTTTACAAAAATACTTTTTTAAAAACTTTTTAAAATTAATTGGTAATTAGGTCTCTCTATTATTTGTGCTGAAAGAAAATAAATGAAAATAGTAAATAAAAAGGCTTATGAAACAATTTAACCTTTTTAAAGTTTGCCGGCACCTAAAAGTTTTATTTAGCAATCAATTAAAATAACAAATTTACATATTAAGTCTCTGAATATTTTAGGTCATCAAATTTCAATGTGGTGCTGCCTCTCTTTCATCCTCCACCAGTCATACCGTATTTTTGCATCAAAAAATACTGGTGCTGCCCATCTCTCCCTCTTCACCCTTAAAAAATATATTTTTTAAACACACATCATTTTGTAATGATGATTCAATGAGTGTGTCAGAAAAATCATAGGTGCTGCCATCTCTCTCCCTCTTACTGTTTCAAACATACCATTTTGATAAATAATGATATTGACATACCATTTGAGTATTTAATTTTTTATTTGCATTGCATTAGACAGGTAAAAAATCCAAAAAAAATATTCTTTTTAAATGTTATTTCTTTTTAATTAAGATGATATTTGTAGAAAAATATAATTAATGTCTTTACAATTTTTTTCTAATTCAATAAAATAATTTACCAAATAAAAGTAATTACCAAATGTTTAAAATTATGTTAAATTAACAAGGACCCAGTGTATATATCAATTAAAGAATTGTTTAAGATTAAAAAGTATTTAATTCTTAATTTATATTTTCATTTAATAATTTATTTTTATTATATTCAATAAAATGTTTAATTACAATTTCCTTATATATATTTTTAAAAATTTGAATTACAATTATAAGTAATACATTCAAATAAATTATAATCATAATAAATAATTACAAATACACAACACGACGTCGGTCAACGGTCAACGGTCCATAGGACACAATTTTGCAAATCAAACCCAAAACAAAGTTTGACTGCCCAATTAGCCGGTAGGATTAAATTCACATGATTCCTGATGAAGTCACGGCCCTCAAATTGGAACAACTTTATCCAAATAATCAAAAATGATGTAAAATAATATGTATTTTAAGATTTGATAAAATTATTTATTTATTAAAATTGAAATTATACAAGTTAAATTAAGCTTCTGATATTATTTTCTGCACTTCAAGTTTGCGAACAAACTCCAAGCCAAAATCCTTATTCTCCGCGCTATCTTTTTTATGCTTAAATCTTATGATATTATTTTTTGTAGACATAATTTTGGGATGTACTAAAATAGGATGGAAGCTTCAACCAGCCTTTGAAAGTGTAAGACTTCTTCTTCAAGACATCAACATTAAGCATCAACCAATAAATAACAGAAAACTTGAAAAAAGAAACAATGCAGTAGGCTTTGAACACCTTCGAGCTTTCATTGGCTTCTCTTGACCTTAATTATTCTTGCTTTTCTCTATTTAAGGAAAAAAATATATTTATAAATATTTGATAAAATAATTTCATTCATTATTTCATCTAACTCTCGATAATAGCTTAATGGTTAAGGGATATTAACTAATGTGGGTATACTTTTATCTCGAGTGAAGATACTAACCCATGAATACAACAAAGGCTCGTCCTTTTATATTTATTTATATCTATTCCATTACATATAAATTGTTTTACAATTATACATAACATAACATAAAATTGTTATTTTTCATTATCTTATTAACAACTTCTAACATGTAATAGTCACATTGTCGCATTGAGTTTTGATTATATCCCGAGTTGAGTTGAGTTAAATCTCTAAATAGAGACTAAAACTTTCTTAATATTATATTTTTAAAAATTTTCAAAACTCGAACTCGATTAGATTCTAGAAATAACAAAACTTAACTTGATGAATTTAACAATAATCATTTGGCGGTGATTGAAATTTAAATTTTGAAAGATATAAGGACTAAAAATGACCAAATTAATGTACATGGATTATGTCCATCACATTCACAAAGTATAATGACTAATAGAAAAACTTTAACATTGTATAAATTATAGAGAATAGATTTCAAATTTATGCATAGAGAAACCAAAACTAAAATTTGCATATAAAAAAAATATAATGTCAAATGCAGTCCTCAATATTTACATCTTTTGTTAAATTGGCTTTAACTTTTTTTAAGCTACATCTAACCTTTAATCTTTAAAAATGAGTCAAATCACTTTTTAAATGGAAATACTAATTAAAAGTCTGAAACATTACTTTTTCTTTTAATAATATTAGCATGACAACTCGCTTAGTAGTCCACATATAATTCATGCTAATATGATATTATTTGTCTTATATACTATGTCAACAAATATTAAAGGATGTTTGAACTGGACTGGACTGGTTGGGTATCGATTTGAAGAATGGCTTTGAACCGGTTTGATTGAGATCCGATATGGACCGACTAAAAAACTAGTTAAATTGAGTTTTTATTATTATTTATTTTTAATCTTTTTTATTCGAACTGGTGGATCGATAGTCTAACCGATTTGACCACGGTTTGATTTAAAATAATTGAAAATTTATAAAAATTGTAAAAAATAAAAAATAATATTCAAAATAAAAAGTTTCTAAAAATTTAGAAAAAAATTAGTATGGGTACATTTGGATTATCATGCAGGTTGAAATGTTTTAAAAATTAACATTTAGCTAATATTTTGGTTAAAAAACAATTTGACTCTTTTTTAAAAATTAATGGTCAAATTTGACATTTTAAAAGTTAAAGATTAAATTTAGCTTAAAAAAGAATAATGATCAATTTAATAAAAGGAGGTAAATGTTAAATGCTAAATTTGATGTTAATAGATAAGATAATATATAATTTAGCCCCTGAACTTGTCTATTTGTATATATTTGGTCCTTAATTTTTTTTTTGACCTCATTGGTTTCTGAGCTTGCATTTCATCAACTAGGTTGGTCTCTTCAGCTATCACTGTTAACTTATGTTGATATGACATTTTTATCCAATCTGATGGTGTCATGTGATAGTCTCTTCATAATACCACGTGACAAACATAATTTATATACTTCTATTTTTTTAAATTTATGTTTATCACGTGTCTCATTAAAAGGTTATCACATAACACTACCGAATTGGCTAGTAGTGCCACATCAGCACAAACTAGCAGTACTAATGTGGAGGTACCAACTTAATTGGCAAAATACAAATTTAGAGACTAACTATATAGAAATAAACAAAGTTCGGGGTCAAATTATATATTAAACCCTTAATAGAATTTTACATATCAATCAAACACTTAATACTTGGCTTTAACCTCCAATCATAAAAACACATCTTTTAATACGGTGGGGGAAGGAAAAAAAAAAGAAGAAGCCCTTTGATTGGACATAACAGTCTAAGAATTTCATTTTCAGTCATAAAATTCACCCCCTGTGGGGTCTCTCACCCTTCCCCCCACTGTTCCACCATGGGAGGAGCCTAAGCTAAACACAAAACTAACCCCTTTTTTTTTTCCTTTCTACACTCTGTAAAACCATGAAGAAAATTCCAAAACCCAAAAAAGTCAATAAGGGCAGGCCCTCAAAAAAACTTTTCTTGTTTTTTGGGTTTTCTTTCTTTTTTATAACACTTACTGTACTGTAGACTTTCTTTTTTCTTTTTCTTTTTTTTAAATCTTTCAAAAGATTATAGTCAAGAATTGTGCAATTCAAGTCTTGGTCGGTTCTGGGTTTTCTTTCTTTCTTTTGAATTTTCTCGGGAATTGGGTGTTTTTGTTTGATCGGTTATGTAAATTCTTAGATACCCTTTTCATGATTTTGTGTTTTTTTTTTTGATTGATTTTGCAGATTGAAGAATTCCCAGAAAAAAGAAAACAAATGGCTCCTTTTTAGATGTTGATTTGTAGCAAAAGGAAGTGGATTCAATTCATATGGATAATCTATGTTGCTTCAACTCTGTAATTTTCTCAACTAACTCTCTTTTCGATTTTTCTTTTCTTTTGTTTTTCCTAATTTGTAGCTCTCAATTAGGCTTTTATATAATCTTATATATAAAAGCCTAATTTGTAGCTTTGACTTTACGGCAAATTTTGTGTTTATCTTTGATGTTATGCAAGAACATTGAAATCATATGGAAAATCTTATGCAAAATACATATAATTGTTGTTATTATTCTCTTTTAGATTGTTGGAGGACGATCTTCATGTAGTTCCGGGAAGGGCAGAAGCCATAACGGCGCTGTCAAGTATGGATTCGCTTTACTGAAAGGTAAAGCGAATCATCCTATGGAGGATTATCATGTCGCAAAGTTCACGCAACTTCAGGGGCACGAACTCGGACTTTTTGCTATATATGATGGTCATTTGGGGGACAGTGTGCCTGCCTATCTGCAAAAGCATTTGCTCCCCAATATCTTAAAGGATGTGAGTTCCCGAACAATCAAATATGAAATAATCCGAATTTCAAGTTGTTCCGGCCGGAACTCGCTGGTTACATGCATTGTTTGTTGAAGTACGTCCTTCAACTTTTTGTTATATGGATTGCAGGAGGAGTTTTGGACCGATCCCAATAGGTCGATTTTGAAAGCTTATGAGAAAACAGACCAAGCGATTCTTTCGCATAGTCCGGACTTAGGACGAGGGGGATCGACTGCTGTCACTGCGATTTTGATAGATGGGCGAAAACTATGGGTAGCCAATGTCGGAGATTCACGTGCCGTTTTATCGAAGAATGGACAAGCAATGCAGATGAGTATCGATCATGAGCCCAGCACAGAGCGAGGAAGCATCGAGAACCGAGGCGGATTTGTCTCGAACTTGCCAGGTTATTTCGAAAACTACCCTTAATAAATCAAAGTAAATAAGTTTGTTTCGGGGAGGCTTACGCATTGTATGCATTGCATTTTATCCCAGGGGATGTTGCAAGAGTGAACGGCCAACTTGCTGTTTCCCGTGCGTTCGGGGACAAGAACTTAAAATTACACCTCCGATCTGATCCCGACATACAAAATGCCGATATTAACTCGAATACTGACCTTCTCATCCTTGCAAGTGATGGACTATGGAAGGTAATTCATCCCTCTCCGGACACCAA
The DNA here is from genome assembly GCF_025698485.1 of Gossypium arboreum. Taxonomy (NCBI): domain Eukaryota; kingdom Viridiplantae; phylum Streptophyta; class Magnoliopsida; order Malvales; family Malvaceae; genus Gossypium; species Gossypium arboreum. The sequence continues at coordinate 117,394,812 of NC_069073.1, forward strand.
CAACTTCTCATGTTTCTTTTTATCTCGTTTTTTTCATACTCTATCGAACCAAATCCAGGTTATGTCGAACCAAGAAGCAGTCGACATTGCGAAAAAGACCAAGGATCCGCAACGAGCGGCGAAAAAGCTAGCCGCGGAGGCATTGAACAGAGACAGCAAGGACGATATCTCCTGTATCGTAGTTCGTTTGAAGGGGTGAATGAAAACCGAATGCGACCCAAAACACATCCCCGATTGCGCATGATACGAATCATCAATGGGAGTAAATATGAATCATGGTGATGGTTCAGTGTCTCCATATACTCCTGTCTCCTTTTGTAAAATTAATGTTCTAATGCGGCTTTCATATATTGCTTGATTTCTTCAATTATAGTTGGAAAAGCTCCAGGGAAAATATTTACAGTTGATTTCTTTTTATTTTATAATATCTTAATATTTATAGTTTAAAATATTCAAAACTTTTTTAAGAATTTCAAATTAATTAGTTTGTAGTTATATATTTTATTACATTTAATTTCTTTATAATATTTAAAGTTCCATGTGATAGCATGATAGTTAAGAATGTTCATTTGTTTCAAGTGTGACTTGAGTTCAAGTTATGCTAGTAGCATCAGTTGTTCGGGCTTTGTCTAATTATTGAAATTCACTAAAAAATTATATTTTTTTGTCACCAAATTATAAAAATGATCATGTTAGTTCTTTTGTTTCTATTTTGATGGGAGGTTGTGAATTTTTTTTAATTGGTATAATTTTATATTCAGTCCTCAATACTTACATATTCTATCAATTTAATTTTAATTCTAAATAGTTCAACAATTTTTTTATATAATACCTAGAACTACCCATTACCCCCTCCCCAACCCTTAAATAGGAGAATAAACGTGCTTTAGTGTGCTTAAACCCACATCCTCCTGTATTGATACCAATGTTGATGCCAATCGAACAAAGATTTAGTCGACAATAATTGAATAAATTTAATCCTCTCTATTTCTGAATTTCACTAATTAAAAAAGTTACATCTTTCTTATTAATGATTTAACAGGGGTGATTAAAACAGAAACAAATAATAACATTAGTGATGGAAATATAAAGTTTTATAATTTAATGACCAAAACAAAAACAAGCTAATAATTGAATAACTAATTGTATATTTTACCTTTTCTATTATATATATTTCAGGTAACCCTTTTATTATAATTATACTTAAGATATATAAATTTTATTATGTGAATGATTCAGGTTATAATATATATATATATATTTTTGAGATTTTAAAAGTGATATAATTTCAATTTTACTCCTTAAAATAAACTAAAATTTTAAATATATATCTATATATCTCATACTGACACGTGACACACTTACCCTGTCTCTTTTCTTCTTCTTTTTCTTCTTTCCATTTTATAATGAGGGTTAATTTGCAGTTTTGGTCCTTCTAATATGCTTAAAATTGAGATTTAAGCCTTATACTTTAATTTTAATATAATTCTTTCTTTATATTTTTATAATGTTATTGATTAATTCAAATAGTTAATATAGTTAACTTTTCGATTACAATGTTACGTGGTTATATATAATTTGAAAGTAGGTTTTTAAATCCAGAATTTAGAGGGATTAAATTCTTAAAAATAAAAGTAGAAGGACTAAATTCTAAATGTGCAAAGTATAGAGACTTAGAGTCATGGTTATTTGATCCGGACCGGATTGGCTGGGGTATCGGCTTGAAGAGAGGCATTAGGTCGTTTGACCTATGAACTGGTACGAACTAATTGAATCAAACTAAAAATGGATTGAGCCGGATTCTTTTATGATTTTTAATGATTTATTTAATTGAATCCTACAAACCAATGGCATGACAAATTCGACCATTGGTCCAGTTCTAAAAATCTTGCTTAGAGTATATATTAATCAACTATATTAGTACAACATTTTTTTTAATATTATAATTTATATTCTCTCTTATAAATAATTAATATATTATTAGAATTTTAAAAATATCCCATTATCATTTTTATACCCTAAGATATCTTTGTCCAATATATGCAATTAGACTTATTTTAATTGCCTTATTTATGAATTAAATATACTTTTTAATTAATTTTTGGTGAATTAATTATTGTATATAATATATAATTAATTCGTTTAAATAGATATCTTTAATTCGTGGCTGCCAAAGGCATGGCGTGTTGCCTGTCTGTCATTTTTTTTAAAGGAAAAAAGAAATATTTTTTTCCTTTGTTTATTATCATTGATGAACTGAATCTTCAATTTATTTTAAAAAAAAATGTAATTATGTACTCTCTTTTATTAAGATATGGTTGTTGTTGAGGGAGATTGATTTTGCGAGAAAAAATGTTTTAGGTGTTGTCTATTGGACAATCAGTTAAATCTTTTGAATTGTATTTAAGTTTTATCTCTCGTTTTTGTCAAGAGTCTTAAAGTTCATAGAGGAGAGCATTTCTGTCAGTAGTAATACGACCTGCAAGGTTTATGAGATAAGTGTTGGTATATTGTAAAATATTAATTATGCAAATCACTTGCATGAGAGAGACTCAAACCACCAATTTTAAAGAATCGATCATCGACTCAACATCCAGCGGCAATCCCGAACTCAAATGTTGTGATGTTATAAATTTTTTTTCTTGGCATGTGCTTAGGAAGTCTTTTTGGCAATATGATCATTTTGTATCTTGATGGTATTTGAATGTTATGTGTATATGTGTTTCTATATGTGGTTGATGGAAATGGTCAAGTTGATGTTATATTGCTATAGTAGTTTGGTTATGTGCATAATGGTTTGATAGTTGAGAAGTTAATATGCTAGGTGCGTATTTGGTTAATGCAAAGTTGTGATAATGATGGTTGGTACATAGTTTTGCAACGGATGACAGTATTTGGTGTATGTTTTATAAGTGAATTTGAATGTTTTATCATGTATTGGAAGGGTTAAGTGATGCATGCTTAGTTCAAGCTTATCAACAGCTAGTAAGTTCATGTTTATATCTATGTTATGTTTGAAAATTATTTGGTAGTTCAAGTATTTAGGTTATAAAGCTTATATGAAATCAAATGTTGAATGCTTGAATGCTTGAATATTTGGCTTGATATTGAGGTGTAGACACATTCGTTAGACATTTAGGTTGATTGTGTAGGTGATATTAAGATGTCTTTGGTTGATATAGTTTACTTTTGATCAGTATGTGATTTGGACATAGAAATGAACATTTTAAAGATAAGTTATTACTATTTCTGAGCTCAAGTATCGATATTTTGGCATTTGGTATCGATACTTGACCATATGAGCAGTTTTTAAAGCTAATAGAATGCTAAAATGATATCGATGCTTATACAAGTATCGATTTTTGTTCATAAAATATCGATGCCCTTGTTTTTGTAAATAATCAGAATCTTGATTTGGTATCAATACCAAATAAAGTATCGAAACGGCATCGATACCAACTTAAAAATGTTGAAATTTTACAATTCAACTCTATTTTTTGCTTGGATTTCACGATTAGGTCCATATAGAATTGCAAAATATTTTTATATTTGATTGTAGGTGATTTGATGATAATTAATTGAAATTTTAGTTAATAAATTACATGCAACTTATTTGATTTTTGCTTATAGCATTCTATTACCTAAGTCCGATGATCGAATCGGATAAATAATGTTACATTAATGATATTAATGTGATAACTCTCGTGATAGTTTATATGTATTTTATTACTTACGAATAATATAAAAAAATTTATGAACTTTTTTTATTTTTTATGAAATATACATGAGTTAGGAATTTTCTATTAGGGGTTGAAATAAAATTAAAAATTCTTGAGGGTCAAAGGTATAAATTTTATATAAAAAACTTAAATTAGACTATAATTTTTCAAAGATTACTCAGCTTGTGGTTCACTTAAGGGATTTAATACCCTTTTCTGCCTGTTTCTCCTTTTAGATGGACGGTTTGTTAACAGTGAAAATAAAATTAAATATTATAATATAAGACAAAAAAAATAAACTAAATAAAAGAAAATACTCATGCAAAGGTGGAAGATGAACTGCTTGTAGGCTTCAATGAACAGCAACCTTTATAGGCTATGTAGTAGGGTTGTGGGACTCCTACTATATGATTAGATGAAGAAGGCTCCTAAGTAGACAGCTGGTGCTATAACATGCATTGGGATGTAACACATGTATTGCAAGAAGTCTTCCAAATGATTTTTCATCGGATAATGTAGGTCTCTAGGTAGACAGGCCCCTTAGTTTAAGTGAGCACTTGGGATGTAGGATTGACAGTAAAATATTTTTTTTAGAATCTAGAGTTAAAATTTATTGAATTTTTTATATTTAAGATAAATTATATAAATATTAAAAGTTAAATTTATTATTAAATTAATAAAAAATTACTGATTAAAATATTTAATTTTAAAAATTTTAGTGATTAAATAAAAAGTTAATAATTAAATGACTAAAATAAAATAAAAATCATAATTGAGTGACTGTAATTTTCTAAATACCTCAGCAACCTAATAATTTTATATTTTTAACTTTAAATAAAAAAAATCTATATTAGCTATTTCCAAGAGATATCCAATATTTTCCGACAGTATATACTCGAGATTCCCATTGACAAGTATTACCCACAAATCTCCATCCCTCGTATACTAAACAATTTCGATTCAACCCCAATAAGCCTAAAACCTACAAATTCACTTCCTTCTGCCTCAAGTCTTTAACCCCATCAAAGTTCTTCCCTTTTACTTACACAATCAAACCATATCCCACAAAAAAACCGAAGGAAAAGGGAGAAAATAAAGCATGGGCATGATGGAGAACTCTGCAATTTTCATGGCACCATTACTCCTTCGCAACACAGTGACTTCTTTACTTGTTTATGCCGATAAATCCATCTTAGTTTTAGCAGAAAAATACAAGGTACTCGAAATCTTTCGTTATCTCGTCATTGCTTCCTTTCCCTTCTTCCTACGCTTGTTCCCTTCTTTTTCACAATCTTTAAAAGCGGACGATGATTCCACCCAAAGCAGCGGCTACTTCGTTGGCTATGGTGGTGTTGGTGACTCGGGGATCGGTCGGGCACTTTCGCAGCTGCTGTGGAGCGTTAATGACATTCCTGTTAGCTCTAGCAAGTATGGGATCGTTCGATCTTTAGCGGAACAGCTTATAGAAGAGAACAATAAGGAAGATATTGAAGCTTTGCGTGAAATGAATCGGACGGTTTTATCGGCGGCTTTTTCGAGGACACTTTGCCTGGTTGAAGCTGCAATGCTTGAATTGGGGCAAGGCTGGGTTGGTCATTATGGTGCTGGGTTTGGACCGGTTTGTTATCAGTTGAATCGGCTTTTACGTGCGGTTGGGGTAGGGAGTGGGAGAGTGGGTGTGAGCCGTTCGGGGAATTCGATGGAGAAGCTGGCGGCTGAGTTGCTTTGGTTGGCGGAGGAATTGGCTGGTTGTGGATTTGAGGAAGAGGCTGTTGAGAGATGGGCATCGGCTTCAAATCTCGCCGGGCTTTCTTTGTCGGCTGAACCGCGTCTTCAAGGTTCCCTGGTAAACGTTTCGGGTATGTTTCCCTCTATTTTTGGTTTTAGTCCTTCTACTATCCTAAAATTTTAAGATTTAGTATTCGCCATAATTTAGTCCTTCTACTATCCTAAAGTACATGTCAGAATTTTGATTAATAGTATTAAATTTAAGGGTAAATTGTTAAAATAGTTATTGTTATTTACCTCATATTACATTTTGTCACTTATATTTGAAATATTATGTTTTAGTGATTTACGTTAATATGTTATAATATTTTAGTTTTTGAGCCATTAATTATCGTTAATGGTGTAATGGTAAGTTAACATGACACGTTAAATCATCATTTCAAACAAATATTTTAGGTTAAATTATATAATTAATCTTAATATATATTTTTTATTTTGAGCAATTTAACTTTTATATATATATTTTTTCAATCTTTTTGCATTTCCTTTATTTTCTTCTATTTTCCATCTCTTTTAACATAATTTTCTATGCATTCCATTTATTAGAACTGGTCTTTATACTTTCATTTTCTTGAAAACAAATAAAAACATTAAAAATCACATTAAAAAATACGAAGGAGGAAAACAAAGTAAGAAACAAAAAGAATGAAAAAAGAAAAGAAAAATTTTAAAATATAAAGGAAAAAAATTAAATTATTCAAAATAAAAAAAATATGGAAACTAATTGTATGCTTTAATTTAAAATTTTGTTTGAAATAATTATTTAATGTGTCACGTCGGTTCTTGTTATACTATTAATGACAATTAACAACTCAAAGAATAAAATGTTATAGCATGTTAAATGTAAGTGATTAGATCGTAATATCTTAAACATAAGTGACTAAAATGTAGTTTGATGTAAACAAAAATGAATATTTTGATAATTTACTCTAAATTTAACCAACTTTACTATCAATGACATTGAAAAAGATCAGAAATTTAGAATTGAAGTATGGGACCAAAATCATAATTTTAGCAAAGAAAAATAGTCGAAAAAGACAAAGTCTTAGGCCGTTCGCCTGTTCGAATGGCTGACAGTGCTTGCAATATTCTTCCAATAGGGACTTGGTCTATTTTATGCCAAATTTCGAACCCTCTTAATCTTGTTTGACTATCATTTTGTTGTACATTTCCCTCACGTAATCTTTCATTCTTTCAACATAAGGGCCCAAAAGACAAGTCCATGATTATTTTGATAAATGACTTTTAGGTACCTTGGTGTTTATGTTGTTACCTGTATCTTAAATGACCCAAGTCCGAGTAACATATCTTCTTGCGCATGTTTATTCATAATGCAGCTTTCTTATTCAAACAAATGAAGGATATGGATTCGGAAGCGACCGAAGAAGGGTCGAGGCAAACGAAGATGAAGATGCTAACTTCATGGCTGCCATTGTTGTGCAGAGGTAGTAACGGCACGGACATGCCGGTACTGAGCCTAAGCGAAAGAGCCGAGCTCGAGAAGATATTGGAAGACACCATCGCCATGCTACAACACGAAGAGCAGGAGCAAGTGCTTTCGCTTTGGCTTCACCATTTCACGTATTGCCCATCTTCCGACTGGCCTAACCTCCATGCTTCGTATGCTCGATGGTGCACCACTTCTCGTAAGCTCTTTCTTCCTCCATTCAAGATGTAAGCCTGAATCATCTTTGAATTATATAATAAATATTTGAAGCTCAATGATTAGGATATTTATATGGGTATTATTTTATGAACCTGCCTAAATTGTATGAATCTTTTTTCTTTTTATATAAGTTTGTTCTTGATCCAAGTATAGTCAGAAAAATCTTGGTACAACCATAACCGTGGATTCATGTCTGTACTAACAACTCTGATTTATTTTTCACTTTTAATTAAGTACGAGGATCAAATTCTAACAAATTAAAATAAAAGATTAGTTTTTCAAGTTTATAAAGTAGAAGGATGGAATTTAGAATTAGACCCAAAAGTAGTACCTAGTATTTTATAATATTATGTTAATTTATTATTTTCACATAGTATCTATAAAAAAAAGTAAATCTCATTTTAGTTAATGAACGTAGCAACTATTGAATGAGTCAAAATTAAAATTTGAAATTGAATAATATAGAGACAAAATAATTTATAGACCATTATATTAAATACAAATAATATATATTAATTACTTTAAAAGTATTTAAAATTTATATTTTATATACCATTATATTAAATTATTTAAATATTATATAATTTAACTAGTTCTTTATTTTTCACTGTCTTGTTCAAAAAATATATTTTAACCTTCAATCACAATTTTTTACAATAACGAAGAACTTTAAAAATTATTAAATCATATTTTTTTACAGTACTTTTCTACTACATTTTTCAAGCAATATTCAATCGTAATAGCAATGAACAACTAACGTTTAAAATTTTATTGGATATTTTAATATTAATGGCTATCCTAATTATATTTTTAATGGAATTTTATTGGATTTTTAATGGCTAAACTAAATTCGACTTAAATATATATTAGAAAAACAATTAAAACCTTCTTTAAAAATAAAATTGTAAACTAATCATTAGCTTCAGTGGCTAGGAATTAGCAGGCTTCGGTCTTTTCTAAAATAGGAAAAATTCATTTAGATATTTTATAATTTTTAAAATTTTAAATTAATAATGATAAATTTATATTTTAGTCTACTTAAAAATAATAAATTTTAATTTAATCATTTAAAATTTATTAAGATATAAGCTATTAAAATTATAAAACTATATTTAACTATCATAAAAATATATAATTTAATTTTAATTCAAAATATTATTTTTAGCTTGGCCCTAATTAGCTGTAATTGATGGAAACCCTTCGTGTTTTTCTTTTTTGTTGCATTAAAATAAGAAAGCATAAACGCCAAGCAAATTCCATTTTATTCTCAAATTTACGTACACGTAAATATTATTTAAAGATTAAATTATTATTTAAAATCTTCCAAAATAAAAAGTGTAATAATTTAAATGAAAAAGCGAACTTTATTAAAGTGTTTCAGTTTGCTGTTTGTCTTTAGACAGTGAGGACCTGACTTTAAAACAATTATTTGCCTACTTTTTTATTTCTCTTAATAATTAGTATGGTTTTCACGGTGTTGGATTAATTATTATTATTTAATTAAATTATCGTGTAAAATTAAACAAAACGAGACTATACAAACATTTTGGGTTAAAGATTACTGGCCAAATACTGGATCACACTTTGGAATTTCAGAATTTATCTATACCTATGCACGGAGAAAACAAATCGTACGTTGAGCAATAAAGCTCAGTGATATTTTCATGATTCAAGTCAGTATAATACAAGTTTAATTCAAATGCACACATTGTAGCCATTTCACATACAATTTCATGCCAAAACTTCCATTACCATATGAACATGCATAGAGTCATTTTTGCACATTAATTCATTACTTATACACCTAAAGCCAAACATATTTTGCAATTTATTCAATTTAGTCCCTAAATCTAGGACAAGCATAACTTTTGGTATAGAGTTTCGGATTAAAATCTGATTTCACATTTACTTATTAGGGACCTTATACTTTCTATTCCTTCCACAATTTCATAATAGGTTATGTAACAAAGCTCACAATCAATCTTGTTAAACTTTACAATTTAGTCTTTTTCATAATCTAAGCTTAATTTCTATCAATTTCACACCTAATTCATCCAATTCTTAACGATGAAAACTTATCAAAACTTCAACAATTGAACAAATTGATACATGGGCTAGTTAAATCAAGCTCCCATGACAAAAAGAATCTATAAAAATGATAAGAAAAAGGCTTAGTTACCTTAATAATATTTTGAACGAATGCTTCAAGCTCCAAAAATGAAGTTTTTCTTTTATTATTCTCTCTTGGACGGTGGAAGAAGATGATAATATCATCTTTCTTTCCACTCAAATGTTATTTATACTAAGATTATCTCTTAATTAATCTTAGTTAGTTAGGTTTTATTATAACAATTTAATTATTAGTTAAGTTAATGGAAAATAATCATCATCGTCCACTAGCTATAAGAAAACAATGGTTGTTAAGTATGACTCCTATTTCAGTCAAATTTGAGAAATAATCTTTTAGTTAAACTCTGTTTATTTGTTTCAATCAAATTCTGATTAGTCTAGATTATTTTATTATTGTTTGACCTATGAATTTAGCCTATAAATAGGCTCTTTTACAACCTTAGAAAATACACTAATTAGAGATTAGAACTCAAACACTTTTGGAGAATTTTGTGTTTACGTTTTGAGGGTTCTTTGTTTTTCGAGTTTCGAGATTTAGTTTTTATCTCCATCTTTTGTACTCATCGTTCTTTTGCCATTATAGTAAGTTTGTCTTTGCCTGTGGTTTTTTATCCTCTTTGGAGGGGTTTTTTCACATTAAATTTGTGTGTTCAATTTCTCAATTTCTTCCGCTATTTTTACTTGTTCATTGCTTAATCGGGTCGATCCCCAACAATGGTTTAATAACCATTTTAGTTTTTAAGATAATTGCTATCAGGTCCCTAAGCCTTTTTCTAATTAAAAATCTATAGCGATTGAACTTTTATAATTTAGTCTCTAGACATTAATTAATCACTTTTTCGACTAAATTACTTAAACTGAATCTCAATACATTTTTATACTAACTCCGTAAATAATCCTAGTTAATATTTATGAACTAGTTAATAGAAATAAGGTTCCAAAACCGTATTTTCTGACACCACTGGAAATCGGGTCGTTACATTTATAAGCAAGGGTTTCATATAATATGGTGTTAACGTGTTGGACTTGCTATTTAGCCATCGTTACAGAGCACGTGGGAGGAACTTCTTTGATGGGATGAGGATGTTTGTGATAGGACAAATTATGTCATTCATTCTAACTCTGATAGGATAAATAGTTAGAGCTCACGTGATGTTTGGTGACCAAACGACTTCGTGTTCCCAATGAAGACCTGGTCATCCGTTGTATGGGTGGCATTCTTCTTAGGAGGATGATTTCACAAGTGATCTCCCGACTTGCTGGTGGCAGATTTACTATCTAGGTCTCCTGTAGACTTATCATGTGTCTTAACACAAATGGGTTATAACACTTTTTCATTTACTTTCATCCACTCTTGAAAATAAAAAATAATATGTTTCTAAAATTCAAACTCATGTCTAATGCCAATTAATTTGATTCTTCATTCTTATTTACATTACGAGCTCGATTGATTTATGAATCACTAATGCATTTTATGAAATTTGATCTCATGTATTTTAGACAACATCGATTTAGTTGATAAAAAAGTATATAAAACAAATAAGACACGTGTCAATTATGGTACTTATGATTAAAAATATTTGGCATAATGATTTATTTTGCCATCCAATTTTACTTAAAAAAAAAGAAGGTAATTTTAACCCTCTATTTAATTTTTCATCTCTTTTAGCTTTTAAGCTTGAATTATTTTTCAAATGATCCCAAAATGAATGAAAAAATTAACGTCTATTAACATTGTTGATGTGATATCTACATGAATGTCATGTTAATAATTAATTAATTTTTTATAAATTTTATACTTTTTAAATTTTAAATATTTTTAATAATTTTTTAAATTTAATTAATTGATATGTGGCATCCATGTGACAATCCACATGTATACCATATTAACAAAATTAACAAACATTAAATTTTTCATTTATTTTAAAGTGATTTAACAAATATTACAAATTTAAGTGCTAAAAAATAAAATAAAAATAAATGAATAACTAAAATATTATTTTATGAAAATTTGGATAGTAAAATAACGGGATAAATTCAAAACTATACATAAATTTTGATTTTATGCAATTTAATACATAAAATTTTCAAATACGTTACCGACATTCTTTTATATAAATTTAATTTAATATTCCTACCATCATTTTGCTTTCTTACTCAGAATCACTGCTAATCCCACGTTCGGTATATACATTTTACAATTGAATTGGCCCATACTGATAATTCAAAGCAAGTAGGGTTCTAAATAATAATAATAATAATAATAAGCTTATTAACCCCATAATCACCAAATTTGGTCCATACTAATAATTTTGAAGCATGTAGAGTTTGAAAAAAATTAAAAAAAAAGCTTATTAACCCCACAATCAGCAAACCAAATCCCTAATATCACTAAATTATTAGTGTATATTTTCATCAATTAATTTAAGATAAACTATTAAAATAGTCACTTTTATTTATCTCATATTACATTTTAGTCACTTATGTTTGAAATATTACGTTTTAGTCATTTACGTTATTGCGTTATGACGTTTTAGTCACTGAGCTGTTAATTATTGTTAATGGTGTAATGGTAAGCTGACATGACACGTTAAATCACCATTTCAAGCAAAAATTTTAAGTTAATTTATACAATCGGTCCCTATATTTTTCTATTTTAAGCAATTTAATTTTTTTCTTTTATGTTTTTTTAACATTCCTTTTTTCTTTATTTTCCATTCTCTTTTGTTTCTCTCTCTGTTTTTTTCCCTTCTCTATTTTTTTAACGTAGTTTTTTCTATATTTATTATTTGTTAAAATTGGTTCCCATACTTTTATTTTTTTGAACAATTTAATTTTTTCGAGTGAGACGAGCTTGTGAACTAGTTTTAACAAATGGAAAATATAGAAAAACTACGTTAAAAGAAATGAAGAAGGGATGAAAATAGAGGGAGAAGTAGAACATAATGGAAAATAAAAAAAGAAGAAGAATAAGAAGGAAAGTTAAAAGAACATAAAAGAGAAAAATTAAATCACTCAAAATAAAAAAAATACAAGGACCAATTGTAGAATTTAACCTAAAATTTTCGTTTAAAATGATGATTTAATGTGCTAGGTCAACTTAATGTTACACTAATGATGGTAATTAATGGCTCAGTGACTAAAATGTTACAAAAATGATAATGTAAATGATTAAAATATATTATCTTAAATATAAGTAACTAAAATGTATTCTGAAACAAGCAAAAGTGACTAATTTAATAGTTTATCTATTAATTTAAAAAAGATATAAATATTCTTAACTTGAATAATATTATTATTATTTTCAATATAAAAATACATGAATTTAAATATACTGAAACAAATTATTTTCTATGTGACTTGGAAATACTATGGATAAGTTTAAGCATCATCTCAAATACAAAGTGGGAATACAAAAAGTCAATGTGACGACAATTTTAAACACAGTCCCGTATGTCTCCTTCATCTCATTATAATGTTTTCAACAACCCACAAGACCAGAGCCGAGAACACCGTCTCTTGCTCTTCACCCTCTGATTTTTCGCCATTCAGCTTCCCCTCATTTTCACAACCTTTCCAAAACCATTCTCATTCTCACGAACAAAACACCAATGTTCAGTCAAGCTTCAACCCAGCAAATCCAAATCGAAGAACGAAAGAAAGAAACCATGGGTTTAATGGAGAAGCCACACACGATTTTATTCCCTTTGCTGCTCCGTAATTTGGTATCTTCTGTATTGGTTTCCGCCGATAAATCACTTTTCTACTTGTCGGAACGATATAAGCTTCTTAAGATGATACGTTACCTCGTCGTCACTTGTTTTCTCTTCTTTTTAAAGTTAATCCTTTCTTTTATTCCTACTAATTTACTCTCTTTATCACTACAACCCGATGAGAATTACTCGATTAAGACCCACAAAAACGATGCTTATGCCGTCGCCGGTGTTGGGGTCGGCGATTCGGGGATTTCTCGTGCGCTTTCGCAGTTACTTGCCAGTGTTAATGACATTCCCGTTAGCTCCAGAAAGTACGAAATCGTACGGTCTTTGGCTGAAAGGTTGATCGAAGAGAATTGTAGGGAAGGTATCAAGGCTTTGCGGGAAATGAACCGTGTGGTTTTATCCGCGGCTTTCTCGAGGACCCTTTGCCAGCTTGAAGCTGCAATGGCCGAACACGACAGGGTCGGTCTTGATGGTTCGGTGGCTAGACCGGTTCAGTATCAGGTGGTCAGGGTCTTGCGGGCGGTTCGATCGGTTGGGGATGGGGTGTGGGGTAGAGCGGGGAAAGGGGTGGTAAGGGATGTGAACCGGTCGGGGAATTCGGCTGAGAAAATGGCGGCTGAGTTGCTTTGGTTGGCGCAGAAATTAGCTGCTTGTGGGTTTGCTGATGAGGCTCTTGAGAAATGGGCATCGGCTTCGAATTTGGCTTCGCTTTCTATTTTGGCTGAGCCGCGTCTTCAAGGTTCCCTCGTTAAAGTTACGGGTATGTTTTAATCCTTTTTAATTTCATCACTAAAAATAATTAGTTAAGGATTAATTACATCATGCATCCTAAACTATCTTCAGATTCTAAATTAATCCCGAAAGTTTAAAACATTTTAATTGAGCTTTGTATAAGCAGGCCCTTTGGTTAGCTTATGCTATGAATCGTGTTTAGAATATGTCTATTACATGATAAAAGAATACATGTCAAAATTAAAGGAGAAAGTGCTTCATAAATCCCTCTATTATAGGGATTCTATCAAATTAGTCACTTTCATATTAAAAATTTCAATTTAATTATTATATTATTAAGAAGAATCAAATAATGTTAAATTAGAATATAGTTATCATCATCGTTAAGAAAATGACATGAAAATTATATTTTATTTATACTTGTCAACATCTTACCTTGCTACCCTATAATTATTCTTCTTTTAATAGTAATAAAATTTGGACTTCTTTGATTTTTTTTTAGTAATATAGAGAATAAATAATCGAGGGATTAAATTGATCCGATACCATATGCAGCATTTTTATTCAACCAAGCGAAGAACATTAGGGTGGAAGAAGATCGTGAAGAAAGCAGCAAAGAAAAGTGGAGTCAAACAAAGATGAAAATGATAACATCGTGGCTGCCGTTGTTGTGCAGAGGGAGCAATGGCAGCGACGTGCCGGTGCTGAGCATAAGCGAGAGAGCCGAGCTCGAGAAGATATTGGAGGACGCCATTGAAAAGCTAGAAGGAGAGGAACAAGAGCAAGTGCTTTCGCTTTGGCTTCACCATTTCACGTATTGCCCATCCTCCGATTGGCCTAACCTCCATGCATCATACACTCGTTGGTGCACCACATCTCGCAAAGCTCTTTGTTCTCACTTGAGTATTTAGTAATTTCGTGTCGTAATACAATTATGGCTTAATGGTCTAATTCCTTCGTATTTTTTTTAAAAAATTAATTAAACTCCTGGGATATTTTTTTACTCAATTAAGCTCTTAACTAATAAAACTGGTTAAATAAATTTTTTGACCAACGTTGACCATTACAGTATTGACGTGATCATTAACGGTCAGGTTAGCATTGTAACGGTTAATATTAGTCAAATGACTTATTTGGCTAATTTTATTAATTTAATGACTTAATTTGGTGTAAAAAAATCGCAAGAACTTAATTAACTTTTTAAAAAAAGTTTGAGTACCTTTTATACCACTAAGCCTAAAATAATAAGATCTAGTTATCATCCAATTTAATTAATATAATGTAATTACAATAAAATAATATATATGTTTATATCTTTATTCTCGAATATTCAAGATTCTTTTATATTTTTATGGGTTAAAATATGTTATTAATTTTGTACTTTAATAAAATTTGAGTTTTAATCTTTGTATTTAAAAGTTAAAAATATTTAATGTTCCTACTTTTTAATTTTAAAATCTTAGTTCGGTTATAATCATGGATAGTTTTCTTCAAAATTTGTCAATTTAACATGTTTATTTTTCGTCAATAATATATCATACTATATGAAGACAAACTAATTAACGTATGAAGTTGATAAATTCTGACAAGAGATATTAATAATGTTAATTATTGGATTGAGATTTTTAAATCGAAAAAGTATGAGGACATAAAATTTAACTTTTTAAGTACAAAGATTAAATCTTAATTTTTTATCAAAGTACAGGGACTAACAAAAAATTTAACCATTTAATTTTCAAATACTTTGGCTAGAGCTAGAAGGGTCTAGTAATCGGATTTCCTTTTTCTAAGATATCCTTATGTTATTGGTCGTTACTTTCCTTTCACATCCCTTTTGCTTATAATAAGTTAACTAATTACTACTTAATTCATTTAAATTATATTTATAATTTAATATAATAAACACCTTTGCATAGTTGTGAAACCATTAGTTAACTAAAATATGTATCTATACAAACTTATAAAATAGCATTATTAGATTTTTAAATGTTCTAACACCATTAAAAAATCACTACACTTTTAGATTAATTTAAATAATTAAATAAAACATAAATTATTATATCCATTACTACATATAAAAGGAATGTTTTTATCCAAACATTTTTGGTCTAGTGACAAGAGTATTATGTTGTAGGCATGAGATTTTTGAGTTCGATCCTAAACAATCCCATTCCTCTCCTCCAATTATAAAAAATGAAAAACCGTACATTAAGCACAGTAGAAGTTTTACCTTAAGAATGTAACACATGTTAAAAATGAGTTTTTATCATATACTTTTTTTCTTTATCTAAATTTTTATAAATTTACATAACTTTCTGTAAGTTAATAATTTATTTTATGTAAATTGCGAAGTATTGTTTTAATTCTATATATTATCACTGTTGGGATGAAGTCGAACACAACAAAACAATGCTGAAGCACAATAGACGTTCTTTCACTCTCAATAAATTTGTTATAATAAATATCGATAATGACGGTAGAATGATCGCAAAATAATAAGAAAAGAAAAATAAGAATATACAAATTTTACGTAGAAACCCTTTCGGGAAAAACCACGAGAAGAGGAATGAAAAGGAGTTTCGACTGCATTTATTTAAGGGTTAAAAAACCCTGTTCTAATCAAAGTCAAATCGTAGAAGTATAATTCTATACGACCTCAACTTGTGTGGTATTTATTTTTCCACTATATTTATTTCTTCAACAAGTGATGAGATTTGGGTCACACAATCTCTAGCAAAATCAATTCGGTAATTATGGCGAACCCAAGAACACAATATATCAACAATTGATGCAAGTAAACCACAATATTGTAAGCAAAAATAAAGAATCGAGACAAGCAATTTTTACATGGAAACCCCCTTTAAATCAAAGGGTAAAAACTATGAGACTTGAAAGTCCACCAAAAGCTCTGCTATATCAAAAGTCTTACTAGAATATTACTATATAAAGCCACAACAAGAGCATATAACTCAACAAAGGCTATCAGCAAGTAATCCCAAGCAAAATAAAGAGTAAAGTTGAGAATTTCACCCAAAAAGTGGCTAATTTTGAAAGTTGAAAACCCGGAGCTATAATATTCCAAAAGAAAAATGGACCGTACGCATTAAAGATCTTCAAGTCTACTAGCTATCGTAAAAAAACAACTCCAATGGACACTAGATGGATCTCTAATCTGCCGTAATTTGATATAGCAAATTACGCTCTCTCGTGTACTTAAAGAGCATGTTCTAAAATAGTTTAAGAGTCTTTTAATGCTTTTTTTATTATTATCAATTATTAGTTTTTAGTTTCAATGCTAGCTTTTATACTATGCACTTTTAGTTTCAATAGATATCTACATGTTTTTAGTTATCAAAAGTGCATAGTATTAATTTGGGTTGTGGATTTGTGAATATTCTTGCTTGCCATCAATTTGATCAATGACACTTCAAGATTTACTAAGCATTTCTTAACCCTCACCTCTTTTGTGGTTATTTGATGATTCATTTGAGCATGACATTGGTTGGGCTTTAAGTTTTGATGATAAGTAGGAGCTAAGCTTTATAGTGGTTGATTGATTGAAATGTTGCATGATTAATTTAAGGGTTAGTGACTAAATCATAAAAATTAAACTAAATCAGATAAATTTTAAACCCTAAAAGTTGACGACTCTAGGGGAATATTTAGATAGGTGAGACCAAGAGGAGATTCCATTGCGAACAGATTCAATTTTCTCGAATTAGTTTAGTGAGGTCAAGAGATAAATTGGACTAAATTGTCTAATTGGGTAAAATGGTGACAAAGAGGTAACATTGGACCAATTAGAAGTTTAAGCAATTTAAATCCCTAACCCTAGAATAAATTAGCAACATGGACATCAATTGACCATTCTATTTCATCAAATTAATATTTATGTAATTTTGAATTTTATTCAATCTAATCCTTCTAAGTATAGTTTAGTTTAATCAACCTTGAGTTATGAATTGTCGTAAAATATCACTTAGCCATTAGCTAACTAGACTTCCTAATTACATGCTTGATTATTGTCCATTCACCTTATCAACCAATATCTATTCGGTTCAATTCTCGGAATACTTTGTGTTTCGTTCCGTGTTTTATTGTAACACACAAATATTTACAACTGACCTATCACACTTACAATTAAAACTACTTTTAAATCTAGATTTGTATTAAATCTCTGCTCGGCGTATGAACGCCAACATACGCAGTCAACCTCCGATCGAAGAAAATACTAAAACTATTGTGGTAAAATATTAAAAAAAAAATAAAAAATAATGGCCAAAACATAAATAATAGCACACACACAAACAAGAAGGCTCCCACATAATTGGACAACCCCACCGCCAACAATCACACAGTTTTAACTTTTAGGTAATTACGTTTCCTTTTATTTCATTACTTATATATTTTAATCATTTTCTTTTTTCTTTAAAATCTTCTAAATTTCTATAACTAATTATGCAAATAATTTAATGAATTTAGCTAAAAATAATATATATAATTAAATTAAATATAAATTTAGAATACTTAATTTTAATTAAAATCAAATATATTTTTTAGTAAAATAAATCAGATATATTTAATTTTAAAGTGTTTCAATTTTAGTTTTATAAAAATTAATAAAATAAGGAGAAAATACACATAAATCATAGAGATAAGTGCATTTTATATTAAATCTAAAAGTGTAAATATTGTTTTTAAAATTTTTTCCCTATTTTTAAAAAAAGTGAATGTATTTATTAAATTGCCAAAAATTTCGGCACTAATTGCTTTAGTGGACCACGTGTTTTGTTGAAATCTTTATCAATAATTGAGGATCCAATTATGCTGCTGATTCATCAATAATAAAAATATTAAAATATAGCCTGAAAATGAAATGATAATCACATTTACATGTTTAAATAATAAAGGATTACCGAAAAATTTGAACACTAATGTTTACATGTTTGGTCAAAATGATATTAATTGTATTTTTGTGCTTTTTGGCCATCAACATTTATTCTTTTTTTTCAATTTACTTTTTTAACAAATTGGATGAAAGTCTTGTTAAAAAATTAACGGGATGATGTAGAATTTCATATGTAGAATATTTTTAATGAAATAGAATTTATTACTTAGATAACCAAATAAAATAATTACACATGAAAATAATAATGTAAATAAATAATTCATGAAGTTAAAAATATAACACTTAATTTAAAGAAAATAAACGTAATTATTTAAAAAAGGTTTCAATATGAATGCACTATCATGTGATAAAAGTTGGAAGTCGTAAGAAATTTGAGCAATGATAGTTCCTCCGATATCGATTTTGAGTAATACATAAAGGAGAGTCCAATTTGCAAGGAGATCCTCAAAAGAGATAGTCGATTGAATCCTTTGTTGATTGGAATGATCAGGAGTCTTAAAAATGGAGCAGATGATCTAATGGTAAATATAGAGATTTTCTTGACAGGGGGAATGGGACTTGGGTTGGAGCTTTTGAATATAAGGTCATTTTTGAATTTTCAAATGATTCATAGGGTGCAGGCAATAGATGTGTATAAATTCCTGGAATCTTGAGAGTTGAGTTCATTACCCTATAGCCATTGTAAGATCCACTCAAAGATAGACGAATTATCAAATGAGTCAGTGTGTAGGGCTAAAAGAGAGCCAAACCATAATGCTCTAGCAAAATTATAAGTAAGGAAAAGATGGTCTTGGGTTTCCCTATTTTCTTTGTAGAATGCCCCTCTTTGTAAGACGGGCATTTAGAATCAATATTAGAAATTTGTCTTGAAATGAGGTCCTCGGTGGGGAGATAACCATCACAAATCTTCCATAGAAATAGGATTATTTTAAAAGGGATCTTTAGCTACCAAAGTTTTGTCCAAATCATTTGATGTGAACTTGGGCGGGTAACATTGGAACTCCTTTGATAAAGAAGATCATAAGCATTTTTAACTTAGGGTGGGTTTGGATGGGTGGAGGCGTGCAATGTGGTGCGTTTAGTTTACTTTTTGTCTCACGATACAATATCACTACAATATCTAATCTCACCGCCACTACTGTTTTTATAATAATCGCAGGTAAATGCACTGCTCATCCAAACCCACCCTTAAACAATACCATTGAAATCAACTTTCTAGACAAGCTTGTCCTCTTTCATTTGAAAAGAGATTGTTCTACTAAAAATATCAGTTGCTTTATTAACATCAAGTAATCTGAGCGACTTATTTTGATCCAAATTATAATACTAGGGCCTAATGGAATTATGAGTTAGATGGTTTGAGGTTGACTCGATTGATAGATGCATTGTTGCAATACTTTGCTCAAAGGACTTTTGATAGAAGGCAAGGCTGATCGGTCATTATACACCATGCCACTTTGGAGAGAAGAGCTTCATTAAAGAGTTCGGTCTTACGAATGCCCAAGCCCCCTTAGAATACGGGTGCACAAAGCATATCTAATTACAGGTGTGAATTTTCTTGACATTGGTATTATAACCCCACCAGAAAGCTCTGATTCTCTTATCAATTTCTTCATATACATTAGAAGGGGTTGTAAAGATTGAAAGAGGGTAGAGTAGTAGGGATGATAAAGTGAACTTGATAATGTATCACATAATTTTTTTCTTTTTTAATATCTACTTTTTATTAAAAGTGAAGTATGCTTCATCCTTTTAACCTTTTATCAAGTAATTAGAGTTTGAAATGTATTATCCCATCCCCACTTCTATTATTATATCAAAAGAAAAGAAAAATTAATGAGAAAAATATTATTTCAAATGTTTTATTTTAGTAGTTAACATTAAGTTATTAAAAGAAAGTTAAACACTGAAATTTTTAGAAAAATAAAAAATTTATTTTATTTTTATAAATAACTTTTATTTGATTTTTAATTATTTAAGTAAAATATATTTATAAAATTCAATTAAAATTAATATTTATTAAATTCAATTCAATTCAATTTTAATTAACTTTAATTTAAATTTACGTAATTTAAATCATTTAACTTTTAGATTACATAATTAAGGATAAAAAGAAACTTCAAGTAAATTTTAAAAGAAATAGCAAATTAGGGTGAATATTTGGTACATTTATAGTGCATTTATTTTATTTCACAAGTAATTAAAAATTTAATATGTGTGTCTTTTTTTAATATTTTACTATATCTCTATAATACGGGTGAAGGCAAAAATTCCATTAAGAGAGACTGAAACTAAATTTTAATTTTTACGATAATAAAAATATAATTTTACTATTGAATGGTTTATATCTTTATAAATTTAAAAGTTTAAATATAAAATTTTTCATTTTAAGGAGTTGAGGCCCTATCAGCCCTCTAATTATGTCTTTGTCTATAAGATACTTATCAACTTTTAATTTTATTTGTAAAATTTAAAACTTTATTGATAATATATCAAATAATTTTCTTTTATTACTTAAAAGAAATCTTCAATAAAATTATTGCATTTAATGCTGAAGAATTATAAACAGAAATCTTAAAAGTATTTAATTAATGCAAAACAACTTCAAATTTAATTTTTAATTTTCAAAAAGGTCCTAGGTGATGAAAAATACATAGCATTATGCGCGCGGGCCGGAGAGACACGTTAATCGACTTTATCCACACAATTTAACACACAACATCAATGAAAAAGTGCAGTATTTTCTCGATATTGCCTCCCGCATTTAATCTTTTCCAAATTTATGCTAGAAACGTGATGTTTTGAGATTATGTTATATTATAATTTAAATTTTATTAAAAATATAATTTTAAGTGATAAAATTACATTATCAAATGGATTAAAATTGAGAAAAAGTTGTTGAGTTTTAGAATTAATGTAAAAAAAAAAAATCCTGTCATTATGATGTTGCCCATTTTGATATGGAACAACATCAAATAGATGTGAAAATAGCATTCTTAGTGGAGAATACTTATATCAAACAGTCAGAAGGATTCCTCCTTAGCGATGGTTAACAATTTTATGCAGGCTTAATAAATCTAAATATAGATTGAATAAGTCTCTCGCCAATGGTATTTAAATTTTTATTGTTTTTTTTAGATAAAACATCATGGACCAATATATGTATCTTATAATTAGTGGGAGTGAAACTTGTTTCCTTCTTGTTTTTTTTTATGTGGATGATATTTACTTGCTCCTAATTATAAGGATTTTTTATAAGAGATGATAGGTTTAATTTGAGAACAAAAATTTAAAGTATCATATACACTTTTACTATTGGAAGTTTAATGTAAGCTCAAGTTTGTATTAGAACTGATATTGCATTTAATTTTGGTATGTAGAACACTGAAGAGCTATGAAGAAAACGATAATGTTCCTTAAAGAGACAAAAGATTACGTGCTTACCTGATAACTTAGAGATAGTTGATTACTCAAACTCAGATTGCACTATGTGTTAGGTTCATAAAAATCAGTATCAAAGCAAATATTGATTATTATTTTTTCTGGACTTGTTTTGAAGAAGGAAAAAGAACCCATATCAACATTCCATTAAACATTTAATGGAGAAATGATCATAAAATACATTTTCAATAATATAATGATCAATTTATAACTTTTCGTATTTGAGTGATGAAAATAAAAATACATTAATAAACAAAAGATTACTTACCAGTAAAAATAAACAAATTTAACTATTAGGATTGCACCTTAACAATTTTTTTTTTACTTTATAATAATTATTTTATTTAAAGAATCATAAAATTATGAATATTATATATTGCATTCAATAATTTTTAAATAATTAATGGAGAAAAATAAGATTATTTGAAATCGAACTCAAATCTGATGGCTACACAATAATTTTTAGTTTTAAATTTTTTACTCACTTTTTCTTTTGTTTTTTTCGAGTGCATGTGATGCGGTATCTTCTTGTAGTTTTCACCAGCTAATTTTTTATATGGAAATATTACTATTTTGACACTTTTGTTTTGTATAATCTTTTTTTTATAAAATATAATTAATGATTTGATTGCAATACTTTGTTTATTACAAATTAGATGAATGATTAGTGGGAATTAGAACATGGATGTTTCTAATACTTAAGTGGTCAAAATGTAAAAATTTAAGATTTAGTTTATGTACTTATAAAAGTTATTTTTATTTAAAAGTTTTTTCTAGTCATTAATGTCGTAAATATCTTCTGTCAAATTTTATCAACTTGAAACTTTGATTAGGCTGTTCACATATGAAGTGAAATACACGTGTTAAATTGAATTTTTTTTAAAAAAACTACCAACAATGATAATGATTTTAAACTATTATTTTAAAATGAAAAGCAGGAGGATTGAATTTTAACTTTAAAAATATAGGGATGAAATCTCAAAATTTATATAAGTATAGGGATTAACGACATATTTTAACCTTATTAAATTAGCAGAAATGTTGGTTGGCAAGGGCCACGTTGCCTACCCGTTTTAATGACAGTGGAATGTGGATAAAAAATTGATAACCACAGATATAAAAATAATAATAAAAGACTATTCAATTATTATATTAAATAATAGTGTCATGTCGAAACTAATTGCAAATGATTTAATAATAAAATATATTAAATCATAAATTATTTTTGAAGAAATATATTAAATAATTATGCAGCTAGCCACTTTAAAAATGAATTATTAGCATTTTTCCCTATTTTGATTGCCCGTAGTTGAATTGATAATGGTTTAATTACTATAATAATACTTGTAGTCCTTAATATTTATATTTTTATCAATTTAATTCTAGTTCTATATAATTCAATAAATTTAATCATTCACATTTACAAATTTTATCAATTTAATTCTTAAACTTCTTAACCAAAACTTTTAACTTTTAAAATAGAGGCATTTCACGTCTATAAATTTATAAAACCAAAAAGAATAAAAAAAAAAAAAAAAACTTCTCCAATAATTAAGTGTTCCGAAGTAATGATATACTCTAGGGTGACTAGATTAAATAGATCATGAACAACCAAGCTAAAAATAGGCAAAAATAAATTTGCTATTAAAAACAAAACATTCTTGCATATGCAACAATCAAGTGAAGCAGTAGTCAAACTTTCCACTTTGCTTTCGGTTTATGGCATTAAGTTGCCTGTGCACATTGTCATACTCAGCAACACGAACCTAACATAATAAACAACATACTTGCGTAAAAAACCAGCCTACATTCAGGTGTATAAATCAGAAAATCTAGCAGAGGACTTACTACCTTGAGATCCTCCTCAATCTTTTCTACTTTAGTGTAATTGAAATGAATTATCAAAAAATATATTTGTCTTATTAGAGAAGTCTTTTTATTTTTAATTACATAATTACTAAGTAAGTAATTTTTTATTTCAAAATATCATAACAAAAATATTAAGAATTAAATTTAAATTTTAAAATTAAAAAAAACAAAATTTATAATATTCTAAAAGTACCTATAAACACATTTTAACCTTAATCGATTCAACATCTTTTTCTAATTTAATATATTAATCCACTATCGATTCAATAAATTCAATACAACCATCCTGAATATTCAAGAGGAGAGGACAGGCTGTGAGTGGGCCCATAGTGACGACTATGTCAAAGATGATTAAGGGCAACGATATTGACTCACCCACCAAATTATCAAATTTGTCCTATGTACACATCGCTATATTTGTATTAATTAGTTTTTATTATAAATTTATTTATAGCGATAGAATTTTAACTCGATTGGTATGTATATTATTGTTAATGCTGGAAAATGCTGCGTTCAAATGCGTTGAAGAGGAATTATGAGTAATTTTAGGTATAATTTTAAAAAATAAATATGATAAGAATCTATAACAAGATTATTTAAATAAATTATAAATTATGTTAAAAATTCTAATCTAGTTTCTCTTAATATTTTTTATGTTGAAGTTATAAGTCTATAATTAATTAGATGTATTAAAGAATATAATTGAGATTCTGATGGCACAATTATTTGTTAATCAATTGTAATAGATAAAATAAAAAATTCAGTACGGCCTTCAATCTGGAATTAGCAACGTGCTTTTACACAGTATATTAGACTTATTAGTGCAAATTCTGACCATGACCCATCAAATATTAAATTTTGACAACTCATATAATTGAAATCTAGGGATTAGCTTTTGAATAAAAGTATACTTTTCCGTAGACAATTAGGCATATGTTAACTTGTTTTAATTAATATTTAAGAAAATAAATTGATTTTGATATTTGTATTGTCTGATTAAACTTAAAAATAATTAAAAAGTAATCGTTAGGTTGAATTTTGAAAATTTGAGAATTTTGGTATAAAGTTTTATGAAAATTCAAGAGTCTTAGGATAAAATTTATGTCTCATTTCTTTTCGTATGATCTTAAAAACATTTTAGAAAAACACTTCTTAAAAGCGTTTTATTTATTTATTTGTCATGTTCAATCTTTTCCAACATTTTGAAATATGTTTCATATTCAGTGGTAGAGTTTCTGATAAAATGAAGATTGATATGAAGAGATTTTTAGAATTAAATTTTGAGCAGAAGATTTGTATGTTAAGGAGAAGGTTATTGATGTTAAAAATCTAAAATTGAAAAATCGACCAAACAAAGTAAATTAGTTCAAGTAAGTAAATTTGATGTCGTTTTAATTCGGTTAATGAGTATTTATTTTTCTGTATAACGTTTTCATTTTAATTTTATATTAAACATGTGAAATTGATTTTTTTGGCGAAGATGAGTAGAGAAATTAGAGCTGCTATTTATTACAATGGTCAAATTTGTGACATCGAAATATAGGTCGTTTTTGTATCAGCCTAACTTACAAAATTGCCTTTTAACTTGAGCATCAAATTAAATGAG
Source organism: Gossypium arboreum (assembly GCF_025698485.1). Taxonomy (NCBI): domain Eukaryota; kingdom Viridiplantae; phylum Streptophyta; class Magnoliopsida; order Malvales; family Malvaceae; genus Gossypium; species Gossypium arboreum. Next base: position 117,420,394 of record NC_069073.1, read on the forward strand.
CTTCTGTTAAGAATTAGAGGGAAAGTCTCGACTTCAACATGGAGGAGAATTCCAAGCTTGAAATATAGACATGTACCCTCAATGAACTCTGTTAGATATGATACATTTGAGCTCAATTAAAAATGTTATACTAGAGTTATATGCCAGTTTGTTAATGTAGAGGAAGGTGGTCTGAGTTTGACAACAATTCCAGTTAATTTGTTTCAGGAACAGGAAGCAAATAGTCCAACCACACGGTTGTGCGGTGGTTTCACGACATTTTTGCAAAGCTTATATAAGGGAATGCCAGAATCATCAATGGAAGGCATTCCTCAGTTTCTGATCGCGCCCTAAAGTTTGTACGTAGGGACTTAAAAATATGCAATTGAATATATATATGTTAAAAACGGTATTTGCAAGCGAATAGATCAAATTGTAATATAGTTTTAGTTTGCAATGAAACACTGGGAAGTTTTTCGAGGATTGTACCTAAAGGATTACTAGATTGGAGAAAATTATTACTAAATTAATTACCTAAAAATAATTACTAATCTAGTCGAGTTACGAATTAATGGTGCAAATTCCAAATTGATTGAAGACAAAACTAAATTAAACTAAAACTAAACCTAGGTTAAACTATCAGAACTTCTTATTCATAGTTTCAAGAATGTGAGTTACTTAGCCTAGAGTCATTTGAATCACTAATTACTAACTAAGCTGATAACTACCTTTAATTGAGTTATTCACCACTCTTAACAAGGATTACCCGTTCATTCTCATCTTCGTTAAAAGTTACTACCTAGGACTCCCTTTTGGGCTCACCTAGGCATACAGATACATTTTCAGTCTCAGTGCTTATCACAAGTCTACCACAGGTTTACCTAATAGGATACCCTTTTGTCTAGATATGTTACTAGGATTGTCAATCCTAGTATACTAAGTTTTTAGCAAACTTAAATAAATACTCAATTTTAGATAATTATTCACTTAATCCATTAATAAGTTAACCAATTGATTTATGTGATATATATATAAGTGCAAGTTTATTCTAATATTTACACAAACATTCAATTAAAAAAATTAATAAAAGATATATAAATAAAATAATGAGAAAAAAGAATGCTTATTGATGAATCAATTTAAAAGCATGAATTTGAAACATTCTCCGCTCGCAATCGTCACAACTTTGGAATAGAAATCTTCTGACTAAGAAAACATAAAAGCAAAAACCCTAATTTACTAACAGCTAAATAGAAATCTGTAGAAAAAAATCCCCTAATCAGTTGGTTTGAGCTGATATATATAGTAGTTGTGTAGTATGACCTAATTAGGTCAATTATAGGCTTATTAACAAGTTAAATATGATTATACAGACAAAAACACCCTGTGCATTATATTTGGCCATTGTTGAATCGAAGTAGCAACATTTCACGCCGAATGCTACCCCTCTTGGTTTAAAGTTGGATGTCGTAACATGGGTTGGTGGTTGTCGTAGCATCGATGGTCGTATGCTCCCCCTCTCGGTTTGAAGTTGGGTGTCGCGACATCGGTTGTCATAGCTCACCTCTTAGATTTGTGCTCAAAATTATTCTAAGTGTTGAGGCTAGCTTTGTTGTTGTGAGATTCCCTCTGAATGATGCGACATCTAAGAAAGTCCACTGACTTCTCGACTTAAGTTGTTGACTAGCACACAATCAAACTTGTTAGTTCTTCCTTAGGCTTGGATCAACTCAAAAAGTCATAAAAAAACGCTAAACACTCAATTTTATTCAATCTAAGTTAAAACTAAATAATTCTAGAAATAAACATAAAAGACATAAATCTCCTTATATAATGAAAAGAGCTTAATTTGTCACACTAAATTGTGGGAAATTTGTACAGTTGATTTTAACTTTGGCGTACAGTCGAGGTTAGTTGGTAACCCGAACGTGGAGACCCTGACATGACATTCTGTGAGTGTTTTTTATTTCAATTTCGAAACATCTATGTTCTATGCTGGAAACATTTATACGGGTATGCCATCAAGTTACACAAGTGGGAAATTCGTAAAAAATATTAGTTTTAACGTAGGGTTGTCAAGAATGGACATATTCTCCCTACAACCTGCACCGACGAAGGACATCTGATCCTGGACATGAAACTTCAACTGAGGTTGAGAACGAAGAGGAAGCTAAGAAGGAAGAGGAAGTTGAAACCAATGGTTCTCCAATCCGAGATTCCAGACTGGATGGTTCAAAAATTGTATTATTTTTTTAATCAGAGGTTGTTCCTACTAAACCAGAAGAGAGTGCTTTTGACAGTAAAGGTCTGGACAGTGCTGGAGGAACACAACCAGATTTTACGATGTATGAACCTCCAACCCATGTTTAATGTCGACAATGATGCTAAAGATGTGTTAGAATTTCTAGAACTTCCTCATAGAAGACCCGGCCATGTGAGTTTTTCTACAAATTTTTGTGATTTACAAGTTGGAATGAAGTTTTCTCTAAAGATTTTGTTATCGCTGTAGTGAAGTGGTATAACATAACGCATGGGGTCAATTTCCATGTTACAAACCACGAGCAAAAAAATATGAGGCGATGTGTGTAATGTATAGTACTAGATGTCCATGAAAAGTCATTCGAAATTGGATTTTGACCTTATCTTTGACATTGTCTTACCTATGGTGGAATAGTTATGTTGGTGCAGATATGTCATAAAATCATCTGAAATTGAATTCTGACTTTATTTATGACATTGTCTTACCTATGGTAAAAGTGAATCCTAGGATTTTCGTACCGATTTTGATTGCTAATATCCGTAGTAAGTACGGTTTCATTGCGTCATACTACAAGGCATGAGTTACAAAACAAAAGGTGATGGAAAAAATATATAACGTGTGAGATAAATCATACAATGATATGTAGTAATGGTTGAAGGTACTGAATTAGTATATTTAAGGCACCGTCATCGATCTGCAAACAAAAACCTGCATATCATGGAAATCAAATGGTCTGAGGCAAAAGAATTTTCCATCATTTTTTTTGGACATTCATTGAAGCATTTTGGTATTGTAAGCCACTAGTCCAAATTAACAGTACATTCATGTACAAGAGATATGAACATCATTTTTTGTTGGTTGTTGCATAGGACAGTAGTCGAAAAATCCTACCAATAGGTTTTGTAATTATTGAACAAGAGATTGTGAATACTTGAGACTTCTTGACTAACTTAAGAAGGTATGTTGTTCCACAACCCGATATATGCATAATTTCTGATAGGACACCCAGAATGCATGCTACGATTGATCAGCATGGAAGATTTTGGGATCGTGCACATCATAAGTATTATATAAGTCATATCGGGTCATATTACATGGGCCAATTCCACAAAGATAAGGAGCGGTGGTATGTTATAAACATGGCTACATAGTAAATATTATTTTCTATATCATTCTTTAACATATACATTCTTTGCATTCATGGATATACTGTAACGCCCCCACTCCCGAAACCATCACCGGAGTCAAGCTTGAGGTGTTACTAAACTTATCTTACCTTTTAAACAACTCTAAACCACTTATTTTAATTTTCAGAATAAACTATTTTTCTGCATCATGGTTGCTTAAAAATTCATTTCTCGAGTTTCAAAACTCAAAATTAATATCCTTAAATTTTTCCTGAAACTAGACTCATATATCTATCTACTAATTTTTTTCTAGAATTTTTTACTTATCCAATTAGTACAGTTTATTAGTTAAAGTTACCCCTGTTTTAGAATTTGACTGCACTGACCTATACTTACTACGAACCACTTTTCTCCCTGTAAAAAATTCATATGACTATACCGTTTGTTTCTATTAAAACTAGATTCAATAAGGATTCTAACCATATAAATTAAACCACCTAATTATTTTTTTAAAATTTATGGTGAATTTCCAAAGTTGGAATAGGGGATCTAGAAATCGCTCTGGCCCTATTTCACTAAAACTCAGATATCTTATAAAATACAAAACCTTTACCTGTTTTGCTTACTCCATATGAAAATAGACACAATGAGATTTAATTTAATATATTATTCACTATCAAACCATTTCTCTACAAATTTTTTTGTGATTTTTCAAAATCACGTTATTTCTGATACTTGAATCCGTTTTTAAGTTACTTTCACATTTTTCATAGTTTTCATGTGATAGTTACTACTTAATCATACATACTATTAAACATGTATATCATCAGCCATTCTATTAGCTAATCACTAGCAAGTATTTACACATCATTCATTGATCATATCATATCAAAAGAAACCAAGTTCCTATACATGCCATACACAAAACGAAACGTCTAACTATACCAATGTGATTTCTTCGATAGTGTGATCGGGTCTCCGACGTTTCCTTCGATCCCCGAGTGGCTTGATAAAAACTATAAGAAAAAGAAAATAAATAGAGTAAGCACTAGGCTTAGTAAGCTTACAAGCAAATAAATTACAACATTCAACATAATGAATAATTCACCTAGCCTCATAAACTTTCTTTACTTCTCATTTTCTACCTTCTTCTTTACTCACTTACCTTCTTTCTTACCTGACCTTTCACTATTCATAAATATAATTACCTTCCCTTTTGCTGATAATTCACTGTAATTTAACGTGTACAATGACCCGTTGAACCACTCGGAATACTAAGTATACTAGGGTCGTTCCTGTCTATCAATATCCTGTCAATGCCATGTCTTCGGCATGGACTTACATGAATTATTCCTGTCTCCAATGCCATCTATATATCTAACATGGGCTTACATGGCTCATCCCTGTCTCCAAAGCCATATATCTGATATGAACTTACATGGCTCATTTACATCTGTCTCGCCTGTCAACCCCAATATCCTAACATTCCTAAGGTTCAAGCGGGCTTCCTAATGCTTTTTCTCTGTCACTTAGCCTTTAATTCGACTTTAAATATTCTCAAAAATAAGTATATAAATGCTGAAATTGACAATAATAATGTAAAATAAAAGAATATTGCATTTATTTACTGTAAACTTACCTCGATACAAAATGTGACTAAACTTTACAATTTAGTCCTTTACTTTTTCTTTTCCCCGATCTACTCCCGAATTTGGCTCTTCTTGATCTATAATAGCAAATTTAACTTATTTAATATTCACATTTATCAAAACAGTCCTTTACTCAAACTTTGGAAAATTACATTTTTGCCCCTAAACTTTTGCCCCAAATATCGTAAATTAAACTTCAGCCTATTTTCTTATGTTTTATGACATACTGATCATTTTTCCCTTCTATAGCAAAATCAAATTCTCACTCCAACATATACTTATGACTATTAGGTATTTTTACCGATTAAACCCTTTTACTCGTTTTTACCTAAAACCGAGTAGCACAAGTTGTCTAACATAATATAAGACCTCATATTCTATCAGGAAACATCCAAAATAAACACTTTTCACCTATGGGTATTTTTCCAAATATGAACCCTAACTTAAATTATTGCTAGCATAAGCTTTATCGAGTTACCGGGACTCCGAAAACTTACTATGGAGCTTGAAAGCTTGAAACAAACCCTAGCTATGGAGAACCCTTGAAATTTTGTGCTAATGAAGAAGATGATGAATTTTGTGTTATTTTTCCCTTTTTATTTCATTTAATATCCAAATGACCAAAATGCCCTTCCTTATTAAACTTTCAAAAATTCCATCAATGTCCTATTTTGTCCATGAACTTAGAAATTGGTAAAATTGTTATTTAAACCCTCCTAATTAATATTCCAAAGCAATTTCATACTAAAAACTTCTAGAATGCAAGTTTTGCAAATTATTTGATTTAGTCCCTAATCTCAACTTAAGCACTTTATGCATAGAATTTCATCACGAAATTTTCACACAATCATGCAATCATATCATGAAACTCAAAATAATAATAAAAATAAATTTTTTACCTCTAATTTGTGGTTTCGCAACCACTATTCCGTTTAGGCCCTATTTCGGGATGTTACATATACTCTTTATTTTCTTTGACAAAGTACAAGCTCGTCCAACATTGAATCCATTAAATTTGGGATAATTTGTGAGCAGTATGTAACACCTCTAACTTGGTCTAGTCGCTGGACCCGAGTTACTGGATACTATTATAAATACCGGAGCAATCATATACAAATCATATCAATTAATTCAATTTAAACACCAATTGATTTCATAATTCTAAACATAATACAAAATACAATTAAAACTGAGTCTTAATCGAGCTTACAGAAGCTCTTAAGTTGTCCTGAGTGTGAAGAATAACCAAACTGTAAACTTTTCAAAAGTTCAGAACGACGTCGTAACGTGAGGGAGTTCCTTGTCATGACATCCCAAAAAGTTTGTTACATCACAACGTCAGTACGCTCAACTTCACAATGTCACTCATAGTTTTAGCCTCGTCAAGATGATGAAATTTCTCGTCTCAGCGTGACATTACAAGCCTTTTCTTGTCGGGATGACCATCATATGACGTCAAAATGTGAATCCTATTTTTGGTATTTTAAGGCTATTTGATACTTGTTCTAATCCAATCATCCAAATAAGTCAAAAGATTTCTTCTATCATCCTTCAAACATGTTTAAAACATTCTCAAAACCATGCCAAAACATATCATTCATCATCTTCCTAACATCTAACCAATATACCATGATTGGCATCAAATTGCAACAAGGTGCATGAATCATTCCAAACTATTCCATCTACCTAAACTATTACATTTTCATGCCAATTCAATTATACCAATCTCACCACATAATCTTAACATTTCCACATTCAAAACTAACCATTCATATACTTATAATATAACTTATCCCCATGCCATTATGCATATTAATACAACTAGATTATAAACATTCAAGCCACATAGCATTAAGGCTCAAAATCATTATTTCCAAGATAATCACATATTCTTTAGGAATCCTTATATACATGTCACATAATTGAGTAAAAAAACAATTAAAAGACAATTACAAGCAAAGAAAATACAACAGAGTAAGCATTACGTATGCTTAGTAAGTTCATATGAGCTTAAACAGTAAACTCAATTCAAATCACAAATAACATAATGAATTAACTAATTATACGACTTTCCAGTCATCAAGTTTCACATCAAGAAGGTGAGTTCATCAGTTACAATCTTGTAGCATTTCAGTAGGTACAATACATTTCCATACAGTATCATTCTATCAGAATCATTGAACATATATGCCATCTCATCATTCCAATCACATGTAGACATTTTCCTATACTATACATATTATCAATAAGATATTTTCCATTTTACATTAACAATTTAGCTCTATGATTTATAATAAATAGATACGGATATGCCAACCAAAACAAATTAAATAGCTCGTTCAAGCGATAACTCCAAAACACTCCTGAGCACCAAAGTGTCAAGCCCGTAGGCATCGTATATCATAAGATATTGCATTCCTCTAGAACACACCAGGGTCTCTATAGAGACAATCAGTAATCGTGGTCTCTATAGAGACAAATCTCAATAATCCACAACAAATGTTGGATGCCGATTTAAATAGTGAATTCTCTGTACATCAGTATCACTTCATACCATATCCTATATAGCATGAAAATAACCCTATTTTCATGCCAATTGTATCCGAGCACATTAATTCGTTTATTTACAATTCATTCTGTTTCTCACCTTTTTATACCAATTTGCATATAATTCAAATCACATTCAAGATATATAAATTCATAATTCAAACACATACATTACATTAACATATATAACTATACCATATGAACTTACTACAAAAATTGCTAACGAGTTGAAATGTAGGGACTAATTAACAATTTTCCTTTTCTTGGATTATCTACTGGTTGATTCAAATCTTGATCTATATGGTAATTCATTTCAATTCATCAGTTTAAAATGTCTTATAACATTTTATTTCACGCGAATAACAGTTCAATTTTATTTAAAAAAGTTTCTAAATTTTTACATTTTATTCAATTTAGTCCCTAAAACCAAAATAATCATAACTTTCACATTTAAGCCCCGTTTTTCAATCTGATTTCAATCACATCCTTTTACAACCCTCTAATATCTATATTTATAGAAATTTCATGATAATTTTGAATTATTTTCATTTTAATCCCTATACTCAAAAGTAACAAATTTAACTTTATAAATTAGTCCCTAATCACATTTAAGCTTACAATCAAACCATTTAACACCAAAAGCTTCAAAAATGATCAATGGAAACATTTCAAAACTTTAAAAATTTTACGAATTAATATCGGGTTAGCTAAATCAAGCTCTAGGGACCTCAAAAATATGAAAATTAAAAGAAAGGGACCTAATTGATAAAAATTCTTAAAGCTATCAAAAACATATCAACAAGTCCTTAAACAAAAACTTTCATAGTTGGAATCCGCTCAACTAAACTGGATTTATTATTCATATAAACAACAATTTGAAACCACAATCTGTTCTAAAACCATAATTTATATGTTAATCAATTTCAACCACTGGGTTTTTTACTAAAATAAATTAAAAAAAAATTATTTATCAAAATAGGTTGTCAGCCCAATTATATACGAAAATGGGGTGTTTTTTCATTCGCGCCTATCTGACAGTCGCAAATGATTATTTTATATTAAATTTTTTTTTGTTTTTTAAATAAAATATTATTTTTTTATTTTTATTAAAATATTTAAATATATATACGGGTAAAAATACGGTTTAACGGGTTAAAATACGGGTGAAAAAGAATCGTGCTCGCTTCGGATAGGTGCGATTAATCGCTTTAGTAGATAGGCGCAAATGGGCAACCAACAAGAAACCCAATGCCAACAGCCCCTCCAGCAACCTCTGCATGCATGCATGCATGCCCCCCTCCCAAGCTCCACAGACCAAAGAATGCTGCCCATCTGCTGCTTAGTCCCTTCAATGGGAAGAAAAAGTTGCAAATGGGGGACCTTATAAGTATGGTCCCCCATACCCCATCCACACCGAAAGAGAGAAAAAAAAGAGAAAGGAGAAGAAAAAAAGAAGAAGAAGAAGAAGAAGAAGAAAGAAAAAAAAAGGTAATGTATTTTTTAGTAAATAATTTTGTTTATAATTTAAAGAGTTTAATTAAGATATTGTGATTTTTTTTGTTAATTATTAATTATAAAATATTTATGTTTAGTGTTTATAGTTTTGGATTAATATTTTGTATGAATGTATTTTTTTATAATTATTTTAAAATTAATTTGTTAGTAATTTAGGATTATGTTAAAAATTTTGTGTTTGTAATTATTTTAAAATTAATTTATTAGTATTTGTTGTGTTTAGTTTAGTATTTGGTGATTAAACATATAAGTTTATAAAAAAATAAAAATCATTTCATCTTGAAATGAATTTAGACAAATGATGTTTAAGGTCATTTAAAATTTTTAATTTATTATTAAGTATTGGTATGTTATTATTTGATTTTAGGCTAAACAATGAAAATTCATATTTAGCCTAACAAATACTTCATTTATATGCCGTCTAATTAAAAGCCTCTAAATTTATAAAATTATCATTTGATTTAAGGATTTGAGAATTATCGGTATTAGAAAAAGTTATAAAATCTTAATTCAAATCACTATTATATATAATTAATTTTCATGTGTTTGATTTTTCAATACAATATTTGAAAAAGTTATAAAGTATTTGTTATGTAGTGTAGTTTTATTTTATTTTTCATTTATTTGACAATTTTATTGATTTATTAAAATATTGATTAAATTTGTTGTTATTTTTATAGGTTGTTTGTTTGAAAGAAACTAATCGGTATGTTACTATTTCTATTTTTATTTTTTAATTGTATGTTTTTATGTTTATATAGTTTATATTAATTTTAATTATATTATTATTGTAATCTAACATAAATTTTTTTATTGTAGGTAAATTATGGGAAATTATTAGATATTTTCGGTGTTTTGTTTCGAAATTTGAAATAATTTATTATATTTTTGAAACAAATTAAATGAATTCATTGTTTTAATTGCAGATTTGCAAAGAAATGAGTTCTTTAATTAATAATAATAATCACATATCAAGTACTATTAATGAGATGGTAATAAATTTTTTATTTGATACTCATGTTATTTGCGGAATTAAATTATATTGTATTAATTATTTTGCTAATTTAATAATGTCGAGGCGATCTGCGTATTGAGGGGCCGTGTTAATAGTGTAGGGTTTCTGCCAGATGAACGCCTAATACTATACTTGGAATTAGCCGGGTTCGGATCAGCGGCATTGATCCGGACTTTTGATCTACGATACGACTTGATTTCCGCTTTAGTCGATCGATGGCGTCCAGAGACCCACACGTTTCATTTGCCATGCGGGGAGTGTACCATCACTCTAGAGGATTTGCACTACAGCTCGAGCTTCCCATCGATGAGAATGTGGTCACGGGTGTAAGTTTGATCTCTAGGCCGGCTACCCTTTGCTATGAATTACTTGGTCGCTCGCCAAGTGAAGGGAAATTTACCGGTTTGAGGTTTTCATGGCTAAAGACAAATTTTGAGCATTTGCCGAGTACTGCCAATGAAAGGGAGGTGATGCAGGCCGCTCGATCTTATATTATGCACCTTATAGGGGGTGTACTCATGCCGGATGCAGACGACAGTATGGTTCACTTGATGTACTTACCCTTATTATCCAATTTGCATAACACTCGTTCATACAGTTGGGGATCTGCAGTGTTAGCCATGCTGTATCGCGAACTTTATCGGACGACAGATCCTTCTACGATAGACATAGGCGATGCCTCATACTGCCGCAGTCGTGGGCACTTTACCGGATGTCATTCTTGGCATCCATTAGTCATCAATCATATATATTTCCACTCGTTAATAGGTGATGAATTTTTACTCGTTATAAGAATTAGTTGACTTTTTTTTCGAATTATATTGTTCTAACGATTTCTTTTCCTTAGATGGAGCACTAATCTGGGTATCGGAAAGCCATACACGGTTCCGATATACCGTCTGATGATTGAGAATCATGCTGGAGAGGGGGTAAGTTTTTCCAATATAAACTTAATTTTATTATTTTATCTCACTCAACCCGCATTAATATAAAAATGTTATTAGCTGTGCAGTTCGTTTGGATGCCGTATTCCGTTCCAGAAATTATGGTGGTTATTCCCCCATCTGCCTACGTCCACTCAAACCTATGGTGCATTAGTGCACCTGTTATCAATTTTCATATAGTGGAGTGGTATCATGGCTGTGACAGCCCTAAATTGATCCTAGTCGGAAAGTGGTTTCGGGACCACGAAACCGAGTCTTATAAATAATTAAAGGTTATATTCTGTGTTTATGATGTGCGTAAATGCTTGTGTGATAGTTCCATACTTTAATTTGGTCAGTGTATGTGAAATTTATTAGTAGGGACTTATGTGAGACAATTTAGAAATATGCTAGGCAAGTGTTCAAGTGGCCTATTAATATATGTGGGAAAGTGCTTGTCCTTGCATGTCAAATTAGCCAAATTAAAGCATAGTGGCCGGCCATGCTATGGGTGGAAACATGTCACAAACATGTTATGTTAGTGATGTATGTTAGGAAAAATAAAATAAGTAGCATGGTAATAAAATAATGAAAGGGAATATGATGAAAAAAAAAAAAAGAAAGAATGTGTGTGATTGTTTCCCCCCCCATTGCCGTGAGTTGAAGGAAAGAAAACAAAAAAAAAAAAGTGTTCATCCTTGAACATCTTTGGCCGAAAACTTTAAGGAGAAAGGAAGAAGAAAGGTTGAAGAGGTTCGGCCATGCATGTAACTAGGCTAAGGTATGTTTGATGTTGCTCCATGAGATTCATGTATATTTTAGTTGTTAGCTTGAGTCCTACCTAGCCCATGGTCTAAATCTTTGCTATGTGAGGGAGATGATACTCGGCCATGGGTGTTGTCTTCTTGGTGGATGCTAGATGTTGTGTTGGTGAGGTATGAAGATGATAGAGTGTGTGTGAGAATTTGAAAAAAAAAAAAAAGGTAGGTCTTAGCAACTTCATGAAGCAATCGGCCATGGTATATCCATAAGTATGATTTATGCTTGTTATGTTACTCATGGTTAAAATGATTCGGCTATGCTTCATGTAAAAATAAAAAATACATGTGAATTCGGATATATGTTTATATTTGGTTAATGATTTATCCTTGTGAAGTATAAATTTATAACATGATTTGAGTTGGAAGTTATTGTAATGCATTTGTGCATTCGGGTACATGATGAAAATATATGAAATGGTTATAATCAACCTTATGATTCGGCTCTTGCACATATATATATATATGTTTGCACATGATGTATTGGTATGCCATTTATGTGTGGTATTAAGTATATAATTGGCCTCAACATATACATGCATACTCGGCCACATGAGAAGATTAGTGTTGCATGTATTCGGTTAGAGGCAAGCATATTGATGCCTTTATCTTGGTTTAGACAATCGGCTAAAAGGGAGTGTGGATTAATATGTTGAATTGATTCATGATTTCACATGTATGTGACTTTAATGTCTAATGTATATATATGGGCTAAGTACCTTGAGTTCCTCTTTTCGATGCTCAAATGATTAAATCAATTTATTTGTTAAATTAAGCTCAAGAGCAAAGGGAACTAAATCCGATAAAGGGAAGGAAAAGTGGTCGAATAGCCATCGAAATCGCTCGACAACATCCGAGGTAAGTTTTCGAGTAACGAGACTTAGTTACCGATTTGATTAAGTCATAATGTATGAGCATAACAAATATGCGGCGATATGATGATTCTACTTGAATCATATGTTGAGCTAATTAGTCTATACGTATGACGGTAGCCGTATGTGCATAGAGATAGTGTCATAAAGCAAAGTAAACCATGTTGTTTGTATGTGGCTAGTGAGCCGAAAATGGGTTTGCTTAATACGTGACTTGTGTTTGAACTCCAATTATGAAAACGAAATATAGATGTGTCATGACTTATTGATATGTGTGTGAATATTTGGATGATAACCTGCTAAGTCCCAAGGCATTTGCGCTTAGTGACTAGTTCCGGCAAGTCCGAAGGCATTTGTGCGAAGTACTATATCCGGGCTAAGTCCCGAAGGCATTGGTGCGAGTTACTATATCCGGGCTAAGTCCCGAAGGCATTTGTGCGAAGTACTAATTCCGGGCTAAGTCCCGAAGGCATTTGTGCGAGTTGCTATAACCGGGCTAAGTCCCGAAGGCATTTGAGCAGTAGCTATATCCGGCTAAACCCCGAAGGTACTTGGTTAGGAATGAGCGATCTTGCTGTAATAATTTCAATTAATACGCTCGTAAAATCCCAACGATGAGGTACGTTTCGTATATACATTTGAGTAGTGATTCCGTTTAAATATTATTCGCTCAGTCGATTAATGAGTTTCCGGCCTTTGGCTAAGTTGATCGTTTTTTGTGTGAATATAAGGGTTGGTAATGTGAAATAAGTATGATATTGAGAATTTGTGCATATGAAATTATCCATTTAGCCATATGAAGGCTACATTGTAGTTGTGTCTAATTTTATGGCTCAAAACTTACTAAGCATTAAATGCTTACTCCGTTTCTTTGAATCTCTGTTTTATAGATTTTGGTTCGTCAGCTATCGGACTCGGGATTTTTGGAAGTCGAAGTCTCCCACACTATCAAAGCCCCTTTTGGTACACTTTTGGTTGAACTTTGAAATGGCATGTTTAGGACACCCCTTTTTGTTATTAGTCAAGTACTTTGGTGTTGCATATATTTAGATAGCCATGCGAAAATGGCTTATATATATTTTGAGCATAATGTTATAATCATCTTGAATGTATATGTTCATTAAGAGGCATGGAAATGTTTGGCAACGATTAGCCATTATAATGGTTCATCATGATTATATTTTGGGTTATATATGCTAAAGGGCTAGTTGAATCATGGAAACTATGAAATAGGTAAAGTCTACCTTAAAGGTAGATGCTGACAGCAGCAGTGATGTAGATTTGAAAAATCACTAAAAATAGTAAGAATAGAATTAAATAGTGAATAAATTATGTAATCAAACCTTGATGAATCTAATTTCACATGGAAGAAACGAAATGATCATATGAGTTGTTTGTTAAGAGATATTTAGGTTTTTGCGAAACAGGGCCAGAACGGTTTCTAGATTCCCTGTTCCGACTTTGGAAATTCATCATAAATTAACCAGAGATAATTAGAAGTCATTCCTTATATGTATAGATTAATTTTTTAGTCTAGTTTCATTAGAAACAAACGGAATCAGTATTGAAGCCCTGTACAGGGAGATATCCAAGTCGTAGTGCGTGGAGGTCAGAGTAGTCGAACCCTGAAACAGGGGAGACTTTAACTAATAAACTCTACTAATTTGCTAGACCAAAAATTCTAGAAAAAAATTTGTAGATGTATATATGAGTCTAGTTCTAGGAAAAATTTACGGAACTGGTTTTCGAGTTTTGGAACTCGAGATATGATTTTTAAGGTGACAGTGACGCAGTTAGCCAGCTCGTCTAGGAAATTTTTTTTTAAATGGACTATGAAAATAAATGGATTAAGCCCGTTAACCCCTCGTGTCCGACTTCGAAAACGGTCTCGGGTACGGGGTGTTACAATTTTATTGGTATCAGAGCTACGGTTTAGTCGATTCTAGGACTACCGTACTACGTTTAGGTCTAGCTATACATGCCATTATGTGATTATTTGATAGTGTGGTGATTTCTGACATTTGCAAATGTGTTTATTTATAGTAATGGATCCCGATCCTGACCAAGCGATAGCTGATGATCTCGAGAGTGTAGCGCTGCTCCCCAAGACAAGGGACAGCACGCCATGGACTCTCAACCTAATGCTAGTAATCCGAATGATGAAGCTAGACAAGCTTTTTATAGCGTGATGAATGATTGGTTCAACCAATACATTCGAACTAATACGGCTGTTCCACAACCTCCATTCCCGACAAATACCACCTCCGCACCTACCATACCTCCGGTAACTGACCAAATAAGGTCAAATAAGCCCCCAGTTGACAGAATCCGAAAACACGGGGCTACTGAATTTAAAGCCACGGACAACGATGATGCCGAGCAAGCGGAATTTTGGTTGGACAACACTATCCGGGTACTAGATGAACTATCTTGCACACTCGATGAGTGCCTAAAGTGTACTATTCCTTGCTATGTGATTCTGCCTACTATTGGTGGAATACGTTGACTTCTGTTGTGCCCAGAGAGCAAGTAACTTGGGAGTTCTTCCAAACCGAGTTTCGAAAGAAGTATATCAATCAGAGATTCATTGACCAAAAACGAAAGGAATTTCTTGAACTCAAACAAGGTTCCATGTCAGTTACCGACTATGAACGAAAATTTGTGAGGCTTAGCCGATACGCGCGAGAATGCATTTCTTTAGAGGCCGTGATGTGTAAACGTTTCGAGGATGGACTGAATGATGATATAAAGCTGTATGTTGGCATTTTGGAAATCCGAGAATTTGTGGCACTTGTCGAGCGAGCTTGCAAAGCCGAGGAGCTCAGTATGGAGAAAAGAAAAGCTGAGGTGGGAGCAGAGGAGTTTCGTAAGAGGTCTTCGGGGAAGCCCTTCCCACAGTCATCGAAGAAATTTAGAGATGGCTTAGGCCGGTCGAGAGACACTTCGGGCTTTTCTAGACGAGAGACACTTCGGGAGTTTCGTAAGAGGTCTTGTGAGTGCACGAGTCACTTCGGTCGCCAGTGTTGGAAATGATCGTCGAGACAGAGCGGAGTGCCAGTATTGTGGTAAATGGCATTCGGGGAGTTGTAGATTCCATGACCGCTCCTGTTACAAGTGCGGATCGGTTGACCACTTTATTAAAGATTGCCCGAGGTTGTCTGAACAGAATGTGAATCAGAGTGGGAAACCTGGTGCTACTACTGCTCGGGGTAGACCATCTAGGAATACGGGCAATGCTAGTGGCGGTCAGAGAGGATCTAGAGATGCTACAACCAGATCTGAGGCTCGTGCTCCTGCTAGGGCTTATGCTATACGCGCACGCGAGGATGCTTCCTCGTCAGATGTTATTAGCGGTACTTTTACTCTCTTTGATATTAATGTGATTACTTTGATTGACCCTGGTTCTACTCATTCTTATATATGCGAAACCTTAGCATCCAGTAAGACTTTACCTATTGAGTCTCTCGAGTTCATAATTCGGTGTCAAATCCTTGGGTCGTTACGTGCTTGTCGACAAAGTGTGTAAGAAATGTCCCTAGAATTGAGGTTCTGTTTTCCCACGGACTTGATGCTTTTGCCGCTTGATGAATTTGATGTTATCCTCGGTTTAGATTGGTTGACTGTGCATGATGCGGTTGTGAATTGCAAAAGTAAGACTATTGATTTGAGGTGCGCAAATAATGAGATAATCCGAGTTTAGTCTACGGACTTAAAGGGGTTGCCAGTTATAATATCATCAATGTTGGCTCAGAAATATGTAAGAAAGGGGTGCGAAGCATACCTTGCGTATGTACTTGATGACAAAGAGTTAGAAAAGAAACCCGAATCTGTGCCGGTGGTTTGTGAATACTCGGATGTTTTTCCGAAGAATTCTTGGGTTTACCACTGTTCGGGAGGTAGAGTTTGGTATTGAGCTTGTACGAGACTACGCCGATTTCGATAGCTCGTGATCGTATGGCACCAACCGAAAGTTAAAAGAGTTGAAAGATCGGTTGCAAGAATTGACGGATAGAGGTTTCGCTCGACCAAGTTTCTCACCTTGGGTGCACCAAGATTGTTTGTGAAAAGAAGGACGGAACCATGAGGTTGTGCATCGACTATCGTCGGTGAATAATGTGACAATAAAGAATAAATATCCGATGCCACGTATTGACGATTTGTTTGATCAACTAAAGGGAGCCTCGGTGTTTTCAAAGATAGATTTGAGATCGAGTTATTACCGGGCCAGAATTCGAGATTCGGATATACCCAAAAGCGCTTTCGAACGAGATACGGTCACTATGAGTTCTTAGTGATGCCGTTTGGGCTCACTAATGCCCTGCGGTATTTATGGATTTGATGAATCGGATCTTCGCACCGTATTTGGATCGGTTTGTAGTCGTGTTTATCGATGATATTTTGGTTTATTCGAGAAATGAAACCGATCATCTTGAACACACGGGATTAGTGTTGCAAATTTTACGGGATAAGCGGTTATATGCTAAGTTTAGTAAGTGTGAGTTCGGTTAGAGAGGTTAGCTTCTTGGGTCATGTGGTATCTGCATCGTATTCGAGTTGACCCGAGCAAAATTTCAACCATACTTAACTGGAAGCCTCCAGAAATATTATCGAGGTTCGAGCTTTTGGGACTTTGGTTTACTACCGACGGTTTGTGAAAGGTTTCTCGATGATAGCCACACCAATGACGAAACTACTTCAGAAGGATGTTAAGTTTGAATGGACAGAAAAGTGTCAGAAAAGTTTCAAACAATTGAAAACTCACTTGACGGAAGCTCCAGTACTAGTGCAGCCCAAATCAGGCAAGGAGTTCGTCATTTATAGTGATGCATCCCTACTTGGTTTGGGTTGCGTATTGATGCAAGAAGGTCGAGTTGTGGCCTATGGGTCGAGACAATTGAAGCCACACGAGAAAAATTACCCGACCCATGATCTCGAACTAGCTGCCATCGTATTTGCCTTGAAAATATGGCGACATTATTTATTTGGTGAGAAGTGCCATGTATATTCGGATCATAAAAGTCTCAAATATTTGATGACTCAAAGAGACTTGAATCTGCGACAAAGGCGTTGGCTTGAGTTGTTGAAAGATTACGAGCTTGTCATTGATTATCACCCGGGAAAGGCTAATGTGGTTGCGGACGCCTTAAGCCGGAAATCACTGTTTGCTTTACGAGCGATGAATGTACACTTGTCTGTTCTACCTGACAATGTGTTAGTAGCTAAATTAAAGGCCAAACCATTACTGATTCATCAAATTCGAGAAGCTCAGAAAGTCGATGATGAATTGGTTGCAAAACGGGCTGAATGTGTTCCGAATATGGAATCCGAATTTCAAATTGATGATGACGATTGTTTGAGGTTCAGAAGTAGTTTGTGTGTTCCAAGAAATTCAGAACTCATTTCGATGATTCTGAACGAAGCTCATTGTAGTTAAATGTCAATTCACTCGGGGAGTACGAAAATGTACAACGATCTGAAACGCCAGTTTTAGTGGCGTGGTATGAAACGAGACATTTCTGACTTTGTTTCGAAGTGTTTAATATGTCAGCAAGTGAAGGCGGAACATCAAGTGCCTACGGGTTTACTTCAGCCGATCATGATACCTGAATGGAAATGGGATAGAATCACGATGGATTTTGTGTCTGGGTGCCATTGTCGACAAGTAAGAAAGATGCGATTTGGGTTGTTGTTGATAGGCTGACTAAGTCGGCTCATTTTAACCCCGTACGTACGAATTTTTCATTGGATAAACTAGCTGAATTGTATGTTTCTCAGATTGTGAGATTACACGGAGTACCGATTTCTATTGTGTCGGATAGAGATCCGAGATTCACCTTGCGATTTTGGAAGAAATTACAAGAAGCTTTGGGTACCAAGTTGCATTTTAGCACCGCTTTTCACCCCCAAACCGATGGTCAATCCGAGCGGATAATTCAAATACTCGAGGATATGTTGAGATGCTGCATCTTTGAGTTTAGTGGTTCATGGGAACGGTATTTACCTTTGATTGAATTCGCTTACAACAATAGTTTTCAGTCAAGTATTAATATGGCACCTTACGAGGCTTTGTACGGTCGAAAATGCCGTACACCATTGTTTTGGACCGAGCTCGGTGAAAGTAAAATTTTCGGAGTTGATTTGATTAAAGATGCTGAACAAAAAGTGAAAGTAATCCGTGAAAGTTTGAAGGCAGCCACAGATCCCCAGAAGTCGTACGCAGATTTGAAACGAAGAGATATTGAGTATCAGGTGGGAGACAAAGTGTTTCTTAAGGTTTCACCTTGGAAAAAGATACTCAGATTTGGCCGTAAGGGAAAATTGAGTCCGAGATTCATTAGGCCGTATGAAATCTCCGAACGAGTTGGTCCAGTTGCATACAGGTTGCTTTTACCCCTTGAACTTGAAAGGATCCACAACGTTTTTCATGTTTCGATGCTTCGACGTTACAGATCTGATCCTTCGCACATAATAAGTCCCTCCGAGGTTGAAATTCAAACTGATATGAGTTATGAAGAAGAAACAATTCGTATCCTAGCTCGTGAAGTGAAAGATTTGCGAAACAAAAGGGTTCCGTTAGTAAAAGTGTTATGGCTCAAACACGGAATCGAAGAAGCTACTTGGGAAACCGAGAACTCTATGAAAGAACGATACCCAAACCTATTTACCGGTAAGATTTTCGGGGACGAAAATTTCTTAAGTGGGGGAGAGTTGTGACTGCCCTAAATTAACCCTAGTCGGAAAGTGGTTTCGGGACCACGAAACCGAGCCTTATAAATAATTAAAGGTTATATTTTGTGTTTATGATGTGCGTAAATGCTTGTGTGATAGTTCCATACTTTAATTTGGTCAGTGTATGTGAAATTTATTAGTAGGGACTTATGTGAGACAATTTAGAAATATGCTAGGCAAGTGTTCAAGTGGCCTATTAATATATGTGGGAAAGTGCTTGTCCTTGCATGTCAAATTAGCCAAATTAAAGCATAGTGGCCGGCCATGCTATAGGTGGAAACATGTCACAAACATGTTATGTTAGTGATGTATGTTAGGAAAAATAAAATAAGGAGCACAGTAATAAAATAATGAAAGGGAATATAATGAAAAAAAAAAAGAAAGAATGTGTGTGATTGTTTCCCCCCATTGCCGTGAGTTGAAGGAAAGAAAACAAAAAAAAAAAAAGTGTTCATCCTTGAACATCTTTGGCCGAAAACTTTAAGGAGAAAGGAAGAAGAAAGGTTGAAGAGGTTCGGCCATGCATGTAACTAGGCTAAGGTATGTTTGATGTTACTCTATGAGATTCATGTATATTTTAGTTGTTAGCTTGAGTCCTACCTAGCCCATGGTCTAAATCTTTGCTATGTGAGGGAGATGATACTCGGCCATGGGTATTGTCTTCTTGGTGGATGCTAGATGTTGTGTTGGTGAGGTATGAAGATGATAGAGTGTGTGTGAGAATTTGAAAAAAAAAAAAAGGTAGGTCTTAGCAACTTCATGAAGCAATCGGCCATGGTATATCCATAAGTATGATTTATGCTTGTTATGTTACTCATGGTTAAAATGATTCGACTATACTTCATGTAAAAATAAAATATACATGTGAATTCGGATATATGTTTATATTTGGTTAATGATTTATCCTTGTGAAGTATAAATTTGTAACATGATTTGAGTTGGAAGTTATTGTAATGTATTTGTGCATTCGGGTACATGATGAAAATATATGAAATAGTTATAATCAACCTTATGATTCGGCTCTTGCACATATATATATATATATATATATATATATATGTTTGCACATGATGTATTGGCATGCCATTTATGTGTGGTATTAAGTATATAATTGGCCTCAACATATACATGCATACTCGGCCACATGAGAAGATTAGTGTTGCATGTATTCGGTTAGAGGCAAGCATATTGATGCCTTTATCTTGGTTTAGACAATCGGCTAAAAGGGAGTGTGGATTAATATGTTGAGTTGATTCATGATTTCACATGTATGTGACTTTAATGTCTAATGTATATATATGGGCTAAGTACCTTGAGTTCCTCTTTTCGATGCTCAAATGATTAAATCAATTTATTTGTTAAATTAAGCTCAAGAGCAAAAGGGAATTAAATACAATAAAGGGAAGGAAAAAGTGGTCGAATAGCCATCGAAATCGTTCGACAACATCTGAGGTAAGTTTTCGAGTAACGAGACTTAGTTACCGATTTGATTAAGTCATGATGTATGAGCATAACAAATATGCGGCGATATGATGATTCTACTTGAATCATATGTTGAGCTAATTAGTCTATACATATGACGGGTAGCCGTATGTGCATAGAGATAGTGTCATAAAGCAAAGTAAACCATGCTGTTTGTATGTGGCTAGTGAGCCGAAAATGGGTTTGCTTAATACGTGACTTGTGTTTGAACTCCAATTATGAAAACGAAATATAGATGTGTCATGACTTATTGATATGTGTGTGAATATTTGGATGATAACCGGGCTAAGTCCCGAAGGCATTTGTGCTAGTGACTAGTTCCGGGCAAGTTCCGAAGGTATTTGTGCGAAGTACTATATCCGGGCTAAGTCCCGAAGGCATTGGTGCGAGTTACTATATCCGGGCTAAGTCCCGAAGGCATTTGTGCGAAGTACTATATCCGGGCTAAGTCCCGAAGGCATTTGTGCGAGTTACTATAACCGGGCTAAGTCCCGAAGGCATTTGAGCAGTAGCTATATCCGGCTAAACCCCGAAGGTACTTGGTTGGGAATGAGCGATCTTGCTGTAATAATTTCAATTAATACGCTCGTAAAATCCCAACGATGAGGTACGTTTCGTATATGCATTTGAGTAGTGATTCCGCTTAAATATTATTCGCTCAGTCGATTAATGAGTTTCCGGCCTTTGACTAAGTTGATCTTTTTTTGTGTGAATATAAGGGTTGGTAATGTGAAGTAAGTATGATATTGAGAATTTGTGCATATGAAATTATCCATTTAGCCATATGAAGGCTACATTGTAGTTGTGTCTAATTTTATGGCTCAAAACTTACTAAGCATTAAATGCTTACTCCGTTTCTTTGAATCTCTGTTTTATAGATTTTGGTTCGTCACCATCGGACTGGATTTTTGGAAGTCGAAGTCTCCTACACTATCAAAGCCCCTTTTGGTACACTTTTGGTTGAACTTTGAAATGGCATGTATAGGACACCTCTTTTTGTTATTAGTCAAGTACTTTGGTGTTGTATATATTTGGATAGCCATGCGAAAATGGCTTATATATATTTTGAGCATAATGTTATAATCATCTTGAATGTATATGTTTATTAAGAGGCATGGAAATGTTTGGCAACGATTAGCCATTAGAATGGTTCATCATGATTATATTTTGGGCTATATATGCTAAAGGGCTAGTTGAATCATGGAAACTATGAAATAGGTAAAGTCTACCTTAAAGGTAGATGCTGACAGCAGCAGTGATGTAGATTTGAAAAATCACTAAAAATAGTAGGAATGGAATTAAATAGTGAATAAATTATGTAATCAAACCTTGATGAATCTACTTTCACATGGAAGAAACGAAACAATCATATGAGTTGTTTGTTAAGAGATATTTAGGTTTTCGCAAAATAGGGCCAGAACGGTTTCTGGATTCCCTGTTCCGAATTTTGAAATTCATCATATATTAACCAAAGATAATTAGAAGTCATGCCTTATATTTATAGATTAATTTTTGAGTCTAGTTTCATTAGAAACAAACGGCATCAGTATTGAAGCCCTGTACAGGGAGATATCCAAGTCGTAGTGCGTGGAGGTCAGAGTAGTCGAACCTTGAAACAGGGGATACTTTAACTAATAAACTGTACTAATTGGCTCGACTAAAAATTCTAGAAAAAAATTTGTAGATGGATATATAAGTCTAGTTTCAGAAAAAATTTACGGAACTGGTTTTCGAGTTTTGGAACTCGAGATATGATTTTTAAAGAGACAGTGACACAGTTAGCCAACTTGTCTGGGAAATTTTTTTTTAAATAGACTGTGAAAATAAATGGATTAAGCCCGTTAACCCCTCGTGTCCGACTCCGGCAACGGTCTCCGACACCGCCAGTACAATTGGGGGATATCCATGGGATGAGCAAGAGGGGGGTGTATGGAAATAATTAGGGAGAAGTGCATGTAAAATATATTACGATGTGGAACAACCGATTAGGAAGGGTACCTCAGATAGATTGTGCTTTGGATCTACAGCCCTCGTTAGAGTACATGCAGTGGTACTGTGAGATAGGGAAATCTTTTTTATTTGGTGGGCGGTCGATGGTAGTCCCTCCACATACGACACGAATTAGGCAAACCTTTTTCAAATTCGCATCACGCACCAGAGCCAGAGCCAGAACTACACTCTGGAGATAGTTCTTATCATCCAGATTTAGGGGGTAATGACTATTTCCCAGGCTCGTCAGCCCACGGATATTATTCAGAGTTTGGTATCTTCAGCCCACTACCACATCAGCACTCCAGTCATCCTGACTCATATCCACCTCAGTGCTCCGCTCCTTCCGGCCCGTATCCACCACCGTACTCCACTCCTCCCGGCCCGTATCAATCGCAGTACTCCACTCCTCCCAGCTCAAGTTCATCGATGGCACTTGAGACATATGATTTTTCATTTATGTTTCGCACACCCCCACATACGGATGAAGAGAATGTTAATCGTCATAATCGCCCACAACGTGAACGTCGAGCTCCACAAAAATATACCCCTAGAACGACACCATCAAACCATTAATTTTAGGGGGTTTTGTAATATAAATAACATCATATTTATTTATGTAATGAATATTTTGGCATTTTAATTAACAGTTTAATTTTTTTTGCAATTTAAATAGTTAACTTTGTATTTATGTAATGACTTTTTTGCCATTTTATTTATCAATTTTATGGTTTTTTATTTATTATTTAAATAAATAAACTTTATACTAACTATGTAAGTCAAATTAGATTAACTGCAACAAATTGTTGACAAATTTGTGATTCAATCCTTTTAACATGTCATGAAACTACATCTCAATTTCTACCCGATTGCGATGATTGTCCAACATGGTAGTTTCGGAGCGGGCATTTACTTCGATTATGACCGGCTAATCTGCATACACCACACAGCTTTCCGTCGGATTTCTCCCTAATGTCCATTTCGTTATGGATTCTGGATGATTGTGGACGACCTTTCGAGTTCCAACGTAACCCTTTATCTGGAACAAACTCGAAGGTCATCGGAGGTACCTCCCAAGTAGATAGGCCAGGAAGCACGAGGAACTCGTTCTCCCATACACGCAACGTGCATCCAAGGGTGTACACTTCATCGATAAAATATTCTACATTGAGTGAGACTTTAGCACAAGTTGCCACAACATGTGCACATAGATAATGAAGTGTTTGAAACCTCCTGCAATCGCATCGTCTATTTCGAAGATCAACTCCGTAGGATCTAGGTGGTATACCGGGTCGACGACCGATAGTCTCAGTAATTCGAAACGTTTCATTACGTCGTGAATATACTTCTACAGTCATTGACCTCGCCATCCGATGGTTTGCAGTAATTGCATCCCTGACATCTTCTACAAACACGTGTCTCGCCTCCATTTGGTTAACTTGTTGTTGACCCATTCTTGGCATTAAGGTAGCCAACCTGTAGAATGTAGCTGAGAAGACAGATGAAATTGGAAGATGTCGTGTTTTTAACAACACAGCATTGATCCCCTCTACCAAGTTTGTGGTCATTTGACCATAACGAAAGCCCTCGTCAAAACTTTGAGTCCATTGCCACGACTCCATAGTACCCAACCATTGTCGGAAAGATATGTTTGTTTGACCCTCCATGTCGCTCTCAAGTTGAGTCATTCTTTGGCGAAAAATGTGTGGCTCTAACTCGTGCGTGGCATATGTATTAAAAAAAGATAAGTTATAACACTGCCCTAAAACATTAAAATTTATATTAAAAAGATAAGGTAATCCTTTACCCATTCTCACAACTTGTCTCTTCCAGTCTGCATTCTTATAATCTCGCTGAAAGTTAGCTGCGATGTGCCGGATGCAGTAAACAGATCTCCATGGCACACTGGAACGCCTAATGGCGGCAATTAATCATTTCCCTCTATCAGAGATGATGTAAATATTATCGTTGCTAATAACATACCTCCGTAGGTTGGTAAGCAAGAATTCCCACGATTCCATGTTCTCCTTATCAACGATGGCAAATGCTATCGGAAGCACGTTCCTGTTACCGTCTTGAGCAATCGCAAGAAGTAGGATCATATAGCCAGGTCCCATCTACTTGCACAAACGGCTTGTAGTGGGGAAATGCGCACACACATGGATCAAACGTCCAGAACATTAGATGAAAAATTCTTTTTCCCGATTTTAGTTGGTCATCCGGCCCGTAATAAGGTCGTGTCTGCAACTCAATGACAGTCCTTGGTACGTACTCCCTCATAACGGCTATCCGTCCCTGAAACTTATTGTACGATGCATCAAAATCTCCGTACAATTGTTCCATTGCCATTTGTTTAGCTATACATGTCTTTCAGTATGATACTCGATACTGGAATCGTACCTGCATTTCGGCAATCAGTACTGAAACTTTAATGGTAGGCATGTCTTTCACCATTGGCATGATGCACGTACAGATAGTTTTGGAATCAAGTTTTCGATGATTTTCTGTCATACGTGTTGAAATGCATGTGTGAGGCCCAACAAATTTTTGTATCTCCCACATCTGCGACTTCTGGATAAATGCAGCTAGTATCCGCCAATTGCAGCCTTCCGCCGACCTCTAACACTCTCCAATGTATAATGTCAGTTTAGACGTTACAACTTTATAGTCTACTAATATATTCATGCTATATCGCTTAATGGCAAAAACACATTCTTCCTTACTTTCGAATTTTTGGCCCACGAACAACTCCTCAGGATCAGAATATACAGCTATCTGGTGAGCAGGTAGTATTTCAGGGTACTCTGAAAACTCAGCTGCGTGCGCCGTATCGGGGTCTATCCGAGACATGTGTACCCCAGGATTATTGTGTATCGCAATACGATGAATCTGGTTCCCGACTGAAGACGCGTTAATGTTTCTATCATCATTCACGCCTTCGTTGTCAATATCATCCGGGACCTCGTCTACGTCGGATCACTCTCACTATCGACTTCGTGATCAGAAGGATCACTACTATGGTATATATCATCACCAACCACATCAGTCTCGGGTGCAGCATTAAGATCAATGTCGATCCTGTGTATAGTTGATTGGCTATTAACGTACGATATCGGAACCACCATACACGGCTCTTGAGCTCTATCTTCTTCACCTAATGAAGTGGGATCTTGATTGCCTCTATACCGCCTAACTCAAACAAATAATGTAATCGGTGCATTTTGGTTGCTTGAGTCCCACAATAAAGAGCGACCATTGTCTCCACGTCTTCATCGCTCTCGACTTCCATTTCGGTGAATTTTATGGGATCCGTTAAACCGGAAACTTGTAGAAAAGTTTCACATCCTTCTCCCACAACGCTTATAAATTTTTTCACTAATTTTTCCTTCATATCATCAAACGATATATTTTACTAAATCTCATTGCTACTTGTTTGCGACATTCAAATATACATCCCACAGTTGTTGTCAAAATTTCTCCATCGAAAAAAACACATACGAAAAATTGATTCTCCATCTTCAATACTAGATCTGTTAAAAAATTTTCAAAATTTTCAAAACAGTTTCGAATAGAAACAAAAATATATAAAATTTTTAATGCAAATATTTTCATTCATAAGCTAAAAAAATTAATAACCTAACAAAATAACTTTCAAATTGTAATACCCCATACCCGTACCTGAGACCGGGATAGGATACGAGGCATTACCGAAATTTTCAGAATAATTTCAATTAATTTATATTATTTAGTATTCATTTTCATGTTTCATGTAACATCCTTTTCATATATTCAATTCAAAATATCATATAAAATACGATTCAATACTTAAATTGTCATATTTACATGCTCATTCAGGGTATCCGAACCTACCTGACTAAATTGTAGAAATACCAAGATTTAGGGGCATATTGGTAATTTACCATTTTCCCAAATTTCACCCAATCTTAAATTGATAATTTCATTCAATTTATTAATTTAGATAATAAAACAATTTATTCCCTTCAATTTAGTCATTTTTACATTTTACAAAATTACCCCCTAAAGTTTTACTTTTATTCAATTTAGTCCATGAGCTTAAAACATGCAAATTAGCCATGCTAACTGAATATTCATATATATTTTTCCTCCTCCTCCTCTCCATTCCACATCCTTAATGTATATAACATTCTTGTAAGTACGATTTCACAATTTACTTATTAATGCTCACATCAATCTATTCACACGAGTCATAGTCACTCAATTATTTATAATTCGAGTTACAGAGCTCAAAATTAAGATCCGTAAATTTTCCCTAAAACTAGACTCACATATCATTCCACCATAAAATTTTAAGAATTTTTGGTTTAGCCAATTAGTACAGTTTATTCATTTAAGTTTCCCCTGTTTCACTATCCAACAGTTCTGACCTCACTTCACTAAAAATTAATTATATCACAATAAAAAACTCGGATAATGTTCCCATTGATTTATATTGAAAATAGACTCATTAAGGATTCTAAGCATATACATTTGAGGCTCTAATTAGTTTTCTCCAAATTTTGGTGATTTTCCAAAGTCAAAACAGGGGAACCATAATTCATTCTAACATTGTCTCACAAAATTCATTATATATCATAATTTACAAATCCATTGCTTACACCGTTTATTCTATGAAAAACTAGACTCAATAAGCTTTAATTTCATATTTTATTCATCTTCTAATTCGATTTGTACAATTTATGGTGATTTTTCAAATTTAGTCTACTTCTGCTGTTCAATATTGTTTTAGTTCAAGATGTTTATTACCATTTTTCCTCTAAATTTCAAAGGTCATACAATTCAGTCCTTGCTTAATTAGCCCATCTATTAAGCTAATTTTTCTCAATTAACATTTTATTCCATCATTCTAAACTATTACACAATCTTTGAAAATCATAATTTTAACACTAAACCTTAATTCACAACTTTTTCACAATTAGGTCCTAAAATCAATATCTATTGAAATTACTTGATAAAATCATCAAACAACAAAATAAAAGCTTTAAATTCGTTTTATTTCATCATAAACAGCTAACACTTATCAATGATAGCTTTTAATTTTGTTCATAAAATCAAAAACTAATGAATTAAACACTTGGACCTAATTGTAAAAGTCACAAAAACATAAAAATCTCAAAGAAAAGGGTAAGAATTGAACTCACATATGTCAAAGTATGAAAAACCAGCAGCTTTCAGACCTCCCATGGCGTTTTTGCTGAAGAAAAATGATGATATCTCTAGATTTTTCAAATTTGTCTTGTTTTATACGTTTAATTTGCAAAATTTCCCATTTTGCCCTTGTTTCTCCTTGTCTTTTTTGCTGATTTTTTTGCCCAACCGTCCAGGCCATACAATTTGGGTCCAATTACCTTTTAAATCCCTCCTTTTTAATCACTTAAACTATTTAATCACAATTTAATAAATTTCGCACTATTTTCAATTTAGTCATTTTTAATTAATTGACTAACCAAACATTAAAATTTTCTAACGAAACTTTAATACTAACTTAATAACACTCCATAAATATTTATAAAAATATTTATGGCTCAGTTTATAAATCCGAGGTCTCGATACCTCGTTTTCAACCAAATTTACCTGATTAATTCTTTTAAAATCGCAAAATTCACTAATTAAAAATAATTCTTTTAAGTTCGCGCTTGGCCTATAATTATTATTTGTTAAAATTTCTAAACTTACTCGTCGAATTTAGTGATCTCGAATCACTATTTCCAACACCACTGAAAAATTTGACTGTTACACAAATAATAAAATTACTAACAAAACTTTACATTCTATTTACAAAAAAAAATACTAAAATACCTTATCCTCCTCCTTGTTTTCTTCTCCTTTCTTTTTTTTCTTCTCCCTATCTTCTTTCCGTTCAACTTGCTATGTTAAATTTTGTGTATGTGTTCATTTAATTTTCAAGAGTATATATAAGGGAAAAGTTAAGCACGTGTGGGCCCCACCACAACCATTTGCGCCTCTGAGGTAGGCATATTCATTTGCACCTCTGAGAAAGGCTCGATTAGTCGCGCCTCTCAAGTAGGCGCAACCTGTATTCGTATTTATACGCGAGTTATACTAACTCGAAAATAAAAAATAATAATTATTTAGATAAAAAACAAAAAAAAAATTAATATAAAATAATCATTTACGCCTGTCAGATAAACGCGAATAAAAAAAATACTCCATTTTCATATATAATTAGACTGACAACTTATTTTGATA
Source organism: Gossypium arboreum (assembly GCF_025698485.1). Classification (NCBI taxonomy): domain Eukaryota; kingdom Viridiplantae; phylum Streptophyta; class Magnoliopsida; order Malvales; family Malvaceae; genus Gossypium; species Gossypium arboreum. The sequence continues at coordinate 117,449,548 of NC_069073.1, forward strand.
AATAATTTTTTTTTAATTTATTTTAGTAAAAAAACCTCAACCACTCAACCTAAAAAACAAGCATTTTTCTGTATATTAGTCACTTCTTCTTCATCATTTCCTAGCGTCACACCATTCAGCCAGCAGAAGTAAAGCATATGGTTATGATGGAGAACTTTGCAACAATTATGGCCCCATTACTCCTTCGAAATACGGTAAAATCAGTACTCATTTACGCCGACAAATCCCTCTTGAACTTAGCCGGAAAATACAAACTCCTCGAAATAATACGTTATTTGATCGTCACTTCTTTTCTTTTCTTTCTACGCTTGTTTCTTTCTTTTTTCCCTTCTCATTATTTACATTCCTTAAAATCCGAAAATGGCTACACGTTTAAGCCGACCCAAAGCAGTTACATCGCCGACTCCGGGATCGGCGACTCGGGGATCGGTCGGTCGCTTTGGCAGTTACTGGTTAGCGTTAATGACATTCCGGTTAGCTCGACCAAGTATGGGATCGTTCGATCTTTAGCGGAAAGGCTTATAGAAGGGAATAATAGGGAAGACGTTGAAGCTTTACGTGAAGTGAACCGGAGGGTTTTGTCGGCGGCTTTTTCAAGGACTATTTGCCGGGTTGAAGCTGCGTTGATTGAAATGGGGACCGGATCGGGTCAGTTTCGGTTTGATCGAGTTTTCCGGACGGTTCGGGATGGAGTGTGGAGCGGGAGGGTGAGGGAGGATGTGAGTAGCCGTTTGGGGAATTCGGCGGAGAAGTTGGTGGCTGAGCTGCTTTGGTTAACGCAGAAATTGGTTGGTTGCGGATTCAAGGAAGAGGCTGTTGAGAGATGGGCGTCGGCTTCGAATTTGGCTCAGCTTTCGGTTGTGGCTGAAAACCGGGTTCAAGGTTCCCTCGTTAAGGTTTCGGGTACGTTAGTTTCTCCATTACTATTTTTAATCTTAATAATGGATTTAACCCAATCGGATATCCTATTGTCAATACAAAACGATGTTGCTTTTTTTACGAGTAATTTTAGATGTTATGTCAAAAAGTGTTTCAGATTATTTTTTTTTGTTTTTTTTTTTGCAGCATTCTTATTCAGGCAAACGAAGGATACAGGTTTGGAAGAGACTGAAGGAGGCAACAAAGAGAGGTTGAGGCAAACAAAGATGAAGATGCTAATTACATGGCTGCCATTGCTATGCAGAGGTAACAATGGCAACGACATACCGGTGTTGAGCCTAAGTGAAAGAGCCGAGCTCGAGATGATATTGGAAGACGTCATCGACATGTTACAACACGAGGAGCAAGAGCAAGTGCTTTCACTCTGGCTTCACCATTTCACGTATTGCCCATCCTCCGACTGGCCTAATCTCCATGCTTCGTACGCTCGCTGGTGCACCACTTCTCGCAAACTCTTTTTTTCCTCCATTAAAGATGTAAAGTAGATATAATTTGGGATATGAACCTATTAAATGGTATAATTCATATGTTCTTAAAGGAGAAATGAGAAAAAAAAATCTCTGTACAGCTTTATTTCCTGTATTATATTAGTCTCTTTTGGATTATTTCATACATTAAAATGCTGTAACAGCTTTAACCAACCAAGCTTTAAAAACACTCTCACATAAGCAAAGTGCAATACATGTTTACAAATGGATTTTTAGACTGATTCCTCGTTAAATCTTTGGCGGATCAAATGTTGAGCCCCTTCAACCAGTCTCTTCACTACTTCTCCAGCAGGAAGAATCTCTTTGATTAGGCCGACACTTTGGCCTGCGTAAAGTGCCATGTTTTCGATCTCACCTGTTGTTGTTGGATTGGGATCCGAAGCAGAAAAGCGTTGGATTTCGGTTTCCTGTTGAAGAACATTTAGAAACTGAAAGCTTAGAATTCATTCAGAAAACTATCATTCCAATGTTATCCGGATTCGAATAGAGTATTTAGATTCTGACCATGCCATGTATTAGTGATCGACCGATGATGGGCTGATTACTTTCGTTTTCATGAGCAGGAAGGGATTTCCAGTCACAGACGAATGGCGTTCGCAGGACACGCTGCGGTGCACCAGGCCAGAGTGCTCTGCCGAAGATATTGATGTATTCGGTTTCATCGTGTTCGATCAGTTTCTGTTTGTATGTTGGGTGAGCATAGCTTTCTTGAGTTGCAAGAAACCTGCAAATGCCTCGCAAGAGCAGAAAAGGCTTAACGAATCTATGAACAAACTGCGAACTATAGCAAGTCATTACATTCCATTATAAAACATGCAAATACATATATATATATATAGAACACCAAGAGATGAGATGATTTTCTAAGCATGAATGAGGTAACAAATTCCGAGCACCAAATGAAAGCCAAATCTTGAGATTATAATAAGATGGTTCAAACCTAGTTCCCATGCAAATGCCTTTAGCACCAAGAGCTAAGGCAGCCACGTAACCACGAGCATCTACAATGCCCCCAGCAGCAATTACCGGAATATCACGACCAGCCACCGCATCAACCACTCGTGGCAATAATGAAATTAGACCATCCTGAAAATGGTAAAAACATCAACCTTTTTACCCCGAACTTTCAGTGTTACAAAGTTTTATGGTGTTGAGGAACACATCAACAGGGTTATGAATTTTGGAAAGTAAGAAGCTCCGGTATATTGATTACACAGTTGAAACCTTGCAATGTAATAAAGCTTAAGAAATGCTCATACCTGTCCAATTACGTGCCCTCCAGCTTCATAGCCTTGAACGATAATCGCATCTACACCCGCATCAATTACTTTTTTTGCTTCCTCAAGACTCCCAACCTGCAATGTAGTTACATTTAGCTCATGAGATAGTCTATGAGGAAGCAAAATTAGGGACTAAACATATATATATATTTGGGTGTGCTTGTTGTATTCATATCCGATACATGTATATTCTTTTTCTTGTATTTAAAGGTCCTTGTAGGATCATTCCTCATAACCATGTCCTAATAAAAGTGTCAGACACAAAGTCTTAGACTGAAATACAGAGTCATAGTAAGCTAGATTTACATAAAGGCAACAATATGTCTCATAAGAAAAGGTTCTTGGTCAGCCACATGTCCGTGTCCGACCCTTATCAGAGTAACATAGAACTTAACCATGTTTACCAATGGAACAAAAGGGGGAAAGCATGATACTCACTTGAGGAACAACCATGACCCCTGCATTATGAGCTTCTAAAACAAGGTCCTTTGAGCATTCACCCCACGCTACTTGCAGAACAGCCACCTTTTCTTCCAATATAGCCTTTATGTTCTCCTTGTGAGGGAATGGCAAAAGAACACCAACCCCAAAGGGTTTATCAGTTAGCTCTCGTGTCTTCCTTATCAGCTCCTTTAGCTGCTCTGGTGAATCCTACAAACACCAAAACCAAACAGCTTAAACCAGCTTAAAACATCTAAAACAAACTGAAATAGACCCTTAAATTTCATTTACTCATTGTGTCAAACAAGCTATGGACACTAGTAACCAATAGTAAATACAAACTCAAAATTGAAGACCCTATTGGCTCAACCATAAAGAACGAAAAAAAATGGGAATTTTATAGTACCCAATCAGGAGCATGAAGAAGGGCAAGGCCACCAGCGTTTGCAACAGCAGCTACGAGCTCAGGTCCAGCAATATCATGGCCCATAGGTGCTAAAACTATTCCATAATCAAAACCCAGAATTCCTTTCCACCCCATTTCGATCCCCCTCTTTGGTTTGGTGTGACTGATATTTTGATCGTGGAAGAAAGTGAATGTTTATATATAGAGAGACCAAAGCTTTGATGTCGTAGATAAGTTCGAGGTTGAGAATTGGAGAAGAAAGCAATACTCAAGAATCTTTAGTCAGTAAACACTAAACTGTATTTGGTTTTTTGTTTACTTTTTACAGAATCAGTTAAAGTTTCAGCTTCAGTTTCGTGTTCTTTTAAGAAACAAACGAATGGACAGAGAGGATAGCTAATGTCATACGTTTTGTCCTATTTGGTATATAAAAATATCAATAATAGAGGTGTGAGATACAGTCTGGACAAAACTATTCCATAATCAATTCAAAACCCAGAATTCCTTTCCACCCCATTTCGATCCCCCTTTTTGGTTTGGTGTGACTGATATTTTGATCGTGGAAGAAAGTGAATGTTTATATATAGAGAGACCAAAGCTTTGATGTCATAGATAAGTTCGAGGTTGAGAATTGGAGAGGAAAACAATACTCAAGGATCTTTAGTCAGTAAACACTGACCTGTATTTGGATTTTTGTTTACTTTTTACAATCAGTTAAGGTTTCAGCTTCAGTTTAGTATTTTAATTTACAGTGCTTTTGAAAATTGCTATATAGAAAAGTATTTTTGAGAATAGTTTTAAAAAGTTTAATTTAAAATTTGAGTTTTTAATATTACTATTAAAAATATTTTTGACAAATAAAATATTTATTTTAAATTAGTTAATATTATTATATTTTAGTAAAAATATAAAAATTATTATAATTTGTTGTTAATATTTTAATAATATAAAATATAAATTTTAAATATTTTAAGTGATAAATATTAATTACTTATAAAATTTAATTAGAATATATAAACTACATTTTAAATATTTAAATATAACCATTAAATATTTGTAATTAGAATTTTAAATTTTTTTATTTTTAATTAATAATTTTAACACATTTGTAATTAAGTAGAAGAAAGAAAAAAAATAGAAAGTACTGTGTTATTGGATGGGTGAAAAAATAATTAAGCACTAAAAGTGCTTTTGGGAGAGAAAAAGTTAAAAATTTTAACTTCTCCTTTTCAGAAGTGATTTTAAAAAGCACTTCTGAAAAGTTAAAAATTCTAGCCAAAAATAACTTATTCTATACAGTTTTTCTTTCAAAAATACTTTTGGACCTAAAAATGTTTATTTTAAACACAAAAGAACAGGCTTAAGAAACAAACGAATGAACAGAGATGATAGCTAATGTCATACGTTTTGTCCTCTTTGGTATATAAAAATATCAATAATGGAAGTATGAGATACAGTCTTGACAAAAACGTTAGCGAGGACGTTGTGAACCGCAAAAGTGGGTGTTTTTGTTGGTATAATTGTTTTTTTTATCTATTTGAAATAGATCAACTTTATAAAAAGGTCCCTATGCTATTTGGGGGATTTAGTTCCTCTATTATTATTATAATTATTATTATTTTATACGAGTTCTATGTTATAATTTGATCATTTTTAGTTCTTTTACTTTTTCATGGAAGATCCTTTTTTTTTTTTGGCTTATCCTAAAGGCATATGATAACTTGACATATATATCTTAATATTTTTGTAAATTAAAGTACTATAGAGGCCTTTATATTAATAGTTTGATCGCATTTTACCCCTCTACTAACAAATGAGTAAATTAGTTTTTATATGTTAAATTAAAGAATAAATTGGTCATTCTATTAAAATCAGTCATTGTATGTCAAGATGATATATATGTGGCATGCCATATATCCCTATTAGATTATTGTGTCGGTCATACCAGGTTTTAACGGTATATATAAATAAAACTTTTAATGAAAGTATCAAAACCAATGTATAAAAACTAATTTACTCATTTAAAAGTTATTATATATAGTATATGGTTAAGACAATTGAACTTATTGAAAATTATTGTTTTATTATCTTTATTGTTAAATACTAAACTTTTAGCACTGTTGTTGTCGGAGAGTAAACGTAAAATTAACTATAACTTTACTTTTTTATTGTTTAGTTAAAACAAATAATTAATATTGGATCAAATAATTATTACCGTCAACCTTCATTGTTAAGGTTTTGCATATTATAGAGAGACGGTAGTTATACATCTATAACAATTTACGGTTATAAAGTTATAATTGTTGTAAACTCATAAAATTCATATCATGAATTTTCATCAAATAAAGAAAGTGAGAATTATATTAAAAATAAAGAAAGTGGGAATCAAATTAATTAAATTAAAATATCTATGGTAAGTGCATCAATGCATGCATTATTGTTTTATGCATATTTTATTTTATATTATTTCACATGATTAATTATGTATAAATTTAACAAGTTTAAACTAAATCAATATAAGTCATCAAATTAAATTGATTAATTTATCATGAGTTATTAAATTCAAGTAATTAATTTATAAGTTTGTGTTGTTTCAAATTTATAATAAAAATGTAGAATATTTAATTATGGAACTTAATAGTTTATTAAATTGATATCTTTAGTTCCACTCATTGAAAGCTATTTTCATTTAATAAAATATGATTAATAGATTTTTTGTGTGAAAATTATTTAATAAATTTATTTAAAGGATGGATTAAACTTAATACGGATGGAGCAGGGTCACCAAATGTTTGTAACGCTTATATACAAGGTGTGTTTAAGGACTCTTATGCAAATTGGTTATTTGGATATTCAGTGATAGTTGGTAAGGATTCAATCTTTGGAAATGAGGTAAGAGTAGTGTTAGAAGGACTGCGCATAACTTGGGATAAGGGTTTTAGACAAATTAATGTAGAGTGTAACAATACCCTTCTAGTGAAAAACTATTTTAGCCGGTGGAGCTACAAGTAGTAGAATGGTGGAACTATGATTTATTCATTTGTTACTAATCGAAATGGAAAGTCTGTTTTCATCCTATCTCAAGATCTAAAAATGAAGTTGCAAATTAAATGACAAAATGTGTATTTAATGGTGACGTGGGACTGATCTCCTTTGAAGAACCACCAATTTTGGTGCGCAATTTGTTGTTGGTGGATAGAATTAATCTTACACGAGTTAATTATGTACTTTTTAATGTAATCTCTTGAGGTTGTTTTTTTCTAAAAAAATAACTATAACTTTACTTAAAATTTTAGGCAATATGTTGTTATAGAAAACTAATTTAACAAAGAATGTGCTTCATAATTATGATTATTTTATTATAAATGAAAATTTGTTATAAATTATTAAAATAAAACATGAGGCAAATGGTTCAGCAAATGCACCAAAGGCCCAAAATCGAGTCCATAGGAGTTTTAAGGATTAAAGTCTATTGTTGATGAGAGGTCAACTCCATTGAAAAATGTTTGCAAGGTATTATTAGTCAAAAGTTAATAGATCTCTCAATGGGTCGATGTTGTTTCCATTAACTCGAAGGGTATTCATTTTATCCAAAAATGTCATATATGCTATAAGGCATGAGTTTAAATTTCATTAAATGTAAATACAATATTTCTAAGTGAATGACTATGCACAACGAAATACTTTCACTCTATGAACCTGCCATTTTCACTCTATGAACATGCCAATGACATCTTTTCAAGCACTTGAAACAATACTAACCTGAAAATCTTTGGGGGTAGTCTTTCCCTCAATAAGTGTTATACATTTTCAAATTTATACATTTCCTTCTGTCTAGCCTTTCGATTTATACATTTTCAATTCCAACTTTATTATCATTTCATTTGCTTTGATTGTTGTAGTTCTTGATTTTTTTCAATTTTCTTATATTTTCAAAAAGGCTAATTAAGCAGGTGGTTGAACTGGTTCAACCATTAGCTCGGTATAAATCGATATTAATCGAAATGAGTTGAAATACATTAAAATTTTAATTAGAACGAAACATAGACTACTTAATACGGGTTTAAGATTGAAACAGTACTACCAATATTAATACAATACCGACAACTGGTTGAATTCAAACGCATGTTTTGTGTCTAATAGGATTGGGCTAATTTAATTACAAGCCGAACCTTGGAGCTGTTTTCATGAATTGGGTTTCAACTTTCAAACCCAAATAGAGAAGAATTAATATGATATTTCTTTTTCGATGGAATTAATATTTGATATTTCAAGACAATATAAACAAATATTTAAGTTCAACAAAATAAACATTTACAGACAAAAATTAAAAGAAAACGAGGAAATTTTTTGATACTGAAAATTTTAAATTTTATAAATAGGGTTATGTAGTAAAAATAAATAAAAATAAGTACTAAAAAATAATTATTTGATACGATAATAATGGATATTTTAGTTTCATTACTGAAGTTAGTAATAATTATTTGATAAATACTCAAGCTTGAATAGCTAGGAGCTATCAATCAAGCAAAACTCAAATTTAGTATACTTGACTCAAATAACTAATCAAACTTTATTGAGCTTTATATTTTGGTTATATATTTTAAATATTTTATATAATTAAATTATATTATTAACTATAAACTTAATCATCAAATCAAGCTCAATTTTGAATACATGAGTTTAATCAAGTTCAACTATTTAAGTTTGAACTTCAGTACAAAAATTGATAAGCGAGTTTAATTGAGCCCAAACTCAAGTAACTCAATTATATCTCTAAGCTTAAAAGTAAATATTCAACCGAGCTCTAAATTTCTAGTCAAACTCAAGCTCGAGCTTACCAATATTTGGGGTGTTCAATTATACCCTAAGTTGAAATAATAAAAATCTAAATCAAACAGATAATTTAATAAATTGAGAAATCCGGAACCGTGAAAGTAAAAGTGAATGGAGGGTGAGTTTGGATGGGTGGTGCATTTACTTGTAGTTAGTGTAAAAATAACGGTGACAGTGAGATTGGATACTGTAACGATACTATAACGTGAGACAAAAAATAAGCTAAATGCACTGCACCTACACCCAATCGTCCATTCAAACTCACTTTAGAATATTATTTAATTTATGTCTCAACTTGCAAATAAACAAACATTTTTATGTTTTAAGATAATCCCATTCTTGGAGACAAAGAAATCCAAACTTCACGTCTTTCAAAGAAAAAGGAGTCGTCATCTTAGAATACACAAATTACAATTACTTTTTTCATGTGTTTGGTTCTTATCATTCTCTGTTGTACCCAGGAGAAACTAAAAGGTTAAATTCTGATATTAGTCCCTATACTTTATAAAAGTTATGGATTTAGTCCATATACTTTAATTTGATCAATTTCTGTCTATATATTTTTTGAATTGGTCAATTTTAGTCCTTATACTTTTTTGATTTTTGAAATTTTAATCTTGGCCCAAAAGACAATAGTTAAAATTGTTCGGTTAAATTCAATTACTAGACCTATATTATGTGTATAGTTGTAGATTTAGTCAATATTCTCTAGTTGTGTCATTCCAAGTTCCCATAGTTTTCAAATTTTGAGATTTCAGTCTTGGAACAAAAGATTGTCGTTAACTCATTAATTGGATTTTTAGTGAGTAATATGTGGAAATAACAAACTGACATGGCATTACACAAATGATAATATGTTTTTTTGCATCATATTTAGAAAATAGCAAAACTTAACTGAATGAATTTAACAATTATCGTTTGGTGAGGATTGTAATTTTAAAATTTGAAAAATATAGGGACTAAAAAAGACTAAATTAAAGTACAGTGATTAAATCCATAACTTTTTGTAAAATATAGGGACTAATAACAAAAATTTAACCAAACTAAAACTATGAAACAAAAATTTCTATGTGTTTACTAAGATGTGAGATATCACTGATATAATAATTCTCAATACGTGTTGTTAGAAACTTTGATTACCTTATCCCATTTCATGTTCGAAAAACAGTTAAAACAAATTAGTTTAATGCGGACAAAGATATTGTGTTGGCATATTTGACCTTTAAATTTATGTGTTTTAATATTGTTATGTAGCAAATAAAGAAGTTATTCATGCATCATGCATCATCATCATCATCATCATCATCATCATCATCATCATCATCATCATCATCATCATCATCATCATCATCATCATCATCATCATCATCACCAACTCATGTAGCTTGAAGAAAGAGATAGAGAGTTTTGAAATGTTTGAGATGCTATGTTGATCTCTATCTTTATTTTATAAGGGTATTTGGTAGAATAAAGGTTTTTATGAGATAATTACTTGAGATAACACATGGGATAATTTCAGCTTTTAATTTAGAGATTTAAGCTTATCAAAATACTGATGGAAAGACTCTTGAAACAACCTATAAATAGGCAGTTTAGTCACACCTGTCAACAGATTTTGGAGTGTCTTTTGTAAACAAGTATTTGGAAAGTGATTTGTAACCATTTGAGTTCGACTTTGGGACTTCAATTATCCATTGTGAGAGGGTAAATTGAATTCAAGTATCTAATAAATTCAGCAAAATCATTCTCTGAGCGAATCTCTACAAAGTAAGATTGGTGAACCCGAATTGTATTAAAAAATATTGTATGTTAATCCTCTCCTTACTTTGCTTATTTCTTTACTTTACCTTAAAATTGTTTCGTCCAAGTTGTTCTATCCCGACTTGTGTTTCAACATCAATTAGAACAATACATTAGAACAAGTGTAAACTGAAGGTTTTTTCACTTGTATGTAGAAATAGAAAGGTTAAAATAGGTCCTAACTCCCTGTATTTTTTGTATATTTTAAATTTTGTCTCTCTACTTTTATTTTCAAGAATTTAGTTCTTTTACTTTTCATCTTTCAAAATTCAGGTTCAATTGTTAACGACTTTAAAAGTCTTTTGTTAAATTTGATGGCGTGACATTTTGAAATAAAATAATACTAATTAGATAACCATGTAACAAAAAAGGCGTTGTAATGAACGTGAATTTAACAGGAGAATTTGAATAAAGTTAACAATTAGACTTACATTTTTAAAATTGAAAATTAAAAAGATTAAATTTCTTGAAACAAAAGTAGGGAACTAAATTGTAAAAGTGTAAAAAACACATGAACTTAGAGCATATTTCGACAAAATAAGAAAACCTATCCCATAAAAAAGTTAACAAAAAAAGACCAATAACGTGCAATAAAAATAGAATAATACTTATGCTCTAATATCATATTAAGCATTGAATTTAATATTGTTAGTTTCAATTTTATCTACTAACTACAACACTAGTTGTAACTTGAGGAATAGCTAGGAGTACAATACTGACATATTTTTACCTAAATTATTTGTACCTTTAATTGTTGAAGTTTGTTAATTGCCCATAAGTGAGGGTTAATTATGCCAGAATCAAACTAAGCAATGATCAAATTGAAGACTTTCAGTATAATTCACGAGTTTGATCCAAGAAAGATCTAAGCTTTTAGCAGGAAAGTTTAAAGAAAGTTATATAATTCGAGTATCAGAGTGATATTGCTACTTGATGAGTAAGTAAGATTTAAACCACAGTTTATGCTCGCTCAACATTGTGAATTAACTTTTTAAATAATGTCTCGTAAATATAAAAAAATTTCAAATTATGTAAAAAGACTTTTGATATTTATTTCTATTTTTATTATTAATGGTCACTTTATCCAATTACAATTTTACAAATATATATAAACTAATATTATAGCCAAAAATCAATGAAATAAGATTCAATTTTTTTCTGAACAATCTCATTATAGGTTCTGATCAGCTCATTTTGACATAATATTTAGAACTACTCATAACCCTTCCCCACCTCATAAATAGAAGGGCAATGTGTTTCAATACACTCGAACCTATATCTTCCTATATTAATAATAATATCTATATTAATTAGAATAAAATTGAATTGAATAGTAGGAAATGACTCAAGTTTAATAATTCACATGAACTTTAGATGCTTAACATAATAATGAGTTGATTATGTAAGTTATTGTGTCGGTCGAAATTAGTGGACATACAAGTTTGACCTTTGTTTGAAAAGCAAGTCACAATTATCTTAATTAGCTAATTGAAAAGACAATGGATTGATTTGTCTAATAATATAATATTAAAAAACAAAAAAGTGATTCATACTTTATCCAATCTTTTTTTTAAGGCTATTGAGCATGTTTTGTACGAACTATGAAATTCATGCATCAATCCAAAAAGTTTATGTTCAAAAGTCTATGACTTTCTTTTTATCTTTTTGAAGAGTGAAGGGTTGAGAGTCTTCTTAATGTCGATCATGAAAATCTCTTTAGAATCAATTTCATCATTCATTTAAAGAAAATTTTAAATATGATATAAATATAAAAAATAGTAAAATATAATTATATGATTTTAATTTCACTATTATGATACTTGATTTTATTGCCACGAGTCAATTTCACTTTTCAATTAAAAGGGAGCCTCAAATATTATACAAATACAAAATATGGTATTATATTGAATAAGTTTAGAAATGATACTATGACACTAGACCTGCTTAGGAAGGTTTGGGTAAAAATATAAATTTGAAAAATAAGTTTGGATAAAAAAATAAAGCCCGTTTAAAAACAAGCTTGTTTTTGGGTAAGGCTTTTTTGACCCAAGGCCGATCCGAATATGCAAAAAAAAAGTATTTTTATTATTATTACTGTTTTTTTTATTGCTATTTTTTTTATTGTTTTTTCATTATTTTGTTACTATTTCACTATTATGTTACTACTATTTTTTGGACCCGGACCTAACAAATAAGTCTAAAATTTTAATTGGACCCGACCCAACTTATGAGCACCTTTATATGACAAACAATATGTATAAATAAAACTGAAATATGATTCAAATAAGTATGATACCAATTATTAACTTACGAAAATTTTTAAAAAATTATAATAATGAAAATATATTAATATAATAAGAATATAACAACCATTACTATAGTCACGTTTGTTGTAGAATCAATTTTTATCTCTTGTAAATCAATTCATTATTTATTGTCTCAAATGTTAGTAAAACAATTGAAATTTTATATAAAATATATTTTATTAAATAAAATAATATTTAATAAATAGAATTATATTTCTAAATTTATTAACTTTATTATTTAAATTTCACTAATTAATATTATTAATATAATATAATTTAAAAATTTTAAATAATATGATAACCTCTACAAGTAAAATTATTATAAAGAGGATGGTATATAATTATATTAATCCATCTTGGTCCAATAATAGTACATCAAATTGTCAAATAATCATGTTTTGATAGGTTGAAAAGGCAATAACAAGAGGGGTCCAATTGATTGGCTACATATATCAATTGAACTTATTTTCTTTTTGGTTGATTTGTCAATTGACAACACAATCTTCCAGTTAATAATAGTTAACATATAACCTTTTATAATTTTTCACCACAATTAATTTATTCATTTAGTGAAAACATGAAGCTTCATTTGTTCGTGGTTTTTTTACTTTTTGAAGGTTTTCTACATAAAATATTTGTGTGCCCAAATTTCTTTTCTCTTTTTTATTCTTGTTCGTCTTTTATATAGATCGATCCTCAATAACATGTGTGATCATAGTTATAATAATTTTATCTTATTAGAACCATTGTAAATTTTTTTTTGGAAAACTAGCTACGTAGAGGAAAGTATAACCCCTAGAAAAAATAACATGAGTTTTTTGAGTAAATTATGTAATTGGATGGACCCTCAACTATTTGAGTATGGCATCCTTTTTCTGTTAACTTTAGAATGCATGCCTTGTCGGTCCATGACAAGTTTCATGCCAAAAGATTAGGCTATTTATCTTTTCAAAAATGTTGGCTTCATTTGGCTATATCTCACCAAAAACTTGTGTGATGGACCCTTGGATAATATATATTGTCATTACAAAATAATTGGGAGGGACATTTTAGCTGAATTTTCCTCACCTACTTTTGTTTCATATTTGTGTTGACAAGAAATTAAAAGTTAAACTGATTGAGTTTTAGCTCATTTGCTTTTAATATTGTTGTCAAATGTAGGAGGATGTGAGTTTGAGCGTGTTGAAGCAACTTTATCTTTTTATTTAAGGGTTGAAGAGGGATTATAGGTAATTTTAGGCATTTTATTATAAAATAAAATAAAATTTCAAATTTCAAAATTTTTTTCAATTTCTAATCTTATTATTAATACTTATTCAAGGGTTTATAGTAGAGGCTGAAATTGAATTGTGAAATTTTGGGAGCCAAAACAGAAATTTTATCATTTATTAATTATAACAGTGTAAATTTTAAGGGTCTAAAACACAATATCACCAAATAAGAGGCGTTAAGACCACTGCCCGGTCGTGCAACTCATGCATTTATTTTTGGCTAAAATACATTAATAGTCACCTAATCAGTAAATTTATTTTTTGGCCACTCAACTATGAAAGTTACAAAATAGTCAACAAACTATTCAATTTTATCTTTTTTGGTCATTAGTTGGTTAACGATAACAGCTTTTAAAATTGGCTTAATAGCAACTTTAACCCTCAACATTTATACTTTGTGTCAATTTAGTCTTGATTCTAAAAAGTCTATCCTCGACATTTACACATTTTGTAATTTGGTCTTTGTTGCATTCTTTTTTTGTGACCATTTCACCTAGAAGCTAAAAAAATAAATTTATCAACTAATGTTGATTGAAAAATATACAAAATAATGAAAATACCCAAAAATCCAAGATAATAGTTTTTATCTTTTCCCATTCTATTAAAATTAACTCTCAATGTCACAAAGAAAAGCAAAAAGGAAAAAAAGATCAAAATTACACAACGTTTAAAGGTTGAGGGCTAAGCTTTTTTATAATCAAGACTAAACTGACAATTTATAAGTGTTGAGAATTAAAGTTGCTATTATGTCAATTTTAAAAGTTGTTACTGTTAGTTATTTACTGACCAAACGAAATAAAATTGAATAGTTAGGTGACAATTTTGTAACTTTTCATAGTTGGATGACAAAAAAAAAAAACTAATAGTTGAGTTACTACTAGTGTAGTTTACCATTTATTTTACAAAATAGATGACAAAATTGATATAATATAATACAAAGTTTATAGGTATTTGATTCGAATCTCATTTTAGTAAATACAATAAATTAATTAGATTAAACTCGAATTGTTACCATTTTTTAGTATATGGCATTTCTGTTAATGTAAGGGTAAGCAAAACTTGATTCAATTTGAAAAAAAATTGAGTTAATCGAGTCGAGTTATTTTAATTATTCGTGTAACGCCCCAAAATTTGAATGTTTGATTAAGAAATATTTGCGTAATTAAATCACGGTATCAGTGGCTATGTGTTCTGTTGATATATTCGAGGTCAGGAGTTTAATTCATGTTTTTAGAAAGTTTTGCTATTTATTTTAGCATAACTTTTATCCTTGAATAGTTAATTTAAGTTTAATTCTATGCATAACTATGACAAGAATGAGTTTGTTAGTTCAATGGTTAAACTTTTGTATTCTTTTTAGTTTTGTGTTAGAATCTCGGCGTGTGTGTTAGGAAATATGTTTTTATTATTGTCAGAATTTTGACTGGTGGTTTTAACCATTAAAATTAAAGTTCTTTCCCTTCTTTTCCTTTTTCTTTTTTTTTTTGTTTTTTTTTGTTTTTCCCATTTCTTTTTTTTTTGGTTTTTGGTTCCTTCCTTCTCATCGATTACCGTTAAATTGCTGCAGTGTATTCAGGTGAGTACGTTGTCATAGTGTTGATTGATAGTTGTGTGAATCTTGTTTAGAATTTCTTAAAAATGTCAGGTTCGTTCTGTTGAAATGACTTTGTTTTTGTTGAGTTGAATTCTTCTGATCAAGCGACTTTTGGCTTCTTTATCTTAGGCATGGGTGTTGGAAGTAACGATTCCTGACAGGTTATTAGAGTGGTCACTGCTGATTCGCTGGTAAACGTTAGTTTCATTGGAAGTGTTATGTTGAGGTTTTCAACATAGTTCAGTATGAGTTAAATTATGGAAATTGTAACGCCCAAATTTTTGGGAATTCTGTGAATGTTGGCATAGGTTTAATTATGTTAGTGGGCCTCTAGAAGGCCCAAGCTTAAGATAAAACCCGGCAATTTTAGTTAATTTTTGTTCCATAAGAAAAAGGGGGTGAAATTATGAAATAGGACCTATGTGAAAATGTTTGAAAATGCTATAGGCTAAATTGAAGTGGCCAAATAAATAGGAGTGCAAAATAGGAGGATTTGCATGACAAACCTCTCATTTTACATGAAGTGGTCAGCCATCATGTTGTTGTAGACAATATGAGCACTTGATATTCATAATTCATAGTACAAATTGATAATGGGTTAGGTAAATGTTCCATGATAATGGATTAGGTAAATATTCCATGATAATGGGTTAGGTAAATGTTCCATGATAATGGTTTAGGTAAATGTTCCATGATGGGCATTTCATGTCTTTTGTATTAAAGAATTAAATGGATGAAATATGAAATTTTATTAAAAGAAAAAGGGGTGAAAAGAACAAAGTTTTTGTCTATCTTTGTTCATCATAGCCTAAAGTTAGAGAAGAGAAAGGAGAGGAGAAAGCTCTTGAATGTTCGGTCACTTGGGGAAGAAAATTGAAGGTAAGTTCATGATAGTTTGCTTCTATCTTGATGTTCATGAGTTCTTCTTGATTCTACCTTAACTCTTGAAGCATATTTTGGTTTTTGGTTGTGTTGTGAGCATTTGGTCATGAATTAAAATGAAGGAAATGGTTGTTGTTTCATGTTCTTTTGATGAAAAATGGAAGATATGTGAAGTTGAGCCAAACAAATGAGCATGCATGTGCTTAGATGCTAAGGGGAAAAATCGGCTAACATGTTGTGCTTTAAAATGACGAAATAGAGATTATACTTAAGTAAAATTATAGATATGTGATGATTGATTGGTGATATACATGTTTAAATAACAAGCATGCAAGTTAGGTGTGAAAGAGTGATTTGGTAATAAATCTGCTTGGGATAGCAGCAGTAACGTGAATTTGGAAAATCACCATAAATTGTGGGAGATGAGTTATAAGCTGCATAAATTATATAATTAAGGCTTAATGAGTCTAGTTTCAAATGGAATAAATGAGAACATATTTTGAATTCTGTACAATGAGAAATTTGATTCGTAATGAAGAGTGGTCAAATTAGTCAAATAGTGAAATATGGAAAACTTTGAGAAAAATTTGGTATTGATTGGCTAAACCAAAAATTCTGAAAATTTTATGGATAGAAGATATATGAGTCTATTTTCAAGGAAAATTAACGGCACTTGATTTGGAGTTTCGTAGCTCCAGTTATAAATAATTTAGTGACTATTGCTCAGGAAGACAGCTTGCAGTGAAATTATGATTATGTGGTAAACATTGACAAAAATTGTTAATGAGTTGCTTATTGTTTTCTTATAAGCTTACTATGATCTGTAGGTGTGGTTGGCGAATATTGTAAGGGGTTAATCGTAGTTTGTATTTGAATAGTTAGATTAACGTGTTAGTAATCCAATTGTAGGCGGTTCGTGTGTGGATCTCGTCAAGATATCATCGCAAACATGTGTGTAACTAACACCCTCTTTCTTAGTCGGATCGGCAAAATTGAAAAGCGAAATGCCAAAACCGGTATTTTGTAGATTTGCAAGTGTGCGAATGCTCGTGAGGTAAATCGATTAATGTTTTTGGTAAGCTGCAAAATTTGGACTGCAAAGTGCATGATTTCTGTGCCCTCGATATTTTTGGGCTTAATGGGCCAAAATTGGAATGATGGGCCAACAGGCCCAATTCGGTAAGAACCCTCGGTATGTGATTCTATTAGTACGTGAAAAGTAGGAATATGCATGAAAAACCCTAAAATAGATAAATTACTGAAATACCTTTAAAAGTGGAAAATTTATAGTTTTACCTCTACTAGATAAATTACCGAAATACCCCTAGGGTTAAATTGACCTAAATGCATGTTTGACTGTTGTTATTTACTGCATGTCATGTTGTTATTATCTGATGCATGGGATTGGGATATTGACGAAGGGAGTACTGAAAGTGGCTTGTCCACGTACTGGAGGCTTTGCCTCAATTTACTGTTAACTGAGCAGCAAGGCTGCAACTGTGGAGTGTTGGGTTGGGTGGGTTGAGCTATTCTCCACATGGAGTGTAGGGCTGGTGCGGGTGGAGTGTAGTGGTTGGTGGATTGAGTAGTCTCCCCAAATGGGCTTGCATATGTTATTGATGTTGCATGTATTTTGAAATGGGCCTATAGGCCATCTTGTTATCTGAATAAGGGCTAAGGCCCGGTTTATTGTAATCTGAAAAGGGCTCGTCCAAGACCACTGTTACTCGATGGGCTTAGGCCCAATAGGCTTGAGTGACTTGGGCTTTGAATGAGTTTTCCTTACACACTGAGTTTCCCCAAACTCACCCTTTTATTTTCATCCACACAGAAATCCCCAACCATAGTGGGCTTGGAGTCGTGAGGGAATTTGAGTGGCCACCCATTCGAAAGTTTGATTTTCTTCCGTGAACTGGACATCCTATTATTTATGTTGAGGTTTGGGTTTTTAAATGTAATAAGGTCGCCTAATTATTTTGATGGTTTTAATATGTATTACTAAGATAGGTATTACTTATTTTAACTGTTGAAATTGGATAGCTTTAGGCGCGTTTTCAAAAAAAACAACAATTGATTTCAAAATAACACGACAACAAGCAAAGCTTCCGCAATGAAAGTATTTTCCAAAATTAATCACTTTTCCTAAAATGACTTAATCAAATCGGTTTCCTAGAAATATACATGACGTTAATGTGTGGCAATGGCGGTGTGCATGTCTAGGATTGGATCCGAAGGAGCACTGGTACTTAAGTAGTCCGGTAGACTCACCTCCTCTTTTCTGGTTTCCTACCGGTGCATGACTTCCATTCACTTTAACCTATAATGAAATTATCTTTTAAAACACTAAGTAAGTTTTTCTGGATCAACAATATAAAATGTTTTGAACGCTTCGATGTGGCATGTCGGATCCGGCCATAACGTCTGGGCTGGGTTTGGGGTGCTACACAAATTACACTGTGGTAGTCGTTTAATTGGTTTTCGGTTGGTTACTTCAAGCTTTGGGATTTCACTGCGTTGTTTCTACGTCAAAACTACTTCAAGTGCATACATAAAACTCGACTTTTTACGAATTTTGGATGTCGAAAAATATGGCTATTGACACCACACAGACGTGTACCAAGCTATGTGCATTACACATCCATGTGTTAAGCTGTGTGGCAGGTCTTATGACTCACATTTTCCATTAAGGACAACACAGGCTATAGGCATAGGCGTGTGACTAGGCCGAGTGACTCACTATTGCCATTAGGGACCACACGGACATGAGACACAGGCGAGTGTCAAGTCATGTGAGGCACACGGGTGTGTGCCAAGCCATGTGGAGCCTTGCATACCAGCTATTTAGGTTGTGTAAAACCACACGAGCGTGTGGGTCAGAAATGGGATTTTTTTCCTTAAGGTCGTAAGCATCGTTTGACTCAAACGTAGGCCTTTTGTAGTGTTCATATGATTTGAATTAGACCGTATAAGTAGTTATCTAATGATCTAAGATTGAGTAGTTGATTAGCTAAACATATATTAAATGCAATGACTGTTAATGATATTGATCTGTACTATCTGAATATGAATTGTACCTGAATAACTGTGTGTACGTTCTTGATTTCTAACATCTATAATTTGCATCTGCATTGGATAGAAAGTGTGTAAAGGAGGAAGTGGTCTATTATGGTTCAGTGTCTAAGCCACAGGATGTATTTGAATTTGGCGTTTTATCGCAACTTGATCTGGCAGCTAGTCTACAATCATATCAAACGTGTCGTACCGACACTATGTGGTGTGTAGGGCTGGATGGGTATTAAATTTTCTTAATGTTGTGTTGGGTTGGTCGAAGATAGTGTGTAGCAAATGAGGTAGGAAAACTGCATCTGTTTCTAATCTGTTCTGATTCTGATATTGAATTGTTCTATTTTTCATCTGATTTGTTAAGAGCATACTGAATATCCTCTGATTTTGATTTCGAATACGAGTTTGGGAATTTACCATTATATTTATGATTCTATTTGAATTTACATCCGTTATATATGTAATAGGCCCAATTTGCCCGGGCTATTAAAAGTCTAAAAAACAGAATAAACCAAATAAAAGAAAAATAAAGTTTTTTTAAAACATTCCATTTTATAAGGCCCACAGATACTTAAACCCAATGCCCCAATTACACCCAAGCCTATACCGTAGCCCAAATACCTAAATACCCAAATGCTGCCCAAAACTCATCAGACCCAAAATACACAGGGCCCAAATGGCCCAAATAGTTAACAGAAGACAGAAGGCCTAGGGTTTCTGAAACCCTAGGCGCCGCAAGCACCAGACGAATGCCCCTAAACTTGCGCAGCAATCGGCGCGCCAATCCCACCAGTGATAGATTCGTACCATCAGCACCCTATCATCGCCTCAATCAGTGCGCCAGTGAATCGTCATCAGCGCCCGATCGTCGCCGGTTTTCTCATCGTCACCTGCAAAAAGAGAAAGAAATACACAGCAAATATGGTAAGGAATCGAACAGAAAAAACACACCAAATTTGTACTTAGAAAATAGGGGCTATAAAAGCCGAATATCTTCACTATAGTAGGGGATGATTTTTACATATATACAAAGAGATACACGCATATATATACATACAAGAAAGAAATACGAGCGGTTTTCTTTTTGGAAAAAGGTGATTTTAGTTATTCATTTCGTTCCTTATTTCTTTTTGTTCAACACATATGAATCATTTTTGATAAAAACTGTCGGTATTTAGAAAAGAGAAGAGATTATCTGTGATTCGCCTGGAAAAATGAAGGCTTTTAACCTTCCAACCGCTGTGTACGGCGGCGCGTGTGGCCCGTGGGCGCGTGCAGCCCGATGACCGGAGCTTGGCCTGATGGAGGCCGAATGCCGGAGCCGAAAGGGCTCTTCTCTTCTCCTTTTTCAGAGGATTTCAAGTTTTTTTTTAAAACCAGCTTTAAAAATGAATTTTTGGGCCAAAATCTGATTTATATAGTATTATAAAAATGGTGTCGTTTTTGCTTAGTTTAATAAGCACCAAAACGGCGCCGTTTAAGTGAAGGATCCGCCCGTTTTTGGTAGATAGGCAAATTGCCATTTGAACCCTTCCGCATTTTCCGTTTTTTAATTTCGTTCAATTTTAAATTTCTTTATTTTTTTAAATCTGGTCCTAATAGTTTGTTTCTGTTTCAATTTGGTCTCTGAACCCTTTGAAGCGCAATCCTCGAAACGGCGCCGTTTTGGGATTAGGGCTAATTGCCCAGTGAGTCCCTCGAATTTTAGCGCGCGTTTCAATTAGGTCCAAATTTTTATTATTTTAAAATTAACCTTAGAGTTTTATTTTATTTAATTTTAATCCTTTTTAAATTTTATATATATAATTTATTTATTTTAAATATTTTATATATTATTTATTTTACTATAAACATTATTTATATATGTAAAAATTATTATATATATTATTTTTATGTATTATTTATTATATTATTTATATTTTAGTATATATTTTATTTATATATTATATCATTTTATTATATATATTATTCATTATATTATTTTTATTTTATTATATATTACTTTATTATTTTTATTTATTATTATGTATAATTTTAAAATTTTTAAATTATTATTAAATAATACATATATCATTATTAAATATTTAGTATATTATGTAATATTCTAAAATTTACTATAAAGTTTTGTTCCTATTTAATATAATATTATTTTTATAAATATATATTAAATTATTATATCATATAGTTTTTTTATTAATTAATTAACCATTTTTAAAAAATTCTCCTTTATTATTCATATATTGCTTTAAATATTTTTAATACTCCATTTATTTTAAACGGTATTTAGTTTTCATCTTTATTTTGTGATTTATTTTACATATGTTCATAATTTGTTAATTTATTTTCGTATTTTTTTATTTAGTATTGTTTTAGTATGTTAATTTTATCTCATAAATTATTTGTATTTTTCTATTATTTATTGTTTTTATATATTTGCATGAAAATTGATTATTTATGTTGTTATTATGATTATATCTACATGAAATGATAATGTACATTATGTAATTTATGTCGTTATTTATTATTATCTATATTATATTTACATGAAATGTTAAAGTATGTATCATGTAGTTTATATTATTTAGTATCGATATCTTGTAATATGTTAAATGCATCATTGTTTTAAAAAAATTATATTTCATTTAATCTAAAAGAATTTTAAAAATGAGGCAATGTTTTTTTGTATTTAGGAATTCGGGAAGTAGTGTCAAACATGCTGGGTTGCGATTTTTGGTTTGTCTAAATGTCTAAAGTATCCTTCTAAGTAGATTTTGTAAATCACGAGATGTTTCAGTTACGAAAGTTTAAGAATATTGTGTCCAATCATGCTGGATGTGATGTTTGTATTCTTTTGGAGCGAAGGAATCATGATTTTCAACTCAAATTATTCCGATTTTAAAAAGGGATCTTATTTTTAAATTCTTTCGAACTTTTGGCATTAAGACAAAACTATTCAATTTGGTACCGATTTTGGGCGTTACGAGGGTCCTAATCCTTCCTCGTACGTAATCGACTCCCGAACCCGTTTTCTTGAATTTTCTTAGACCAAAAGCAATTTTTAATAAATAAAACATTTTATAAGGTGGTGATCCAATCACACCTAAAAGGATTGGTGGCGACTCCCGTTTTCATTTTTCAATAAGTTAAACGCCATTTTTTAAACTCATTAAAAAATGGTTTCGACAATATACATGGAGTTATCAACTCATTTTGTCTGTTGACTGAATTTCAAGTAACTCATAGTATTGATTAGGTCAGCATAATAGAAGCTCGGTCATTCTGCTTTATCACCTTTTTATATTATCAGGAATTTTAGTATTTTCTTCGTATTATGACTTCTAGGATTGTTGGATTAACAACAGGGTTTTCTTATGATTATTTTTAAACTGCTAGATGATTTTAAATAGTGTTTATAAAAGTTGGTTTTTTTAATAACATTAATGTAACTCTTCGGACATGGTCTTAATGTCTAGGTCAGGTTTGGAGTGTTACAATTCGAGTCAATTCGAATAAGTAATTCGAGTTTTGAGTTTGAATCGAATTAAATTTACAAATTCGAATAATTTGAATAAGCGATTGGTATAAATACCCTTTTGGTTCTGTCAAGTTTGAAAACGAGCAAATTGGTCTCTCTCAACAACAATTACAAAAAAATTTAAAATAATTTTCAAAAACTTAAAATAATTTTAAAATTCAAAATATTTATAAAATTCCAAAATTTATATATATTTTAAAAAGTTACAAAAGAATTCTAAAAATATATAAAGAATTAAAAATTAAAATTTTCTAGAACAATAATTTTAGGGATCTAAATAAGTTAAATAATTATTCAAGTTTATCATAATAAAATATTTTTTAATTGTTTTCCTTTAAAAAATTTCAAATATATATTATTTCAAATTTATGTGCTCGACATGGAATTAGTAATACTATAATAAGATTTTAATTTGACATGTTTAATTTTTAATTTAACTCAAATAATTTCACCGATTTGACTTAACTCGAATTTTATTTTACTCGATTCGAAAAAATTTCAAATTGAGTTAGGATGATAAAATAAGACTCGTCAACTTGATTAACTCGAAATTTTTCACTAGATTCGATCGAATGCTCACCCCTAGTTTAGTGTTTAAATGGGTGAAAATTATGAGTCATCGAGGATAAAGACAGGTACACCCTATTTTCAAGCTAAATAAATAAATTTAAAATTTTAAAAGTAAAGGTTAAAACATGTCATAAGTCTTGGTACTCTTAAAAAATTTAAATTTTAGTCCCTAGCTTTTATTTCTAAGAATTTAGTCATTTCACTTTTCAAAATTCAGATTCAGTTGTTAAAGTTGTTAATTTTTTTTGTTAAATTTGTTAGTGTGGCATTTTGAAATTAAAAAAAAAAAGCTCTATTGATAGCTATGTAACTAAAAAAATTGACGATGTAATGAAATTTGAATTTAACAAAATAATTCTATCAGTTTAAACAATTGGACCTAATTTTTGAGATCTCAAAATTAAGAGATTAAATTCCTAAAAGTAAAAGTATAAGGACTAACTTTTAAAATTATGAAGAGTATAATGACTTAATATATTTTAACCAAAATTAAATAAGAATAATTTTATTTAAATGTTTGTTAGGCAATAATTTCATTCGTTATGCTGGTAATCATCAGACATGGATGTTAAGACTTAATTCTCATCCAATAATTTTAAGACAGTGGATTGAACCGACAAGAGTTTTAAAGTAAACCCCCCAATTTAATTTTGTGTTTTAGCCTACTAATTATGAGTTAATCCAATTTCATACATTAAAAAAAATTCAAACATAAAATCACTATCCTCCAATGGTGACATTTAAAAGGAGCATTAATGTCAAATAAACATGGTGAGGAGGCTCTCCACCATTCTAATATTCATTATTAATTGCTTTTCTTTTTCGAATTAGAATCGAAGTGACAAAGCTCATCAATCGTTACTTAAAACATTGTTTGGTGTGCTGTTTTTTTCGAAATAGCTGGCTTAATTTTGCCCTAAAATTTGAATCCATGCATGAACCTCACCAGTTGGTATTAATACTGAATAAGATTCATTTATAGGATAAGCTTGAAAATGATTTATTTTTATTATGGGTATTGAATTTAGTTTACAAAATATTGTGTTTTAGGTTAAATTCTATGTTGGGATAAATTTGAATTATGCAACGAATACGAATGAAAAACGAAAAAAATTGGACACATATTTACGTGAAAAAATTCTCTTCGAAGAAGATAAAAAACTACGGGAAAAGAAAAGTTCACTAAAATGGAAAAAAAACAAAGAGGAATACAAGATGGAGAAACAATAAACAAACCTGAACCCGAAATACAAAATTCTTTCAAAATTCCCACAAAAGTCTCTCTTAATTATGTTGTTGAATTGAATACTCTAAAATACTCTAAGGTTGCTAAAAGCCCTATTTATAGACTAAAATTCATGGCTAATCTAATTAGAATATCCCTAGAATTGTCAGAGTTTGACTAAGAAAAAATAGCAGTGCTTAACAAGAAGAAGTCTGATTTAAGTTGAGTACATGTCGCCACGTCGGAATGTCATTCTTCGCGTCGTCGGGACGTCGTTGTCATATCATCAGGACATCTGCTCTTCCTCGTCCCGACGTCAACCTTGTTTCGTCTGAAATGCGAGGCACACTCCACATTCTGCCATTAATGCTTGTATTTTGTGAAAGTTTTGGATTTAGTTCTTATACTTTGATTTAATAAATTTTAGTCTCTGTACTTTTAGAATTTTGAAATTTTAGTTCTAACCAAACAGTAGCAATTAAATCCGTTTAGTTAAATTCAATTACTGGTCTTGTACTATATGTACGGTTGCACATTTAGTCCATATTCTCCAATTGGATCATTCTAAGTTCCTATACTTTTGGATTTTTGAAATTTCAATCTTAATGCAAATGACAGTCGCTAATCCATTAACTGAATTTTTAATGAATAATATGTGGGAATAACAAACTAACATGTTATTAGAGATGTGATAATAGCATTGCTTAATTTAATGAATATAACAGATATCATTTGATAAATATTAAAATTTTAAATTTAAAAAATACAATAATTAAATCTAAATTTTTTATTAAATATACTTAGTAATAGCATAATCTAACTTAAGTTTCATTATGGGTATTGAATTTAATTACTAACTTTTTTATTTTTTTGTGGTCCTGTATGTGATGAACCACTAATTGTTTACCCATGGTCAGCCTTCTTTGTTGACTCATGTATGGTCACATACGTCATTTATTAAATGTGTAGGGAAGAATTAGGAATCGTACGTGGATATTAAGCTTGTTATGTCAATTTTATGTACAAGTCCCAATGTTAGATATTCATCAATTATTACATCGTAATCACACGTGTGTTCTTTAATGTCTAAATTTAATTTTTGGCATAACAAAGGGTATGGCCCGACACCCATAAAAGTTGTTGAAGACACCCATGCAATACTTAATTTTTTTTTTAAAATATTTTTTCTTTGAATAATTTTATTTTAGATTTTAATCATATTTGTTTTTATATTTTACAATACTTAAAATTATTTATAGCTCCTCTCTCACCAATAAATAGGAGGATAATGCGCTTTAGCAAACTCGAATCCACGTCCTCCTGCATTGGCAACAATACTCATGCCAATTGGGGTAAGACTTAATCAATATTTTTTTTAAGATTTTAAAATTGTATCAATGATTAAATTGGTCAAATTATTTGGTTTTTTAAGTTAATTAGTTTGATTAGTTTGTTCGGTTTTAAGAGCAAAGTAAAAAAAATTACTATAGAGGAAACCAAAGATGAATCATAAATTTTTGGGGTTGAATTAAAATTTTATCATTATATTAACTTGTAAATTTTAAAAATTTGAAGGGGCTTCAAAATAATTTTATCATTTTTAGGATGGCCAAAGCTATCATCTATCCTTGTTTATGCCCATGTCCGGTTTAATCAAATAAGTTTTCAAAAATCATAGAATAAATCAAATTAGTTCAACCATTGATTGAGTTGGTTTGTCCCGATTGTTGGGGATTGACCCGTATAAACAATAAAATAGAAAAATAGAGAAGATCAAACACATAAATATTTTACATGGAAAGCCCTTAAAAAGGGAAAAA
Organism: Gossypium arboreum; assembly: GCF_025698485.1. Lineage (NCBI taxonomy): Eukaryota > Viridiplantae > Streptophyta > Magnoliopsida > Malvales > Malvaceae > Gossypium > Gossypium arboreum. The sequence goes on from NC_069073.1 coordinate 117,476,004, forward strand.
CCATGGGCAAAGGAGGCTTTGGCTTTTCACAAAATAAGTAAACAAACAAGATATAATATGGAGAAAATAAACCTAAAAGTACTAAACGCACAATACCCAAACCCCAAAAATAAAGCTAAAAATCCCACAGAGCAGACTGATAAACAAAACCTTAAATCTCATATGGAACTCACAAAAGGGGTATAAAATACTCTCCATAACTACCACGACACTCTCACTGAAGCTTATCTATGACTACATCTTGCCACCCCAAAAAAAAATTCATTTTTTTGATTGGCGTATCTAAATGTGATACAATGACCCATTTAAATAGGCTTAGATTAGAGTCCTAGTCATACTATCCCTTGAATAATTAGAGTCTAACTAGGAGAAGCAGTCCTGCTTCAAGTCTAAAACACCGCTGCCAAATAGGAGAACACGTCGTGACATTGCAACGACTCATTCACCTTGTCACGACGTCGTCCATCACACCGTCTCAATAAGTCGGCGCTTCTCATCCCTACATCGGGCCTATTTTGGCCCTACTTTGGTTGCTTGTCTATTCTCATCTAAGGTGCTTGCGACGTGTCCGATAAATGCATGACACATCTCACAAATCTCCACATTGACTCATATTTATCACACCTCCTTTTCCATTCCGCATCACAAGCCAAACTCGAATTTTGCAGAATGTCAACCAAGTCTAAATCGTGCTCGAACTTGGAAACTGAAAGACTCTTAGTCTACAAATTAAAGTTGTATAATGCAACAAGGGCCAATAATACCTGAACAGGAGAGAAAACATCAACCCTCTCCACCTGTCTGTAACCCTCTACGACCAACCTTTCCTCAAACACTCTGTGAACTACTTGAGTCCTAAAGGCCAAAAAAGGAATTAGATTCTACTTTAAATCAGACACATGTTTGACATCTGATACAACTCCACTTTCAATCAGATTATGTAGAGAGTAATGAATCATCACCCTTGTCCTTGGCCACATTAGCTAATTTCGTAATTATTCGAAACTGGCAGAAACTGAAAATTGTAATCCGTTAAACTTCTCAATATCCAAAATCATTTTTGTGTCACTGAACAAGTCGATCTGTAAAAACTGAACCAAGCTTTGATACCAATTTATTACGGATCAACCCGTATAAATAAAAAAATAGAAAAATAGAGAAGAGTGAATACACAAATATTTTATGTAGAAAGCCCCCAAAGAGTGAAAAACTACAGACAAATGAGGCTTTGACTTTTCACTAAATTAGTAAACAAACGATAGTACAATATGGAGAAAATAAACCTAAAAGTACTAAATGTACAATATTCAAACCTCGTAAACAAACCTAAAAATCCCAAAGAGCAAATCGATAAACAAAACCCTAAATCTCACAGGACGCTCACAAAAGGGGTATAAAATACTCTCCATAATTATCACATAACTCTCACCAAAACTCATTTACGACTACACTTGTCGCCCACCAGAAAAAAGCCCTTTGTTGATTGACGTATCTAATAGAGATACATTGGCCCCTTTAAATTGTTTGAAAATCGGGTTTGAAAAACGCAACAAAAAATAAATTTGATGAAAAATAAAAGTTTTAATTTTTTTTCCAAAAAAAAAAATTTAGTTGTGATATCTAAAGTAACAAACACTTATTCAAAATTGTACCTTTTTTGTTTCATCTAGGATGAACGCTTCAACTAAGTAGTCTTCTTCGCTATCCTCAAGCTCACCTCTGCCAAGTGTGGGCTCTCTTCGAATCCGTAAATTTTCCACAAAATTACCAGTGGAGTAATTTTGTAAGTTTTCTAAACTTTAGGGTCTAGTTGTAAATATAAAAAGTATCTCGAGAAATTCTCTAAAATAACTTATTCAGAGAATTTTCTCTCTACAACTTTCTCTTGAATTAAAGTGTGTGAAAAATAATAACCCATGGCTCTCTTTATATATGGAGAGTTTAGAGAGTTCAACTATTATTAAACTTAAATACTTTAATATTAAAGTAATATAATACTTATAAGATAGATGTTATATTTAATATTTAATTTAATTTAATCTTATAGATAAATATTTTATTAATTTAATATTAAAATAATCATTTTAATATTAAATTAATAAAATACTATCAAGATAAGTATTAAATTAAATTTATTAAAATAATATTATTTTTAGAATAGTTAATCTAAAATCAAATTATTCTGTAGAGTCCCAGTATGACTCTGATTCCTACATTGTTCAACCACCGAAGGACCACCCGCCGACCACCCAAATATCACTGTCGCCACAGCCGGCACAGTTGTGTTCGTTGGTGCCATTGCAAGTGTGACACCCAAGCCAATTTGGTTTGGTTCTAGTGATGAACCAATCGGTCTGGTCTTACCATTGGTTGGACCGTCAGCACGGTTCACATACCAAGCCCGGTTCAATTAGTTTTTGGGTCTCAGTCTTAGTTTTGGATTCTCAGGCCCAATTTTCGATTTCAAGTCCAATTTTCAAATTAAATTACTCATTAGGTCAATTGTCTTACATGAAAATCAATTTTAAAAAAATATCATATTAATTTTAATTATTTGATTAATTTAATTTTACTTTATCAAAATTAATTTTCCCAAAAATCATTAAAAATTTTCAAATTAATTTTTCAAGAAAATTCTTTAATCAAAATTTCTAGTTGAAAAATTCTCAAGACTGCCTAATTTAATTCCACATCGAATAAATCAACTCAATTAAATTATTCCCAAATTCGTAGAATTTTCTTTTAATTAAAATGCAATCCGATTGAGCTTTTGTTGAGCTAGTGGAGGGACCAATCAAACATATACAATTAAGCTCTAGTAATTGCAATTATGTTCATAAGCATCATTCCAATAATTCGCAATTTACTTAATCATAGACTCAGTCCACAAAAAGTACCATGACTAAAAACTTCTTATTGCATACTCTTTACAAAAGTAATTCATCCAACTACTTTATCCAATAACCTTGTCATATGTGTGTTACCCTCATATGATATCTTCGATTCCTTTGAGTTAAATCCGTTTACTCAATACAATCTTATTTTATCTTATTGTCACTATTATGTCTTTTTAATGATTAATATAGTCACTATCAACAAATGACTGTGATAAATTACTCGTTCGAGAACAACCAACCTGTGGTCACTTTCCATACTTATCAATCTACACAATACCAATAAGAAGATATTGTTAACTTTTTAATCAAGCTATGAATTCCATTGTTGTTAGTAAAGTCATGTCATACACAAGTCATGTACCTAACATACCAGTTATGGGCTCAATCATCTTTAAAGCATAAGCATCCAATTATATCAAAGCACATAAGTCACATATGCATGACCAGTGACAAACTTAGGTTTAGGTAAATCACACAATGAGCGTCACAAGTGAATTAATTCACAAACGGATTCAAAATTAATTCAACTTGGGTCTAGTCCAATGTATCATTCTTTCAATGAGTACATCTATGTCTCTACCCGTGGAGTCAACTGCTTCAATAACATAGACCAGACATCTCCCCAATTGGAATTGTAGATGACATGATAATCCTTCTAAGTATTTGAATCAAACACTCACTTTGATTCTTTTATGGGATTACAGGCTTGTTTAGATTATCTACTAAAGTAAGTTGTCTTTCTCACAATTAAAACATTCTTATAGTGTCATTTATCATTAGTTTGAACTTAGACGATCAATGAGCTAATATTTTCTTGTCACAATTTCGCTATGCATGCAAAACATGAAATACAAAAACACAAAAGACATAATAGTGAAATATGAAATAACTTTATTTATTCATTCGTTGTTCAAATACATAGAAAACAATTACATTTTTACTACAATATAGCACATTTCCCAACATAAATAGGCTTAGATTAGAGTTCTAATCATACTAAAATATCCTTGGAATAATTAGAGTCCGATTGGAAGAAGCAGTCCTATTTAAAGTCTAAAACGCAGTTGCCAAATAGGAGAACACGCCGTAACATAGCAACATCCCATTCGCTTTGTCATGATGTCGTCCATCGCCTCGTCCCAACGAGCCAACCTCCTCGTCCCGACACCAGGCAAGTGTTGGCCCTTCTTTGATTCCTTGTCAATTCTCGTCTAAGGTGCCTGCAACGTGTTCGATAAATGTGAGGCACACCCTAGACCAATTTATGGATCAACCGATTCAACTCTTTATAAAATTTAAAGTTAAGTTAGATTAGATTACGTGTCAAATAAACTATCAAAGTATATTTTTGTGGTTCACAATGTTCAACTTTTCGTTTGCTTGGTTATAAATATCGAAAAAAGAATTTAATTTTATGGTTTAAAGAAAACGAAAGGAGGAAATATTTGGATTAAATTAAATTTGCTTTTTGCTATCGTTTTGTATTATTGGGGTTGCAATTATGGTGGGGTTGCCAAAGACCTTCTCCACCCAAGTTGTTTTTCATGCACACACAAACTCTCTCTACATTAAATACTAAGCATTCCCACATTCACTCATTTCTCAATGCCTCATTAATAATTGCATACTATAAGATGAGCTACCAATTGGTTTTAGTTAAATACCACAAACACTGTGATTAGTGTTGAGGTAAAAGATGTGTATCCATACAACCAATTTGGGTTTAAGCTTTTGGGAAGTAAGTGATAGGCCTTTATTTGAGTAGTTCTCTTTAGATATAGTGTGTCTGTAGTGTGGATATATCCCTACAATGTGTGTGAATATTAACTTGTATAGTACTAAAACTCACTATCATTAGAAGTGCGACATGTACTCAGCAAGCATGTGGTATACTCTCATAACTTTTTATATTTGGTTGGCATATTTTGACCAAAACCATTAAGATTTAGGAATTGCACATCTTAGAGAATTTTAGTAGCACTTCACTGAAAGTAATTCGTGCAAGAACTAAACTAAACGATGACTTTTCGAAGAATTTCAGTGTGATCTAGCGCTCCCTTGTTGAAGATATTTGATGACATAACAAGTTTATATCATGAAAATCTCTGCCAATTTATTCCATATTCGAAGGCTACATTTTAGATTAGAGATTCACAGTAATTGTTTTAAATGTCTACTTAATAGAGGGTTTGTTTTAGTATTCAACAGAGAGAGAAAAAAGCATTTATTTGTTCTAATGAGAAATTGTCTTTTAGAGAAAAATTATTGTAAGCAAGTTGTTTGAGTTGTTCAATTTGCAAATAAGTATTCAAGAAGAAAGAGTTAGGGCCCCTTTGGATGGGTGTCTCAACTTACAATACCTAATCTTATCGCCGCCGCTATTTTTACACTAACCACAAGTGAACACACCACCCATCTAAAGGCGCCCTTAGTAAGGATATTAATCTAGATTAAGTATAGGGGTAAGACCGCAACTTGGTGAGTAAGTTGAACTTAAATCACAGTTTGTAATTTTTTATTTATAGTAGATTACTCTTTAAACAAGATTTAATAGGAAGTTTTTAAACTGAGTAGCTAAACTTTGAGTCCATCTCTCATTTTATAATTGTTAGTAAGTTACTTCAGTTGTAACTAAGTGAAAATTTGAATGGCAACTTCAACGATTTCACAAGTTATATATAGAATTACATAGTTTGTTACACTTCTCTCATTTGTTGACAACTTGCTTTTTCTTTTCTTCTTTTTCCTTTTTTTACATTATCATCCAATACCATTAACATGTGAAAATTTTGAAGAGTGAACTATTTTAACATATGAGATTTAAAAACTTTCAATAAGAAAGCCTTATTTTGTTAAGAGTTGTAGAAACCTTTAATAGGAAAAGTTGTTTGGATGGGAAGAGTTCATGTAAAATGTATAAGACTAAAACTACAATAGTTATCGAACATTTAGTATTAAATTCTTCTTTAACTAAGACATTACAAACGTACTTTAAGTCCAAAACTACACAAATATTTATTTGCTTTTCTTTTTGTTTTGTTACTATCCTTTATGACAACTTAGCAACCACCCATTTTTTAAAAAAAAATTGGAAATTTAAAATCAAAATAATTATGTCAATCATTCAAGATTATTCACTTGTCAAAAATTGAGATAATTCATGTGTGTGGGGTGTGCCTCACATTTATTATTGTGTAGGATCTTAGGAAGACGTTCGACGATTTATGGAAGAAAGGGTAAAACAGATAAGGCGAAGTAGTGACGTAAAGACAAGCAATGTTGTAAAGACGCGACAAAACCCCAAATGAACATTTCGATGACATTGAGACGAGCATGCATGGGATGTCACGATGATTTCTCCAAGTTATGCAATCGCGTTTTAGACTCCAAGTAGTACTTCTTACCCCAGTTGAACTCTGATTATTCCAAAGATATTTTAGTATGATTAAAACTCTAACCTTAGTATATTTAAAGGGGCCATTGTATCCATGTTTCAATGTGCCAATCAGCAAGCGCTTTTCTTTTGAGGGTGACAAGATGCGGTCGCATATGAGTTTTAGTGAGAGTTTCGTGGTAACTATGGAGAGAATTTTGTTCCCGAGTTAAGACTCTATTTTTGGGGTTTGCTTATTGTACGTTTATTACATTTAAGTTTATTTTCTCTATATTTTACTCTTGTTAGTTTTACTCATTTAGTGAAAAGTTGAAGCCTCCTTTGCGTGTAGTTTTTATCCTCTTCAGAGGAATTTTTCATGTAAAATATTTGTGTTCGATCTTCTCTACATTTCTTGTTCGTTGTTTATACAGGTCAATCCCTAACAATGTATGCATATATAATCATTGAATATATAAATAAAAATTAAATATTTAACACTATTTAATTTATTTTCTTATCGATTTATGTATTATATGTACTCCAATATTAAATTTATTATTCAATATTAATTCATAGTTAGAAGGATATGAGTCAGAATATTTATTACTTAAATTTAATTTGATTTTAATACAAATATTTTAAATATTTAAATTCATTATCAAAATTCAATTTGTTAATATAAGAATAAAAGTTTTGGATATTCAAACCGAATATTAAAGGTATTGTTTAAATTTAATTTTAAATTTTAATAAATTATAATATTTTCAAGAATTGAATTAATTAAGTTTTTGGTTTTATTATAATTGTAGAAAATTTTAAAATATGTCGTCTCATTTTATCAAATATTTTTATACTTAATTTTTAAACATTATAATTTTTTTTTTTATCTTTTGAGTAAAAGATAATGATGGAAGTAATTGGTCTAAAGAAAGTTAAATCTATAAATGAAAACTCAAATTAAATTTTAATTTTATGGATTGGTAACTTGATTTAATAAAAAGTTAAATCTTTAAAATGTTTTCAATTAACTTTTTAGTTAATAAATAATTTCAATAATCTTTTTGGTTAAAAAACCTAAACTAAAAAAAAAAAAAATGCTAACATTCAACTACCCTACCGTTCAAACAAATTCCTAAAAGATACTCCGGTTTGCTTTTCTATATGAATCCCCGCTGCTAACTGTATTATACTGTTTTGTCCAATTTATTGACACTTTGATAGTTTCTATAAAACTCTATGTTAGATTTTGAAAAATAAAAAAATTCTTAATTTTTCATATACGCTAAACTTGTAATTCGAAAAATGTTGATCAAAAAACTTCTATGTCTCGACATTCGTCAATAATTTAATACATATAAATACATACAAAAAGTTGTCAAATTAATCCTGTGACAATCATGTTCAAGTTGATAAACTTACCAAGTTTAGTTTATTTTATGAGTTATATTTCAAGTTTATGGTGAAATAATTTAAAGGTTTATGAAATTGATGTCTTTAATAAAATTAGCTCCCAATAACATGTACAGTGCCCGTGATTTGATGTTTAAGTTTTGTAATTTATTAAATAATATAATTTTAATTTATGTAGTTAATATAAATTAATATTATTCAAGATAATAATTAATAAGCATAATAGAGATGAAATAGTTAAGTATATTTTTCATATAAATAATATAATCTAACATTCGTTAAATTTTATATTTTCTACAATGTGATATTTAAGTTTAACTTTCTTTTTTTTTTTTAGTATATGTTGATGTGTTTTGATTTTATTAAATTTTTTTATAGGTTTACAGATAAAGATGTGCATCAATAAATTTAGTATTAATCTTGATCGGAATTATCTTCTTAACCTACCAAGAGTTTTGACGAATTCACAAAACAAAAGTGATAGTACCATTTGAGCTACCATGGCTCCCTCAATATCCTCTTGATACTGGAGGTTTTGAGTTTGAGCATTGCCATTTGCTTGCTTTTCAACAATCATGCAATCGTGTGCTTGCTCTTTAACGATTATGTCTCCTATTTATTTAACACAATCAGAATATAAAACTCACTAAAAATAATATCAAATTTATTGATATACCCTTCAATTTGTAAACCTAATAGAATGCGGTACAAGGTAAAAGCACATCAACGATATCAAATGGTTAAAAATATTTATTTTTATCATAATGATAAAACATCAAATTTTAAGTTTTATTTGCAGATTCATAACCTCTTCTTACTTTATGAAATATTTTACACATTCAAATATGACAGAAACATAATTTAGCAGCAAACCATATAATCGAAATAATTGATTCGAGGTTTTATAATCGGTTCTCTCTATTTTAACATGAGGTAATAGTATAGGGCTTGTGTAATCCTCATACTATTTTGTTTTTAAAAAAAATTAAATATATATATATATATATATATTAATTTTTAAAAAGAAAAAAGTGATCTTTTAAATTATAAAAAGGAACAAATCACAGGGTAAGGAATAAAATAGTGACAGGAAAAATAGGAAAAATAAAAAGGGCAAATGATATTTGAAAATACATAAACTAAAACTACCAAATTTTTATGTATGGTTAGCAGTCTTTGTTGACTCATTTATTAAATGTCAATTTTATGTACAAATCCAAGTTCCAATATTAGATATTCATCAATTATTAGGTCGTAATCACACGTGTGCTCTTTATTGTCTAAATTTAATTTTTGACATAACTAAGGGTATGGCCTAACACCCACAAAAATTGTTGAAGACACCCTTGCAATATTTAAGTTTTCTTTTCAAGATTTTAAAATTCGATCTATCATTTTGACTGGTCAAATTATTTGTTCTCAAGTTAATTAGTTTGATAAATTTGTTTGATTTTAAGGGCGAAATAAAAAAAAAATACTATGAAGGAAACTAAAGATGAATTATAAATTTTTGGGTTAAGTTCAAATTTTATCAATATATTAATTTGTAAATTTTAAAAATTGAAAGGCTACAAGATAATTTAATTCTTTTAGGAGGGCCAAGGCCACCATCTATCCTTGTCTATACCCATGTTCGGTTTAATCAAATAAGTTATTAAAAATAATAGAATGAATCAAATTAGTTCAACTATTGAATTAAATAAGTTATTAAAAATAATACTGATCAACTCTTTATAAAATCCGAAGTTAAGTTGGGTTAGATTACGTATCAAATAAACTCTCTTAAGATATTTTTGTGGTTCACAAAGTTCAACTCTTCTTTTGCATAGTTATAAATATTGAAAATCAAATTTAATTTTATGGTTTAAAAAAATGAAAGGAGGAAATATTTGTATTAAATTAAATTTGCTTTTTGCTCTTGTTTTGCATTATTGGGGTGGCAATTGTGGTGGGGTTCCTAAAGACATTCTTCACTAGTTGTGATTACGTTTGTGGAAATTGAAAATTTGAGTAGGTTTTGAATGAAAAGGCAAAATACCCCACACGTATGACTGCTGCTTTACATGCATAATTCATTTCATGCACACACAAACTCTCTCTACATTAAATACTAACCATTCCCACATTCACTCATTTTCGAATGCCTCATTAATAGTTGCATACTACGAGATGAGTTACCTATTTCTTTTAGTTAAAATACCACAAACATTATGATTGGTGTTGGGGTAAAAGATGTTTATCCATGCAGCCAATTTGGGTTTCAGCTTTTGGGAAGTAAATGGTAGGTTTTTATTTGAGCAATTCCCTTTAGATAAATGTGTCTATAGTGTGGATATATTCCTATAGTGTGTGTGTAAATATTAACTTGTATAGTACCAAAAAATTCACTAACATTACAAGTGTGACATGTACTCACATGCATATGGTATACTCTAGTGTAAGTTTCTATATTTGGTAGCATATTTTGACCAAAATCGTTAAGATTTTTGTATTGAACATCTTAGAGAATTTTAGTAGCACTTCACTGAAAATAAGTCATACAAGAATCAATCCAAACAAGGATTTTTCGAAGAATTTCAATGTGATCTAGAGCTTCCTTATTGAAGAGATTTGATAACATAACAAGTTTATATCACGAAGATTTCTGTCAATTTTTTCTATATTTGAAGACTACTTTTGAGATTAGAGATTCGCGTTGATTGTTTTAAATATCTACTTAACAGAAAGTTTGTTTTAGTTTTCGGTAGAGAGAAAAAAAGCACTTATTTATTCTAGTGAGAAATTGTCTTTTAGAGCAAAATTATTGTAAGCAAGTTGCTTGAGTTGTTCAGTTTGCAAATAAGCTTTCAAGGAGGACTTAGTGAGGAGATTAATCTAAGATTAAATATAAGAGTGATACTGCAACTTGGTGAATTGCACTTGTTGATTTATAGTAGATTTCTCTTTAGACAAAATCTAATAGGAAGTTTTTGAATTGTGTAACTAAACTTTGAGTCCATCTCTTATGTTATAATTTTTAGTAAGTTACTTCATTTGCAACTAAGTGAAAATTTGAATGGCAACTTTAACAATTTCACAACTTATATATAGAATTACATAGTTCGTTACACTTATCTCATTTGCTGAACCTCGCTTTTTCTTTTCTTTTCTTTTCTTTTTTGTCATTCTTTTTCCATTATCATCCAATAACATTAACATGTGAATATTCTAAAGAGTAAACTATTTTATCATATGAGATTTAAAAACTTTCAATAGGAATGTATTATCTTGTTAAGAGTTGTAGAAATCCTTAATAGGAAAAGTTGTTTGAATGGGGAAAGTTCATGTAAAATGTATAAGACTAAAATTGCAACAATTACTGAAAATTTAATATTAAATTCTTCTTTAAGTAAGACCTCACAAATGTATTTTAAGTTTAAACTATATAATATTTATTTGTTTTTTTTTTGTTGTTATCCTTTATGACAACTTAGCAACCACTCATTTAAAAAAAAAGTTGGAAATTTAATTGTTCACTTGTCAAAAAGCTAGAAAAGATAATTAATGTGTGTATATATAATCAAAGGCTTTAATGTGTTATTATCCTCAAATGATAAAATATGTGGTAGACGATATAGGAAAAGGTGTCCCCTTTTTGGTGAATTAATGGAGTCTGCTGAGTTTGAGGACTTGGGATTTGAAGAACCATCCTTTACTTAGCTTGATAGAGAAATTGGAAATGACGCGCTGGTTAATACTTTTTCTAATTGCACAGTTACTCATCTACTGAGATTGAAACCAGATTACATGCATCTACTTCTCTCTTTAAAACCAGAGGGTAACTTGCCCAAAGGTAGACTCTTTTGATTCTTGGAAAGTTGGGTTCACCATCCGAGGTTCTCTAATTTTGTTAAAGATAATTGGAAATTTTATGGGAATATGACAGACTTTATTGCTCATTTTACCTTAAGTATAAAATATTGGAATAAGTTTCTCTGTGGTCACATTGGCGTTCGTAAAAAACAACTTTTGAGAAAGCTTTCATGTATTCAAAAGGAGATGCAAAGCACAAGTTCTGACAATTTAGTTCGATTAGAAATGAAAGTACGAGATGAGCTGGAATGAGTTCTTCATCATGAGGAATTATTGTTGAAATAGAAAGCTAGGTGTAATTGATTGAGTTTGGGGAACTGTAATACCACCTTTTTGCACAGGAGTACGTTACAGAGAAGGAAGCATAATTATATCTCGACCCTTAAAGTTGAGGAGGGTGAGTGGCTCTATGAAGAAATAGTTTTACAATAGGAGGCAATCAAATTCTTTCAAAAATTATATAGGGAACATCCTACTAGAACGAGAGATCTACCATCTAATAATTTTCCAAGACTTGATTCTAGTGATATTCTCTTTTTGGGCAAGGCGATTTCAAAGGATGACATCAAGACAACTTTATTCGATACGTCTTAGATAAAGGCGCCTAAGATTGACGTGTTTCGTGCTTTTTTATTTCAGACTTAGTGGAATTTGGTTAGGGATAGTGTGTGTCAGTGGTTCAAAAGGTCTTTGATGGATAAGCTATTAACCGTAGTTGGATAATACTTTAATTGTCATTATTCCAAAGAGCATTAGCCCTGAGAGTTTTGCCCATTTCAGGCCAATCAATTTATGTACGGTACTTTACAAATTAGTTATGAAGTTAATAGCAAATCGCTTCAGAGTTGTATTTCTAAATATCATTGCTTCGGAGCAAGCAGGGTTCATAGCAGAAAGGAACATCATGGATAACATTTTTTTTGCACAAGAAGTGATCCACTCAATGAGATGTAAGCAAAAGCGTAGGAAGTGGATGACAATTAAAATTGATCTTGAGAAGGCTTATGACAGAGCCAGTTGAAAGTTTATTGATACCTCGTTGAAAGCTGTAGGTTTACCTGATTTCCTTCTAAATGTTATTATGTCTGCCATTACGGATTTTTCCATACAAGTCTTGTAGAGTGGGATCTGACTGGCATTGTGCATATGCGATAAAAACTATGAATTTATGAAACAATTTTTAAAACCCAATTTTATGTAAACGTACAACTCAATTATAATTTTTATACTGTTACAATAGAACATCAGAGTATTCCAATAATAAAACCCAAAAGAGGTGACGATTGAGCAATAGCTAACATCACTCAATATTATCAAAGGTATCACGATATACTTCCATTGGGTGTCGTTCTCGCTTGTTTTCCACCTCCGACACATCTCTACATCACTCAATCACACATTAGGCCTCCCAATGGCACTATTAGCCAATTTGGGTCACAATATGGGAAAAAATGAGACATTTTCACTTATTAACTTAAAATCTAAAAATAACGAAAAACTATGCTAAATACACTATTTTGCTCGAGAAAAAGCTCTTTAAATGCGTCGAGAAAGCTTAATTTGCCACATCAATTTGTGGTCGATCAACTCCCCTAAACTTAATTCTTTGCTTGTCTTCAAGCAAACACACATAACATGCAAAAGAAAAGATGACCCTTGGACTAAATTAGGCAATTAGGTTACATAGTAGTAAAACATTAAATTCGTATGAAAATTACCTCAATGCAACTTAAGAATGATAGCTAGCTAATTTATTTATTCCTAATGCAAGCATTATTAGTTCCATAAGTTTTTAGTGAGTCTCTGAGATCCTTTTGACGACCTATGTTGTGTTCAAGGGATATCTATATGATCTGATCGATTGCGTAAAGCCCCCGGTAGCAACGGAACAGGGGAAAGTATACAGAAAAGACAACTCTTTTCTAATAGGAGTGAGACTGCAACTTGGTGAGTAAACTGAACTTGAATCACATCTTGCACTTGTTGATTTATAGTAGATTACTCTTTAGACAAAATCTAATAGGAAGTTTTTGAATTGTGTAAATAAAATTTAAGTCCATCTCTCATGTTATAATTTTTAGTAAGTTACTTCATTTGCAACTAAGTGAAATTTTGAATGACAACTTTAACGATTTCACAACTTATATATAGAATTACATAGTTCGTTACACTTATCTCATTTGTTGACACCTCGCTTTTTCTTTTTTTTTCTTTTTGTCATTTTTTTAACATTATCATCCAGTAACATTAACGTGTGAAAATTCTAAAGAGTAAACTATTTTATCATATGAGATTTAAAAGTTTTCAATAGGAAAGTCTTGTCTTGTTAAGAGTTGTAGAAATCCTTAATAGGAAAAGTTGTATAAATGCGAAAAGTTCATGTATAATGTATAAGACTAAAATTGCAACAGTTACTGAAAATTTAATATTAAATTCTTCTTTAAGTAAGACCTTACAAACGTATTTTAAGTCTAAACTATATAAATAATTTTTTGTTTTTGTTTTTTGTTTTGTTGCTATCTTTTATGACAACTTAGCAACCACCTATTTAAAAAAAGTTGAAAATTTGATTGTTCACTTGTCAAAAAGCTAGATAAGATAATTAATGTGTGTATATATAATCGAAGACTTTAATGCGTTATTATCCTCAAATGATAAAATATGTGGTACACGATATAGGAAAAGGTGTCCCTTTTTTGGTGAATTAATGGAGTCTGCTGAGTTTGAGGACTTGGGATTCGAGGGACCATCATTTACTTGGCATAAAGGAAGGGTCTCTGAATTCCTTGATAGACAAATTGAAAATGACGCGTTAGTTAATACTTTTCCTAATTGCACAGTTACTCGTCTACCGACATTGAAATCAGATCATAGGCCTTTACTTCTCTCTTTGAATCTCTCTTTGAAACTAGAAGGTAACTTGCCCAAAGGTAAACCTTTTTTATTCTTGGAAGGTTGGGTTCACCATCCGAGGTTTGCTAATTCTGTTAAAGATAATTGGAAAATTTATGGGAATATGGTGGACTCTATTGTTCATTTTACTTTGAGTATAAAATCTTGGAATAAGTTTCTCTATGGTCACATTGGCATTCATAAAAAACATCTTTTGAGAAAGCTTTACGTGCTTTGTGCTTTTTGGTTTCAGACCTATTAGAATTTGGTTGGGGATGTTGTGTGTGAATGAGTCCAAAAGGTTTTTGATGAACAAGCTATTGACCCGTATTTGGATAATACTTTAATTGTCCTTATTCCAAAGAGCATTAACCCTGAGAGTTTTGCCCATCAAGCTAATTAGTAGATGCACAGTTCTTTACAAATTAGTTATGAAGCTAATTGCAAACCGTTTCAGAGTTATATTTCTAAAGATCATTGCTCCGGAGCAAATAGGGTTTATAGCAGGAAGGAACATCACAGATAACGTCATTTTTGCACAAAAAGTGATCCACTCCATGAGATGTAAGCAAAAGCATAGAAGTGGATGGCAATTAAAATTGATCTTGAGAAGGCTTAAGATAGAGTCAGTTAGGAGTTTATTGATACCTCGTTGAAAGCTGCAGGTATACCTGATTTCCTTCGAAATGGTATTATGTCTACCATTACGGGTTCTTCTATGCATGTCCTGTGGAATGGGATCTGACTGGTATCACATATATGCGATAAAACAATGAATTTATGAAATAATTTTTAAAACTCGATTTTACTGCAAGTGTACAAGTTAGTTATAATATTTATAGTGTTACAATGGAACATCAGAGTATTCTAAAAATCAAACCCAAAGGAGATGACGATTGAGCAATAGCTAACATCACTCAATATTGTTAAAGGTATCATGATACCCTTCCCTTGGGTGTCATTCTCGCTTATTTTCCACTACTACACATCCCTACATCACTCAATCACATGTTAGGCCTCCCAATGGCACTATTGGTGAATTTGGGTCATAATACGGGCAAAAATGAGACATTTTCACTTATTAACTCAAAATCTAAAAATAACGAAAACTATGCTAAAGACGCTATTTTGCTCAGGAAAAATCTCCTTAAGTGCATCGGAAGAGCTTAATTTGCCACATCAATTTGTGTTCAATGAACTCCCCTACACTTAATTCTTTGCTTGTCCTCAAGCAAACACACATAACATGCAAAAGCAAAGACGACCCTTGGGCTAAATTAGGCAATTAGGTTACATAGCAATAAAATATCAAACTCATATAAGAATTACCTCAATGCAACTTAAGAATGATAGCTGCTAATTTATTTACTCCTAATGAAAACATAATTAGTTCCATAAGTTTTTGGTGAGTCTTTAGGATCCTTTCGACGACCTATGTTGTGTTCAAAGGATATCTATATGATCCGATCGATTGCGTAAAGCCCTCGGTAGCAACGGAACCTAGGAAAGTATACTGAAAAGATAGTTCTTTTCTAATAGGAGTGAGATTGCAACTTGGTAAGTAAGTTGAACTTAAATCACATCTTGCACTTGTTGATTTATAGTATATTACTCTTTAGAGAAAATCTAATAGGAAGTTTTTGAATTGTGTAACTAAACTTTGAGCCCATCTCTCATGTTATAATTTTTAGTAAGTTACTTCATTTGCAACTAAGTGAAAATTTGAATGGCAACTTTAACAATTTCACAACTTATATATAAAATTGCATAGTTTGTTACACTTATCTCATTTGTTGAAACCTCGCTTTTTTTCTTCTTTTATTTTTTGACTCTTTTTTTTTTTTTACATTATCATCCAATAACATTAACATGTAAAAATTCTAAAGAGTAAACTATTTTATCATATGAGATTTAAAAACTTTCAATAGGAAAGTATTGTCTTGTCTTGTTAAGAGTTCTAGAAACCTTTAATAGGGAAAAGTTGTTTGAATGGGGAGAGTTCATGTAAAATGTATAAGACTAAAACTACAAAAATTATCAAAAATTTAGTATTAATTTCTTCTTTAAGTAAGACCTTACAAACGTATTTTAAGTCTGAACTACACAAATATTTACTTATTTTTCTTTTGTTTTGTTACTATCCTTTATAACAACTTAGCAACCACCCATTTAAAAAAATTGGAAATTTAAAATCATAATAACTATGTCAGTCATTCAAGATTGTTCACTTGTCAAAAAGCTAGATAAGATAATTGGTGTATGTATTTATAATCATTGAATATATAATAAAAATTAAATATTTAATATTATTTAATTTATTTTCTTATCAATTTATGTATTATATATTCAAATATTAGATTTATTATTCAATATTCATTGATAGTTAGAAAGATATGTCAAAGAATATTTATTACTTCAATTTAATTTGATTTTAATACAAATATTTTAAATATTTGATTTCATTATCAAAATTCAATTTACTAATATAACAATAAAAGTTTTGGATATTCAACCCCAATATTAGTTTATATATTTAAAGGTATTGTGTAAATTTAAATTTTATTTTAATAAATAATTTAATAAATTATAATATTGTCAAGAATCTAATTAATTAAGTTTTTACTTTTTATTATAATTATAGAAAAATTTTAAAAACTATTTTTATACATTATAATTTTTTTATCTTTTGAGTAAAAGATAATAGAAGTAATAGGTTGAAATCCATAAATAAAAACTCAAATTAAATTTTAATTTTATGGATTTGTAACTTGAGTTAATTAATAAATAATTTCAATGATTTAATTTTATATTAAACATATAAATATTTTAATAAATATATAATATTAACAAATCTAAAAATTATATTTACTAGGCCTGCGAATTCATGGGCAAAACATTCTCTTCTATATATACAATTAACTCTATAATATATTTAATTATTTGTCAAATTTACACAAAATTTTATCATGTTGTAATTTATCTTGTAATTATCATGTTCAAGTCGATAAACTTACAAAGTTTCGATATTTCAAATTTATAGTAAAATAATATAAGTGATTTATTAAATTAATATCTTTAATAAAATTAGTTCCTAGTAACATGTATAGTGCCTGTGATTTGATGTTTAAGTTTTATAATTTATTAAATAATATAGTTTTAATTTATGTAATTAATATAAAGTAACATTATTCAAGATAATAATTAATAAGGATAATAGAGATGAAATAGTTGAGTATATTTTTCATTTAAATAATGTAATCTAACATTGGTTAAATTCTATATTTTCTATAATGTGATTTTTAAGTTAAACTTTTCTTTTCGTGTATGTTAATGTGTTTTGGTTCTGTTTAAATTTTTTATAAGTTCACAGATAAAGAAGTGTATCAATAAATTTGATATTAATCTTGATCGAAGTTGTTTTTCTAATATATCAAAAGCTTTGACGAATTCACAAAACAAGAGTGATAGTACCATTTAAGCTCCCACAATATCCTCTCGATACTAGAGGTTTTGAGTTTGAGCATCACCATTTGCTTACTTTTCAACATCCATGACAGTATGTGTGCTTGCTCTTCAACTACCATGTCTCATGTTTGTTTAAGTAACACAGTACGTTCGCTCAATGAATTTACTAGGTCTCTCGGTAAAGTCAAAATATAAAACCCACCAAGAATAATATCAAATTTATTGATATACCCTTCAATTTGTGAACCTAAGTAAAAGCACATCAACAATATCAAATGAGTAAACATCAAGACTTAAGTCTTCTTACTTTGCAAAATAATTTAAACATTCAACTATGACGAGAGTCTATTAGAAGGATTTATATTCATGCACTCACAATAAATTTACAAACTAAATAATCATACATTATTTAAAATAAAAACAATTTTTTAGATAATGCATCATCATTATGGGGGTTGTTTGGTGGGAGGGGTTGTTCGGGATTCGGCAGGTGACTGGCTGGTTGATTTCACTACAGGGGTTGAAGGATTGTGAGCTTTTCAAGTTTGAAGCTTGAGTTGCATACGAGGATCTCCGGTTTGCTTGAGATAATGCAGTACTCCTTATTGAGGTTGTTCGCAATGGTTGTGCTTCGAATAATGACTCATCGGAGGTGCTACAAATTCATCAGCTGTGCCGGATGCTTGGCGGGAATACAATTGAGCAGCAGATTACATGACCTGAATAATTGTTTCAATTTTTGATTCTTTATGTGTTTAAGAGATTCCACCAATATCGATTCTCTCTATTTTTTCAGATGATAGTATAGTGACACCTTAATTTACTATTTAAAATGGATCATTTACGCACACGATTTTCAAAGTTCCCCCTAATACAACCAAATTGTTGTTATGCAATGCATTTCACGTGCAAAACTCTTTGAAACGACAGGCGTTTCATTATTATTTTTATTATATTTAAAAAACTTATGGTGATATCGTCTTGCTATACATGTTACATAGGAAATTTGGGTACGGGCGGGACCACCGAAAGGAGCCACAACTTGTCCTTTTAGAAATTAACACGTATTACGAGTGAAAGAATAATGGAGGTTTGCTTTTTCCCCCTTTAAAGCAAAAAAAGAGTACGGCGTGGGGTCCCACCCCATTCCACCATTTCTTACTCTCTCCCTTGTGTTGTGTGTCCTCTCCACTTTTCACTTAGATTTTACCAATTCCACTCCCAAAAAATATATATTATTTTTAAAATAATATCTATATTTTAAAATAATTTTAGATTAAAATTTGAAACACTTTAATATTATTATGTCCGAGATTCGTGGTTATTTATTTTAATAATATTATTTTTAAGATTAAAAATGTAATATATTTTATCATTATATCAACACTTAGATCATTATGGAGGTTGTGAAAGAGGTGATATCGATTTGGATTGATCGAATTTTTTAGATTTTTCGAACCATCCATTATAATTTAGTTTTCAATTCTTTCATAGTTTTTTTTTATATTTTGAATTTTTAAATTTAGTTTGCAAAATGACTCTTGAATTATTTTTTGTCAAGTTTTGAAGCCTTTATTCATAAATATTTTTAAAAATAATTTTGTAAGTAAATAAAAATTAATCAATAAGTTGTATATGATATTTTAAAAATTATTTTAGAGTTTTAAAACTTTAGTACTAATTAAACAACATACATTAAATTCGTTATGAAACTATGTTATATCTAAACTCTTATGCTCATGTTATTACTTGTGTACTACCATGCTAGTATGTTATTTCCACTGAATAGTCGTGAAAAAAAAAAGTTGCGTCACTTTAATTAATAGATTTTACGACTACCCTTTTAAACCAATGTCGGAATTTTAAATTTTGAGAAGTATAAAAATTAAAAATCATCAAATTGGAGAACATTGATTAATCCATAACTTACGCATAGAAGGAAACTAAACTAATAGCATAATTAGACCTAACAAATTTAACGACTATCATTTAAATCATCACTTAAATTATAAAATTCAATAAAATAAAGCAATCAAAACTAATCAAATTAAAATCCCCCGGCATAGAAAACAACACAAAACACATAAAAACTCTATTTCTTCTTTTGGAGAAACTGCACCCAATGTCGCTAAACTATTAATGAATTTATATTTTTGTTACCTAACTATTTGAAACTAACCTGTTAAAATCATTGTTATATGACATTCTCTATTTACACCATATGCACTAATTGAAAGTTCTCATTCTCCTTCTCTTTTCACAGTTTGTTTTTCTATGAAACAACGATCTCTAACATCGACTGTCAGATCAACTTGATCTACTGTACCAATCGTCGAATCGTAGCTTGAAACTTGCTAGCCGAATTTTAAAAAAAAAATTAACAATTCAGTGACTTAAATAAAAATTTTCGAGTAATTCTATAATTATTTTGTAACTTTTTGAAGTTAAATACCAAAACATAAACATACTAACAATTTAGTAAATTTTTTAAGTATAGCTTTGAAACCAAAAAGGGAATCAAGTAGGGAAAAGAAATAAAAATGAGTGAAATGCAGTGAACTAGGGAGGTTGGGGGGAGTGATGGAGTCGGCCACCGTCACCATTTTACCACTGATTTTGTGTGCTTAGTTTTGGACTGTGTTTGGGGGTTTCTGTCCAAAATCTAAAAGCATAATGAAAAAAAGTGCTTTTTTGGGTCGCTGAAATTCTCAAAAGCTTGTCTGAAGGTGGGATATTAATAATTATTCAATATGTTTCGAAATAAAATAAATAAAAAGGTAAATTTTTAAAAGCCAAAAAGGGTGTTGGGTTGGCCAAATTTCCGTCGTCGAGGCAGTGGGCCAACCGCCACAAAACAAAATCCACCAACCCATTTTCTACCTTTTTCTATATTTTATCCAAACTATTTTTTATAATGTTTATTAAAACAAATATGTAATTACAATATAAATATAAATACATATTCGAGTAATATAATAAATAAAAAATCAGAAAAATAGGACAAAGCTGAAAAGTTTGAACAAAATTTGTACATGAAACATACACATGTTGAGACTAGAAATCCAAATATTACAATTGCATATGATAAGACTCAAAATATTCGTCTTTATCAACTATTATAATTCTTAAACAAGAGAATTAATGCGTTTCAATGCACTCAAACACATCTACTTCTACATTAACAATAATACAGATGTTAATCGAATTAAGACTCAATTGACAAAAAAATGACACTTCTTTTAAAAAAATTCATATAAAACTTTCAAATAAAATAACTAAAAATCATGACAAATTTTACAAGCGGATTGAAGATGACAAGTGTTATATTTATTTATGCAATTTTTTTACTACAATATATAATATACTTGTTAAAGCCCTTAACTTATGTGAAATCTAAAAATCCCACTAATAATTTGTTACATAATTTTTCTTATTTAAGATAAATCAAATCATTAGAGTTTAGACTAACATTAATGAAGGCATGATTAATGAAAAAAATATAATTTTATATTTTGAAAATAATTATATCTATTGACAAAAGTTATTGGAACCTCTTTTACGTGATTCCATAATGTGCCATCTTTGACTAGTTTCTCTTATTACTTCAAGAAACTACAATTTATCACATGAATCATGCAAAAACAGTTTTAGATTAATTGAATCATAAATTGATATGACAGATTTAAATTAAGTTTTAATTTTTAATTGGATTAATAAATTAATTATTTAATTAATTTAACTACCTATTCAATTTTAAAAACATTAGTAGATTTTATAAACTTTTACAGAAAATTACAAGACCCACATTAATCAATAGAAGATAGACTAGTAAGAGATCAAGTCATAACTTTTTGAAAGAAAAGAATCTTAAATCTCATAACTTTATTATATTTATTACATTCGAACTCACATCTTTTTAAATAAATAATAATTTTAATATTAATTGAGTTAAAACTCAACTCTAATATTAAAATATATTTTATTTAAATTTTATTTAGAGCATGGGCACTCAATATGTAAGGGTGGGTGGAGCTACTTAGGTTGACAAAGGAACCTACTTTTTCCAATAATAATAAAAAAATAAAATTTTATACAAAATATTATCATATTGTTGATTGTGTATATATTATGTGCTTCAATTTCTCCAGCATGCAAGTTGTCTCCTCAATTTCCAATAATTAGAACATAGATAAGTTTAAATTTTATATTTAGTGACTTCGTTCTAGCCACGGATTTGAAGATTAAATTTTAGAGGTTCAATTAATTTTTTAATTTTTTGAAATTATTAGAATTTTATAATTTTTTAGAGGAGTTTAATTAAAATTTAAGAAAATTAAAAGGGATAATAAGATTTTAGTTGTGTTGTTAAGATTGAAATTTTATGTTTTTTTTTAAATTAAACTACAAGTACAACCCTACAAATATATTAGTTTTACTTAGATGTGTTCAAGGACCGAGTTAGACTCTAACAAAATTTTAGGCTCGTTTGATAGATTTGGGTTCGTTTTATAAGTGGGCCTAAATTTTTTTCCAAGCTCAATCCGATCGTATTAATTTTTTTAAAAATATAATACATAAAATATTAAAAATATTAAAATAAATGTTTCCCAATAAATTAAAAATAAATTTAAAAAAAAACTTTATACTTAAATAATATAGGTGCAACTTAACAAGCAAATGACTCTAAGATAGCGACAAAAGTAACAATTAAAAAAGAATTATACAATATCCAAACAATACCAATAAAATAGTAATAATATAATAGTGAAATGGTAACAAAATAGTGAGAAAATAATAGCAAAATAATAGTTTTTTTTACAAATTCAGGTCGGTTCGAGCTAAAATCCTTACTCGAGGCCCGGCCCATTTTCTAAATAGGTCCTATTTTTTTACCCAAGTCTATTTTCGAGCCTATATTTATGCTCAAATCCTCCTACTTTCCGATCGAGCTGAGCCAGGACAGATCTAGTTTTACTATATAATTGTTATATATTTATATTTCTTAATTGAATTGCTATTCGATTAACTCGTGAAACTAATTTATTAAATATTTTATTATATAATATTAGTCAACACATATCAAAATTTGTTTGGAATATTAGAAAATAAATTCACATTCAATACTTTTTGTTTTCATCTATTATAGAAAAAAGAAGTTTGTTTTGATCAAGATTTTAATATATGATGATGATGCAATAATGTTAGGTAGGGTGCACGGTGCAGCATGGTATAGCTTAGCTTGTTTTCTCTTTTCCCCAATACTTAGGTGTTGAAAATGGATTTCCTTGGCTATACTCTCAGACCTCAGCTCAGTTCTACAGTGGTAGTGGTCCCATGCTTACAGGTCCATGATATAGGATTAAGGACTCCCCAAGTAAAACTAACGTTGCACGTCATCAGTTTTTCCATTAATGAAATCTACGGTTCTGATCATCGTCTCTCTGAATTTTAATTGGTGGGACCACTCTACAAAAATTTGTTCTTAAGAAATTACGTTTGTAATTATTTAAAAGAATAATAAAATGTTTGTTGTGAGAGGTGGACTTTTTTTAAAAAAATTTTCAAAGTGTCGTCTATTCAAAACTTTTAATAAGTTAGAATTCTTTTTAACTCGAATTAAGATTTTGTCTTTTAATTCTGCAAAGATCTTGAATACCTTGAGCGGCAGTAAGTTTATAAGGTAAGAGCGTTGGGTAAAGCAGGAAATTTTTAACGAAGACAAAAATTAATAATTTTTTGAAGAACCAAAATAAAATTTTATCATTATATTAACTTATAATTTTTTAAATATTAAATGGATTTTATAAATAATTTTTAATTTTAGGAGCCAAGGCCATTATCTCTTTTTAAAAAAAACATTTTATTAAAATCATATCGTATAAATATATAATCACTTATCAAGTTGAAATCATATTATATGACCGCATAACTTACTTACCATTTACCTATTAGAGTTTGAACCCCATATAACATATACGTCATTGGACGGGAGGCATGATACCACTTAATCTAGTAGGGTCAAGAAACAACTCGACTTGACTCATATAATATATATATTGATAATTAGGGGAGGAACATGGGACTGTTCGAGATTAAACTAAACTCTTATATTTACAACATAATATTCTTTATCACTTGACAAAAAAAGACCAAATTCTATGAAATAATAAATTATTATTACATTTTTTAAGAAAAAATAATTAAATAATTATTTAGCTTGTTTAATACAACTCTCAGTTTCCTCCATTTCTATCTACACGTCACCGTTTCAACTCCTTACATTACAGACTGGCGAAATTCGCCCTTCCATCATCACAATCAATACCCAATCCTTTCTCTCCACGTGGCAAACCTTGACGTTGACACCTCTGCTTAGACAGCTGTCTCCCAAACACCCTCTTATAAATAACCTTCCCTCACTTCACTCTCTCATCGTTCTCAAATCTTTCCCAGCAAGCACCTCTCTTCTTAACTATAAATTTCAAATCTCTCTTCTCCCTTAATCATGGCTACTATTTACCACCTTGCCACTCTCATGCTCTTCTGCTTTATCCAACTCAGCTTCTCCGAGTTGGTTGAAGAGCAACCCTTGGTTTTAAAGTACCACAACGGTCCACTCTTGAAAGGCAAGATCACCGTTAATCTTATCTGGTATGGCAAGTTTACACCCATCCAACGCTCCATAATCGTTGATTTCATCAACTCTTTGAGTTCCGATAAGGCCACAATGGTTCCTTCCACGTCGTCGTGGTGGAAAATTACTAAAAAGTACAAGGGTGGTTCTTCTACCTTAGCTGTAGGCAAACAAATCCTTCTTGAAAATTACCCGCTCGGTAAATTCCTTAAAAACCCACATTTACGGGCATTGGCCAGTAAGTTCAACGGCGTTGATACCATCAACGTAATCCTTACTTCCAAAGACGTCGCCGTAGAAGGGTTTTGTATGAGGTGTGGGACTCACGGGTCAACCCGGGTTGGACGTGGTCCTGTTCGTGGGACTTATATTTGGGTCGGAAACTCGGAGACTCAGTGTCCGGGTCAATGTGCTTGGCCTTTTCATCAGCCTATTTACGGTCCACAAACCCCCCCTTTGGTTGCTCCTAACGGAGACGTTGGAGTTGACGGGATGATTATTAATTTGGCTACGCTTTTGGGAAACACCGTTACGAACCCGTTTAACAATGGGTATTTTCAGGGTCCGGCGAATGCTCCTTTGGAAGCGGTTTCGGCTTGTAGGGGGATGTTCGGTTCGGGTTCGTACCCGGGATATCCGGGTAAGGTGTTGGTGGAGAAAAGTACAGGGGCGAGTTACAATGCGAACGGGATTAATGGGAGGAAATATTTGTTGCCGGCGATGTGGGATCCTCAGACGTCAACTTGTAAGACGTTAATGTGATGGAACACGTGGCGGATATCAGTGGCGAGAGAGGTGTAGACGTGGCATTGATAAGTAGGGGGGGCTCTTTTGTACGTTGTCGTTTCGTGTGACGTGTAAATTGCTATATTTGATATTTAAAAAAAAAAAGGGAAAATATGGTGGGGTCTGGGGTTGGGTATGGGGGAAGGCAGACGAGAAAAGGAAATGTGAATGTTGGGATAATATATATAAATAAAATATATGAATATTTAAAGAAGTGAAAAATTTTAAAAATGTTTTTTTTTTTTTATCTTTTTTATATTTAATGATGAGAGTTAAAGGTTTAAAGGTAAAGAGGGAGGAATTTGTTTGATCTGAATGATGGACAAAGTTGCTGGGGACATGGGGAACCATGATAATGGATGATGTTTCATTTCATAATATCTTTTACCTTAAAATTAAAATTATATTAAATGGTAAATTATGTGTTTAATTTATTTTTGTTTTATATTATGATATTTAATTTAATTATTATTTTATATTAATTATAAGTAAATATATCGGTCATTTAAACTTACTCTAATAAAACTTTTACCTCCCATATGATTTCCCAACACAAGTAGTTTTAGATGGTAAAATATGATGATTTTCTCTAGCAAGAGTGTCATATGTTTAAAGTAGATAAAGAAACTAAAACAAATACAAAAACAGTTTTGGGTGTTGTGCCATTTTAAATTAATGAGACAAATGGGGTGAAGTTTAAGGCTTTCAGCAAAATCTAGGCTCTTGGCAGGCAGCGGAGAAAATGAAAGGTTATTTTATAGGCTTACATGAAAATAAATTATAAAATTATGCAATTTTTACATTTTAATACACACTTAATAAAAACCAATCAATATTTATTTTAAATAAATTTATTTAAATTAAATTAAAAATATAAATTTGATCTTTTTATTTTCTCTTATATTCAACTTCTTACTCATATATGATATCAAAAACCTCATGATTTCAAAATAGTAAAATGAGGGTTTTCATTTCTACAATATTTTTGAGTTCTTAATATTAAAAATGAAGGTTTGTTTTGATGAGAGAAATTTGAAATAGAATTTATTTTAAAATTTTGCAAAATTTTCTTTGTAGAGAAAAAGAAAGGAAAATGATTAAGAGAGAATTTTCTTTTATTTTTATTAAATCTCTATTCTAAATATTTTTATTTAATTTAAAATATCACATATCATAATTTAGTTGATGAAAAAGCTTTTTTAATGAGAGTTAACTATTAGTGCCTTAAGTGGTAATCAAATAACACTTTATATAAAAGATAAAGTTGCATAATTTAGGTACATATTTTTCATATAAGTTTATTTCAGGTAAAAGTATTGCGGAAGTTGGACTGATTACATTTTACTTTATTTTACTTAAAAATACGTGAATTAATATCAGACGTTTGATTAAAGAGCAAATCGATCCTTTTATTAATTTTTTTATCTATTTTTACCATTAAAATTAACTTGACTGACAAATAAAGTTATAAATAAATAGAACATTCGATGAATAATTCATTTTGTGTTCGTTTATTATACTAAATAAACGAACATGAACAATATTTTAATACTCGTTTATTAAATAAACCGAACACAAATAAAACCTATTCAACTCATTTAATGAACTTGCTCATTTATGTTCATTTAAAGCTCATTTATCATTCCATTAGTATATATTAATAAAATTATCTTGGTTTATATTTTTATCATATAATTATTAATATATATTTGACTATTTTATATAAAAATAATCTATATGTTTATTTATTGTTTGTTTACTATTTATGAACATGTTTGTTTAATATTCATGAATTATGAACATTAAACAAAAGAACATTAACATATAATTTTAAATAAACAAAAACGAACAAAAATTTCAAAATTCTTAACATAAACTAGCTTAAAACAAACAAATGAATATAAATAAAAGTCTGTTCGGTCAAGCTCGATTCATTTACAACTTCACTACAGTTAAATGTGATGTGACATACGTACCTCATTTTGACATGTAAAAACTAATTTTTAACAATAAAAATTTATGAAACTTTTAACAAAATAACCAATTTACTTGTTGATCTAATATACAATAACTAATTTATCTATTTTTGAATAAAAAATAAAATATAATCTAACTTTCAATACAAATACTTTTATAGTACATTTATGGTCTATTTTATACCCAAAGATAAAAATGAGGGTATTTAAATTGGTGGTGATCAAAATTCAGCAGTTGGCAGCAACAGATAAGAGGGAAACCCGGCTTTTTTATTAAACTAACTTAAAAAAATAAATTAATTATCAAAATAACTCACTTTTTTAATTAAATACAAAAATAACTCGTTTTCTACAGTAAAAAGTGGTGGAGCCATATGATATGGCGCTACTACAGTGCCACGTCAGCAAGGGATGTTAAAAAATATTTTTTGGTGGAGCCATGTTAAATGGCGCCACCAGTATAAAATATCAGGGAAATACTTAAAGTTCTGAAAAAACGGGAGACTTAAAAAAAAATTTACCATTAAATGGCGCCACCACTTTTCTGCCTTCTGACACCTTTTTGTTTTCTTTTCTTTTCTTTTCATATTTCTTTTGTTTTTTTTTATTTTCATATTTCATATTTTTTTTTATTTTTTATTTTGTTCCTTAATAAATTGTATCTTTTTATTTTTTTACTTTTTGATTTTGTTTTATTTTTATTATTAACTTTAAAAATTTGTAATGTATATTTAAAATGTTTTATAATACCTTTTTAAAATTTTAATTATTATTTTTAAAAATATTTTTTAACTTTAGATATATATTTGTGAAATTAATTTTTATATATTTTAAAATTTATTTTTCAAATTTATTTTTAATATTTTAAATATTAATTTTAAATATTAACCATATTTTTAATAATATAAAATCATTTAAACTTTTAAAATTTGTAAATACAATTTCTTTAATTTCTTTTTACATTTTTAACTTTTTAATTTTTGAAAAGTTTGGGGACCTTAATAATAATTTTTCAATTTTCTGGTGGAGCCATTTCAAATATTAAACATACGTTTCAAATTGTATGTAAAATTAATAAAATATTAAACATACATTTCAAATATTATAAAACTAATAATTTCAAAACTAATTTGAAAAATATATATTTAAAATTTATAAAAAATAATTTTACAAATATATATCTAAAGTTAAAAAATAATTTTAAAATAATAATTAAAATTGTAAAAAATTTAAATATACATGAAAATTTTTTAAAATTAATAATATAAATTAAATAAATAAAATAAAATAAAAAATAATATAAAACTTAAAAATAAAAAATTAAGAAAAGACAAATTTAATAAAAAATAAAAAAGGGTGATGAAACTGGCTCCATCGAAATGAAAAATTATTATTAACGCCCCCAAACTTTTCAAAATTAAAAAAAGTTAAAAATTTAAAAGAAATTAAAGAAATTGTATTTACAAATTTTAAAAGTTTAAATGATTTTATATTATTAAAAATATGGTTAATATTTTAAAATTAATATTTAAAATTTTAAAAATTAATTTGAAAAATACATTTTTAAAATATATAAAAATTAATTTCACAAATATATATATAAAGTTAAAAAGTATTTTAAAAATAATAATTAAAATTTTAAAAGGTATTATAAAACATTTTAAATATACATTACAAATTTTTAAAGTTAATAATAAAAATAAAACAAAATAAACAAAATGAAATAAGAAAAAAAAAAAAAAGTAAAAAAATAAAAAGATAAAATTTATTAAGGAACAAAATAAAAAGTAAAAAAAGAAATATGAAAATAAAAGAAAAAACAAAAGAAATATGAAAAAAAAAATCAGAAAGCAAAAAATGGTGACGCCATTTAAAATGACTCCACTCGAAAATAGTCATTTTTTTTAAGTCCCCCATTTTTTCAAAACTTTAAATATTTTTCTGATATTTTATATTGATGGCACCATTCAACATGACTCCACTAAAAAATAACTTTTTAACAACCCTTGCTGACGTGACACTGTAATGACGCCATATCATATGGCTCCACCACTTTTTACTGTAGAAAACGAGTTATTTTTGTATTTAATTAAAAAAATAGATTATTTTGATAATTAATTTATTTTTTTGGGTTAGTTTAATAAAAAAGCCTGGAAACCCATAGCTGTGATTTTCACTGTTACTATTACTATTTTTACCATTGTTGCTTTCAGTAGTGGATAAATATAAGGGAGGCAGAGATGGAATTCAGGAAATATTAGAATTTCTCAATATAAAATATTTATAAAAAATTGAATATATAAAAATAATTTCATGAATACATATTTATATATTGCATATAAAAATTGGGATTCTTCTTAATAGCAGCAAAGGGTAGAAGAGAGGGAGATAGGCATGTGAATTAGGAACCTATTAAAGGACATATCAACAGGTTTCAGAAACAGTTGCAGGGACCACTTTTATCAAATTTCAGTAACAAATGTCAGAGCCTCAGTGTCAGAGGTTAAGAGCAAATCAATTATGCAAAAAACAGTTCATGCACCCATCCCGCATATCTACTATTTCATTACATGTGATACGAACTGATCTCAGCTAAGGATGCTTGTGATATATATGATATATATATTCAGAGGCTGACATTTTCAGAGTATGAATATAGTGTAAAATCTTGGATTACATATAGGAATAGACCAATCTCTAAACCTATGGTTCTCAAAGATTGCATGCATTTAATAAAACAGAAACAACTATAAAGAGTATGCATTAGATGAAGCAATTTAGTTAATGATAATTGTCAAAAAGATGACCTAACATAGTAGATGGAAAAATAACATTACCAAATTGGATACTAAGCAATAAATTATGACAGCATATGGCACTGCAAAAAACTGGGTACTGACCAAGATCCCTTTTGGTTTATCAAAACTTATCTAAGCTGAAACAGAAGGCTTAGAAGCAGCAGAGAGCTTGGACCTCCTCTTCGCTAAACTCTCGCTACGGCGCTCCCGCTGCTCCTTCAACCTTGTGGCAAGCAGCTTCTGGTACTCAGCTGCCTCTGACTTGGCCTTGGCAATTCTTTTCTTCTTGTCAGCAATTCTAGCCCGCTTCCTCTGCAGTGTCAATGGTGTTACCAGCCTCTGGATTTTTGGGGCTTTGCTCACCTTCTTGCCTGCAGATCCCAGAAATGGCCATCAGTAATATGTCCAAGAAAACATTTCAACTCTCCCAAACTATTATGTTGTTTTGACTTTTTTCAAGTACAAGTATCTAATACCCGTGTCTGAGTGACATTAGCTCAGCAAGCCTCACTAATTCCAACCATGATCCAGTCTCAAATACCCTACTTCCAGCATGCTCCATGCATGACTAAATGAAATAAGAAAAGCCTTTTTTAACTCCACCAAGCAGGTTGGCAGTCTGGTGTGGGTGGGTAAGGCATACAAATGCAATGCAAATAAAACTAAAAACCTAGAATATCAATCATAGGAAAAGATACAGTGGCTTCCATAGAAGGAGCCTAAACAGAATTTCAACCTATTTACTTGCACATTAAACACCATGCTACGTTCTAGAAGCTAAAATTACATTATGAGTTAAAAGAGACCATTTCACAGGAAGCAAATAACAGGAGAATGCCTAAAACCTAGCAGTAAAGAACCAAGTCTCATACATCTTGTTGCCCTCTATATTAAAAATGAAAGTTGAGGAAGAAAGAACAGCTTTACCAGATTTTGTGGTGAAAGTCCTCCTGTAAGTGTTGACATACTTCCGGACATCATCTTCCTTTGAAAGGTTAAAGAGCTTTCTAATCTTGGAGGCCCTCTTTGGACCTCTCATCCTAGGTTTTTCAGTGTCCGTTAGCCCTGGCAAATCATTCTCACCCTTCTTCACAATAACCAAGTTCAAAACAGAAAGGTCTTGGCTAACAATGCATCCACGAACAGACTTCCTTCTACGCTCACCATTACGTCTTCCATATCCACGGAAGCATGGGGTACCTGCTCAAGCAATACAAATGAATAAAATATGCTTAATTATCTTGAATTTGGATGCTTTTCAACATTTCCTCTTTGCTTAATTGTCTTGGTTTCCTCTTTTCTAATGAAGATGATGTGAAAGGGATGGGCAAATATCTATATGAAAATATACTGAGAAGATAATGTAAAGGAGAGAAGAAGGTAACGTGATGAAGACTTCAGTAACTTCGTTTTTTGGTTTCCAAAAAAGAAAGCAAGTAGCAGAGATGGTAGCCAGGTTTAAAAAATGGGAATGAAGAAGTTGACATGAAATTATTATGTTTTTCCCATGAACTATAAACAAAATAATAAGAAAAAGGAAGTGATGAGACCAAGTGAAACGATTCAAAAACCTCAGAGGGGCTGCAGGGAAGGTCTTATGATTTTCTTATTAGGCATCATTATTCAAGTTTCTATGGAATATCACAAATATTAATACACGAAAGAGTAACTTTGTAGATTCCATCAAGTTTTTTGGGGAATCTACGAAAGTCTCCAACACAAGAAATCTTTGTGAAATTGTCCAAAAATCAATAAATGAATGACTGATAGAACCTAGCAGAAACTATTCATTCTTTTGTTTCATTCATTATTTCTTTTTCCTTTTTTTCATGCTCATTACGTCTGTAAACTGCTGACAAAATGATGACAAGTGGCCAAGGGAGAGAAACAAACATAACAGAAAAAATGTTGTAGGAAAAACTAAGTCATCCTTTTGAGCCCATAGGACATCCTTGGTGACTTGGACCAAAGGCACAAAAAGACCAATCAAGATTAGCCATGTGACAATTCACATGGGAGAGGTACCATGGCAAGGGAAGAAAGTGACAACAAATATAACAATTTTCCTAGCCAAAATTACATGTCATTCCCGTGAAAATTGTGGCATTTGTCATTGTGGCCAAAACAATTGTTCATTTGGAAATCCTTCTCTTTTCCCTTTCCATCTCTCTCCTATGTAATTTTTCCCCACATGGCTAGCCTTGATAGGGTCCTTTCATTACCCATAAACCTTATAGGTCCGTATCAACAAGGATGACAAGGCCGTAGCTTCCTGTTGGCCCAAAAATGATGACTCATTTTCCCCTACAATAAATTTTCTTATCATGTATGTTTCTTCCTTGACTACTAGTCATCATTTCATTTCATCAAACTAGCAAGTGGGACCAAGTACCCTACTAATGCATCCATTTTATTTCTTAAATGACACTAAGAAACGTTCTAGCAATTGGAATCAAATAACATTCACTTATAGTCAAATTTACATAGATGCGCCATCTAAATCACTTCAAAGGCATGACCACCTTTGACTTTTAAAATTTTGGTTTGATTTTTCTTAATTCATATTAAACTCATCTCCAAGTAAATCACTTAACACCACAAATAAATTCTTTTAATTGCTACATCTATCCTCGCCTTCTCAAAAAGATAAAAATCCAAAGCGTGCTTCAAATTTGAATTTTACAGAAACAGGCTTCTTCTCATTCAAGCCCAGTATTCCAGTTGAATTACTTTCACCACCTTATCTCTCCATTAAACCCTTTAATAAGCCTTTGAAGTCCAATCTGTGTATGCCAAGAATGTCAATTAATCTCTCTAAGAATAGAAAAATGAAACCAAAACCTCATATTGACAAAATCAAACTTTCGCATACAATATCATGTGTCATTATCTTCTTTTCCTTCTCTTAACCTTTATAATTTGTTTATATATATTTTAACTTTTAATCTTAATTAAATTTAATGTCAAAGCTCTATGTTCAACTCACATGATCATAACACATTTTAAAGTCTAATCTAATTACTAGATCATATTTGATGATAAATTTGAATACAAACCTTATTGGATCAAGTTTAAGGGTTTGCCTCAGATAGCTTTGAGACTTATAACAGGACATAATTAAGCGTATATGATATAAAAGCTTTCTCAGTAACCTATTCCATCATTATTTCCACTAATTTCCTAGTGCACAGTAGAAATCTTACCTCTATGAAGCAAGAGACGAACACGACCAGGAGTCAGAACACCCTGCTTCATCGGGAATCCTTGCTTGTCGCAACCTCCCATGATCTTGAAAACATAGCCCTTGAATTCCTGTTGAAAGAAACAGAAAAGTAGAACTTTTATTAACTCGAACAGATCAATCGTTACTTCAAAAAACAAAAGTAAAATTGTAAAACGGCTAAACCACACACCTCGCCTAAAGCATCTCCAGCAACCTCCTGCGAGATCCGCTTGTCGAAAAATGCCCGACTGTCACATTAAAAATGACATCAATATATTTAATCACAAGAGAAAATTTAATTAAATTTCATTAACTCAACCTAACTCGTAAGATTCTGCTTTATTCGTTACCAAAAGTTCGACCTTCTCATTTCTCATTGCTTTGTTTTTTTTTTTTCCACTTTCTAGACTTTCTCAACGAATAAACAGATTACAACTAAAGAAAACAAAATTAAACTTACAGCTTCTGATCGTCATCGATCTCGAGCTTCTTCTGGCAACCAGTAGTCGGATTTGCGATATTAAACTGCACAAAAACAAAAAAGGATGAAATAAATAGAACACACGGAATATAGTTTTAGCTCTAAAATTAAGGTTTTCATTTTTCTTTTTTGAGGGTAAGGTATGGCGCTCGGTACCTTCATCTTGGGATCTGCTTTAGCTGCTGCTGCTCAAATCAGCTCAGTGTGCGAAAGAGAAAGAGAATAAACGAAATTAGGGCTTTTAATTCAACAGCGTGCGTCTCTTGGGTTTTAAATGGGCCGAATTTATCTGGGCCTTCACATGACTGAGTTTCGTTTATGATGAGTGCTGACACGGACCTAGGGTTTACAAAATACGATCGAGACAAATCATAGATAGATCTGTCCCTGAGCCAGACAATCGCCCAGTCCAAACCTTTTATGACTCTATTCGGCTCGGATCTGCCCGATTAGAATTTATAAAAATAAAAAATTTAAATTTAATTATAGAAATATATAAAGATTAATATTAATATATATTTTAATATTTTATTTTTGAACAATAGAAAGCAAGTTGAATAAAAAATAGGTTTGGACTTAAATTTTTTAAATTGAGCCGTAATTTGGATCATAGACAAGTCTAATCATAAGTAAATGTTGCAAAAATAATATCAGAAGAAATCAGTTTCTCAAAACTCAAAAAGTTAAAAAAAATGTAATCAAATAAAATAATGCATACAAACTAAAAAAATGTAATCAAATAAAATAATGCATACAAACAATTAATACATTAGAAAAATTCAAAAAACAAAATATAGAGATGCATCACTTTCATCGATTATTGATAATTGGATCCTAACCACGTCGTTATTAAGTCATCTGATAACAAAAATAAATGGCATAAGGTATACGTGACATGCCATGTGTCACTAAGATGAAACCAAAAAATGTTTTTAAAGGGGAGGGGGAGCGAAATTAAATTATAATTTTGACAATAGTAAAAATATAATCTTACGATTTTAATAGGCTATATCTTTATAATTTTTAAAAAATTAAGTCAAAATTTTATCATTTTTAGAAGGGTCAAAGTTAATTTTACTTTTATTAATTTAAAATTTTAAATGCCTATATGAAAATTTTTAATTTTAGTGAAGCGAAACCCTGCCAGCTCTCTAATTATATTTTAGTGTAATTATTTAATTCAATTAAACATGAAATATTTAATAAAAATAATCAATTTTTAATCTAATATACCGTACAATCTCTATGGTAATTCTAGGAATGAAATTCTCTTATATGCATTGATAAATATGAAGTCTAAATATCTAAAAACTGTATATCAAATAATTACAAAAAAGCTATTAAACAACAAAGCAAAAACAAATATAAAAAAGGTCAAAAGAGGAAAAAAAAATGGAAAAAACGAAGCCTCTTGATTGGCCCGGCATAGCTGGCTCCTTCATAAAACAAACGACAATGACATTGTGAGTGAAGCTCCTTTCCTATTTCTCAAATATCAAATCCCTCGAAAAATCCTACCCATCCAATCACCACCCGAAACCATGGCCACTCCTTCCCCACGCGAAGAAAATGTTTACATGGCCAAACTCGCCGAGCAAGCCGAGCGCTACGAGGAGATGGTCAAGTTCATGGAGAACGTCGTCTCCGCCGTCCCCGCTCCCGACGAACTCTCCGTCGAGGAACGCAACCTTCTCTCTGTCGCCTACAAGAACGTCATCGGCGCCCGCCGTGCTTCCTGGAGGATCGTCTCCTCCATCGAGCAGAAGGAGGAAGGCCGTGGCAACGCCGACCACGTCGCCGTTATCCGTGACTACAGGGCCAAGATCGAGGCCGAGTTGTCCGAGATTTGCGCTGGAATTTTGAAGCTCCTTGACGAGAAGCTTGTTCCGGCTGCTGGAAACGGGGATTCCAAGGTGTTTTATCTGAAAATGAAGGGAGATTACCATAGGTACTTGGCTGAGTTCAAGACTGGCGATGACAGGAAATCTGCTGCCGAGAATACCCTCACTGCCTATAAATCTGCTCAGGTTTGTGTGCGTTTCTGTAATTTCTGGTTCGATCTTGTGAATTTGCTTGCCTTGATGTGTAATTTTAAGGTTCGGTTAAGTTTGGATGTGAATTATGATGAATACGTGCTTAAGTTTTTTTTAATCTGGTTTATTTTTAGTTGCGGCATATTTGAGGGTCAATCTAAATTTTAGATCTATAGTTATAGTTATGCCTTGATGTTTTGTGTATTTCTTATCACCGAGATCCGGATCTGCTTTCCATTGTGTAGCTTGATTTCGATACATAAGTATTAGAAGACATTAATGCGTTTTGCGATAGAAATTTTATGAAAATTATAAAAAAAAATGGTCTCAATAATATGAGTCTTGAATTAGATTTGCATCTTAAACATTTGTATAAAATATGTTGCAAATTGCATCTCTACTATGTCTTAGGTGCATAATGAAAACCTTGTTGTAGCCTTTGTATGAATTCAATTTGTTGTGTAATTTTAGTTGCTTTGGATTATTGGCCATTTCCTGTCATGTTATTGATGTAATTCCTGTTTATGTAGATCTTTGATGCTGCACTTTTTTCTTTGAAGTCTTTCAATCAGTTTGGGTTTTCTTTTCATAATGCTATTATTGTTTTCTCACTTTTACATTAAACAAAGGATTTTGATAATTACTTCTCTACTTTCAAGTTTGCTAAACCAAAACATATTGTGTTTTTATCCATGGTTCCGACCTTTTATTGATGGTATCTGTATCTTTTTCTACTGCTTTCTTTTCAGGACATTGCAGTAGCTGAGCTAGCCCCAACTCATCCTATCCGTTTAGGATTGGCTCTGAACTTTTCTGTCTTCTACTATGAGATCTTGAACTCTCCCGATCGTGCTTGCAGTCTTGCGAAACAGGTAGAATTACAGGACTTCAGAATTTTAGTTTAGTCTTAAGACTTATATTCATCTTGTTCATCAAAGACAGTGTAAGTATATTCTTTACATTGCAAAATCCTTTTTTGTGTTCTTTATTTGGGGTTTGTTTATTTTGTTCTTCAAATTATATTTAGTCAAAACATGTTTTGTTTCTTTCCTCAGGCTTTTGATGAAGCCATTGCAGAGCTGGATACTCTTGGAGAGGATTCATACAAGGATAGCACTTTGATAATGCAACTTCTCCGTGATAACCTCACTTTGTGGACCTCAGACATGCAGGTTAGACCCCACATATATGCTTTTCTTTCTTGCCTCTGTATTCTACCATCCATGTATCTTCTTTTCATGACAAATTTTTTAATTAACTGTATATATTTTCATCCATTTAGGATGATGGCACTGATGAGATCAAAGAAGCTTCCAAGCCTGCGGAAGAGAAACAACCGTGAAGTTCCCAGTCTTTGTGGTAGTATTTTACTTCTCTTCTTGTTTTTTGTATGGAGAAGTTGGTTGATTCCACTCTCTCTTTAGTTACTTGCTTTTAGTTGATCAGGCCTGGATTTATGAACCTTGGAAGTAACTGCTATAAATTTCTTAGCATTTCACTGCTTATTCATTTTGAGTTGTAGCTTTCTAATTGCAGTGAGGCTATGTGCACTCTCTTTCTTGATTGTTTTCTTGACAATAAGGAAGTTAACGATTGAGATATTTCCTAAGCTAAATTTTTTAAGTTGTTTTCTTGGAATTATCTGATTCATATTTATATAGCTGTGGTATTTTATCCCTTCATGCATTGTATTTTGTCTTTTTTCTTTGTCATTGCCCATTTAAATGATCGATGCCGATATATCTAGCTTGCTTTAACCTTGTATGTTTATCTCAAGATATTAGTACAGTAGTTTTTAATACAACTGCTGATTGCATCAAATCGATTATTGCAATATTTTTATTAGTTGAATGTATGCAATTTAAGGTGCATATCTAAAGATGATTTTCCAAAGCTGCTTGATTTCGGGTTTCTGCTTCTGTTGCATAGGGTAATCAACAACGGTTTGATTATTTTAGTAGAGCCTTGTAGTGCAATGAATACCATTGGTTTATAGTATCTTATTTGCTCCATGTCTTGAAAGTGGAGATCCCACGTGGCTAGTTTTTGCAACATTGTTGTCTCTCTTTGGATTTTGCCAACAAATGGACTAAGGCCTTGTTCTTCATTGCTTTTGGGATGAACTTTTTCTCAAAAAAGTGCTTTTATCTGAAAGCAATGAAGAACAACTATCAGTTTGGCAACTTTTTTAACTTAATTTAAGGCCTTTTTTACAGATGAAAAAGCCATTTATTTTAGCTTTTCCAAGCCTGAAGTTCATTTGGGTTGGTATTTTACCGTTTTAACCTATCTCCTCCACGGTAGAACTTTCCCAATTCTTTGTCTGAAATTGTTCTCTGTATCTTCTCTTCTCCACTGGTACTCAATCTTTTTCTTCTCTTCTTTTTCTAATTTTTCATTATGCTTTTAGTTTTTATTTTCTGATTGTTTGATTTTATGAAATAATTATGAAATATACTCTAATATTTTACCGTTTTAATATTTTAATATAGTTTATATATTTTAATTAAATTTAATAAATAATTAATATTAATTACTTAAAATATTTAAAATTAATATATAATATTAATTTTTAACAATAAGTTATAATAAATTATTTTATATTATTGTTAAAATATCATAATATTAATTAATTTAAATATTATTTAAATACATATTTACTATTTTATAATATCATGTCTAAAATGGACATTTTATTTTTCAAAAGCACTTTTTAACAGCAATACTAAACACTTAAAATTTTTAAAAGTATTTCTCAAAAGTACTTTTCAAAAGCACTTTTCTACAGTACTTTTCAAAAGCATTGACAAACACACCTTAACTTAGCTTCATTTTTGGTTGCAATTCACCAAGATAGTAGTTCTTAAATTTTCTGGTTAGGAGTAGAAATAATCCCATTGCTAAGTTGTAAGTTGTGTTCGAGTCCACCCGCACCAGCTTTTTCTGTGATCATCATTAATATATTAGAAATAAGGTAAGCCTGAAAACTGTAATTGAATTAGACAACTCTCATACTTATGAGAGAATGTGTCACCAGGTCGACGATGGATGGATGGAAGTTCAAGGCCTACAGAAAAAGCCTATACCCTGATGGTTAAGGGGCCTAAGACAATACCGTCAAATGAATGACCTATAGAAAAGCCTATGCTCGGGGTAAGGAGCATAAGATGACATGGTTGAATGTATCCAAGGAGTTGCCAAGACAATACGGTGAAATGTATAGTGATGTTGGGTTATTTCGATAAAAATTGAGATGAAGAAAGGAATGGATTTTGGCTCGTTGGAAAGAAATATTAGCCACCTACACTTTTTAATAAGACAATGGCAATCCATTTATTAAAAGAAAAATATCAATCAACAGCCTTTTCTTGGCATCGGATTTGATAGTTTTTTGGTGCCATGCTTCGCAAAATGTTGAAATCGTACACGCATTGACTGTTATCTAGATATAAACGCCCGCACTTCCGTTTTGGAGATCTTATCATATCTAAAATAATATTTTAAAATATGGAGTGATAACTATATTTATTTTTAATAATTTTAAAAATATTAATTTATTTATTTATGATGCGTTAATATGATGTTCTAACCCTGAATTAAATATAAATTCTATTTTGATACGGTCAATTAGCTTATTATGGGATGTGAAATGAATATGCATGATAGGAAATAATATAAAATAACACTACATAATTATCATTATTATTAGTATGACAAAATTTACATAATATATAAATTTTAAATACCATTGTGATAGTGGAAAATAAAATGATGAGATATGATATATATTTGAGAGTTATTTTAATAATGTTAATTAGATTTGTAATTAAGATATATAATTTAAATCGATTAAAGGTTCGAGTTATTGATTTAGGTTTGGGTATAAATATAAGACCGTATTCTAAATATGCAGGGCTTCAGGTTCAACCTCAGTCAGACTTGAATCTGCCTAAATTTTTTTTTCTGTTACTGTTTTGCTGCTTAGAGGTGTCTATAGGTCGGGTCGAGCCCAACCAAAATTTTATGCTCGTGTGCTAGGCCTGACCTAAAAAATGAGTCTAAAATTTTGACCAAACTCGATTTGGATAAAAATGCTAAAATCTGAGCCGAGCCCGACCCGTCTGTATTATTTTTTATATTATTTTTTAAAAATATATAATACATCAAAAATACTAAAAAATTAAAATAAATGTTTCCCCAAAAATTGAAAATAAATTTTAAAAAATATGTATAATTAAATAACACTAAGATAGGTGCAACTTAACAAGCAAATGCCTCTAAAATAGTAACAAGATTAACAATAAAACAAGAGTTATATAATATCTAAATAATAACAACAAAATAGTAGCAACAAAACTGTGAAATGGTAGCAAAATAATGAAAATAACAACAAGATAATAATAATAAAAAAGCAAGAAAACAGTAAAAAATAGCATTTTTTTTTTTGCATATCCGGGCCGGGTCAAGCCAAAAAAGCTTTACTTGAGGCATGACTCATTTTTAAATGGGCCTTATTTTTTTTACCCAAACCCATTTTTTGGACCTATATTTTTATCCCAACCCTCCTACTCTTTGGGCGGGCCTTCAAGGACAGGTTTATTTGTTGCCATTTTGCTATTATATTGCTACCATTTTGTTGTTATAAATTGGAAATTATATAACTATTGTTTTATTGTTAATTTTGATACTATTTTAGAGGCATTTCATTTGCCAAGTTGCAACTATTTTAGTGTTATTTAAGTATAAAGATCTTTTTATGAATATCTTATTAAGTGGATGTCCATCATGATTAAGATAAAGCTTTAATGTACTTTAAATTCTAAATGTTATTAGAATTAGATCTCTACTTTTTTTATACTTCTTATACCTATAAATAGGGACTCTGATAAAGCATTGTAATCATCCCTTTAATCAATAAATTACATTCTCTATTGCTTTCATATTTTCTTTGTTCTTTATTCTCTCCATCTCTCTTTATTTTATAACACGTTATCAACACGATCTTGCTCAAAGTGATAGTTCTTTTTATCGACGATCAAATTTATCCTCCATGATTTTTAATTTCTTTGACGTCAAGATGCAAAGTTTTTACAGGAAGTTTCTTTTATTTAATGTTTCATATCTGATTATTATTTTTCATTCTTCTTTCATTATATGTTATCATTGTTTTGATTAACTTATTTTACTTTTTATTCTTAAGGATGGTGAAAGATTTGATATCGTTATCTATATGAAATCGAGAATATTTTCGAACTATCTCATACCTTCTAGTGATGATGATGATGTTAAAGATCTTCAGATATATTTTACTATGTTTTATTTATTGTTTATTATAATTGGAGACTAATCATGACAACGTGCATAGATAGATTTTGATTTGAAATCTCACGCATATTTGTGATGGTAATGATAAACCATAAATGTAACATGTTTTAATCTCATGCTTGACATGTTTTTGGGTGATTTATTACATAAATTAGTGAATTTGATGCTTCTAATCCTTTAATTTCATGTTTATATACTTAGGTGAGCATAAAGGAGCAAAAGGAGCAGAAAACTGGCCAAAACCGAATAAAACGGACTGTCTTAAGGATCCACACGGCCAAACCAATCCCATACAGGCTGAGCACATGCCTGTGTGAGCCACACTAGCTGGCCACATGCCCATGTGGCAACCTGTGTTGATATCGCTCCTTGTTTTCCAAACACGCGGAAAAAGTCAGTTTTGAAGGTTTCTGAGCATTCTAAACTCTATAAAAACACACTAGAAGAGGACCTAAGGGACACACAGAGCAGAACGCAGAAAAGACTCGAAGAACGCCAACGAATTCAACTCAGAAGCAGGATCTCCTTCAACACTGAAGATCTCTATTCAATTTCTCTCGAAGTTTTTGGGTTTCTTTATGTTTTGTTGTTTTCCTAATTTTGAGATTTTTCCCCCACAAGTATGAACTAAATACCCTAGATACCTAGGGAGGATGAAACCTAAGACGGATCTTATTATTTGATTTGTTTTGAATTACATGATAAATATTTGTTCTTGATCTTAATTATGTATTCTTATTTCATGTTTTTAATGTTTTCAGGATATTAATTCATGATTGATGTGTTTATTCAGTGGAGCAAAAATCCCTGTTTAAGAGTAGATCTCGCATAATTGAGTGGAGTTGCATGCAACCCTAGAAATAGAGTGACATAAATCTACCGTATTAGAGTCAAATCTAATAGGAAAATCTATAGATCGAGTTTATGCGACGATAGTGGTTTTAATTAGAAAAAGATTTTAGTTAATCAACCTAGAGTCAGGTATTTTTACTCTCGAAAAAGATATTAATGTAATTTAGGGATTTCTACGGATCAAGTAGAATGAATACATCGTTTAATTTAGATTTAGAATAATAAGTGAAGTCTAGGTGGATTCTTTCCTGGGTATTGTCTCCCTCATAAGTTTTCTTTGATTATTTTCCCAATTCATTCTCTGTCATCTAGTAATTAGTTTAGTTAAAATTAGAATATAAAAGAAACCCTTTAATTTATAGGCTAGATAATAGAAAGATAGTAATTACTAGTACTTTTAGTCCTCGTGGATATGATATTCTTGACTCACCGTAGCTATACTACCATTCGATAGGTACACTTTCTTTTTTCGTATTTTAGTTAGTTCGTGATGTCATCAAGTTTTTGGCGCTGTTGCTGAGGATTAAGATATTAGGAACGCTTGATTTTTATTAATTTAGCCATTTTTATTTTATTGCATTTTATTTTTGTTTTAGTTTTATTTTCAATTACTGATTTTTCTTTTATTTGCCTCTGGCAAGTTCTTTTAGTTTATGACCAGAAGAAACCTGTCAGGACCTCTCGTATTCGACAGTGAGATCGAAAGTACAGCTTGCAGAAATCATAGAAAAGCAAGACAGAACTGACAGAGTACAGTAGAAGAGCAAGAAGACATTATTACTGAAGAGATGACAAAAAATCAAAATAATCAGTTACCTCCTATGGTTGTTGTAAATCCTATAAATCAGAATCCTG
Source organism: Gossypium arboreum (assembly GCF_025698485.1). Classification (NCBI taxonomy): domain Eukaryota; kingdom Viridiplantae; phylum Streptophyta; class Magnoliopsida; order Malvales; family Malvaceae; genus Gossypium; species Gossypium arboreum. The sequence goes on from NC_069073.1 coordinate 117,518,859, forward strand.
TTCCTTATACTATGTACGATTATGCCAAGCTCAATTTAACTAGGGTCAAATCGAGTATTGTTAAACTTGTTGTTGCTGCAAATAATTTTGAACTGAAACCTAACACTATTCAAATGATTCAATAGTTTGTTCAGTTTGATGGTTTGCAAGACGAAGACTCAAATACTCATTTGGACAATTTCTTAGAATTCTACGACACTTTCAAGATAAATGGCGTTTCTGATGATGCCATTTGATACGGTTGTTTCCATTCTCATTAAGAAATAAAGCTAAACAGTGGTTGAACTCCCTACCGCGAGGATCTATTACTACATAGGAACAAATGACTGAAAAATTCTTGTTGAAGTATTTTCCACCAGCCAAGACAGCTAAGCTGAGGAATGATATCTCCTCCTTTGTACAAATGGATTTGGAAATCTTATATGATGCATGGGAGAGATATAAGGACTTATTGAGAAGATGCCCTCACCATGGGTTACCTCTATGGCTACAGATTCAAACTTTTTACAACGGTTTGAACCCCTCAACTAGGCAATTGATAGATGCATCCACTAATGGACTTTGAATAATAAACACCTGATGAGGCTTATAAGTTTATAAAGGAGATGTCAGTGAATAATTATCAATGGCAAGTCATGAGAACAAAGCCAACGAAAATAACCAGTTTTTTTAATGTAGACGTGATCGCTATGTTAGCAAACCAAGTAGAGCTTTTAAGTAAGAAAATTGATGGTTTGTTTGGTTCTACGCAGGTACAACCGGTGATGTAGTGTGATACAAGTGGAGAAGAGATGAATAATCTAGAATGCCTATCCTACAACCTTAGCACAACGAACGAACAAGTAAACTATATGGGTAATAATTCTAGACCTTAGAATAATCTCTATAGTAATACTTAAAATGCAGGTTGGAGGAACTATCCCAACTTCTCTTGGGGTGGTCAAGGAAATCAGAGATCACAACCCCCTCCTAGGTTTCAACAACAACCCTACTAGCAAGAGAAAAAGTCGAACCTTGAGGCGATGTTGATGAAGTTTATTTCGGTGTCAGAAACTCGCTTCTAAAACACCGAAATATCACTTAAAAATCAGCAAACGTCGATTCAAGGGCTCGAGAATCAAATAGGGCAGCTGGCTAAGATTATTTCAGAACGACCATAAAGTAGCTTGCCAAGTAATACTGAAACTAACCCAAGAGAACAACTTCATGCAATTACTGTAAGAGATGAGGAAGGGTTAGTTGAACTAGAACCAGAACCAAAGTAAGAACTTATGGTAAGTAAAGGTAAGGTTAAGGTAAGCCACAACAAACAGAAATCGATAAGTGACGAGTATAAACCTCGAGTTCCATATCCGAATGCGACAAAGAAATACCAAACAAACGAATAATTCGGTAAATTTCTTAAACTTCTAAAAAATTTGTATATTAACTTACCGTTTATTGAAGCTCTTTTGCAAATGCCCAACTTAGTTAAATTTTTAAAAGAGCTTTTAGCAAACAAACGAAAGTTAGATGATGCGTCGCACGTGGAGTTAAATGCAGTCTGCTCAGCCATTTTACAGAATAAACTACCCAACAAATTGAAAGATACAGGGAGTTTTACTATTCCTTGTTTAATTGGTAGTTTAAGTGTTAATAATGCTTTGGCAGATTTAAGGGTTAGTATTAATGTCATGCCCTACAAAATGTTTAAGCAACTAGGTCTTGGGAAACCCAAACAAACTAGGATGAGCATCCACTTGGCAGATAGAACCATTAGATTTCTTAAGGGTATTGTTGAAGACGTTCTCGTCAAAATTGATAAATTTATTTTCCCAGTTGATTTTGTTGTTTTAGACATGGATGAGGATAGTGACCGTTGATTTTAGGACGACCCTTTTTAGCAACTTCTAGAACTATCATAGATGTTGGTATAGGTGAGTTAATACTTTGTGTAGGTGATGACACAATTAAACTCCAAGCTAGTGACCCTGCTAAGATATCTAGTGATCAGAATAATTATACGAGTTGTGTTAATATGAATAATTTCGTGGCTAAAACTTCATTGCAGGAGACTCCTAGGAAGAGCGTGATGGAGCCATATTCTAGTGCATACGACAAAAATAGAATGAGTCATGAAGAACGAAGACTACAGATGAACTAGATAAATGGCGGACGCATGTCAAAGAGATACCAAGAATATACGATGAACCAAAGCGACGCCATGATAAGCACAAAGATGGAATGAACCACTTCAAAGTTGGGGACCAAGTATTGTTAGATGAACCCGACCCTCGATTAACCACTTCAGAGCTTAATGCAAACAGAGTAACTCTTTTCATGGTACTCAATGTCTTTCCATACGATACAGTCGAGGTAACTCATTCTCATTTCGGCACTTTTAAGGTAAATATTACTCGATTTAAACCTTATTTGAATGAAAGAATTGATAGCAAGAAAGAGGAGTCTCGATTCTGCGAACGACCGTGACTGTACAAATACGAGGTAAGTCGAGCTTAGACTTTAAATAAACACTTCTTGGGAGGCAACCCAAGTACTAACACTGCTAATTTTTTTAGTTTTACTTCATATTATTTCTTTAAAAACTTAACTAAACAGTAAAATGTAGGTTTTTAACCCATACGGCCTAGACACACCGACGCGTCCTAGGCCATGTGACTTAACATGTGGGCGATAATGAGTTACACGGCTGTGCAATATTACCGTATGGATCTTTGGACTTAGTTTTTATTTTTAAAGAAAATTGACAGAGAGTTACACGGCCAAATGACACGGCTGTGTAACCTACACGGCCATGACACACGGGCTTGTCCCTGGCCGTGTGAGCCCTGAAGTTTAAAATCCCCAAAAATCAACAGAGACACGGGTTACAAGAGTCTACATGGGTGTGCAACACGACCGTGTGAACCACACAACCTGAAAACACACGCGTGTGTGAAGACTGGGCTTATTTCATTAATTGCACAGGGCTAGGAGTTAGGCAACACGGGCGTATAATACAGCTGTGGGGTCCAACATGAGGCTCACATGATCGTGTCCCATTTTAACTTTCAAACCCTAAATTTTGTTCATCTGTTGTCTTCTTTTTCACTAAACCCCTTCCCCCTAGCGCCACTACCCAAACTCCCCACTAATACTCCATCCATCGTCGCTCCTTCTCACCTTACCCTTTCCTTTTCCTTCGTCTACCACCCCAAGACCCACCTGACAAACCCTCTCCCCTAGCCTCGCCTGAACTTTCCCTCCTCTCCTTACGTCTACACCAGTCCTAACCCTTCAACCTTTCACCGACGCACTATTCCCACACCAACGGCCCCCACAACCACTACAAATCCAGCCACAGACCCTCATTTCATTGTCATCCGCACCTCCGACCACTGCCCGTGGTTTCCTCTTTTACCCTCCTCCTTATTTTATTCAAGTTTTATTTATTTATTTTATTTTGTTAGTTATTATTTTATTTCTTATTTCTTATTTCATTTTAAGTTTTAGTTTAAATTTTTTCTTGTTATTTTTGAGGATATTAATTTCTATTTGGTACAACTAGATTGGTCAGCTATTATTCTTCAGCTTATTTATTTTCACATAACTTATTATTCTATATTCGGTTCTTGCTGCGTTTTACATTTCTTGCTATTTTGCTTCATTATGTGCATTATTCCTCATTACTAGATTTTTGTTTGAATTCTATTTTTTAGTATTATTATATTATAGGTCAATGTTTTTAGTAGTTCAATTGTTTAGTTTAATTTATATTTTGATTTCTTATTGGCCTATATCTATTTTGATGGTTCGTCCATATTAAGTAATTTGACTGTTTTCTTGTATGCTCATTATGACGAACACTCGAGACAAGTCTAAAGTCATTGTCCTCGCTTCGAAAAAGCGGAAGGGCCTCGGTAGGACCTCCTCTTGGAGCATATTCGCTGAAGTCTGCCACCTTTATCTTCGATTTACTGTGGGCCCTCAAAAAGACCTATTTCAATTACTTCGACAGCGACCACTCGGTTTAGGCCGCTATATCGATTGGGTCGCGTTAGAGCAGATCCGCCTAGCTGACGATGTTCGCGCCTTTATTACTACAGCTCAATGGGATAGATTCTTTGCCCTTGTCGAGCCCACCTACATGGAGCTTACATTGGAATTCTGTGCGACGTTATTTGTTCAACAAGTCATGATAGTTCACGATGATCCAGGTACCATCGCCTTTCGACTTGACGGTTTGGTGCGCCAGATGAGCATCCCTAAGTTCGACACGGCTATGGAGCTCTACATTGAAGAATTTATAAGGGTCGAGAACTTTCTTAGACTCCATCGGCACATCTACTATTCACAATCACGATGTTGGACCGAACTTAAAGGGAGTCAGATACTTTATGATGCGAGTCGCTCGAAGGCGACATTTCTCCCTCCAGCCCTACGATACCTTCACACCCTCCTAGCTCATACTTTGACAAGACGGAGAGAGAGTAGATGAGCTATTAGTACTCATGATGCCTATTTTCTATGGAACATGGCTACTGGACATGTTTTCGATTTGGCATACTTCATTGCGTTCACCTTTCACCATCAAACTGAGCACCATAAGAAGGGCCCCATCTGTCTAAGGCCCTTATGTGACTTGCCTCGCTCGATACTTCGATCTTCTCGACAGACCGGAGCAATCCTCGACACTTACCCTAGTCGGTCAGATGTCCCCTCAGGGCATCTCGAGCATGAACCACATGAGGATGATCGAGCGGCAACGTAGAGTAGACTCCTCTCAATACAGACTATTACAGTCTGACGTTCAGCATAACCTAAAGGACTTCACCGATGATGTTCCTCCCTACCACGATGATCCACCTCCACCACCACCTTCGAGTCAACGCCCTATTCACTCTGCTACGACCTTCGCGGACCTCTCCGAGCGATTTACTTGCTTTGAGCAACAGTGTTTTTAGAAGTTCAACAGCATCAATGCAACTCTACAGCAGATATGTCAGCATCTCCACATCTCCTCTCCAGCGCCACCAACTCGCGACATTGATAAGTCTGATGATGAGGACCATTGAGTCCATTTGTCTTTAGATTTATTTTATTTTTATTTTTATGTTTATTTTATCCTTACATTTTGAACTATATTTTTGTTTTTAACAATTGTTCCTAATCGAGTTTTAATCCTTTGATCCTCTTCAGTATTTGTGTTTATCTTTTTATCAATTGCTCAGAATTATGCACTCCCTCTACATTTATCTACAATTTCGCTTTTCACTATTTTGGGACTTTCATCCATTATTCAGGGCAGTTTCAGTTTTCTCCCTCTCTTATGATATTCTGTTTATATTATGATTATATTTGTTTTTACATTAAGGACAATGTACATCTTAAGTGTGGGGAGGTTATTTATATGATTATTTGAAAATCCCTTAATTATGCCTTGTGTTCAATTAATTTTCTCATAACACTATTAGAATGAATTCTTATTAATTTATGATTCTTATTGATATGTTTTAAATTAAATTCATACGTATTTGTGCATTGAGGGTTTAAACTTTAAGATACTAGAGAATCAAGCATGATAAGTTTATTTTCAGAATTAAAATTTTTAGGTTGTTTCCCTAAATTGAGGTATTACCTTGAAGTTTAAAATTTGCAAGATTGACATAAAAAACCACAATTTTTTTGAGTTTTTGAGCCTTTAGAGCATACTGTTTTCTTGCTCATTTTATTATTGGTTATGAGTGTGTTAATATTAATTTGTTATTCTAGAACTTGCTTTGATTATATATGTCGAGACCACACATTTGATTTGATATACTAAGATGATAAAGGCACCTAGGTTTTAACCCACTTACCTCATGAAAAGTCTACCTTCATAATTAACCCTTAGTGAACCCCTTTGAGCCTAACGAACCGTTTCTTGATTTACCCATTAATATTAACCCATAATTCATTTTTTGTTCATTGAGATTTTTTCCTATTTTATTAATTCCTTTTTTGTCAATATTTGATTTGGTTAGTACCTAACTATGTTCTTTTATTTTAGTTGTTTAAATTTCTCTTATTATTAAAAAAGTCAAAAAAAAAAAACATATATGTTGGTTATTATCAGTTTTTTGTGTTGAGCTTAAGTAGTTAATTTCATATTCTGAGGAGAAGCTCGTGTTTTTCTTAAATAATTTCGATTGATGTAGTTATTCATTATTAGTCTATTTTTCTAAGTTAGGTAATTTATCAATTCGATCTCGATTCTAACATTTTTTTTAGCCTTTATCCACACCTTTAACTCAAGCCCCAGTACAACCCTTTAAAGACCTTTTGGTTTGTGTATCATTTCATTTATAGTGGTGGAGATTTGATTTTCATGCAAGCTTATGGTAATAATTTTTCATGTTTGACTTTTGAGTGCTTAATTTTTTAACCTTAAACACTTTGAGTGATTTGAGTGAATCTTGAGTGAGGATGTCAATTATTGTTGATTTTTGAATTAAAGGTAATTATTTAGATAGGGGGAAATACATATGTTTTCATGCTTTAAAAATATTAGACTTGGATTGCTTGTGCATTTAGTGCTATTTTAGTTCAATTATCAATGTGTGATTATTTGTGAATTATGATAAAACATTATTGATGAGAATTATGAATTGAGAAAATTTAATTTTAATTATAAGTTGAGAATTTTGCTTGAGGACAAGCAAACGCTTAATTGTGGGGATATTTGATAAACCATAAATGTAACATGTTTTAATCCCATACTTGGCATGTTTTTGGGTGATTTATTACATAAATTAGTGAATTCGATGCTCCTAATCCTTTAATTTCATGTTTATATACTTAGGTGAGCATAAAGGAGCAAAAGGAGTAGAAAACTGGCCAAAACCGGACAAAACAGGTTATCTTAAGGATCCACATGGCCAAACCAATCCCACACGGGCTGAGCACATGCCCGTGTGAGCCACACGGGCTAGCCACACACCTATGTGGCAGCCAGTGTCGATATCGCTCATTGTTTTCCAAACATACGGAAAAAGCCAATTTTGAGGGTTTCTGAGTATTCTAAACTCTATAAAAACACACTAGAAAAGGACCTAAGGGACACGCATAGTAGAACGCAGAAAAGACTCGAAGTACGCCAACGAATTCAACTCAGAAGCAGGATCTCCTTCAACACTAAAGATCTCCATTCAATTTCTCTCAAAGTTTTTGGGTTTCTTTATATTTTGTTGTTTTCCTAATTTTGAGATGTTTTTCCCCCAAAAGTATGAACTCAATTCCCTAGATACTTAGGGAGGATGAAACCTAAGACGAATCTTATTATTTGATTTGTTCTAAATTACATGATAAATATTTGTTATTGATCTTAATTATGTGTTCTTATTTCATGTTTTTAATGTTTTCATGATATTAATTCATGATTGATGTGCTTATTCAATGGAGCAAAAGTCCCTGTTTAAATGTATATCTCGCATAATTAAGTGGAGTTGTATGCAACCCTAGAAATAGGGTGACATAAATCTACCGGATGAGAGTCAAATCTAATAGGGAAATCCATAGATTGAGTTAATGCGATGATAGGGGTTTTAATCAGAAAAAGACTTCAATTAATCAACCTAGAGTTAGTTATTTTTTATCTCGAAAGGGATATTAATATAATTTAGGGATTTCTATGGATCAAGTCTAATGAATACATCGTTTAATTCAGATTAAGAATAATAAGTGAAGTTTAGGTGGATTCTTTCCTGGGTATTGTCTCTCTCATAAGTTTTCTTTGATTATTTTCCCAATTCGCTCTCTGTCATCTAGTAATTAGTTTAGTTAAAATTAGAATTTCAAACAAACCCTTTAATTTCTAGGCTAGATAATAAAAAGATAGTAATTACTAGTACTTTTAGTCCTCGTGGATACGATATTCCCGACTCACCATAGCTATACTACCATTCGATAGGTGCGTTTGCCTTTGTCGTATTTTAGTTAGTTTGTGATGTCATCAGATAATTATGAAGTAAAGAGTCTATTGGGATGTTTATAAGTCTGTCCTACTAGATTTATTGCATTCCCCGAAGTGAATGTAAACATAAAGAAAATAAAAGATATACTCATGGACCACTAAAAGTGGGAACATAGTAAAAATAAGAAAACAATAAGATTTCTCAAGATAACTTTTCAAAGGGTAAAGATAACTTATGTTATCAATGTGATATGAAAAATTATTGGCCAGATATGTAGCGTATACCCAAATATTTTGTTTTTGTTAATATTCTTTGAGTAATGATATGAAAATGTAGTAATGAATTCTATCATTATAGATAGAAAATATTTATCTTATTTGGTATTGAAACAAACAAATATTATTCCAATATTTAATAATACAAAATTAGTTGAAAACTCGGAAGAGCTAATATATCACTATCTAAAGAGCACAAAATTTGTGATGGTTAATACATTACTTTTAAAAGTTATTTGTAATGGATCTCATATTGAGATTGTGAATGAGGAAAAGATTATATTTCATATGAATAAAAAAAGGGATTGAGTTATTAATTTATAATATTTATGATATTGTTTTGCCATCATCCCTATTAAAGTGTTAAAAGCAAAATATTTGACTGTGAAAGATCTATTCATGAGCAATAGAATATAATAATTCTATCTAAAGCTTATTATGGTTGGATGCATCTAAAGTTGCAAGTATTTTTTAAAAACTATGAGTATAACTCTACAGTATTCAAAATAAGTTCTCAATTAAAATTACGTGGTAAAATATTACTGATGAAAACCTGCAAGAGAGAAAACTTATGTATGAAAAGTCATTGGTTATGTACTTGTTGTACACCTGAAAAATAAGATCCACTCTCAAAGTTTGCTATTAATAGATTTTTGGGCATTTGAAGATTTTGGTATATTCCCTGAAGCGAATATTACATATAATTATTTAGAAATTATATTTATTGACTTGGTGTCATTATAGACTTCATATTGATTAAGACATTTCCAGTAGTAAATGTCACAATAATACTTATATGTGGATACAAATTAAAAAGAATGATAATAAAATTATCAATTTGTTACAATTTACAATTTAGTACAATTGAAACACATGTTAAAGTAAACCAGAAGTTACTAATACAAATGCGTTTACTACTTGGCGTAACCAGTTAGACCATCCTGGATTGTATATGATGCGAAAATTAATTGAGAATTCATATGGACATCCATTAGAGAACCATAAGATTCTTTAATTTAAAGAATTCTCATTTGTTGTTTGTTCTCAATGAAAATTGATTCTTAGAAACTCATTAGTTAAAGTTGAGATTTAATGTCTTGCATTTCTGAAATGAATATGGGCCCATTCATCTACCATGTGGATGATTTTGATATTTTATTATTTTGGTAGATGCATCTACAAAATAATCACATATGTGTTATCAATTTGCAAACTGTCGTTTGCAAGATTGCTTGTTTAAATGATTAATTTCAGATTTTGCAATTAAAACAATTCACCTTGCAAATGTTAGTGAGTTTACATCCCAAGTTTTCAATGATTATTGCATGTCAATTGGGATAAAAGTTGAACATCCTATAGCTCATGTTCACACACAAAATGATTTAGTTGAATTGTTTATCAAATACCTCTAACTAATAATTAAATCATTACTTATGAGAACTAAACTTTCTATTTCAGCATGAGATTATGTTGATTTATATGTTGTACGCATCAAGCCAATAAGTTATAAATACTCCCATTACAATTGGTTTTTGATCAAGAGCTAAATATTTCTCGCCTTTGAATTTTTGTATCTGTATATATGTTCCAATTGCTCTACCACAACGCATAAAGATGAGTAATCCTCAAAGAAAGTTGAGAATATATATTAATTGCAAGTTTCTTTGTATTATTAGATGTTTTGAATGCATTGGAGATTCAATTATGACATTATTTGTGATTACAATTTTGATTTGATAGTTTTCCCGACATTAGGGGAAGAGAAATAATAACTTGCAATGATTTAGATGGAGAGTAATTTGAACCAGAAGTTCAATAAGGATAACTCAATACAAGTTAACTATTAGATGTATTAACAAACTTAATGAAAATAACCAAGTGTTATACAGATTGATAGGTTCCAAAGATGAAAAATTCTTCTAGATCGTCAAATAATGGAGGCGGATGCTCCAAAAGAGACCCAAGACATAACTAATAAGTAAAACTCTAGAAGAGATTCAAATACCTGAAACTGAATTTTAAAATAATAAAAATAAGAGATCTTAATAAGTTATGTCAGTTCGAGAAAATGTGGAATCGAATAATAAAAATAGTCGACAATGACTTTACATGCAATATTATTATTGAAATGATGAAATAAAAGGAGAATCCTGAATAAATCTATTGAAAAATATAGATATAGAATAAATAGATCAAAATAGAAAGACGCAACTTAAGTACAATTAAATTCGTGATTTTTTTTTTACCAGTAGTCCAAATATATAAAGGTATAAAGCCAATAAGGGTGCAATTGAAGTAGTTTTGCAAAAGCGGAATAAAAATATGAAGTATTTCACTAAGTCCTGGCATTGATTATGAAAAGATATAATATTATTTTGTAGTGGATACAATAACCTTTAGATATATTATTAAATTGACAATTCATAAAAGATTTAACTTGTGTCTAATGAAAATTGTTACAACCTTTTATGAATCATTATATAGTAAAGTTTATATTAAAATCCTTGAAGGGTTTAGGATGTTAGAAGCATATTGAAATTCTTGAGAAATTGTTTATTTATATGAATTGAAATAATTTGAATATATGTGGTAAATTTGACTTAGTGAATAGTAGTTGAAGGAGGATTATAAAATGATCCAAAATACTTATTTTTGTTTTTATAAAAGAATCGTGATTAAAGTTTGTTATGATTATTGTTGAATCTCTTGAAGATATCAAAATATATTTCCCCAAATTTCTCTCACTCGTGACTTTTAAAAGAATGATGATATAAATGGTTAGCAATGCATTCAAATAGTCATTTGAAAAACTAGTATTCAAAATTAAATACGTAGAATATGAGAAAGTATGTGATGTTTTCATGAGAGGGAGTAAATACGCGTTGTACTCTTTTTCTCTTAATCAAGGTTTTATCCAATTGAGTTTTCCTGATAAGGCTTTTAATGAGGCAGCATATTATGCGTATTATAGATTATGTACTCTTTTTCCTTCATCAGGTTTTTATCCTATAGGGTTTTTCCTAATAAGGTTTTAACGAAGGACATCATCTACCAATGGACATCCAAGGGGGATGTTATGAATATCTTATTAAGTGGATGTCCATCATGATCAAGATAAAGTTCTAATGTACTTTAAATTCTAAATAGTAATCAGAATTAGACTTCTACTTATTTTATACTTCTTATGCATATAAATAAAGACTTTGATGAAGCATTGTAATCATCCCTTAATCAATAAATTACATTCTCTATTGTTTTCATATTTTTTTGTTCTTTATTCTCTCCGTCTCTCTTTATTTTATAACAATTTTTAATTTATTGGGAAACATTTATTTTAAAATTTGTAATATATTTGATGTATTATATTTTGAAATTTATTTTTATATAAAAATTAATATGAGTGAACGGATCATACTCAATTTAACATTTTTTTATCTAAATTGAGCTTGAATTTTAGGTCAGGAACATGAAAAAAAATTAAAATACAGTATGAAAATTAATATAAATGTAACACAAATGTAATGGGCCAATTTTATCCAGCCTGGATAAAAATAAACCAAATAATAAAATAAAGACATTAAAGTCCAAATTAAAAAAAAGTCCCTTTACAAAGAAAATCATGCCTAAACAGCCCAAAACAAAAAAACCCTAACCCAAAGTCTAAAGCCAATAACCTAAACTAATTTAGAAATCCTGAAACCCTAAGGGTTCTTTGGCGCCGCTCATCGTGCCATGTCTGCAGGCGTGCCTCTGACGCCCCTCTGCCACCACTGCTGACCTCGCCTTTTGCCACGTAGCCTGTAAAGAAGAATAGACACGCAAAATAGAAGAGATAACAAAGAAAAAAACAAAAGATTTGTAACAGACAGTTTTGTATTTCAGCTATAAAAGAGGCCATAATAGGTACATTAATTTTTTACACATACTAGAGCAATAAAAAAAAAACGAAAATCAAAACTTCAAAGGTGATTTCTTTTTCTTTTTTTTTTCCAATTTGTTATTTATTTTTATTTTTTTAAGAAAAAGAAGAAATATGCAGAGAAAACCAAATACAAAAATATACAGTAATCGCATTAAGATTAAAAAAAAAAGGTGATTCTTTTATAGTTTTAATCTTTTAAATCTGTTACTATTTTTTTTATGTATCTATAAAAAAAAAAGAACTTACTTGGGACGCTTCGTCTCCCTCCGTCACGGAGATTCTCCCCGACGCTGAAAGGCCAGAACCCTTTAGGGTTCGATTTAGGGTCTATTAAAACGGACGGTACGACGGTTATATGAGAATCGAAGGTTTTTTTTTTTTGTGTGTGTGTGTTTGTTGTGTTATTTTCTAGACCTTTTTGAGAAGAGAAGGCTTTTTCGTCGAAAATGGGTCAAAATGAGCTTTGGACTCTCCACCACCATGACGGTGGTGTCGTTCTTGACGGCGGTGGCGATCCACGGTGGCCCGACGATCAAGCTTCGAGGGATGAGAAAGACTGAGAGAGCTTCTTAGATTTTTTTTTATTTATAAAACGGATGCAGAATGATTTTTAAATTTTTTTTCTGACTTTTATAGGCTATGTAAAATGATGCCGTTTAGGCCTAGTTCTAGTAGCCTCAAAACAACACCGTTTTGGCCTTGACCCGTGCCAGACCCGATCCGCCCAGAGGATCCACGTGTTTTTGGACTAAGGGTCTATTTACCCTTTTAGTCCTTCCGCTATTGTGGCCTGCTTCAATTTAGTACTGTTCTGTTTTTTAATTTTATCATTTAATTTTTATTTTAGTCCCTTAGAACTGTGCGTTTAAAGGATAAGGGGATAATTTTCTAATTAGTCCATCCTTTTTTTCGCGCATTTCACTTTGGTCCTTTATTTTTTTACTATTTAATTTATTTTTTATTATGATTTATACTTGTATTTTATTTAAATTTCGATTCAGTCCCTTGTTTTTTAATCTTAGCCTTTCATGCATTTTTTATTTTACTATTATTTACTTATTTATTTATTTATTATTGTCTTGCTTTTTATTTTAAAATTCATATTGTTGATATTTGTACATATTGTAATATTGTCATTATTATCTCTTTTTTTTTAATTTTTTGTTATTTTATTATTCCTTTTACTATTTTTGGCATTTTTCAAATAGTGTCTTTTCATGTATTTTTCATTTATTTTAAGTTATTTTATCGTTTTAAATATTACATTTGTTACATTCAAAAGAAGGAAAATTTAAAATAGGCAATGTTTCGTTTCTAGAGATTCGAGAAGTCGTACCCTAACTTACGGGGTTTCGATTTTCTCATTGAACCTAAATGACCGAATATCCTCTTAAAATCAAAACACATGAGATTTAATTAAATAATAAAAAACAAGCTTATTTTTCAAGATTTCAAGGTGTCGTATCCTAACTTACGGTATGCGATCTTTTGTTACCTCGAGATAAGATGAACTTTAACATACTTTTCGTTTTCATACCACGCCCGAATAAATTAATTGCGTATCACTTTAGGTATCATGTTCGCTTTTTTGCACGATGAATAAAAAGAAAATTTTTAAATCAAAACGACATTCATTATTTTTTGAATTAGAAAAGTCGTGTTCTTAACTTATGGAATATGTCTTCTTTCTAAAACCGAGATAATCAAATATATTTTAAAATAAATAAAATTTTTTAGCATTTATTCTCGCTTTCGGAGATTTAAGGCATTGTATCCTAACTTACAGGACATGATCCTTCCTTCTCGAATAACATGAAATAAACTCTTTTCATGAAAATTATTTTAGTTAGATAGCGCCTTAATATAAAGAGGAATCGTATTTTAATTCTTCTCGAGTTTTTAACTTTCGATACTAAGACATTAATTAATTACTTAGGTACCAATTTTTGGGCATAACGAGGGTGTTAATCCTTCCTCGTACGTAACCGACTCCTGAACCTATTTTCTGAATTTTGTAAACAGAAAAACATTGTTTTAATAAATCAAACTTCTTATTAAAACGATCAAATTACGAGGTGACCCGATCACACCTCTTAAAAGTGATTGATAGCGACTCCCATTTTCTTTTCTAATTTTTTTTTAAAAAAAGTCGATTTCAGAAAAAAAGTTTCCACAACAAACATGTAAAACCGTACTTGAATTAACTTACAAACTTGACAAAATTATTATTAAATATATAATATATTATGCAAATATTAAATAAAAAATAAGTAAATAACACCTATATTTCTCATATTTTTCTTTTTTTTTTCATCCTTCTTTCGTTATTTGCTATTTATATTATTTATTAAGCCTTTGATTAAATTGATGTCACCATCAACTAAATCACCAACTCGAGAGGGAAATTACGAAAATATTTTTCATAATCAAAGTAAGTTATATTATTCAAGTATATTTTAATCTTTTCATCTTAAAAAAGAAACCAATAAAAATATGCAACTTGTATGATTTTAACCCGCACCAATTATTGGATTAATAAAACCTTAATTTTAGTACTCAGCCAAAGCTTGATTTTAATGTATTTTATACATTTTTTATTTTAATATACACAATTTAATATTTTCACTAGTTGTATATCTATATTTACTATTAAAAAACTCTAATTAAGTTGATGTCATGAGTTACCTAGGTATCAACACGGTGAAAAATTATAAAAATATCCTTCCGTAATTGAAATAAGTCATATTATTTAAGAGAATTTTAGTCTTTTTATTTTAACAAAAGCCAATAAAAATATATGCTCATGCAGGGGCGAATCTAGAGGAGGCTGGCATGGGCCCCGGCCCCTCCTAAAATATAAAATTGTTATTTAAGCCCTTAAATTTTTTTAAAAATTTTAAATTAGTAAAGATAAAATTGTACTTTGGCCCCCTTAAAATTATAAAATTCGATTTAATCATTTAAAAATTATAAATATATAGACTATAAAAATTTAAAATTTCATTCGGCCCCTCCTAAAAGATTGCTCTGGCTTCGCCCCTGTGCTCATGATAAAAAACCCATGCTCACAACTAAGAAACAAATTTAAATTAATTACTATTACTAAATCTATTTAAATAATAAAAGAAAATTAAACTTTTAGTAATTTATTCCAAGATGTTATTCGAAGTCATTAAAATTTTAATCTATCCCTTTTTAAAATAGGTGTTTAATAGGCTATAATAATATCTAGATTATATTCAAGAAAAATTATTATAAAATTTTAAGCTCTAGGAGAGACAAACTACTATATTTGTTTCACCTTTGCAGCGGAGGCGTTAGCGATGGTGCACAGGCTACAGTTTGCTATTGACTAAGGCTTTCGATATCAGTTATTTCAAAGCTAAACTTGTAGGAAACTGGCTTATCGGAAATAAACTTGTTTACTTGAGATGCGAAGAGACTCTCAAAAAGCTTCATTTCTTGTTGATTTGCATTCATCGCCAGAATTGGTAACCAAACTGCACATGCAATGGTATCGAAGGAGATGCTTAGGCAAGGGAAGATTTTTTGAGTAGAAGAAGTAATGTCACTGGCCTTGAATCGTGCTGCGACCAGTTGTCGATGTATGGACCCAGCTTGATGATCAGTTATGTATGCAAAGTTTTTGTAGAATCATCTTTAATATGTTTTTCCCGTTTATTTTCTAGTTTTTTTCAACATTTTATGATGCTTGTCAAGGAGATTAGCGTCGATTAAGCTCAAAAGAGGGGATGATTGGTTCATTTCTTACAATTTTTTTCTATTCTTGAATGCTATTTTACTTTTCGACCTTTTGACATTCTGTTTTCAAGAACTCTAAATTTATTTTGTACCCATCTCTTTTCCTCAATAAATTCAATTGATTGCTATTATTAAAAATATATAAATTAAAACAATACTAATGTAAGCCTATGAGATTAGCTTGTACTCAAATATATAATAAAAATGATAACTAAATTGCATAGCTCAATTAAAATATCTATCATAACTTCTTATCAAATTAGTGTTACGATAGATATCGATTGCCACAAATGCCTTACATTAAGGGTGAGTTTAAATAGATAATAGGGTGCGATGAAGTGCATTTAACTTACTTTTTATCTCACGTTACAGTATTTAATCTCATCATTACCGTTATTTTTACACTAATCACATGTAAACACACCGCCCATCCGAACTCACGCTAAGTCTTTACACCATATCAGTGATCTAACACCAATAATTATGAATGATTGATAAGAAATTGACCCTTCACTTTAAATGGTGGTGCATAGTATGACTTGTAGTACATCTTATTCTAATTATGGATGATTGTAAGAAATTGACCCTTCACTTTAAATGGTGGTGCATAGTATGACTTGCAGTACATCTTATTCTAATTATGGATGATTGTAAGAAATTGACCCTTCACTTTAAATGGTGGTGCATGGTGCGACTCTTGTACCGCATATGATTTGATTCATAACCCTTTCGAGCATGCACAATATATAGGCTAGTTGAGATGCTTCGCCATTTCATACATACAATATTTGTGATTTAATGCTTTTACTATCGTGTTGATAACGTGTTTAAAAAAAATACTATTATATTGATAGTGTGTTATTAAATAAAAAATAGAAAAAAAAATAAAAGAACAAAAAATATGAGAGCAAAAGAGATCGTATTTTTATCTATCAATAAGCATGTTTACAATGCTTATCTAGAATTTATATTTATAGACATAAGAAGTATAAATGAAATAAAGCTTTACTTCTAATGAATATTAGAGTTCTAAAATATATCAAACTTACATTGATCTTTATGGACATCCACCTATAATGTGATTGCTCAAAAAATTATGTAATGTTATTATATTTATAAAGATATTATTACTTCGCTAAATGCTCAAACTGAGGCTTAACCTTTCGGAATTACTCACATGAGGGCCAAATATTTTAAAATGATCATATAAATACCAATTTTTTTAATGAAATTACGTAAATAAGTGCTTTTCAAATGTCGGAAGTTAGGTTTCAAAATATGTTTAGGTTTCAAAATATGTTTTTATTTTTTTTTCTCTTCTTTTTAAATAATATGAGATTCTATTGTCACGTATCCTATTCTATCCACATTAGCATTTACCCAAATTTTTACAATAAACTTGATCGAATTATGTAAAAAGTCTTTATTTAAACATTTTCATAAAAGTTTGGTTTTTAATATGATCAATTTTGTAAGGTTTGATCTTTATGTGACTAAACCTCAAAAAATTTGGATCATAATTAATAAGAGATTTGATCCTCGTGCGAGTAATTCTATTACGTAATAATAACTTAGATTGATATGATAGAGATATCAAATTGATCCAAAATTTATATACATGACAAGTACAAATATATTATTAAATTTAACGATTGAATTATTAAAATTTAATTATATAAAAAAAAAAAATATAAACCCAATTAAGTTTTGTACAAGTGGATCTCCTAGTCTTTATTACATAAAGATTATCCTTCATCTAAATTCCTAAATGTAGAAAATGTCTTTTTCATATTATTTTATTTAATTTAAATGTAAAAAATTCACTCAAAATTTCTAATAAAACATTTAATATAAAAATAAATAAATAATTACCAAAAAGAAACATGTAAGAAATTATTTATGAAAATGAGTATTTTAATCATTTCCGCCTACTTTTCCCTCAATCATTATATCATCATTAGTATTTAAAATTTTTTATCGGTGATGACCACTTTTTTCCCCAATTATTAGATCATAATTAGGCGACATTAAAATGTATATTTCAAAATGCTAAATTTTCATAAGTGAGTGTCGCAAATATATCCGCGACACTTCTGTCACAAAAACAAAGAGTTGGAGTGAAGAAAAATTCATTAAAAAAAATTTAAACCTGTCACCAATAGATCTTAGCAAATCTTTTAAAGCAGTAGGGGGACCATTTTCCCATCCCCCCTTACCTATTGTACAGTCAAATTGAAAGAGAAGTAACTATCAGCACCGTATCATGTCAATAAAAAAGAAAAAAAAGTAAATTAGGGGCCACAGCTAAAAATTATTTTTATAGTTAAAATTAAATTATAATTTTACAATAATAAAAATATAATTTTATTATTTTAATAATTTATATTTTTATAATTTTAAAAAGTTAAAATAAATTTTATATTTTTAAGTGGGTTAAAGTGTAAATTTATTTTTATTAATTAAAAATTTTAAAAATTTTAAAATGTCTAAATGAAAAAAAATTTTCAAGAGGTCAGGGTGACAACCCCTAGCTACGCTGCTGAAATAAATGATAGTATTTAAAGTTTTCATGATAAACTTTTTTTAATTTCAGAAAGGTATTTTCTTTTATTTTTTATTTTATATATATTTTAAAAAATATGAATATTTTAAAAATATACATTGATGTCGTCTACACAATCACATGCCAATAAATTTTCTTTTAATTATTATTGATAGTTGAATGATTGAGGAAAGTGCGGTGGCGCGGATGAAAATTTCATAAATAATATTTTACGGGTTCTATTTTTATAATTAATTATTTATTTTATATCATTTCTGTAAAAAAAACCAGAAATTTGTTTTTAACATATTTTCTCCAATATTTTATCAACTAAAAATGTGAAAAATAAAATAAATAAAAACCTACCAGACCGAAGTGCTGTTGGTAGCTCACCCGCGGGTGATATGTATATCTCATCCGTCGTCATCTCCACTATCCTTTCATTTCGCTTCCTCTGCCTTTTTCAAATTTACAATTGCAACATCAAATTCCCACATATTAGGAATTTCCAGCGTCTTCTCTGACTGTTCATGGCTTCTTTGAACGTTTCTTCTCCTTCTTCAACTGCATCACTTTCTCGTCCTCGGTAACCTTTTTCTTCTCTTTTTCTTTAATGGGATCCTTTCGTTTAACTGAATTTTCGTTTGGGTTTTCTTTGTTTTTCGCTTTTCGTGTACAATTCGATTTTCCTTTATGACTTTCTAACTTCTAATGTATATAGTTTTAACGATCAATGGTTCCGTTTCTATCTTATATAAACGCTGTGGTTTACTTAAGATTCAATGACCCAAAGTTACGCCTTGGCTGGTAAGCAATATGGCGGTTTTATTTAATTTGTTTTTAAAAAAATTTCGAATGATGAAATGTGGTTTGGGTTTGGTTGAATAGAAAAAGCTAGAATTAGATGCAAATACTATATAGGCTTGTTTGTTTATGTTTCTATTTTCACATTTGATTAATTTCATAAGCAAATTATCAAAACATTACACATAAATTTTATATATATTTAAGGGTTTTGTTTATTGTCAAATTAAATGCTAGGAAATGGGAGGGTTTTTTATTACACAGTACCGTTTGATTGTATGAATTTCTGCGTAGGGCATCAAAAAGCTTCCAATCCTTTAATGAACTACACAGAAAAAATCTAGTCTTCGCAAATGGCTACGCATCCGGTTTAGCCTTTGTGCGTTTCGGTGGTAGATTGTCGTCCGTTATTAAAAGTGTTGGCAAAACTAGAGCTGCAGTTCAATCGGGAGAAGGCAAAAATGTTGTCTCCACAAATGGTAATCTCTTTAGTTATAAATCAGTTAGGATTGAAGCATAACAAGATGACATAATGTTTCGAAATGTTGCTGCAGATGCTGTTTCTATAAATAACGGTTTTCCCGTTGATAACGATGAATTCAATTTGGACCGCGCGACTGAAGGTTTTGCTTCCATTCCTGAGGCAATCGAGGATATTCGCCAAGGGAAGGTTAGTTTTTTTTCTCTGTAGGATGCTTTTTTTGTTCCATTGAGCTCTAGTTTAACTTTTAGTAACCAGAAATTAACTTTTACAGATGGTAGTGGTTGTAGACGATGAGGATAGAGAAAACGAAGGAGATCTTATAATGGCAGCACAGTTGGTGACACCTGAAGCTATGGCATTTATCGTGAAGCATGGAACCGGGATAGTTTGTGTGAGCATGAAAGAGGAGGATCTAGAGAGGTTGAATCTTCCTTTAATGGTGAACCAAAGGGAAAATGAAGAGAAACTCTGTACTGCATTCACGGTTACGGTGGTATGTTGTTTTGTCTGATATTCATAAACCTGATACAATGGATTTTTTTGGAAAAAAAAGTTTGTATTTATGATGTTGATAAGCTTAAAATAGGAATTTTGGAGAAATATTTTATGATTGTTTGAACAAAGTATGATTACGGGTCAAAATTTCCAATGATTCTCTGCTTTTGTGTTGAATGAAAACTGATTTGCAGGATGCAAAACATGGCACTACAACTGGTGTGTCAGCACATGATAGAGCAACGACGATATTGGCCCTAGCTTCTAAAGATTCCAAACCCGAGGATTTCAACCGCCCAGGTCACATTTTCCCACTGAAGTACAGAGAAGGTGGTGTTCTAAAAAGAGCTGGTCATACCGAAGCTTCAGTTGATCTTGCAATGCTAGCCGGACTGGACCCTGTTGCGATTCTCTGTGAGATCGTAGATGATGATGGATCCATGGCTCGATTGCCGAAGCTTCGTCAATTTGCTGAACGGGAGAACTTGAAAATTGTATCCATTGCTGATTTAATTAGGTAAACTAATGACTATCATATGCAGAGAGATTTCCTTTCGACTTATTTTTCACGGATCCTGTGGTTAAGTTACCTCAATGAAGTAAACTAGTAATGCTGCTTATGATTGACAGGTATCGGAGAAAGAGGGATAAATTAGTCGATCATGCCGGTGATGCGCTGATACCGACAATGTGGGGGCCATTCACTGCTTATTGTTACAGGTCACAAATAGATGGGATTGAGCATATTGCAATGGTTAAGGTGAAGATAAGTCGGAATTCTTATTGCTAGTTTCAGTTTCTTACATATCTGATTTACCGTAATATTCGTTACGAACTCTCTCTTTCTATATTTGTATTTGTATTGTTTTGATTTATTTTAAGGACACTTCTATTGTTTTTCCATAAATATCGAGGGTTGTGCCATTCCGTATAATTCATTTGGACTAATTTTATTGGATTAAAAGCATTTATGATGAAGAAAATGGTATGATTCTTTTCTACGGTTCAAACAGGGTGAGATCGGAGATGGACAAGATATTCTCGTGAGGGTTCACTCTGAATGCCTCACGGGAGACATATTTGGATCAGCTAGATGTGACTGTGGGAATCAGCTTAGCCTTGCAATGAGGCAGATTGAGGAGGCTGGTCGGGGTGTTTTAGTATACCTGCGGGGACATGAAGGCAGGGGCATTGGTTTAGGCCACAAGCTTCGTGCCTATACTTTGCAGGATGCTGGTCGTGATACAGTAGAAGCAAATGTTGAGCTTGGGTTGCCTGTTGATTCTAGAGAATACGGCATTGGTGCACAGGTATTCCTCTTCGAAACATTGCTAAATTAATTCATAATTCAGTTACATTCCTAAGGTTCATTTGTTGGTACATTGGTAATAATTTTCCACTCCGAGTAGCTCCGTCTTTCCATTTCTCTTGAAATACCCATATCTTACATTCGTGTAAAGGATCGCGGCTTGCTTAAAGGCTTTAGCTTTCCCCGAATGACTGGTTCATCTTTCTGTTTTCTTTGTACTTTACAACGAAGTTTGTCTAACTCTAACCTTCGATTCTTTCTTTCAGATACTTAGGGATCTGGGTGTGCGAACAATGAAGCTTATGACGAACAATCCTGCTAAATACAGTGGACTTAAGGGTTACGGATTAGCAATTGCAGGTCGGGTTCCACTACTATCACCTATTACAAAGGACAACAAGCGGTACTTGGCGACCAAACGAGCTAAAATGGGCCATGTATACGACTTCACTAGCAGTATGAATAGTGTTATCATTGGCGGCAATGGTAACACAACTTCGGCAGTGGATGCTGTGTCTGAATCTTAGGATCCAGTCACTTCCGACTTGGCTTTCAATGCTGGTAACATTCCGACATGATCACCTTATTACATGATAATTGTATGAATAGGACATCATGTATGAAATTGGTTAAAAATGCAAAGATTTATGCTTAACATTTAATATTAAAATTTATGCAATTTCTTATTTAATATTGGGGATGAACCATCTATTCCTTTTTCTTTTTCATATAATGTAAATTAAGGCAAATAAATAAATAAATAAAACTTGATCAGTTGTTAAGCTTTTGAATCATGTTCCAAATTCAATTTTATATAAATAAATGAAGTCTTTTGGTATATAGCAATTATTTTGTAATTTTAGAAATTAAATAATTAAAATACAAACTTATTAATAATATAACGACTTTGGATATAGTTTATCTTTAATATTACTATTATGGCACAACTAGATTACTAATAACATAGCGACTTGGATGTAATTTACTTTTTAGTATTACTATTATAGCACAACTAGATTAATATCTGAAATATATCTAGAGGCATTATTGAGAGTACGAAGTAAAGTTGTACATAAACAAAACGATAAATGAACAGTTCAGTTTTTATTTATTTACTAAGCTAAATAAAAATAGTATAAACAAAATTTTGATACTCATTTATTAAACTAAGTGAATACATACAAAGCTACTTTAGTTTAGGTTTGTTTAAAACTTATTTAAAAATCATTTAAAGCTTATTTATTATTTGATTATTATTATAATTTGTGTACTTATTTTATTTATTTATTTATTTACATCTAATTATTTTATATCTAAGAAGTATATAATTAATTTTTTTATTTTTGTTTGTTTGTTTATTATTTAGGAACATTGTGAACATATTTCATTATATGTTTATGAATGTGTTAGTGAGCATGTTTGTTTAGTGCTTCATTTAATATTCACAAAAAAAGTTCATTTAACTCAAACGAACGACCATCATGAACACAATTTTAAATAAATGAATACAAAAATCATTTTAACAAATACAAACAAATGCAAACAAATCTTAAATAAGCAAGCGAATATAAATATAAGTCCATTAACTCAAAGTCGATTGCGGTAAAATTATCATGGAATCTCTTTTACTATGAGTCAAATTATATTTTATCTTGTTTATTCAAAAAAAGTAAATTAGTTTTTATAAAGTTGGATCAAAGAGCAAATTGGTCATTTCTATTAAAATAATTTCATTATTAAAGTTAAATTTTATTTTACTAATCAATTTTAATTTAAAATAAATTGAAAACAAAATTTAATAAAAATAATTTTTATATTTTACTTTAATATTTAGCAATAATAAGTTAATCAATATACTATGGTTGTTTTTCAAAAATAAATTTAATATGATATAAGTATTTCTATTTTTCAAGTTTTTATTTCATTAAATAGAAATTTTAGTTTAATTTATTAATTTTTATCATTTATAAGTTAAAATATTGTTAACTATTAAAGTAAAATATTTGAAAGACCTTTTTTTATTAAATTATGTTTTTAAATAATCAAAATTAATATTAAGTTTTTAAAAGTTAGAATTCTTAAACGATGCATTTAACTGAATTCTAAAACATTAGAATTCCCATTAATTAAGCCTTTGACTGTTAATTTTAATAATTAACTGTTAAAATATAATGTTTGTCAAATTTTCTTATATTTTTATCATCTATAGTGACAAGATTGTGATCGTTGCCACACGGTGAAAATGAAAAATTTTCTTTAAAATTATTAAAAATTATAGAAAAGCATACAATTATTACAATTAATATAAAAATAATAAAAATTGAGTTGAAATTGTTGGCACTATCCTTGTTCAGGATAATATTGTCATCGACGATATTGTGACGGTTAACGGATATGAACAATAGTGGGAAGGAGAACACCGATGAATGATGCAAAGATGAGCAAAATGGTGCAAACTTTGAGGTCTGTAGGTTACGAACACAACAAAAACCGACAAAACAATGGTGGAGGGATGGATGAATTAGAGTTTTCTCAAATAGAGGGTTTCAGGGATCAAAACTTTTTTTATTATAAAAATTGTAATAGGTGTCTATTATTAATGATGGTTAGTGTGAAAATGGGAAAATATTGGGTTTTATAATTTTTTTGTGTATTTTTAATTTGTTTTATAATATTTATAATAATATTTATAATAATATTTATTTTTGTAATTTTCTATTATTTGTAATTTTCTATATTTCTAATTTTTTGTAATTTTAATTAATTTTATAAATTTGTATGATTCTTTATAATTTTAATTTTTTAACATTTGAAAAAATCGTGACACAAATTAGAATGGTATAAAATAACTTTAAAAAAAATAACGATTTCAATTTAATGGTTAACCGTTAACATTAACGATCAAAGGGCTTAATGATAATTCTAACACTTAAAGGCTCAACTGGATGTTTTTTTTGAAGGTTTAATTAATCTTTTTGAAAAAAGTTTAGGGGCTCCCCGAATGCTTAAGCCGCCTCCTCTTCCTCCTCATCAATGTTAAGAATAAATATCAAAATTATATATGAACTTTAATTTAATATATAATGTTATACATAAAATTTAATTTCATACTATTTTGTATATGAAAATTAACTTGTAATTGTACCAAATTAAAATTCATATATCAAATTATACATTAGATTAAAATTTATGTATAATTTTGATATTTATCCTTATTATTATTTAATTTTTTAAAAAATTATATAAAATTAAGTCAACTCTAAAAATCAGGGTGGGAATTTTGATTCCATAGGACAGATATTGACCCACTAAACATTGACATTAATTACCAATTTATTTTCACACCAAATCTATTAGCTGAATTAATTAATTTATATGCTTGGCCAGCTGTTTTTTTTAACCATTTTTTTTGGGGGCAAACTTGCTAATTTCAATATCTTGTGGGACTGATTTGATTTCTTCCCCATTTTTAGTTTCAAATTGCAAACGAAAGTTGATAAAAGGCCAAATTTAAAACATATTCAAACTATGCTTAAAAGGCAAAAAAGCTCCACTGACTGCTCCTTCCTATTCTCCAAGCAAAAGCACCAAATTGCAAACCATGTGCTTTGTTCCTTTTCAAACCATTAATTGCTTTAAATTCCCTTTTAAAAATTCCTCATAATTAAATTTGGATATAAGTATCTATAATTATATATTTATGTTATATTTAGATAATCATTGTAATTACGCTTACAATTGGATTTACATTTTTAAATTAAAAAATAAAAAATAAAAGAACTAAATCCATGAAAAAAAATTGGAATGACTAAATTATAAATATGTGAAAAGCACAGAGAGTTGAAGCAAATTTAACCTAAAAAATTCCTGTACTTAATTCTGCCTCAAGTACTCAGTCAACCGTGTTAAGCCGACATTATAAGAAAAGTCAAGAATCCAATGCAGAAAATAATATCAAACCACAAAAAAGGAAAGAGTCGTGTTTATCTTTTATTCAGACACTTCCCTCCAATCGTTTCCCTTACTTCAATTTCTTCATTTCCCCCCTTACCCAATCATTTTGATCTACTCTTTCCTGGTTTTTTCTTCTTTTTTGCTTTAATGTTCCATCTTTGATTTGATTCCCCCGATATGGGTTTTCGAATTCATTTCAGAAATTTGGGATATAATGATTCAAGCATTGAAGTCTCAGCAAAAAACTGTGATGATCATGATGATGATGATGGTTGTGACGACCGTTGTGCTTCACTATCCTGTTTCCAGGATGATGGTTCTATCGCTCATCATCATTCAGCGTTGCGCACCAAGTATTTGATAATAATTTTCACAGTACTTGCGGTTTCGTTTTTGATCCTCTGTTTGTACGTTTACTACGTCAGGTATTATCGACGCCGATCCCTTGTTAGGGGAAGAAGATCGAATGAAACGACTGAAACCCATGATGAGTTTCTCGATGAAGATCATGGTCCGGTCGTTGATCATCATGTATGGTATATCAACACCGTTGGTTTACAACCGTCGATCATTGATTCCATTGCTGTTTTTAAGTACGTAAAAGGTGAGGGTCTTGTTGAAGGAACGGAGTGCTCTGTTTGTTTAAACGAGTTCGAAGAAGGTGAGACTTTAAGGCTGTTGCCTAAATGTAGCCATGCTTTTCACATCTCTTGTATTGATACTTGGCTTAGGTCCCATACCAATTGTCCCATGTGCCGAGCACCCATTGTTTCAAACATGGCTGATAAAGGACCATCATCATCATCTGGGGTAAATAATGAAGTTACTGAAGGAACCCAAGTTGCAATTATAGTAGATAATGAAGAATCTGAAGGAGAAACAGGAAGTGTAACAAGTGAAATGAGGCATAGACCATATGAGGAAGATGAGAGAAATACAGAGGATGAAGATGGGGTTCTTCAGCCTGTAAGAAGATCAGTTTCTTTGGATTCCATGGCAGCTTCACAGATCAGCCAAGCACTTGCTAACAATGGTGTAGCAGAAGGGTCTAATGGAAGCAATTTAGATAATGAATTGGGTAAAGGGAAAGAATCAAGCTTGAGAATTGTGCCAAGGAGAGGTTCAGGAAATCAAGGTTTATTGAGACTAATGTGCAATTCGTCCATAGGTAGAAGATCTTTGCAAATTAGGCCAATTTTCATGAAGAGATCATTTTCTTGCAATGGGAAATTCTCTTTGCCAATCTCAAACCGTAACCGGAATCCTCCTTTGAGAAGCTTTTGATTGGTGAGTCACCGCCGCCACTGCCGGTGTCTACTTTCAGGTGAGACATCTTACGATGTCTAGCAAACTCTCAACAAGATGAGGGTTTGTTTTATATAAGCCTTTTTACACCCTTAAAACTAGAAAAATATTGTAATAAAGTAATAACCAGAACCCTTTCATTAATACAGATGATGTTGAACTTTGTATCATAATATCCATATCATTCAAAGGTCTTGATTGAAGATTATCAATGGAAATGTGCCTTTTCTTATGTAGAAAAGTGTTGGATTTCTTGAGTACATTGCCACCATTTCTTGTTTTTTAGCATAGAATTTTCATGCTTACATATAGGAATGGTTGATCCCTTGCTTACTTATATCACAAAGGCAAAATCTTGAAGAATTGAAGTTTTTAATCTTGTCTAGGAAATGGAGTTCTTTCAATTGATTCATACAGTGTTCAACTCCAATATGTATAGTGTTCTTTTATTTTTGATGACGATTCTTCTTTCCCATTATAAAACCACTTGAATAATCAAGTGAAAAAACATATGGAGTGGATTCAATTATAAAAGGAAAAGGTGACCTAAGTTCAGAAATGACCAAGCAAAGGCAGATGTGATTTTTGCAGGGATTAGGTACCATTTTATCATTATGACCCACAATTTGTAATGGGTGCTAAAGTCAACAGAACGTGTTGAAAACAGTGACAAAAGTAATGTGGATGTATTGTTATTGTGGGTCTAGTGAATTTTTTTATATATAAAAGTAATGTGGGTGTATTCTTTTATATAAAAGAAATTCATTCTTTTCTTAATCATAATGAGTTCTGGTAAAGTTGATAAAAGATGGAGATTTTTGGATTTGAGATTATGTACTGTTATGGTAGGGAAAGATTGTATTAAATAGTGATATTATTTATTTTTAATAGTTTAATATTATATTAATAATTTTATTTTAATTTTAGAATTTTTATTTAAATTTAATTTTTTAGAATGATGTTTCTATTTCATATATTTATCGGATCATTATTTTTAACTAAATATTAATTAAAACATGGTAATTTATATGATAATTTACATACATTTTATTTCATTTTTTTAAAATTATTTTTATAAATTTTTGAATATTTTATTTTTGAATATTTTTATAATTTTTGTTAGGAATATTTATAACAAATATAGGTGAATTATCGCATAGATTATGATGTGATATAAAGCGTAGTTTAGTTTAGTATATACAAGGGTACAAGGCATGCAAATTATCTTGTGTCACATAGCATCATATTGATTTGTATAATACCTAAATTATGATTACTCTTTTCAACATAACTTTCATATTTTCCTTGATTATTTGATGTGTATAATTGGATTATTATCTTCACTAAATTAAGCTTTTCAGTCAACAAATCATTCTTTTTAAACCTAAATTTTCTCCTTCAAAATTATCCTCAGTTCATTTACGGGTATTTATTGCCACTCACTGAGTTCGATGTACCTCAATCACCACTAACGTGTCACCCTCTTTCACTATGTTTCAGATTTCAAGCAGCTAAAAGAACTACTATCTGATCATGGGTCATTTCATTTTCATGATATAAATACCGTTTCGGTCTTCTCTTTTTCTTTTCCCAAATTTCCCCCGTTTTTCTCTGTAAAAAAAAAACTGTATTTTTGCTTGTCATGTTCAACTAAAACAGGAATTTCTTGGTGGGGTGTATTCGAATATCGCTTCAGCACCATCCATTTTGCTTTTAACTTTGTCCTCTCCCTTAAGGTTAGTGGTTTCTTTCACAACATTCTCTCCCTCATCATCAAGTTCAGTCATTTTAATTCCCTTAACTTTATATAAAAAGGCAGGTTTTTGGGTTTTTTTTTGGTCAGTTTAAGCTCCATAATTGACTGGGTTTAAGGTAAAATCTGCTTCTCTTACGCATTTCTTTGTTTGCTTGTGATTATTTGTACGTTATTAACTCTAATGAATTAGCTTACAGACAAATTCCCATTTAATTTTAAGAAAATGACTGCTTAATTTATGATAATAATGCATGTTATGGGTGGTTGATATGGATTAGGTGTTCTTTTTCATGGTGATTATACTAATTAATGGTACAAATTTGATATTGTTGTTAAAGGGTCTTAGTTTAATGCTTAAAATGGTATGAAACCCTGGTTTGTTTTGTTATTCTTGCTTATGACCCTGGTTTTAAGTTGAAACCGACGAAATCGTTTTGCATATTGTGGAACATGGAAAATTGGTTTGAAGATGGAGGAGAAGATGAGCAAAGGGCTAAAAAGAATGTTACTTCTGTTGAACTGCGCAATGTTGGGCTTAGGAAATGTTGGTGGTCCTCTTTTAATGAGGCTATATTTCTTGAAAGGTGGTAAGGGTGTGTGGATATCGAGCTGCTTAGAAACCGCCGGTTGGCCGTTTATGATGTTGCCACTCGTGGTATCATACTTGTATCGTCGACGAAAAGAAGGTCCGGGAACCAAGCTTGTCTTGATAAAAACTCCTGTTTTGCTGGCTAGTATTGTTCTTGGTGTTCTTACTGGGGTTGATGACTTTTTGTATGCTTACGGTGTCGCTCGCCTCCCTATATCTACCTCGGCTTTGATAATTTCGACTCAACTGGCTTTCACTGCTACGTTTGCGTTTATATTGGTGAAGCCGAAGTTTACACCTTTTACGATCAACTCGGTCTTTTTGTTGACACTCGCAGCGGTTGTTCTGGCACTTCATACGAGTTCAGATCGCCCTGCTAATGAATCCAAGCTACAGTATTTCCTTGGGTTTTTCATGACACTTGCAGCTTCAGCGCTCTACGGGTTTGTGTTGCCGGCCATCGAGTTAACATACAAGAAAGCAAAGCAGACCATTACTTACTCTTTGGTTATGGAGTCACAGATGGTTATGTCATTTTCGGCTACTGTTTTCTGTTGCATTGGGATGCTCTTTCACGGAGACTTCAAGGTCATCTCTCCTTCCCCATTCCCCTTTAGTTCTGGTATTTCAGTCCAGGTTTTAACCGAATGATTTCTTGCTTATGTAGGCAATTCCAAGAGAGGCAAGTGAATATACGCTTGGACAATCGACATACTACGTGGTGCTCGTGTTGAACGCAATCTTATGGCAGTTGTTCTTCATGGGAGCTGTGGGTGTGATTTTCTCAGCCTCGTCGTTACTGTCTGGTATACTAATCGCGACTCTGCTTCCAGTGACGGAATCTTTAGCTGTGGTGTTGTACCATGAAAAGTTCCAAGTTGAAAAAGCCATATCTCTTGTTTTATCACTTTGGGGATCTTTGAATTACTTCTATGGTGAGTTCCATGAGAATAGCAAGGTGAAGAAGCAGAAGCAAGATACAGAAACAGATGTAGCCTAAAACCATGTGCTTCATCTTATATTGCATCATATTAAACAAGTTGCCTATATATATATGTATGTATACACATATATATTCTTGTTTCATGTTTTCCTTTAAATGATGTTAACAAGCATGTATAAGGTGCGCATATATATGTGTGTATTTATGTATATATGAAAAGTAAGCTTTGATATATATAATTATGATTTGGATGCCAATGTTACCTTCTTTGTACACAATTATTGTTACTACTGATGTTAATTGACCGACATATTTGTCTTTCTTGTATTAGGAAATTTGTCAAAACCAAACTTTATATATAGATGATAACAATAAAATCACTCAAACAAGCATTCATGAATAGTCTGATCCGTAAGTAAATCATCAAATGAACTCAAATATACTAATCAACACACTCCTAAAAAGAAAAACGAAAAACCATATGTTTGATATGGAAGGAAAACAAAGGTAGTGTCATGAGTAAATTAGGGAAGTTCTTGTTTAGGTGTTTCGAGTTTCCAATTTTGATAATTTAGGTAATTCTGGTTCGAGTAGCTCTGGAACTTTGGGTTCTTCAAGCTTCTGTTGAAACCATTTTTTTGTCGCGAAGAAAAACGGGAATCGACTTTGTTTTAAAAACCAAAAAAACGAATATGAGGAGTCACCACCGATCTTTATTAGATGTGATCGGATCACCTTTGTTTTAATAAAACATTTTAGTTTACTAAAACGGTGTTTTTGGTCTACGAAACTTGAGAGAACGGGTCCGGGAGTCGGTTACGTGCGAGGAAGGATTAGCACCTTCGTAACGCCCAAAATTGGTACCAATTTGATTAATTAATGTCTTAATGTCAAAATTTGAAACTTGAAAAGAATTTAGAATACGATTCCCCTTTTTATTAATGTTATTTTTGCAAAGATATTTAGATAAATCGAAGCAGATGTTAAAGACCTTCTCGTCCTGAAGTAATAAAATGTCACATCCAACACGTTAGGACACGACATTCTAAATTATCGAGAATAAGCTTGTCTTTTGATTTTCAAAACTCATGCATTTTAATTTTAAAAGGATATTCGATTATTTGGTCAAACGATAAATCGAAACCCAGCACGTGGGGCACGATTTCTCGAAATCTCCAAACACGAAATATTGCATTGTTTGAAATTTAGAAAACACGAGCGAAATCTTTAAAGGGATACTTGATTATTTGAAAAACGGAAGATCGAAACCCAACACGTTAGGGCACGATTTCTCGAATTTCCAAACATCAAACATTGCCTTTTGTTTTGGGAAATTTTCAAATAAATAATTATAAAGCCGGCTCAAAACGCATTAATTTGACTTGAAATAAAATGGAATAATTAATTTTAGACCAATAAGTTGAGAACGATAATGTGACACTTATGAATGAAGGGCGAAATTATAAACATAGAACAATATACATGGATAACGAACTCTATTAATGGATGAAAATGGTATAAAAAAAAATTAACATATACACAATAGTAATGAGCTCACATCCAAAAATAATAATAAAAAATATGAAAACTAAAAGTGTAGCTACTTAAAGAAACAAATCAGAAGAAAATTATAACAAGTTATCAAACATAGATAAATAAAATTAAATAGCAACACAAAAGACTAATGGACAATATGAAATAATAATATATGAATGTACAGCCCAAATTTTGCCCGGGCTAAAAGCCCAACATCTAAAAACCCAACAGCCCAAAACCCTTTAACACTAGCCCATAGCAATTAAAAAAAAAAGGAAAGAAGAAGACTAAAAAAAACCTAGCCATCATCCCTATGCTTGACTGTCGGCCAACTTGCCCTGTCCCATTGCGCATACCTCCACTTACTCCATTCACGATTCCCGTATGTCCCGCTCCATGTTTTCACCCATGTTTCACGCCCCTCGTTCTCCACAACTGCAACACCTACAATTGGAGCAAAGAGATAGGTGGAAAATGTATGGTTTTTGGCTATAAAGCCTTCAATTTTTCATTGTAAAAGAGGAGGACAGATGGTACTAGAAGGAGGGTATTTTTTTTTAAAAAAACGAACAGTTGTACTACATACAATAGAAAGCACTTCAGGAAATAAAAACAGATCAAGGGAGTTATTCTAAGGTTTTACTTTCTTTTATTTGCTCTATTTATTTTACTTTTGAATCTTTTATATATATATATATATATATATATATATACACATATTTCGTGAAATAAAAAAGGAAAGAGGTACCTTTCTTCACCTGGAAAAGGGGCTTCACCGCCATGCATGAGGGTCATTGATGGCGAAGTCGTGGTGTGTAATCACGGAATTTGGGAGTGAATCGCAAGATGAGAGGGGAGTTGAGAGCCTTCTCTCTGTTTTGAAAAATGAATGCAGGGTGGTGTTTTAACTTTTTTTTTGTTTTTTAAAAAAGGGTTTTTTAATGAAAAAGAAGGAGATAAAGTATGGTTTTAATTAATAATAAAACAAAGTAGCATGGGGGAGTGGAATCAGCACGCTTTTTTGCTTGGGACCATGTGCATTTTACCTTTAATTGGGTAATTTTGCAATTGGTCCCTCCTTTGCTTAGCCTTCAATCAAAGTTATATTTAAGTTTTTTAAATTATTTTAAATTGGCCCGCAATCATGCGCTATTTCAATTTGCCCCTTAGCACAAGATTTTAAGATTTGGGACATTTTAATTTTAGACCTCGAACATTTATACGCAATTAATTTTAGCCCAAAATTACGTTTTAATAATTTGTTTTATTTGTAAGTTATCCCTTGGATTTTGTTTTTTCTCTCAACTAAGTTTCAGTTATTCTTCTTAGAATAAATATGTTTCAACATATTATTTTGATTTCATACTTTTGTGATTATTTTTTTTACGTGCATACTGTTTATATGAAATACCTTTATATTATTATTACTACTATATGTATTATTTATATTAAGCTTTTCCTGTATATATTATTTTGTGTATTATTTACTTTTAATCTTTTATGCCTATTATTTATTTTGGAATTTCAGTTACGCTACATATATATTATTATTTTTCTTATTTTTATTTTGATACAATTCTAGCTTCGTTCAAATTATTTACTTTAGAATATTTTTAATTTCATTTGTACATTACTATTTAAAATTTTCTTATAGTTCATATAGTTATATTTTCAAATTTTCTTTTTCCTATTATTTATTTTATTTTATTTTAAAAAACTTGTTATATTTTATTTAGGTGATTTACTTGAAACTTCTTTTAAAATTGGTTTCTTATGCATTGACCCTTGGACATAAATGGTGGTATTTTCATAATATATAATGTGTTGTTATTGCATGTATTCTAAGTTGTTCCTTTGCATTTTCATATTATTTTAGATTATTCTGAGATGTTATTGCCACATGTTTTATTCCTTATGTTATCGAGTTATTTATTTTATAAAAATACATTTCATTTATTTATTACATTTCATTTGAAATTTTAAATAAGGCAATGTTCGGTATTTTAAGAATTCAAAAGATCGTACCCTAACTTACTGGGTTTCGACTTTTCTCGTTTATCCTAAATAACCGAACATCCTTTTAAAAAAAAAAGAGTTAAAGTACATGAATTTTAAATAAAGGCAAGCTCATTCTCAAAGTTCAAGATGAAATGTCCTAACTTACTGGGCGTGACATTTTATTACTTCAAGATGAGAGAGTCTTCAACATCCGTTTTAATTTATTCGATCATTTTTAAATCAGCATTAATACAAAGAGGGATCATATTTTAAAAGTCTTTCAAGTTTTCAATTTTCAACACTAAGACATTAATTAATCAACTAGGTACCAATTTTGGGCGTATCGAGGGTGCTAATCCTTCCTCGTGCGTAACCGACTCCCGAACTCATTTTTCGATTTTCGTAGACCAAAAATAATTGTTTTAATAAATCAAAATGTTTTATTAAAATGATCGATCATAAGGTGACCCGATCATACCTAAACAAAAAAAGATTGGTGGCGACTCCATTTTTGTTTTAAAGTCAATCCCCCTTTTTTTCAAAAAAAATGGTTACGACAGCTTGGCGTCTCCGCTGGGGACCAAATAAGAGAGTCAAGCCACGAGTTGATTAACTTTTGTCTTTATATCGAAAATTGAAAATTAGATTTTGATATACGATTCTTTCATTGCATTTCATCAGCTTTTTGTGGTTTATGATATAATACCTACTGCATTGGTTTGAGTCCTTGTAATACACCTACCCGTATTCATTGCCGGAATAGGGTACGAGGCATTACCGGAGTTTATGAATTAATTTTTTTTATATTCAATATAGCCCCTTTATAAATATCTAACCTTCCCTGCAATATTAAATCGAGACCAATCCACATCAACCAAATCAATTCAACATATTTTCAAGATAAATTCATGCATATTTATAAGATAACGTCATCACATATCTAAAACCAGGTTTGTTAACCATACTAATGGCTAACTTTACATTCATTTCACGTTAACATTTACTTTGTTAGCTTATACATGCCATTGATTTCCAAAATAAAATTTCTTTATATACCGAAATCCTGAGGTTGACAGTGTGATGTGTCTCCGACCAAATCCAACCTCCGAGCTCTTAACACTACAAAACAGGGAAAAAAGAAACGGGGTAAGCACTTTGTGCTTAGTAAGCTCATGTAACAAGAATTATACATACCTAATATTTTCAATACAATATAATAAACATTCATATATCCATTCAATGCATTATTACCCTAACATGCACAAACTCAACATTCAAGTTAGTACAATAACTTCCATGTATCAATAATATATATACCATGATTGATGAGCTCGTCAATACCATGATTTCCATTTTCTTGTTATTTTTCCATATTTATCCTGTTGAATTTATCGGAATTTCGATGGATTTTCAGAGGTACACATTTATTGTACAATTCCAGGTCCGTCAATTTATATTCATGTGCACACATATCCATTTCAGAGAGTACACTCCCGCGAACCTCAACCTTGCAGCGGGATTACTAGTCCAGGCTAAATCCCTTGCAATATAAACTCATAGAGTATTGTCGGGATTGCCAGTCTAGGCTAAATCCCCTGCAACGACAATTACTCTAATGAGCTTGGATCTGAATTACCAGTCCAGGCTAAATTCAGACCCTAATTCGGATTACCCGTCCGGTCTAAATCCATTTTACACATATTCTTCGGGAGGGCTATATCAGGATAGGATCACCCGTCCGGCTAGATCCTTTTACCGTCAATTCCTTTTCGAGATCCATCAATTTTCCTTTCATTCAAACGGGATTTCTTCCCATTTTATCAAATATATCAATGTTTCATAAATTTTCATATAATGAACATTCAAATCATATTCATATCAAAAACATGCATTTCAAGCATTTAAGAATATAATTCAAGTTACACGAACTTACCTTGATACTTGTTTGTAAACAATAAAAATCTACTAATCCCGAACTTTTTCCTTTCCTCGATGTAGTTTCTTATTTGAATCTTCCGGATCTAAATAAACAAATTTAATTATCAATTTAATGCATTTCATGTTCATATGCAACATTCTCTATAATTCAACTATTATTTATAGTTCATTCAAAGCTGTCTACTTGAGTTATAGTCACTAAATTATTTATAACTTGAGCTACGGAACTCCAAATTAAGATCCGTTAATTTTCCCTAAAACTAGACTCATATATATTTCTACTATAACATTTTCAGAATTTTTAGTTTAGCCAATAAGTACAGTTTATTCTTTAAAGTTACCCCTGTTCTGCTGTCGATGGTTCTGACCCTTCTTCACTAAAAATTAATTATCTCTTCATACAGAATTCAAATGATGTTCTCGTTTGTTTCTTTTAAAAATAGACTCATTAAGGATTCTATAAATATAAATTTAATCCCATAATTTTTTTTATTAAATTTTTTATGATTTTTCAAAGTCAGAATAGGGGAACCCGAATTCATTCTGAACTTGTCTCACAAAATTCATTATATCTCAAAATTTACAAATCCATTGCTTACACTATTTATTCTATGAGAAACTAGACTCAATAAGCTTTAATTTCATATTTTTTTCATCTTCTAATTCGATTTATACAATTTATGGTGATTTTTCAAAGTTAGTATACTGTTGCTGTCCAAACTGTTTTTGTGCAAGCTGTTTATTACCATTTTTCCCCTAAGCTTTTAATAAATGATAATTTCGTCCCTACTCAATTAGCCTCTCAATTGAGCTGATTTTTCTCAATTAACATTTTATTCTATCACCTTAAACTAGTTTAAAACCTTTAGGAATCAAAATTTCAGCAATAGACTTTAATTCCAAGCATTTTCACAATTAGGTCCTAAAAATCAATTTCTATTGAAATTACCTAATAAAATCATCTCATAAACAAATTAAAGCTTTAATTTAATTCTATTTAATCATAAAATTACAGCACTCAACCATGGTGACTTTCAATTTCATCCATGAAATCAAAAACTAATGAATTTAATAGTAGGACCTAGTTGTACAAGTCTTAGAAACACAAAAATTACAAGAAAAAGGCAAGGATTAACTCACTTGGTGCAAAAATTATGAAATATCAGCTTAGAGAACCCTCCTATGGCGTTTTTAGCTGCTGGAATTGAAGAGAAATGAAGAGAAATCTAGATATTTCCTATTTAGCCCTAGCTTTATTTAGTTAATTTTGCACTATTCCAATTTTACCCTTAATTTATCAATTTTTCTGCTGATTTCATACCCTTGCCGTCCAGCCCAAATAACTTTTGGGTCTAATTGCCTTTTAAATCCTTTCTCATTAGACTCTTAAGCTATTTAATCACTCTAGTAACTTTTACACCTATTACAATTTAGTTCTTTTCATTTAATTGACTACCCAAACATTAAAATTTCCTAACGAAATTTTAATACCACATTAATAACATTTCATAAATATTTATAAAATTATTTCCGACTTGGTTTTTCGAGATAGAGGTCTCGATACCTTGTTTTTACCCAATTTCTTCAATAATTTCTTTTTCTATCTAATCACTAAATTGGTAAAATTTTTCTATCAATATTTTCATACGATTTTCCTATCATATCAATTTTCAAGCAAAAATATTGAAATAAATTTCTCTTTAGATAGGATCTATGGTTACGAAACCATTGTTCCGATAACCTTGAATTTAGGCCATTACAACTCTCCTCCCCTTTAAGGATTTTCGTCCTCGAAAATCTTACCAGTAAAGGTTTATTGTTTCCTCATTGCCTCCTCCGGTTCCCATGTCGTTTCCTCAATCCCGTGCCTTTGTCACAATACTTTCACCAAATTTATCTTTTTATTTCTAAGCTCTTTTGTCTCCCGTGCCAATATCTTGATCGGTTCTTCACTGTAAGTTATATCCGGTTGAATCTCTACTTCTGTCGGAGAAATAACATGTGAAGGATCTGATCGATATCGTCGTAACATAGATACATGAAAAACATTATGGATTCTATCAAGTTCCGGTGGTAATGGCAATCGATAAGCGACCGGTCCAATTCTTTCTATGATTTCATAAGGCCCTATAAATCTTGGACTCAGTTTACCCTTTCGACCGAATCGGAGGACTTTCTTCCAAGGAGATACTTTCAGAAATACCTTGTCACCGACTTGAAATTCAATCTCTTTTCATTTAAGGTCAGCATATGATTTTTGACGATCGGAAGCTGCTTTTAGACTATCCCGAATAACCTTTACTTTTTCTTCTATTTCCAGGATCAAATCAACCCTTTGTATCTTCCTTTCACTAAGCTCTGTCCAATATAACGGTGTTCTACATTTTCTACCATACAAAGCTTCATACGGAGCCATTTTAATACTAGACTGATAACTGTTATTGTAAGCAAATTCAATCAAAGGTAGATACCTTTCCCAATTACCTTCAAACTCTAGTATACAACATCGGAGCATATCTTCCAATACTTGAATTACACGCTCAGATTGACCATCTGTCTGAGGATGAAATGCAGTGCTGAAATACAACTGAGTACCCAAGGCTTCTTGTAATTTGACCCAGAAATGAGACGTAAATCGGGGATCTCTATCTGATATAATGGAGACAGGCACTCCATGTAGCCTGACAATCTCAGATATGTACAGTCCAGCTAGTTTATCTAAAGAATAATCCATACGTACCGGAATAAAGTGAGCTGACTTTGTTAATCGGTCAACAATCACCCAAATAGCATCTTTTTTCCTCGGAGACAAAGGTAACCCCGATACAAAATCCAAAGTGATTATTTCCCATTTCTATTCTGGTATAGTAATTGGCTGAAGTAACCCCGAAGGTACCTGATGTTCAGCTTTAACTTGCTAACATATTAAACACCTTGATACAAACTCAGAGATATCAGGTTTCATTCCCGACCACCAGTACATCTTTTTTAGATCATTATACATTTTATTACTCCCCGGATGTACAGACATAATACCGCTGTGAGCCTCGCGTAGAATCTTCTGTATGAGCTCCTACCTCTAAATAATAAACAACCATTAGAACCAATCTGAAATTCAGAATCATTACCTGACTCACACTGTACCCGTTTAACTTGTAACTTCTCATCATTTTTCTGAGCTTCACATATTTACTGTAAAAATGTTGGTTTAGCTCTTAATTCTGCTAGGATTGAACCATCATTAGTCAATGATAACCGGGTATTCATAGCTCGTAAAGCAAACAGAGATTTCCAGCTCAAAGCATCAGCTACAACATTAGCCTTACCCGGATGGTAATCAATAATCAAATCATAGTCCTTTATCAGTTCAAGCTACCTGCGCTGTCTCAAATTCAAATCTTTCTGTGTCATCAAATATTTCAAGCTTTTATGATCAGTATAAATATGACATTTCTCACCGTACAAGTAATGCCCCTATATCTTCAGCGCAAATACAATAGCAGCTAATTCAAGATCATGTACTGGGTAATTTCTTTCATGTGGTTTAAGTTGCCTTGAAGCATAGGCTATTACTTTACCTTCTTGCATCAAAACACAACCTAAACCATTTAATGAGGCATCACTGTAAATAACAAATTCCTTACCCGGTTCAGGCTGCACTAACACAGGTGCTTTCGTTAATAGGTCTTTCAATCGGTTGAAACTTTGTTGACATTCATCAGTCCACTCGAACTTTACATCTTTCTGCAATAATCGAGTCATTGGAGAAGCTATCATAGAGAATCCCTGTACAAATCTCCGATAATAACCAGCTAAACCCAAGAAACTTCTAATTTCAGATACATTCTTCGGTGGATTCCAATTGACAATAGCTGATATTTTACTTGGATCTACCCTGATGCCTTCGGCAGATACAATGTGTCCAAGAAAACCCACTTCTCAAAGCCAAAATTCACATTTACTGAATTTAGTATATAACTGCTTCTCTTGTAGAATTTGCAACACAATTCTCAAATGTTCTGCATGTTCTTCTTCATCCCAAAAATAAACCAAAATATCATCAATGAATACTACTACAAATCTGTCTAAGTACGGTCTGAATATCCGGTTCATCAAATCCATGAATACTTCAGGTGCATTAGTTAGCCCAAACGGCATAACTAGAAACTCATAATACCGCACGGTTCTAAAGGCTGTTTTTGGCACATCCGACTCCTTTACCAGAATCGATAATAACTCGATCAAGATCAATCTTTGAAAACACTGAGAGCACCTTTCGGTGATCAAATAAATCATCAATCCGGGGTAACGGGTACTTATTCTTTATGGTTACTTTATTAAGCTGCCGGTAGTTGATACATAATCTCAAGGACCCATCTTTCTTTTTCACAAACAGAACCGAAGCACCCCAAGGTGAATGACTCGGTCGAATAAAACCTCTATCAACAAGCTCTTGCAACTGTGTCTTTAACTTTTTTAATTCTGTAGGAGCCATACGATATGGAGCTATGGAGATCGGAGTAGTTCCCGGAATCAAATCTATAGAAAATTCCACTTCTCTTTCTGGTGGCAATCCTGGTAATTCCTC
Source organism: Gossypium arboreum (assembly GCF_025698485.1). NCBI lineage: Eukaryota > Viridiplantae > Streptophyta > Magnoliopsida > Malvales > Malvaceae > Gossypium > Gossypium arboreum. The sequence goes on from NC_069073.1 coordinate 117,558,990, forward strand.
TGGAAACACATCGAAAAATTCATATACCACTGGAACTGCCTGTATTTTTGACTCAGATACTTTGGTGTCAAGTACATAAGCCAAGTAAGCATCATACCCTTTTTTGACATACCTCTGTGCTGCCATTACCGAAATCATATCAGATAACCCCTCTGTCTGATCAGATTTAACCCGGAGCAACTCACCATTTTGACATTTTAGCACAATATATTTTTGTCTACAATTTACTACCGCATCATGCTGGGTTAACCAATCCATGCCCAATATCACGTCAAATTCATCAAATGGCAGTAACATCAAATCAGCCGAGAAACAATAACCTCTTACCATTATTGGACAATTTTTACAAATTTTATCCATCAACACAGACTGGCCCAGGGGGTTCGAGACTTTAACCACAAATTCAGTAGGTTCAACAGATAAATTTTTAATAATTGCAAGTTTAACACATATATATGAATGCGTAGAACCAGGATCAATCAATGCAGTAATATCAGTATCAAGTAAAGAAAATGTACCAGTAATAACATCGGGTGCTGAGGCATCTTCTCTGGCACGAATAGCATATGTCCTAGCAGGTGCTCGTGCCTCAAGCCTACCTGCAGTATCTTTTGTAGCTCATCGACTACCACTGACATTACCGGATGGTCGAGGTGGTCTACCTCTCGAAACTATATTACTCAGCTTTGATATCTGTTCAGCTTCTTTTTCACCCATTTCTGGACAATCTCTTAGGAAATGGTCAAAAGAACCACATCGGTAACAAGCCCCGCTCTTTAATCGACATTCACCAAAATGAGCTTTATTACAGTACTGGCATCTCAGTTTAGGAGTGCCAACACTGCCAACACTGGTCACTGATGGAGTAGAAGGCCTTGGATTAGTGCGTTGAGAACCTCGCTCTTTGCCCGAATACCCAATGGCTGAAGTAGAACGATTCTGATACTTCTTCAATTTCTTTGGAGCAGAAAACCGGGATTTTCCCATCGGTCTTTTACTAAAAATTCGAGCTTCCTCTCACTGTTTCTTTTCTTTGCTCAATTCTTCGCTTTATAAGCTCTCTCGCCAATGTAGCAAACTTTCAATTTCAAGAATTCGATCAAGAGTTTAATGTCTTCATTTAACCCTTCTTCAATCGTTTGCACATTTCAACTTCTGACTGTACCCATTCTCGAGCATATTTACTCAATCGAACAAATTCTCTTTCATATTCAGATACTGATCTGTTACCCTGTTTCAACTCAAGAAATTCTTTTCTTTTCTGATCGAGAAACCTCTGGCTGATATATTTTTTTCTGAACTCGATCTGAAAGAATTCCCATGTAATTTCTTCTTTCGGAACAACTGAAGCTTTAGTATTCCACCAATGGTAAGCTGTGTCTTTTAGCAGTGAGACGACACATTTTCATACATTTTTCTGGTGTACAAGATAATTCCTCCAGAACCCGAGTAGTGTTTTCTAACCAGAATTCAGCCCGTTCGGAATCATCATCAACTGCTGATCGAAATTCTTCGGCCCCATATTTTTGAATTTTATCTACTGGAGCTTTCCTTTTCGATGATTCAAGACTGACTTGTGGGATCTCGGGAACCGTGGAGGAGCAGGAGGGGGAGCTTGAACTTGCTGCACTACAGGGTTAGTTCTTAAGTATTGATTAAACCAATCATTCATCATTTGAAAGAAGGCTGTTTTTGCCTCCTCCCCTCGACCCTCTGTCTCGAGCCTTCTCGCTAGTTTTTCTCTTTGTCTCGAAGCCGGAGTATGACTCCCACCTTCCTCGATTGAGCTCAATCGGATGACATTACTATAAGAAAAACACATTTTAAATGGTCAGGAGATATCACATTATCAATAATAATTTAAATGGCATGTATAGCGAATCCCGTATTTGCTACATCGGTCCTAGAACCAGCTAAACCGTAGCTCTGATACCAATAAATGTAATACCCCTACCCGTATTCATTACCAGAATAGGGTACGAGGCATTACCGGAGTTTATGAATTAATTTTTTTTATATTCAATATAGCCCCTTTATAAATATCTAACCTTCCCTGTAATATTAAATCGAGACCAATCCACATCAACCAAATCAATTCAACATATTTTCAAGATAAATTCATGCATATTTATAAGATAACATCATCACATATCTAAAACCAGATTTGTTAACCATACTAATGGCTAACTTTACATTCATTTCACGTTAACATTTACTTTGTTAGCTTATACATGCCATTGATTTCCAAAATAAAGTTTCTTTATATACCGAAATCCTGAGGTTGACAGTGTGATGTATCTCTGACCAAATCCAACCTCCGAGCTCTTAACACTACAAAACAGGGAAAAAGGAAACGGGGTAAGCACTTTGTGCTTAGTAAGCTCATGTAACAAGAATTATACTTACCTAATATTTTCAATACAATATAATAAACATTCATATATCCATTCAATGCATTATTACCCTAACATGCACAAACTCAACATTCAAGTTAGTACAATAATTTCCATGTATCAATAATATATATACCATGATTGATGAGCTCGTCAATACCATGATTTCCATTTTCTTGTTATTTTTCCATATTTATCCTGTTGAATTTATCGGAATTTCGATGGATTTTTAGAGGTACACATTTATTGTACAATTCCAGGTCCGTCAATTCATATTCATGCGCGCACATATCCATTTCAGAGAGTACACTCCCGCGAACCTCAACCTTGCAGCGGGATTACTAGTCCAGCTAAATCCTTGCAATATAAACTCATAGAGTATTGTCTGGATTGCCGGTCTAGGCTAAATCCCGCAACGACAATTACTCTAATGAGCTTGGATCTGAATTACTATCCAAGCTAAATTCAGACCCTAATTCGGATTACCCGTCCGGTCTAAATCCATTTTACACATATTCTTCTGGAGGGCTATATCAGATAGGATCACCCGTCCGGCTAGATCCTTTTACCGTCAATTCCTTTTCAGAGATCCATCGAATTTTCCTTTCATTCAAACGGGTTTCTTCCCATTTTATCAAATATATCAATGTTTCATAAATTTTCATATAATGAACATTCAAATCATATTCATATCAAAACATGCATTTCAAGCATTTAAGAATATAATTCAAGTTACACGAACTTACCTTGATACTTGTTTGTAAACAATAAAATCTACTAATCCCGAACTTTTCCTTTCCTCGATCTAGCTTCAGTATTTGAATCTTCCGGATCTAAATAAATAAATTTAATTATCAATTTAATACATTTCATGTTCATATGCAACATTCTCTATAATTCAACTATTATTTATAGTTCATTCAAAGCTGTCTACTTGAGTCATAGTCACTAAATTATTTATAACTTGAGCTACGGAACTATAAATTAAGATCCGTTAATTTTCCCTGAAACTAGACTCGTATATATTTCTACCATAACATTTTCAGAATTTTTAGTTCAGCCAATAAGTACAGTTTATTCTTTAAAGTCACCCCTGTTCTGCTGTCGATGGTTCTGACCCTTCTTTACTAAAAATTAATTATATCTTCATGCAGAATTCAAATGATGTTCTCGTTTATTTATTTTAAAAATAGACTCATTAAGGATTCTATACATATAAATTTAATCCCATAATTGTTTTTATTAAATTTTTTATGATTTTTCAAAGTCAGAACAGGGGAACCCGAATTCATTCTGAACTTGTCTCACAAAATTCATTATATCTCAAAATTTACAAATCTATTGCTTACACTATTTATTCTATGAGAAACTAGACTCAATAAGCTTTAATTCCATATTTTTTTCATCTTACAATTCGATTTATACAATTTATGGTGATTTTTCAAAGTTAGTATACTGCTGCTGTCCAAACTGTTTTTGTGCAAGCTGTTTATTACCATTTTTCCCCTAAGCTTTTAATAAATGATAATTTCGTCCCTACTCAATTAGCCTCTCAATTGAGCTGATTTTTCTCAATTAACATTTTATTCTATCAACTTAAACTAGTTTACAACCTTTAGGAATCAAAATTTCAGCAATAGACTTTAATTCCAAGCATTTTCACAATTAGGTCCTAAAAATCAATTTCTATTGAAATTACCTAATAAAATCATCTCATAAACAAATTAAAGCTTTAATTTAATTCTATTTCATCATAAAATTACAGCACTCAACCATGGTGACTTTCAATTTCATCCATGAAATCAAAAACTAATGAATTTAATAGTAGGACCTAGTTGTAAAAGTCTTAGAAACTCAAAAATTACAAGAAAAAGGCAAGTATTAACTCACTTGGTGCAAAAATTATGAAATATCATCTTAGAGAACCCTCCTATGGCGTTTTTTGCTGCTGGAATTGAAGAGAAATGAAGAGAAATCTAGATATTTCCTATTTAGTCCTAGCTTTATTTAGTTAATTTTGCACTATTCCAATTTTACCCTTAATTTATCAATTTTTCTGCTGATTTCATACCCTTGCCGTCCAGCCCAAATAACTTTTGGGTCTAATTTCCTTTTAAATCCTTTCTCATTAGACTCTTAAGCTATTTAATCACTCTAGTAACTTTTACACCTATTACAATTTAGTCTTTTTCATTTAATTGGCTACCCAAACATTAAAATTTCCTAACGAAATTTTAATACCACATTAATAACATTTCATAAATATTTATAAAATTATTTCCGACTTGGTTTTATGAGATAGAGGTCTCGATACCTTATTTTTACCCAATTTCTTCAATAATTTCTTTTTCTATCTAATCACTAAATTGGTAAAATTTTTCTATCAATATTTTCATACGATTTTCCTATCATATCAATTTTCAAGCAAAAATATTGAAATAAATTTCTCTTTAAATCGGATCTATGGTTACGAAACCATTGTTCCGATAACCTTGAATTTAGGCCATTACAGTCCTTAAATAGTTTTGCATCGCATTGCATGACCGTTGTGGTCACACCTTTTAAGTGGGAGTGAGAAACTATGCTTTCGTGAGGTTTTCACCTCCGCATGGGCCAGGGGATCACTTCCGGAATACATCCGTACTTATGTCTTCGTGAGGTTTTCACCTCCGCATGGGCATAAGGAAATGTATTCCCCTGAACTGAACTTGGTCCATATGAGCCTATAATGGGTGAGGACCGAGGAATCTACTGGTTCAGGTACCCTTGCTTTAGAACTGAACTACATATAGTGAACTTTAAGTGCTTGCCCCAAGTAGTATGATGATGACTTTTAGTGCCTACCTTTATAAGTTCTCATTTATTTTTTTTATATATGTGACACTGACTTGTTTTTCTTATTTTTGCTATCATTGCATGTCATTTATCATTAAAAGGTGTCGATTCAAGGTTCGATTTTTGAGTTAGAAAGTTTTGTAATAGGGAACGAATATCTTAATAAAGTGGAAGACAATTCTTTCGTTTGTGCTTGGCCAGAGAAAACCCAGATAGAAAAAGGAAATAGTGTCACCGAAGGATACACATCAGAATTATGGGACTACACTCTCATTAGTATGATGCAAAATAACCTCCAAGAGTTAAAGGAAATATAGGAATAACGGAGTAACGAAGCCAAGCAGTTATGGGGAATTACAGTATTTGCTTGACATGAAGATAGACGAACAATTCAAGGTGAGTGTGGGAAGTACTGATAGACACTTCTACCATTATAGATGAAGATAGTCACCTCATGGATGGTAAGGGTATAAGACCTACAAAATTGAATTGGATGGAAAGAATTTTTCTTATGATGGGAGAAAGGCTCACTTACTATAGGACCGCCACCAAATAACAAGCTGGAATTTACTGTGGTACTTTAGGAAGTTGTACCTATCAGAAATAATGAAAATGCAAGCCGAAATGAGCATGAAAGAAAGGGATTAAAGAAGATCATATCGTTTAAAGACTTTTAATGTTGAGATTAGCTATGCTGCAAAGATACCCACGCAAGCAATTCAAAATATTCTGTGAGGACAGAAATTTGAAGACTCTCAAGAAGCACTGAGGATGTTTGAGACCATTTTAAGGCAGTATGCTGCGAAGCTGGAATGCCTACTTGTTCGCCAATTTTTCTTTCAAGGTAATCAGAGCAATTTCACAGACATTGGAGGAGATGTCTTTGGCTATAGAGCTTACCTCATAGGTGAAGCCGTAATTCAAATTCAAAAGATAGCTGATCATTTACAGATACTAGTAGAAAGGGCGAGCACGTTGAGCACCAATATGAGCTACAGTCAGATCATGGTCGAAAGTCAGCTTTGTTATTAGTTAGGGTTAAGACTCTGGGCCTACGAGTGAAAGCTTATTTGTAATCCGTTTTATGAAAAGACTTTTGTTCCTTAAATAACGTTTTCTAAAATGAAACTGAATCGAGATCGATACCTTTTTGCATTCATGCATTTGCATTACATTACATCAAAGAAAAGAAGGTGTTGATTCGAAATTTGATTCCTAAATAGAATAGTTTGTCATAAGAAATGAAATTCTTGATAAAGTGGATTATAGTGCGGTCGTCTGAATATAGTCCAAATAAACATGACGAGAGAAAGCTGATAGTCCACGGAGGAATACATGATGTAATTGCCAGAGATTCAAGCCAACAAAAGTTATCCAAGAGCATGATGAGAGAAAGCCAGAAGTCCACGAAGGAATACATGACTTAATGTAATTGCCGACGAAGATTATCCAAGAGCCGACACTTTTTGATGAGTATCATGGAGATAAGAAAGCAAGAGATCGAGGCTCAGATTAAGCAGCAAGGAGCTAGCAAAGGCATCTTTTAGAGAATTTACAGGATTCGACCATGAAGAAAACATCAACGTTTACTTGGACTATGAAGGGCAAGACCACATATGTAATCTATTTTCATGTAAAGAAATCTGTTTTCTAGAAAAATTATTCTAATGGAATTGAATTCAAGATCAACATCTCCTTTTATTTTGCATTCATGCATTTGTATTGCATCACATCACATGCATTTAAATCCATAAAAAGACCCTAATTAGTTAAAGTTATTAAAAAGAGAAAGAAAAAGAGAGAGAGAGAATAGGGTCACGGCTAAGTAAAAAAGAAGTTGAATAAGAATTAACAATGTTCCCTTACATATCCCCGACTTTTGTGTCAGGAGAGATAGCTTACCCGGAGAAGGGGGTGTTTGGAAATGAAAATCATCCTATCAATGTCATACATGAGGAAGGGACTGAACAAAGAAACCTTGAGGGCATTCGCCCTTACGAACCGGGAAGTTCTTTAAACAATTGGACTGCAGAAGAACTTCGTGTAATCTTTAAGAATTTTTTAGAGTAATTCCCGAAACATGTCTAGGGCCTAGGAGTAATAAGATTACATTTGTGAAAATAGGCCTATGTTCATCTATTATTATTTAAATAAAACATAACTTTTATCAATTTTAAACGAGTATTATTTCATCTTTATCAACCAATATTCCTTTAAATTTTGGCAATTCTTATCCTTTTATTCATAGCACATAAACAACCATTCTTAGATTCATTCATTCTTTGTATATTCTTTCATACCCCTACAGGTCTCTAGATATCAATGATATGAGCACTGATACTGCTGCTCCTGATTTCTCTTACGAGCAAGACATGTGTTTAGAGGAATCTCAGGATTTTGAAGATGTTCAAGATTGTGACGTATCCCTCGATCTGTTAAGAATGGTAAAGCAGGAGGAGAAACAAATCATGCCACATGAGAAAGAGGCATTAGAGAATATAGCCCTAGAGGAAGGGTGCTGAGTTGAAAATTGGAACACTGATTACCGAGGACACAAGGCATAGTCTGGTTGAGTTGCTTCGAGAGTTCAAGGATATCTTCGCCTGGTCTCATCAGGACATGCTCGGATTAAGTACTGACATTATAGTACATCGTCTTCCGATAAGGCAGGATTGTAAGCTAGTCCAACAGAAGTTGCGGAGAATGCAGCTAGACATTGTTCTAAAAATAAAAGATGAGGTTAAGAAGCAGTTCGATGTAGAATTCTTACAAGAAGTGAAATACTCTGAATGGGTAGCCAACATTGTACCAGTTCCTAAGAAAGATGGGAAGGTACGAATGTGTGTTGATTACAGAGATTTAAATAAAGCTAGCCCCAAAGATAATTTCCTTTACCACACATCGACACTTTAGTAGACAACACAGCAGGATATTCGTTGTTCTCTTTCATAGATGGTTTCTCGGGGTACAATCAGATAAACATGCATCTAGAGGATATGGATAAAACTACCTTCATAGCCTTGTGGGGTACCTTTTGCTACAAAGTAATGCCGTTTGGGTTGAAGAATGCGGGGGCACATTGAGCAAATTTTGCCCGGGCTAAAAAGCCCAACATCTAAAAACCCAACAGCCCAAAACCCTTTAACACTAGCCCATAGCAATTAAAAAAAAAGGAAAGAAGAAGACTAAAAAAAACCTAGTCATCATCCTTATGCTTGACTGTCGGCCAACTTGCCCTGTCCCATTGCGCATACCTCCACTTACTCCATTCACGATTCCCATATGTCCCGCTCCATGTTTTCACCCATGTTTCACGCCCCTCGTTCTCCACAACTGCAACACCTGCAATTGGAGCAAAGAGATAGGTGGAAAATGTATGGTTTTTGGCTATAAAGCCTTCAATTTTTCATTGTAAAATAGGAGGACAGATGGTACTAGAAGGAGGGTTTTTTTTTTTAAAAAAAACGAACAGTTGTACTACATACAATAGAGAGCACTTCAGGAAATAAAAACAGATCAAGGGAGTTATTCTAAGTTTTTACTTTCTTTTATTTGCTCTATTTATTTTACTTTTGAATCTTTTATATATAAATATATATATATATATCTACACATATTTCGTGAAATAAAAAAGGAAAGAGGTACCTTTCTTCGTCTGGAAAAGGGGCTCTGGCCGCTATGCATGAGGGTCGCTGATGGCGAAGTCGGCGGTGGTAATCTGCCGGAATTTGGGAGTGAATCGCAAGATGAGAGGAGGGGTTGAGAGCCTTCTCTCTGTTTTGAAAAATGAATGCAGGGTGATGTTTTAACTTTTTTTTTGTTTTTTTAAAAAGAGTTTTTTAATGAAAAAGAAGGAGATAAAGTATGGTTTTAATTAATAATAAAATAAAGTAACATGGGGGAGTGGGATCAGCACGCTTTTTTGCTTGGGACCATGTGCATTTTACCTTTAATTGGGTAATTTGCGCAATTGGTCCCCTCCTTTGCGCTAGCCTTCAATCAGGTTATATTTAAGTTTTTTTAAATTATTTTAAATTGGCCCTGCAATCTGTGCGCTATTTCAATTTGCCCCCTTAGCATAGTATTTTAAGATTTGGGACATTTTTAATTTTAGACCTCGAACATTTATACGCTATTAATTTTAGCCTAAAATTACGTTTTAATAAGTTGTTTTATTTGTAAGTTATCCCTTGGATTTTGTTTTTTTTCTCTCAACTAAGTTTCAGTTATTCTTCTTAGAATAAATATGTTTCAACATATTATTTTGATTTCATACTTTTGTGATTATTTTTTTTCCACGTGCATACTGTTTATATGAAATACCTTTATATTATTATTACTACTATATGTATTATTTATATTAAGCTTTTCTGTGTATATATTACTTTGTGTATTATTTACTTTTAATATTTTATGCCTATTATTTATTTTGGAATTTCGATTACGCTACATATATATTATTTTTTTCTTATTTTTATTTTGATACAATTCAAGCTTCGTTCAAATTATTTACTTTAGAATATTTTTAATTTCATTTGTGCGTTACTATTTAAAATTTTCTTATAGTTCATATGGTTATATTTTCAAATTTTCTTTTTCCTATTATTTATTTTATTTTATTTTAAAAAACTTGTTATATTTTATTTAGGTGATTTACTTGAAACTTCTTTTAAAATTGGTTTCTTATGCATTGACCCTTGGACATAAATGGTGGTATTTTCATAATATATGATGTGTTGTTATTGCATGTATTCTAAGTTGTTCCTTTGCATTTTTATATTATTTTAGATTATTCCTGAGATGTTATTGCCACATGTTTTATTCCTTATGTTATCGAGTTATTTATTTTATAACAATACATTTCATTTATTTATTACATTTCATTTGAAATTTTAAATAAGGCAATGTTTGGTATTTAAAGAATTCAAAAGATCGTACCCTAACTTACTGGGTTTCGACTTTTCTCGTTTACCTTAAATAACCGAACATCCTTTTAAAAAAAAAGAGTTAAAGTACATGAATTTTAAATAAAGACAAGCTCATTCTCAAAGTTCAAGATGACGTGTCCTAACTTACTGGGCGTGACATTTTATTACTTCAAAATGAGAGAGTCTTCAACATCCGTTTTAATTTATTCAATCATTTTTTAATCAGCATTAATACATAGAGGGATCATATTTTAAAAGTCTTTCAAGTTTTCAATTTTCGACACTAAGACACTAATTAATCAACTAGGTACCAATTTTGGGCATATCAAAGGTGCTAATCCTTCCTCGTGCGTAACCGACTCCCGAACTCATTTTTCGATTTTCGTAGACCAAAAATAATATTTTTAATAAATCAAAATGTTTTATTAAATTAATTGATCATAAGGTGACCCGATCATACCTAAACAAAAAAAGATTGGTGATGACTCTATTTTTGTTTTAAAGTCAATCCCCTTTTTTCTCAAAAAAATGGTTACGACAATGAAATAAAAAAAAAACATATAACATACAAAACAATATGGAAACTAGGAGACAATATTATACAAAACGATTTAAAAACTATATAAGAAATTAAAAAAGAATAACACATGCTAGAATTTGAAATAATTTATATGTATAAAATAAAAACTAATAATATACGCAAGATTATTAAAATAGATGCTGTAATTGGCCCATTTCGCCTGGGCCCATTATAAACCAAAAATAAATTAAAATAAAAATAAAAGTCCAAACTTTAACAGTCCATTTACAGCCGAAATTTCAAAACCCATTAACCCCAAATTATAGTAGCCTAGTACAAAAATCAACACCCAATAAAAGCCCAAAAACTAAAACCCTAGCCCGATTCACAGGTGGCCCAATCTAAGGCTAACCCTAGCCCAAATCCCAGTTGCTGATCAGCGCCACAGCCATAGTTTTTGCTCCTAGCAGTTCGTTCTCGAAGCAAGGCCAGAAGCTTCTGGAAATCACCAGTAACCAGCCAGTGATAGGGACGAACACTACACGTTCGCCACCAGTCCCTCACGCGCGTCTCTGCTCGTGCCGTTAAATGGTTCTTTTCTGCAAATGGAACACACGAGAATAAGGAAATAACAGAATACGCAGTATTACAGCAAAGCAATTGGATTTTTCTTATTTATTTTATTTTCATTTTTTAGCTATAAAAGGGGAGGACTGAATGTACTATATTTTTTATGAATACTGAATAGAAAAAGGGGAAAATATTTCTCTTTAGGTGATTCCTAATTTCTTTTTTAAATTTCTTTCATCTTCTATTAATTGTTCATCTGTTTTTCTTTTTTTTATCATATGCGTTTAAAGATAAATAAAAGAAAAAGAGAAGAATAAGCCTTATCTTGCAAATATGCCGAAAGTTTCTTTTGCTTCGTTGCAATCGGAGTTGAAAAGAGACCTTAAGGCTGAAAAATCTTCTATCAGGGCTTGAATATGTTAGCTGCTGTTTTGAGAGAGTGAATCGACAATTTGGGTGAAATTTTAGGGTTTGAGAAGGAAGAAAGAAAGAAAAAGATTAGAATTTGATTCAGCCGAATAGGTTGTTTGGATGGATTTTAGCCACTATAAGGAATCCAAAACGGCATAGTTTGGAGCCAATCTTAATGGCTTTGAAACGGTACCTTACAAAAGGGGGGAAGAAGAAGACCCGCGCGTTAACCTGCTTTCCAACCCGGATCCGCGATTTTGTGCACCAAATGATAGATTTGTGCGTATAGTCCTCCTCATTTGCACCTTCTTTTTAATTAACCCTTATTCGCATTTTATTTGTTTTAAATTGGCCCTAGAATTTGTGTGACACTTTAATCTCACCCTCGCCTAAATGCTATGCTGTGAGATCTGAAATGTTTCCAGTTTCGATCCCTGAATATTCGCGTATGTTTCGCTTTAGTCATTCTTTCTATTTCAATAGTTTTTTTTATTTTGTAAATTATTCCTACTATTTAATTTTGTTTTTGTCGTAACCATTTTTTTGAAAAATCGGGAATCGACTTGGATTTTGAAAACAAGCAAAAAAAAAACGGGAGTCGCCACCAATCCTTTTTGATGAGGTGTGATTGGATCACCTTAAATTAATCATTTTAATAAAAATTAAGATTTACTAAAACGATAATTTTTGGGTCTACGAAAATCAGAAAAATAGGTTCGGGAGTCGGTTACGCACGAGGAAGGATTAGCACCCTCGATACGCCCAAAATTGGTACCTAGTTGATTAATTAGTGTCTTAGTATTGAAGATTAAAAACTTGAAAGACTTTTGAAATACGATCCCCTTTTTATATAAAAAAAAAGTTCAAGTGTTAAAGACCTTCTCGTCTCAAAATATGAAATGTTACATCCAGTGAGTTAGGACACGACATCTTAAATTTTCGAGAGCGAGTTTGCCTTTTATGTAAAATTTGCGTATTTTAATTTGTTAGAAGGGTATTCGATTATTTAGAGTAAACGAGAAAAATCGAAACCCAGTAAGTTAGGGTACGTTTTCCCGAATTCTCAAACACCGAATATTGCCTTTGTTTTAAAAAAAATTCATATTTCGAGGTGACAAAACGTCATACCCGGTGAGTTAGGGCACAACACTTCGTACCTCCGAGAATAAGCATTTTTCAAGACTCGCATAGCGATTTAAAAAAGTATTCTGTCATTTAGGTTAAATGAGAAAAAATCGAAGCCCAGTAAGTTAGGGCACGATTATCTCGAATTACCAAATACGAAATATTTACTTTTTTATGAAATGATTATTTTTGTCGGATAAAGGATGATATAACACAAATTTGTAAGAACGAAAAGGAGTAAATCATGATGTTAACAAGCATAATAATAAATGAGTAGTATAAATGATGAAATGAAAGAAATAAACAAGCTATGTAACTTAAGAGGAAAATAATAGATAAAAATAATAAAAATGATAAGAATAAAATAAACAAGAATAATAAGAATAAGTAAAAGGAAACTTAATAGTAAACCTATAAATAAATAAATAAAATATAAAATAGTAAAAGAAAATAATAAATATATTGACAAAAGATAAAAAATATAAGGATGATAATAATAATAAAGAAATAATAGGCTAATAATGTAATAGTAATGATAATAATAATAGTTGTAAAAGTAGAAATAATGCAGTAATAGTAATAAAAGGAAAATATAATGATGATAATAATAATAAACAATAGTAGTAATAATAAAAGGTACAATAACAATATATACCTAAAATATATATATATATATATATTTATATAATATAATGATAACGATATGAAATTTATGGGTTCAATGCTAAGATAATAGTAATGGTAATAATAATAATAATAATAATAATAATAATAATAAAGATGCAAAATGATAATAAGTAAGATGCAAATGAAAATAATATATATAAAAAATAACAATAGTAAAATAGTAATATTCATACGTAAATGTAAATATAAATATAATACATAAAATAAAGTAATAATATAAATTTAAATAAATAAATAAAATTAGATACAATGAATACATATTAAAATATAATAGCAATAATAGTAATGATGATATAAAAAAATATAAATAAATAAATAGAAAGAGAATATAATTTAAATGGTAATAAGAAGGAAAATAATAACAATAGTGCAATAATAATAAAGTAGTAAAAAACATAATAGTAAAAATATAATAAATAATAATGAAAGAAAATAATGAAATTAACTAATTTAATAATAAAGGTGTTAAATAACTAAGCTAGGGACTAAATTGAATTTAAAACAAGAATTCGGGGCCAATCCGGAAATAAATTGTAACACCCCGTACCCGAGACCGTTTCCGGAGTCGAACACGAGGTGTTAACAGACTTAATTCATTAATTAAACAACTTATACAATTCATTTTAAAATTTCCAGACAAGCTGGCTAACTGCATCACAGTCGCTTTAAAATCATATCTCGAGTTATGAAACTCAAATCCAATTCCGTAAATTTTTCCTGAAACTAGACTCATATATATATCTACTAATTTTTTCTAGAATTTTGGTTGGGCCAATTAGTACAGTTTATTAGTTAAAGTCTCCCTGTTTCAAGGTTCAACTACTCTGACCTCTGTGTATTACGAATCAGATATCTCCCTATACAGATCTTTAATGACTATGCCGTTTGTCTCTAATAAAACTAGACTCAATAAGGAATCTGTACATATAAAGCGTGACTTCTAATTATCTTTGTAAAATTTATGGTGAATTTCCAAAGTCAGAACAGGGGATCCAGAAATCGCTCTGGCCCTGTTTCACAAAAATCTAAACATCTCATAAAATATAGCTCATATACCTGTTTCGCTTCGTCCATATGAAAATAGACTCATCAAGCTTCGATTAAATAACTTATTCATTATTTAATTCCACTTCTACTATTTTTAGTGATTTTTCAAATTCACGTCACTACTGTTGTCTGAATCTATTTTATGGTAAATTTTACCTATTTCATGGTTTCCATGGATTAGCTAGCAATTTGACATACATAATACCAAATATGATCATGATTAGCCATTCCAATGGCTAATCATTACCAAGCATTTCTATTTCCATACCACTCAATAACCATATCATAAGACCATACATATAAAATGATTATAATGCTATACATGCCATACTCAAAATATACAAGCCATTATGCCAAGATGGTATACGGATAGTGTGAGCGTGCCTCCGACCGCTTCCGATTTCCGAGCTGGCTTGTCAACATTACAAGGAATGAAAAGGAGGAGTAAGCATAAATGCTTAGTAAGCTCACATGCAAATAGCAAGTAACATAACCATATAAGCAAACATAAAACATCATTTGCATAATCATCACCAAGACATTCATATCACCTTTTCATTTATCATCTTACCATATTGTTGTTATATCGAGTTTTCAACCCGAGGGTTAAGTACATACCTGTTCAAAGTATCCATTTCACAACACTTACCAATACGTCCCTTTCATCTTGAGTATTCCTCCATTTGAGTAGAACTTTACCCGTTGAACACATCGAATATAATTCGGATACATGGAAAGTTTGCACATAAGTGCCACATATGTAGCCAAGCTACTATGTAACCCGCCCATAAGCGAACTCGGACTCAACTCAACGAGCTCGGCGTTCGATCCATAAGTGAACTCGGACTCAACTCAACGAGTTCGGATGCCTAGTTACATCTCACGAACTCGGACTCAACTCAACGAGTTCGGACGCTCGCATCCATAAGTGAACTCGGACTCAACTCAACGAGTTCGGATGCTCAACCATCCTAGTGACATGTCACTTGTATCCTAATCTATTCCTAAGGTTCAAACGGGCTTTTTCCTCGATCTCACATCTTTGCCGTCTTCCACGGAATATCGAAATCGATACTTGGTGATAGTTCATACTCATCAAGTAATTCACATAATTACATATTATCAAACAATTATCACAAGTATAATATTTCATAATAATTATCATATCATTTAAAAACATTAAAACATTTAAAATAATAACTATGTTACCAACATTTACATATGAACTTACCTCGATGCTAAAATGGCTATTTTACCATTTCGTCCACAACTTGGTATTTTTCCCATTTTAGCCCAATTTCAGTTTTCCTTGCTCTATCATTTAAAATATAGTCTAATTAGGACTCACATTATTCAAATTGACCCAAAATCATATTTTGGAAAAATTACAATTTTGCCCCTAAACTTTTGCATATTTACACTTTTGCCCCAAAGCTCGTAAATTAAAATTCAGCCTATTTTCTTATGTTTTATGACATGCTGATCATTTTTCCTTCTATGGCAACATCAAATTCTCACTCTAACATGTACTTATGACTATTAGGTATTTTTACCGATTAAGCCCTTTTGCTCGCTTTCACTTAAAACCGAGTAGCACAAGTTGTCTAACATAATTTAAAACCTCACATTCTATCATAAAACACCAAAATACACAAATTTCACCTATGGGTATTTTTCCAAATATAAACCCTAGGTTAAATTATTGCTAGCATAAGCTAAATCGAGCTACCGGACTCCAAAAACGTAAAAATCATTAAAAACGAGGCTAGAACGGACTTACAATCGAGCTTGGAAGCTTGAAAAACCCTATCCATGGTTTCTCCTTGCTATATTCGGCCATGGGGTTGAAGATGAGCAAAATTGGCTTTTAATTTTGTATTTTAATTCATTTTACCCCTAAATGACCAAAATGCCCTTACTACTAAACTTTCCAAAATTCCTTCCATGTCCTAATTTTTGTCCATAGACTTAGAAATTGGTAAAATTACTCTTTAAGGACCTCTAATTAATAATCTAATTCAATTTTATGCAAAATACTTCTAGAACACAAGTTTTGCAATTTATTCAATTTAGTCCCAAATTTCAAATTAAGCACTTTATGCATAAAATTTCTTCACGAAATTTTCACACAATCATGAAATCATATCATAGACCTTAAAATAATCATAAAATAATTATTTCTATCTCGGATTTTGTGGTCACGAAACCACTATTCCGACTAGGCCCAAAATCAGGATATTACATAAATAAAGGAGGAAGGGACTGATTTGAAAGCACGAATAACACACGGGGTCCAAAAATGAAATAATCCCCGCCCCCCCAAGCGACGTCGTCCTAATAGGGGCCAAATTGAAACCGGGATAAGTTTAAGGGTGAAATTAAAATTAAAAAAAAACTTAATCGCGAAATCACAAAAAAGCGGAGGGGCCAACAGCGAAAATAACCCCTCCGCTTAAAAAACACGCGGATCCTGTTGTTGGGGCGGGTCGGCCTTCCCAAAACGACGTCTTTTTGGCGTCTGGGGAGGCCAATGAAAACGACGCCGTTTCCTTGTGTTATAAAAGCAAAATTTTTTTATAAAAAATTCATTTTTCTTTGCCTCAGAAAAAAAAAGAGGGGAGGGGTTCTCTGTTCTCTCTGGCCAAAGGTATCTATTTTTTATTTATTTATTTTTGTATTTTTTTATGTCTTTAATATATGCATATATATGTGGGGACTAGATTCAAAAATAGAAAGAAAAGAAAAAGAAAAAAAGAAACAAGAACACGAAAATAATAAAACTATCACCTTAGATTTCAAACTTTGCTCCTGTGTTTGAACTGTTTTTCTTTGCTTTTTGATATTGCTAGAGTTTTTAGCTTCTTTGCTTGTGTTTTAAAACCTAAGATTATTTTTTCATTACACCAAAGGCCGACCCCCCAATGGTTTTTGGATTCAGCCTTTTATAGGCGTTTTTTCTACAACTTGCCCTATTTGACTAATCTGTCTCTTCTTCCTTTATTGCTGCAGGCAAACGGTGGTGGAGCAGAGGCCACTTGCAGGCGTCGGTGGTGGATGGTGTGATAGCCTAATATGACCCTAGTCGGAAAGTGGCTTCGGGACCACAAAACCGAGTCATAAAAATAATTAATTGTTATATTCTATGCTTATTATGTGTGTACATGCATATGTGGAAGTTTCATTCCCTAATTTTGCCAATTGCATGAGAAATTATTAAATAGGGATCAATATGAGACATAGTGAAATATGATAGGCTAATTTTAAATGACTTATTAGTGCATGTCAACACAAGGGTGGACTTGCATGTCAAATAGCCAAAATTCTAGATGGTGGCCGGCCATGATGGGATTAAATGCACAAAATATGTATTAATTATTAGTAGTGGCTTTATATTTTATAACATGAATAAATAAAAAGAAGAAAAGTAATGAAAATAAGAAAAGAAAGGGTGATTGTAACGCCCCAATTTTCGGGAATCCTATGAATGTTGGCATAGGTTTAATTATGTTAGTGGGCCTCTAAAAAGCCCAAGCTTAAGATAGAACCCGTAATTTTAGTTAATTTTGTTCCATAAGAAAAGGGAGTGAAATTATGAAATAGGACTTATGTGAAAATGTTTGAAAATGCTATAGGCTAAATTGAAGTGGCCAAATACATAGGAGTGCAAAATAGGAGGATTTGCATGACAAACCTCCCATTTTACATGAAGTGGCTAGCCATCATGTTGTTGTAGACAATATGAGTACTTGATATCCATAATTTATGGTACAAATTGATACAAATTGATAATGGGTTAGGTAAATGTTTCATGATAAGAATATCATGTCTTTTGTATTAAAGAATTAAATGGATGAAATATGAAGTTTTATTAAAAGAAAAAGGGGTGAAAAGAACAAAGTTTTGTCCATCTTTGTTCATCATAGCTGAAAGTTAGAGAAGAGAAAGGAGAGGAGAAAGCTCTTGAGTATTCGGTCATTAGGAGGAGGAAAATTGAAGGTAAGTTCTTGGTACCTTGCTTCTATTTTGAGGTTCATGAGTTCTTCTTGATTCTACCTTAACTCTTGAAGTATATTTTGATTTTTAGTTGTGTTGTGAGCATTTGGTCATGAATTAAAATGAAGGAAATGGTTGTTGTTTCATGTTCTTTTGATGAAAAATGGAAGATATGTGAAGTTGAGCCAAACAAATGAGCATGCATGTGCCTTAGATGTTAAAGGAAAAATCAGCTAACATGTTGTGCTTTAAAATGATGAAATGGAGATTATACTTAAGTAAAATCATAGATATGTGATGATTGATTGGTGATATACATGTTTAAATAACATGCATGCAAGTTAGGTGTGAAAGAGTGATTTGGTAATAAATCTGCTTGGGACAGCAGCAGTAACGTGACTTTGGAAAATCACCATAAATTGTGGGAGATGAATTAGAAGCTGAATAAATTATGTAATTAAAGCTTATTGAGTCTAGTTTCTAATGAAATAAACAAGAACATATTTTGAATTCTGTACAATGAGAAATTTGATTCGTAATGAAGAGTGGTCAGATTAGTCAAACAGTGAAACATGGGAAACTTTGAGAAAAATCTGGTATTGATTGGCTAAACCAAAATTCTGAAAATTTTATGGATATAAGATATATGAGTCTATTTTCAGGAAAATTAACGGAACTTGATTTGGAGTTTCGTAGCTCCAGTTATAAATGATTTAGTGACTGTTGCTCAGGAAGACAGCTTGCAGTGAAATTATGATTATGTGGTAAACATTGACAAAAATTTGTTAATGAGTTGCTTATTGATTTCTTATAAGCTTACTATGATCTGTAGGTGTGGTTGGCCGAATATTGTAAGGGGTTAATATGTAGTTTGTAATTGAATAGTTAGATTAACGTGTTAGTAATCCAATTGTAGGCGGTTCGTGTGTGGATCTCATCAGCATATCGTCGCAAACAGGTGTGTAACTAACACCCTCTTTCTTAGTCTGGATCGGCAAAAGTCGAAAAGCCGAAATGCCGAAAATCGGTATTTTGTAGATTACGAGTGTGCGAATGCTCGTGAGGTAAATCGATTAATGTTTTTGGTAAGCTGCAAAATTTGGACTGCAAAGTGTATGATTTCGTGCCCTCGATATTTTTGGGCTTAATGGGCCAAAATTGGAATGATGGGCCAACGGACCCAATCGGTAAGAACCCCGATGACGTGATTACGTAGTACGTGAAAGGTAGGAATATGCATAAAAACCCTAAAATAGATAAATTACTGAAATACCTTTAAAAGTGGAAAATTTACGCTTTACCCTCGGAGATAAATTACCAAATACCCCTAGGGTTAAATTGACCTAAATGCATGTTTGATTGTTTTATTTATTGCATGCCATGTTGTTATTATCGATGCATGGGATTGGGATATTGACGGAGGAAGTACTGAAAGTGGCTTGTCCACGTCTTCGGAGGCTTTGCCTCAATTTATTGATAATCGAGCAAGCAATCTTTTGCAACTGTGGAGTGTTAATTTGGGTGGGTTGAGCTATTCCCACATGGAGTGTATGGCTGGTACGGGTAGAGTGTAGTGGTTGGTGGGTTGAGTAGTCTCCCAAATGGGCTTGCATATGTTTACTTGATGTTGCATGTATTTTGAAATGGGCCTATGGGCCATACATCGTTATCTGAATAAGGGTCTAAGGCCTAGTTTATTGTAATCTGAAAAGGGCTCTGGCCCAGTACCACTGTTACCCAAATGGGCTTGCATATGTTATTGATGTTGCATGTATTTTGAAATGGGCCTATGGCCCATACTGTTATCTGAATAAGGGCTAAGGCCCGGTTTATTGTAATCTGAAAAGGGCTCGCCCAAGACCAATTATTACCCAAATGGGCTTGCATATGTTATTGATGTTGCATGTATTTTGAAATGGGCCTATGGGCCATATTATTATCTGAATAAGGGCTAAGGCCCAGTTTATTGTAATTTGAAAAGGGCTCGCCTAGTACCCATTATTACATGAATGGGCTTAGGCCCAATACGCTGAGTGACTTGGGCTTTGAATGGGTTTTCCTTACACATTGAGTTTCCCAAACTCACCCCTTTTATTTTCATCCACGCAGAAATCCCCAACCATAGTGGGCTTGGAGCTTTGAGGAATTGGAGTGGCCACCCGTTCGAAAGTTTGATTTTCTTCCGTGAACTAGACATCTTTTAATTACGTTTGAGGTTTTGGGCTTTTAAATGTAATAAAGCCGCTTATTTATTTTGATGGTTTTATTATGTATTACTAAGATAGGTAATACTTATTTTAACTGTTGAAATTAGATAGCTTTAGGTAGCGTTTTCAAAAACAACAGTTGATTTCAAAATAACACGACAACAAGCAAAGCTTCCGCAATGAAAGTATTTTCCAAAATTAATCACTTTTCCTAAAATGACTTAATCGAATCGGTTTCCTAGAAATATCCATGACGTTAAGGTGTGGCAATGGCGGTATGCATGTCTAGGATTGGATCCGAAGGAGGTTGGTACTTAAGCGATCGATGGACTCACCACCTCTTTTCCGGTTTCCTACGGTGCACAACTTCCATTCACTTTAACCCTTAATGAATTAATCTTTTGAACATCAAGTACGATTTTCTAGACTTAGAATGGAATTTTTTTACGTTTTGATGTGGCATCTTTGGATCCCACCATAACTTCGGGCCGGGTTTGGGGTGCTACATTTAGTGGTATCGAGCCTAGGTTGCAACTACTCTATTTGTGGAATGGGTTTACAAAAACAAAGATTTTCGAAAACGAAAATTTTATAAAGAATCTGAAAAACTCGATTTTCAAAATTTAGTCTTTAGAAGGTGGCATTCGAATCTCCTACCAAGTCTGTAAGTATTACTCGAACTCTTCGAATATTTTTCGACTTATCTATCATCTTGAAATCTGCTAGGATACTCTAGATAGGATGATACTGAAACCATAGGAAAATCGATAAGAGATCAAATCGTAGCTAGACTTGATTCTGCGAAAACAAACTCTCAACTCTTGTCGATTCATAAAACATCCGTAATAAACATTGGAATATTAATTGATGCATAAAAATTAAGTAATCAAGATAATACGATATGAGTACAAGAGGCCGAGACGGGCCGAGAAAGTGTTTGAGCGAGATCTTCATCTTGAGACATATCTTGGCGGTGGATGCACCGTACCATCGGCAATAGAGGTAGAGTCTCATGATCGCGGTGCGGGATGATGCCTCATCACAGAAATGCTTCGTGTTCTGGAAAGGGTTACTGGGGCAAGTACGGGCAATGGAGTTCGGGGATCCATTTCTGAACGACTTCGGGCAAACGGAGAGGAGATCTTTAAGGGCGTGTCTGGTATAGCCCCAAATGTGGCGGAGTATTGGTTGGAGGCCACAGAGCGGATTATGGACAACTTGGACTGCTCTGAGGAGATTGTGAGTGGGGTATCTGTACTAAGTCCTTGGGTCACTTTCGGTTAGGGTAGATAAAGCGTATAGGAATGTACCCTTAGAAACTCAAGGTAAGATTTTCCTTGGAGATCGATGGAGTTACCATTCGGAGAGTTTGATCTCATTTTGGGAATGGACTGGCTTGTTAAGCATAAAGCGAATCTGGATTGTACTGCTAAACGAATGGAGTTAAGGACCACAAAGGATGAGGAGGTTATGGTGATAGGTGAGCGAAGGGATTATTTGTCCAATGTGGTGTCGGCATTAAGAGCCGAAAAGTGGATTCGGAAAGGTTGTGAGGTCTATTTGGTATTTGTAAGTCAGTCGGAAGAGGAGGGACTGACAGTGGATAAGGTTAGGACCGTAAATGAGTTCCAAGATGTTTTTCCGGAGGAGCTTCCAGGATTGCCTCCGAATTGAGAAGTTGAGTTTGGAATAGACTTGTTGCCTGGAATGGTGCCTGTGTCTATCGCACCGTATAGGATGGCACCGAAGGAGTTAGTAGAGTTAAATGCTCAAATTCAAGAGTTGTTGGATAGGGGCTTTATTAGGCCAAGCGTGTCTCCATGGGGAGCACCAGTGCTATTCGTGAAAAAGAAGGATGGTACGATGCGGATGTGCATTGATTATCGCCAGTTGAACAAACTGACGATTAAGAATAAGTATCCACTACCAAGGATTGACGATCTATTCGACCAGCTTAGAGGAGCTTCTGTATTTTCCAAGATCGACCTTCGATCTGGATATCATCAGTTAAGGGTCAAGGAGACAGATATCCAAAAGACGACATTTAGGACTCGGTATGGTCATTACGAGTTTTTGGTTATGCCATTTAGACTAACGAACGCTCCTGCAGCATTTATGGATCTGATGAATCGTGTGTTCCAACCATTTTTGGATCAGTTCATAGTCATCTTTATTGACGATATCCTGGTATATTCTGAAACTAAAACGAAACATGATGAACATCTCCGTATAGCGCTGTAAGTATTAAGGGAGAAGGAACTCTTTGTGAAGTTCAGCAAGTGTGAATTTTGGTTGAGGGAGGTAACTTTCTTAGGACATGTGGTCTCTGCTGAGGGGATTAAAGTGGACCCTCGGAAAATTGAAGCGATTTTGGAATAGAAGCCACCTAGGTCAGTGTCGGAAATACGGAGTTTCCTAGGACTGGTAGGATACTACAGAAGGTTTGTAGAAGGTTTTTCTGTGATGGCAGCACCTCTAACAAAACTCATAAGGAAAGGAGTACCATTTGTATAGACTAAGAAACAGTAAGAAGCTTTTGAGAAGTTGAAGAAAGTTCTGACTGAAGCACCTGTGTTAATTCAACCGGAGTCTGGGAAGGATTTTACTGTGTACAGTGAAGCATCACACGTGGGTTTAGGCTGCGTGTTAATGCAAGAGGGTAAGGTGGTTGCATATGCATCACGATAGCTTAAGCCTCACGAGGGAAACTATTTGACTCATGATTTGGAGTTGGCAGCAGTGATATTTGCACTTAAGATTTGGAGACATTACTTGTACGGAGAAAGGTGTATTATATACACTGACCATAAGAGTCTTAAGTATTTGATGACTCAGAAGGAGCTGAACCTTAGGCAAAGGAGATGGATTGAGTTGCTTAAGGATTATGACTGTTCGATCGAGTATCACCCAGGCAAGGCTAATGTGGTTGCCGATGCTCTAAGTCGTGAGCTATATCTTGATCTGAGAGCAATGTTTGCTCGTCTGAGTCTGTATGATGATGGAAGTCTGTTGGCTAAGTTACAAGTGAGGCCAACCTGGGTGGATCAGATTAAGGAAAAGCAGTTGGAATATGAGTCTTTGGTCGCTCGTTTTCAACAAGTTAAGGAAGGGGAAACTTCTGAGTTTGGGAGCCAGAAGAGACGATGCAACAGCAATACCCTCATCTGTTTGGATTAGGTAAATTTCGAGGACGAAATTTCTTTAAGGAGGGTAGAGTTGTAACGCCCAATTTTGGGAATCCTATGAATGTTGGCATAGGTTTAATTATGTTAGTGGGCCTCTAAAAAGCCCAAGCTTAAGATAGAACCGTAATTTTAGTTAATTTTGTTCCATAAGAAAAGGGAGTGAAATTATGAAATAGGACTTATGTGAAAATGTTTGAAAATGCTATAGGCTAAATTGAAGTGGCCAAATACATAGGAGTGCAAAATAGGAGGATTTGCATGACAAACCTCCCATTTTACATGAAGTGGCTAGCTATCATGTTGTTGTAGACAATATGAGTACTTGATATCCATAATTTATGGTACAAATTGATACAAATTGATAATGGGTTAGGTAAATGTTTCATGATAAGAATATCATGTCTTTTGTATTAAAGAATTAAATGGATGAAATATGAAGTTTTATTAAAAGAAAAAGGGGTGAAAAGAACAAAGTTTTGTCCATCTTTGTTCATCATAGCTGAAAGTTAGAGAAGAGAAAGGAGAGGAGAAAGCTCTTGAGTATTCGGTCATTAGGAGGAGGAAAATTGAAGGTAAGTTCTTGGTACCTTGCTTCTATTTTGAGGTTCATGAGTTCTTCTTGATTCTACCTTAACTCTTGAAGTATATTTTGATTTTAGTTGTGTTGTGAGCATTTGGTCATGAATTAAAATGAAGGAAATGGTTGTTGTTTCATGTTCTTTTGATGAAAAATGGAAGATATGTGAAGTTGAGCCAAACAAATGAGCATGCATGTGCCTTAGATGTTAAAGGAAAAATCAGCTAACATGTTGTGCTTTAAAATGATGAAATGGAGATTATACTTAAGTAAAATCATAGATATGTGATGATTGATTGGTGATATACATGTTTAAATAACATGCATGCAAGTTAGGTGTGAAAGAGTGATTTGGTAATAAATCTGCTGGGGACAGCAGCAGTAACGTGACTTTGGAAAATCACCATAAATTGTGGGAGATGAATTAGAAGCTGAATAAATTATGTAATTAAAGCTTATTGAGTCTAGTTTCTAATGAAATAAACAAGAACATATTTTGAATTCTGTACAATGAGAAATTTGATTCTTAATGAAGAGTGGTCAGATTAGTCAAACAGTGAAACATGGGAAACTTTGAGAAAAATCTGGTATTGATTGGCTAAACCAAAATTCTGAAAATTTTATGGATATAAGATATATGAGTCTATTTTCAGGAAAATTAACGGAACTTGATTTGGAGTTTCGTAGCTCCAGTTATAAATGATTTAGTGACTGTTGCTCAGGAAGACAGCTTGCAGTGAAATTATGATTATGTGGTAAACATTGACAAAAATTTGTTAATGAGTTGCTTATTGATTTCTTATAAGCTTACTATGATCTGTAGGTGTGGTTGGCGAATATTGTAAGGGGTTAATATGTAGTTTGTAATTGAATAGTTAGATTAACGTGTTAGTAATCCAATTGTAGGCGGTTCGTGTGTGGATCTCGTCAGCATATCGTCGCAAACAAGTGTGTAACTAACACCCTCTTTCTTAGTCTGGATCGGCAAAAGTCGAAAAGTCGAAATGCGAAAACCGGTATTTTGTAGATTACGAAAGTGTGCGAATGCTCGTGAGGTAAATCGATTAATGTTTTTGGTAAGCTGCAAAATTTGGACCGCAAAGTGTATGATTTACGTGCCCTCGATATTTTTGGGCTTAATGGGACAAAATTGGAATGATGGGCCAACGGACCCAATTCGGTAAGAACCCTCGAGACGTGATTACGTAGTACGTGAAAGGTAGGAATATGCATGAAAAACCCTAAAATAGATAAATTACTGAAATACCTTTAAAAGTGGAAAATTTACGCTTTTACCCCAGGAGATAAATTACCAAATACCCCAGGGTTAAATTGACCTAAATGCATGTTTGATTGTTTTTATTTATCGCATGCCATGTTGTTATTATCTGATGCATGGGATTGGGATATTGACGAGGAAGTATCGAAAGTGGCTTGTCCACGTCTTGGAGGCTTTGCCTCAATTCTATTGATAAGCAAAGCAATCTTTTAAGCTGTGGAGTGTTAAAATGGGTGGGTTGAGCTATTCCCCACATGGAGTGTATGGCTGGTACGGGTGGAGTGTAGTGGTTGGTGGGTTGAGTAGTCTCCCAAATGGGCTTGCATATGTTTCTTGATGTTGCATGTATTTTGAAATGGGCCTATGGGCCATCCGTTATCTGAATAAGTGGTCTAAGGCCCAGTTTATTGTAATCTGAAAAGGGCTCGCCCAAGACCACTATTACCCAAATGGGCTTGCATATGTTATTGATGTTGCATGTATTTTGAAATGGGCCTATGGGCCATACCGTTATCTGAATAAGGGCTAAGGCCCGCTTTATTATAATCAAAAGGGCTCGCCCAAGACCACTATTACCCAAATGGGCTTGCATATGTTATTGATGTTGCATGTATTTTGAAATGGGCCTATGGGCCATATCATTATCTGAATAAGGGGCTAAGGCCCGGTTTATTGTAATTTGAAAAGGGCTCGCCTAGTACCCTTTATTACATGAATGGGCTTAGGCCCAATAGGCTTGAGTGACTTGGGCTTTGAATGGGTTTTCCTTACACACCGAGTTTCCCCAAACTCACCCTTTTATTTTCATCCACGCAGAAATCCCCAACCATAGTGGGCTTGGAGCTTTGAGGAATTCGGAGTGGCCACCGTTCGAAAGTTTGATTTTCTTCCGTGAACTAGACATTTTTTAATTACGTTTGAGGTTTTGGGCTTTTAAATGTAATAAAGCCGCTTATTTATTTTTGATGGTTTTATTATGTATTACTAAGATAGGTAATACTTATTTTAACTGTTGAAATTAGATAGCTTTAGGCGCGTTTTCAAAAACAACAGTTGATTTCAAAATAACACGACAACAAGCAAAGCTTCCGAATGAAAGTATTTTCCAAAATTAATCACTTTTCCTAAAATGACTTAATCGAATCGGTTTCCTAGAAATATCCATGACGTTAAGGTGTGGCAATGGCGGTATGCATGTCTAGGATTGGATCCGGGAAGTTGGTACTTAGCGATCCGATGGACTCACCACCTCTTTTCGGTTTCCTACCGGTGCACGACTTCCATTCACTTTAACCCTTAATGAATTAATCTTTTGAACATCAAGTACGATTTTCTAGACTTAGAATGGAATTTTTTTTTACGTTTTTGATGTGGCATGCTGGATCCGGCCATAACTTCTGGGCCGGGTTTGGGGTGCTACAGTGATGAAAACAAAGCTTAGAACTTAAGATCTTCTTGGCCGAATATAAAGGGGAATAGGGGAGAAAGACTTTCGGTCATGGAAGGAGAAGAAAGGTTAGTGAAAGGTGTTAGATTTGTTTTGAAACCCAAGCTTGTTTTAGGTTAATCATCTTGTTTCTTACTTAGCCCATGCCAAAAATCTTGAATCTTGATGGATGTATGGCACATTCGGTTATGGTTAATGGGGGAATAATTTAATTTTAGCCTTTAAACTTTGCGGAAGAAATTGTTGTTGCAAGAAGTTGAGCTTATTGATAGTATAAATTTCTAATGCACCTACGGTAATAGCCGAACATGTAGTGGTTTAATGCTTTGAACAAGTGCTGTTTAGATGTTCTAAGATTGTCTAAATTAGATGTTTAATCATCTAAGGGTTCGACATGGTGCATTCTTGAGAAGAGTTTGACTTGAAATCATGAGATCTTCTTGACTTGTGTTTAAATGGCAATCGGTCATGGGCTATGGGTGTTTGCTAATCCGATTTTGGTGCATAGGTGTTAAATACCTTGTATTGGAAATTTTGATGAATAAGTAGAAATAAATTAAGATGAGATTGAGTAAATTTTAGCTTAGTTGTGTTAAGTATTCGGCAATAATCATAATGATGCATATGAGAATGTATATAAATACGTGGTTGTGCATAACTTAAGTAATCGACTAAGATATGAACACCACATAAATATATATGTATAGGTAGGTATGTTAGTGCTTTATGTATACACCCTATGCCATTGAGACCTTCGAAAATAAATATGTATTAAAGCTATATTTGTAGTAGTTTAATGTGACTTACCAAGTACACAAAATTGAAAGCGAAATGGTGATAGACTTAAGAGGTAAATTGATTCAATGAATTGGTTCTAAAATGTATATGAATGCTGTATGTTTGTGTTTGATGGAGAGGTAAATTGTTTGATTTAGCTCAAGAGCAAAGGGGAACTAAATCGGACAAAGGAAAGGAGAAAGCAATCGAGTAGTCGAGTTGGAACTATTCTACCGAACACAAGGTAAGTCATTAAGCATATGTTTGATGTCGATTTAAATGAGCATGATATCTATGCGATTACGTTCAATAAAAAAAATTGTATATAAAGAATGTATGTGTATGGAATGATGACATTGTTGAATGTAAAAAGGTAGTGAAATGTGTAGAGAGTTTGGTTTCGGCACTAAGTGTGCGGGCAATAAGTGTGCATGGTGACGAGATTGGCACTAAGTGTGCAAGCTTGAAATGTATGGCACTAAGTGTGCGAGCTTAAATTATATGGCACTATGTGTGCGAGCTTAAATCACATGGCACTAAGTGTGCGTGATCGATTATTAAGCACTATGTGTGCGAACTCAATACATATCTTCGATCGATTATTTTATATGGAGGGTGTGACTTTATCGAGTTGATCATGGACAGCGGAAAGAGTAAGTACCTTGAGCTCATGGCGGATAGGCGCTATGTTCATGCTCGGGGTTGAGCTTGGTAATTTTTAAATCTATGTGATGATTACAATTGCAGTCATGTAAATAAGGTATCGTGGAATAGATGAAAGTTCATTTGTTTGCATGATTGTTGCGGAAATGAGATGATGTATGGAAATGCCTCAATTACCCTATTGAATAGTATATGAATTGTCATTGGGTGAATTGGTATGAGATTGAACCGAAAGGTCCAAGGAACTATGGTATAGTTCGGTATGGATGGAGTACTTAGCCTCGTTTCATTGTTTCATTTTGTGATAATTTTGTTAATGGATGGTTGTGGAATGCTTATGACTTACTGAGTTATATACTCATTCGGTGTTTGCTTGTCACCTATTTTAGGTTTCTTGGACTCATCTCTTTTTGTGTGCTCGGGACCGTCATCGAAGTCATCACACCGGCTAGCAATCTTTTGGTATTGTCTTCTTAGTTGATCTAGGAGAACATTTGGCATGTATAGGCTCTTTTGTTTTGTTGAACTTTGGGTTGTAAACTTTTAGCCATGCGAAAATGGCCCATATGGTCGGTTGAATTTGGTTCCAAAACACTTATTCACGAGTCTTAGAAATTTTAATTTTGATAAGGTGGTCATAATTTGTGATATGTATGGTGAATTATTAGTTAGGTCATGGAAGAATTATGAAATAGGCATTGTTTGCTTTAGTAACAGATGCTGATAGCAGCAGTGATGTGGGATTGAAAAATCACTAAAAATGGTAGAAGTGGAATTAAATAGTGAATAAATTATGTAATTGAACCTTGATGAATCTACTTTCATATGGAAGAAACAAAACGGTTACATGAGTCAGATTTTAAGAGATATCCATGTTTTCGCGAAACAGGGCCAGAACGGTTTCTGGATCCCCTGTTCTGACTTTGAAAATTCACTATAAATTAACCAGAGAGAATTAGAAGTTATACTCTATATGTAAAGATTTCTTTATGAGTGTAGTTTCTTTAGAAACAAACGGCATAAGTGTTCGAGCCCTGTACAGGAAGATATCCAAGTCGTAATGTGCAAAGATCAGTGTAGTCGAACCCTGAAACAGGGGAAACTTTAACTAATAAACTGTACCAATTGGCTTGACCAAAAATTCTGGAAAAAAATATGTAGATGGAATTATGAGTCTAGTTTCAGGAAAAATTTACGGAACTGGTTTTCGAGTTCTGGAACTCGAGATATGATTTTTAAGGTGACCGTGATGTAGTTAGCTAGCCTGCCTGGAACAGAAAAAAAAAATTAATAAATAAAGGGGGAAATAAGTGAAGTAAGCCCGGTAACACCTCGTGTTCAACTCCGAACGGTCACGGGTTCGGGTGTTACATTTGATTGGTATCGAGCTATGGTTTAGTCGGTTCTAGGACTACCATAAGCGTATGAATCTAGCTATACATGCCAAAATGTTAGTGCTTAATAATGTGATGACTTCTGACGGTTAAAATTTTTGTTTTGACTAGCAAATGGAACCCGGGGTAGAGAGACCCTTAGCGGATGACGTTGAAAGTATAGCGGCTGGTCCTGCGCAAGGGACACCGCCTGTTGAATCTCAGTTATCTGCGAATAATCAAGATGAAGGGGCGAAACAAGTCTTCTTCACCATGATGAATGAATGGGTCGCGCAATATGCCCGAACCAATCCGGCTGTCCAACCATTCCCGAATTTAAATACTCCACCCCAAGAGCCCGTAATGCCATCGATTCCATCGACCACGTGAGGTGAGTAAACCACCGTGGACTTGATTAGGAAGCGCGGGGCCGAGGAGTTCAAGGCCATAGTTACTGATGATGCCGAAAGGGCCGAGTTTTGGCTTGTTAACACCATTCGGGTGTTCGATGAACTGTCATGCACACCCGATGAATGTCTAAAGTGTGCTATATCCTTATTGCGAGAATCAGCCTACTATTGGTGGAGGACCTTGATTTCCATAGTCCCCAAAGGAACAAGTTACTTGGAATTTCTTTCAAACGGAATTTCGAAAGAAATATATTAGTCAACGGTTCATCGATCAAAAGCGTAAGGAATTCTTGGAGCTCAAGCAAGGCCGTATGACAGTATCTGAATACGAGCATGAGTTCGTAAGACTTAGTCGGTATGCTCGGGAGTGTGTGGCTGATGAGGTTGCTATGTGCAAAAGATTTGAAGAAGGATTGAATGAAGATTTAAAGCTACTTGGTGGGTATTTTGGAGATAAAAGAATTTGTAACACTAGTTGAGCGAGCACGCAAGCGGAAGAACTTGGAAGGAGAAGAAGAAGGCTGAATTTGAAGCTAGAGTCCGTCAGAAGAGATCGACGGGTAAAGCTCCATTTTAATTTGTAAAGAAGTTCAGGAAGGACACAAATAAGTCAAGGACGACTGCGGGGATTTCCATTAGAGCACGACCATCAATGGACTCACGAGCTACTTCGGTTGCTAGTGTGGGCAATAATCGTCAAGAAAAGCCTGAATGCCCCCAATGTGGAAGACGACACATAGGTGAGTGTTGGGGTAAGTCTGCTAACAGGGCCTGTTATGGATGCGGTTCGAAGGACCACTTCATTAGAGATTGCACGGAGCTAGATGAGAAGAATAAGATGCAAGGTGCAAGACCTAGTGGGACGACGGCTAGAGGTAGACCTCCGAGAATTTCAGGAGGTAGGAGTGGTAATCAGAGAGGGGCCTCTGATACGGCTGTTCGATCCGAGACTCGTGCTCCTGCTAGAGCATATGCCATCCGCGTACGAGAGGAGGCATCCTCCCCTGACGTTATCACTGGTACTTTCACTCTCTTTGATACTAGTGTGATTGCATTGATTGACCCTAGCTCTACTCATTCATATGTATGTGAAACCTTAGCATCCAGTAAGACTCTACCTGTCTAGTCTACTGAGTTCGTAATTCGAGTGTCAAACCCTTTGGGTCAATACGTACTTGTTGATAAAGTGTGTAAGAGATGTCCCCTAATAATCCGAGAATCCTGTTTTCCGGCCGATTTGATGCTCTTACCGTTCAACGAATTTGATGCTATACTTGGTATGGATTGGCTGACCGCACATGATGCAGTGGTGAACTGCAAAAGGAAAACCATCGATTTGAGGAGTGCAAATAATGAGGTAGTCCGAGTTGAGTCTACTGAATTAAAGGGAGCGCCAGTGATAATATCTTCAATGTCCACTCAGAGATATGTGAAAAACGGGTGTAAAACATACCTTGCGTTTGTGTTTGATAGCAAAGAGATGGAAAGGAAACTTGAATTAGTACCAGTGGTTTGTGAGTATTCAGATGTTTTTCCTGAGGAGTTACCGGGATTGCCACCGGTTCGAGAAGTGGAATTCGGCATCGAAGTGGTACTTGGTACTACGCCAATCTCAATAGCCCCGTATCGTATGGCATTAACGAAATTAAAGGAATTGAAGGTTCATTTGCAAGAATTGACGGATAGAGGTTTCGCTCGACCGAGCTTTTCTCCATGGGGCGCACCAGTGTTGTTTGTAAAGAAGAAGGATGGAACCATGAGATTGTGCATCGACTATCGTCAGTTGAATAAAGTGACGATAAAGAATAAATATCCGTTGCCACGTATCAATGATTTGTTTGATCAATTAAAGGGAGCTTCAGTGTTTTCAAAGATAGATTTGAGATCGGGTTATTATCAGTTGAGGGTTCGAGACTCGGACATACCCAAAACTGCTTTTAGGACAAGGTACGGTCACTACGAATTCTTAGTGATGCCGTTTGGGCTCACTAATGCACCTGCAGTATTTATGGATTTAATGAATCGAGTTTTCAGGCCATACTTGGATCGGTTTGTGGTTGTGTTTATTGATGACATTTTGGTCTATTCGAGAGATGAAACCGAACATGCTGAACACATGAAATTAGTGCTGCAAATTTTACGAGATAAGCAGTTATACACAAGGTTCAGTAAATGTGAATTTTGGTTGAGAGAGGTTAGCTTTTTGGGGCACGTGGTGTCCGCATCGGGTGTCAGAGTGGACCCGAACAAAATTTCAGCCATAGTCGATTGGAAACCTCCAAGGAATGTTACTGAAGTCAGGAGCTTTTTGGGGCTTGTCGGATATTATCGACGGTTTGTAAAAGGTTTTTCGATGATAGCTACACCGTTGACAAAACTACTTCAAAAAGATGTTAAGTTCGAGTGGTCAGAACACTGTCAGGAAAGTTTCGATCGACTAAAAACCTGCTTAACCGAGGGCCCAGTGCTAGTACACGGTGAGTCCCAAGAAAGAGTTTGTCATTTACAATGGCGCATCCTTGCTTGGGCTAAGTTGTGTGTTGATGCAAGAAGGTCGAGTTGTGGCTTCTGGCGTCGAGACAATTAAAGCCGCATGAGAGAAACTATCCGACCCATGACCTTGAATTAGCAGCCATAGTGTTCGCCTTGAAAATATGGCGGCATTACTTGTTTGGAGAAAAGTGTCATATTTACTCGGAGCACAAGAGTCTTAAATATTTGATGACTCAAAGAGATCTAAATTTGCGACAAAGACGTTGGCTTGAGCTATTAAAAGACTATGAACTTGTCATCGATTATCACCCGGGGAAGGCTAACGTAGTGGCTGATGCTTTAAGTCGTAAGGCACTGTTTGCTTTGAGAGCGATGGATGCTCGCCTATCTGTTTCACCCGATGAGGTGCTAGTAGTTGAATTTGAGGCCAAACAGTTATTGATTCATCAAATACTTGAATCCCAGAAGGTCGACGCTAAATTGGTCGCTAAACGAGCTGAATGTGTTTCAAATGAGGAAACGGAGTTTCGGATTGACGATAATGATTGCTTGACGTTCAAGGGTCGATTATGTATTCCAAGAAATTCGGAACTCGTTTCAATGATTTTGGACGAGGCTCATAGTAGTCGAATGTCAGTCCACCCAGGTAGTACTAAAATGCACAATGACCTGAAACGCCAATTTTGGTGGCCCGGTATGAAACGAGGCATTTCTGAATTTGTTTCAAAGTGTTTGATATGTCAGCAAGTAAAAGCGGAACATCAAGTGCCATCGGGATTACTTCACCCAATCATGATACCTGAATGGAAATGGGATCGAGTAACAATGGACTTTGTATCTGGGTTACCGTTGACTCAGAATAAGAAAGACTCGGTCTGGGTCATTGTTGATAGACTGACCAAGTTTGCTCATTTTATCCCTATCCGTACGGATTTTTCGCTCGAAAAATTGGCAGAATTATACGTCTCCCAAATTGTCCGATTGCATGGGGTACCTATTTCTATCGTGTCGGATAGAGACCCAAGATTTACATCGCGGTTTTGGAAGAAACTACAAGAAGCATTGGGTACTAAGATGCATTTTAGCACCGCATTTCATCCCCAGACTGATGGTCAATCTGAACGAACAATTCAGATACTCGAGGATATGTTGAGATGTTGCGTCTTGAAGTTTTGTGGATCATGGGAGAGATACTTGTCTTTGATTGAATTTGCTTATAACAATAGCTTTCAGTCAAGC
Organism: Gossypium arboreum; assembly: GCF_025698485.1. Classification (NCBI taxonomy): domain Eukaryota; kingdom Viridiplantae; phylum Streptophyta; class Magnoliopsida; order Malvales; family Malvaceae; genus Gossypium; species Gossypium arboreum. The sequence goes on from NC_069073.1 coordinate 117,593,149, forward strand.
ATTAAGATGGCACCTTACGAGGCTTTATACGGTCGTAAATGCCGTACCCCATTATTTTGGACTGAACTTAGTGAGAGTAAAATTTTCGGGGTTGATTTGATTAGAAACGCGGAACAGAAAGTAAAAGTGATCCGTGAAAGTCTAAAGGCAGCTTCGGATCACCAGAAGTCGTATGCAGATTTGAAAAGAAAAGACATTGAATATCAGGTTGGAGACAAAGTATTTCTCAAAGTTTCACCCTGGAAGAAGGTGCTTAGATTTGGTCGTAAGGGCAAATTGAGTCCGAGGTTCATCGGTCCGTATGAAGTATTTGAACGAGTTGGACCAGTCGTATACCGATTAATTTTGCCCCCTAAGCTCGAAAAGATTCACAATGTTTTTCATGTCTCGATGCTACGACGATATAGGTCTGATCCATCGCACGTAATTACTCCATCTGAGATCGAGATTCAGCCTAATTTGAGTTATGAAGAAGAACCGGTTCGCATATTGATGCGTGAAGTGAAAGAGTTGCGAAACAAAAGGGTTCCATTAGTGAAAGTGTTATGGCTCAAACACGGAATCGAAGAAGCTACTTGGGAACCCGAGAACTCTATGAGAGAACGATACCCAAACCTATTTACCGGTAAGATTTTCGAGGACGAAAATTTCTTAAGTGGGAGAGTTGTGACAGCCTAATATGACCCTAGTCGGAAAGTGGCTTCGGGACCACAAAACCGAGTCATAAAAATAATTAATTGTTATATTCTATGCTTATTATGTGTGTACATGCATATGAGGAAGTTTCATTCCCTAATTTTGCCAATTGCATGAGAAATTATTAAATAGGGATCAATATGAGACATAGTGAAATATGATAGGCTAATTTTAAATGACTTATTAGTGCATGTCAACACAAGGGTGGACTTGCATGTCAAATAGCCAAAATTCTAGATGGTGGCCGGCCATGATGGGATTAAATGCACAAAATATGTATTAATTATTAGTAGTGGCTTTATATTTTATAACATGAATAAATAAAAAGAAGAAAAGTAATGAAAATAAGAAAAGAAAGGGTGATGAAAACAAAGCTTGGAACTTAAGCTCTTCTTGGCCGAATGTAAAGGGGAATAGGGGAGAAAGACTTTCGATCATGGAAGGAGAAGAAAGGTTAGTGAAAGGTGTTAGATTTGTTTTGAAACCCAAGCTTGTTTTAGGTTAATCATCTTGTTTCTTACTTAGCCCATGCCAAAAATCTTGAATCTTAATGGATGTATGGCACATTCGGTTATGGTTAATGGGGGAATAATTTGATTTTAGCCTTTAAACTTTGAGGAAGAAATTGTTGTTGCAAGAAGTTGAGCTTATTGATAGTATAAATTTCTAATGCACCTACGGTAATAGCCGAACATGTAGTGGTTTAATGCTTTGAACAAGTGCTGTTTAGATGTTCTAAGATTGTCTAAATTAGATGTTTAATCATCTAAGGGTTCGGCATAGTGCATTCTTGAGAAGAGTTTGACTTGAAATCATGAGATCTTCTTGACTTGTGTTTAAATGGCAATCGGTCATGGGCTATGGGTGTTTGCTAATCCGGTTTTGGGGCATAGGTGTTAAATACCTTGTATTGGAAATTTTGATGAATAAGTAGAAATAAATTAAGATGAGATTGAGTAAATTTTAGCTTAGTTGTGTTAAGTATTCGGCAATAATCATAATGATGCATATGAGAATGTATATAAATACGTGGTTGTGCATAACTTAAGTAATCGACTAAGATATGAACACCACATAAATATATATGTATAGGTAGGTATGTTAGTGCTTTATGTATACACCCTATGCCATTGAGACCTTCGAAAATAAATATGTATTAAAGCTATATTTGTAGTAGTTTAATGTGACTTACCAAGTACACAAAATTGAAAGCGAAATGGTGATAGACTTAAGAGGTAAATTGATTCAATGAATTGGTTCTAAAATGTATATGAATGCCGTATGTTTGTGTTTGATAGAGAGGTAAATTGTTTGATTTAGCTCAAGAGCAAAGGGGAACTAAATCGGACAAAGGAAAGGAGAAAGCAATCGAGTAGTCGAGTTGGAACCGTTCTACCCAACACAAGGTAAGTCATTAAGCATATGTTTGATGTCGATTTAAATGAGCATGATATCTATGCGATTACGTTCAATAAAACGAATTGTATATAAAGAATGTATGTGTATGGAATGATGACATTGTTGAATGTAAAAAGGTAGTGAAATGTGTAGAGAGTTTGGTTTCGGCACTAAGTGTGCGGGCAATAAGTGTGCATGGTGACGAGATTGGCACTAAGTGTGCAAGCTTGAAATGTATGGCACTAAGTGTGCGAGCTTAAATTATATGGCACTATGTGTGCGAGCTTAAATCACATGGCACTAAGTGTGCGTGATCGATTATTAAGCACTATGTGTGCGAACTCAATACATATCTTCGATCGATTATTTTATATGGAGGGTGTGACTTTATCGAGTTGATCATGGACAGCGGAAAGAGTAAGTACCTTGAGCTCATGGCGGATAGGTGCTATGTTCATGCTCGGGGTTGAGCTTGGTAAGTTTTAAATCTATGTGATGATTACAATTGCAGTCACGTAAATAAGGTATCGTGGAATAGATGAAAGTTCATTTGTTTGCATGATTGTTGCGGAAATGAGATGATGTATGGAAATGCCTCAATTACCCTATTGAATAGTATATGAAATGTCATTGGGTGAATTGGTATGAGATTGAACCGAAAGGTCCAAGGAACTATGGTATAGTTCGGTATGGATGGAGTACTTAGCCTCGTTTCATTGTTTCATTTTGTGATAATTTTGTTAATGGATGGTTGTGGAATGCTTATGACTTACTGAGTTATATACTCATTCGGTGTTTGCTTGTCACCTATTTTAGGTTTCTTGGACTCATCTCTTTTTGTGTGCTCGGGACCGTCATCGAAGTCATCACACCGGCTAGCAATCTTTTGGTATTGTCTTCTTAGTTGATCTAGGAGAACATTTGGCATGTATAGGCTCTTTTGTTTTGTTGAACTTTGGGTTGTAAACTTTTAGCCATGCGAAAATGGCCCATATGGTCGGTTGAATTTGGTTCCAAAACACTTATTCACGAGTCTTAGAAATTTTAATTTTGATAAGGTGGTCATAATTTGTGATATGTATGGTGAATTATTAGTTAGGTCATGGAAGAATTATGAAATAGGCATTGTTTGCTTTAGTAACAAATGCTGACAACAGCAGTGATGTGAGATTGAAAAATCACTAAAAATGGTAGAAGTGTAATTAAATAGTGAATAAATTGTGTAATTGAACCTTGATGAATCTACTTTCATATGGAAGAAACGAAACGGTCACATGAGTCAGATTTTAAGAGATATCCATGTTTTCGCGAAACAGGGCCAGAATGGTTTCTGGATCCCCTGTTCTGACTTTGAAAATTCACTATAAATTAACCAGAGAGAATTAGAAGTTATGCTCTATATGTACAGATTTCTTTGTGAGTCTAGTTTCTTTAGAAACAAACAGAATAAGTGTTGGAGCCCTGTACAGGAATATATCCAAGTCGTAATGCGCAAAGGTCAGTGTAGTCAAACCCTAAAACAGGGGAAACTTTAACTAATAAAATGTACCAATTTGCTTGACCAAAAATTCTAGAAAAAAATGTGTAGATGGAATTATGAGTCTAGTTTCAGGAAAAATTTACGGAACTGGTTTTCGAGTTCTGGAACTCGATATATGATTTTTAAGGTGACAGTGACGTAGTTAGCTAGCCTGCCTAGAACAGAAAAAAAATTAATAAATAAAGGGGGAAATAAGTGAAGTAAGCCCGGTAACACCTCGTGTTCAACTCCGGTAACGGTCACGGGTTCGGGGTGTTACAGATGGGGTGGGGAGCATGTGCTGACGACTAGGGTTTTAGGTTTTCATTTATTTTTCTTTAATGTATTGGGCTAGGTTATTTGGGTTTTGGGTAGGTTTAAGTTGGTTTGGGTTGTGGCTTAGTGGGTTTAGGGGTTTTGGGCCCAAAATTGGGCTTGTACAGTTTTAATTGAGTTTTTTTATTTGTATAGTTCATTTTTTTAAATTTCATTTAATATTCTTATACATGTGTTGAGCTATTAATAATTTTGTTTTTTTATTTATGTGATTATTTTGAAATATTTTTATATTATATTATTTTGACATATTGTATAATATTTAGTTTAAATTTTATTATCTGTACATATATATTATTTTGATTGAGGTTTTTACTTTGTATAATTCATCATTATTTTAAAATTTACTTAACATGCATTTTTAATTCTTGATTATTTATTTTTTATATTTCTAGCTTCTTTGATAATTTTTACTTTGTTTGTTTAAATCATTGTTGTAAAGTTTATTTATATCATATTATTTCAACATTCTATATAGTAATTTGTATAAATGTTCTTATATATTATTATTACATATATATTTCATGATAAAATTAATTTTATTCTATATATGTTATCAGTTTTATGTTATTTTATACATATAATATCTTTTAAATTTATTCCTATGCTTTATTATATATCTTTGTTGTTTATGGAAAATCTTACATATCTCATATATCATTTAAATTGTTATTATTTATGCATGTACATATATTGGTATGTATGTTTGACCTATATACATTATTAAGTTCACGTATTTCATACATATAGTTTTTCTTTATGTATAATTATATATATTTTTTACATTACATATAATTCATGATAAAATTAACCTAGGCTAATATGCATTTTTAATTTCGTGCTAATTTTACAAATAATTAATTCTAAGTCTATTTATGTACATATAGTTTTATTGTATATTGGTTTGTTCATCTTTCATGTATATTGTTTATCCTTTGTTATGGTATTATATTTTCATTATCTATTGTTTTATTGATTTTTATTGTTGTATGTATATTAACACCTTAAGGTATATAGGTTTAGTTTTTAAAGTATTCTTGCATGTTATTAGCTCCAAATTACTTCTTTAGCAGTATTTATTTTCATATTCATTCATATATTCTTAGTCTTACTTTATATATGTGCATCCTTTCAAATCCAATCATGTGTTGATTTATTTTGTAAATTTTCATATATTTAACAGTTTTCAAATTATTTCCCATTTGTTTTTGTATATTATGTATCGCTTTAGTTTTCATGTTATTTCATGTATGATTGTTTTATATTGATTATTAGCTTTTTGCACTATTATTTAAATCATGGTAATTTGTTCTTTTGTTTACTTGTATAATATTTCGTATAGTAATCAATGTTTGTAACTTTTTGTTATATTGTTGCATCGTGATTCAAATTTCAATATTTTGGTTGATATTAGTTGTTTCGTTGTTATTTCAAGGAAAATAAAAGCGCTTTGAGCAAATTTTCAATTTTCCTTGTTATTCAAAAATTCTGAAATAAGGCAATATCTAATATTTGGGGAATTCAAAAAATCGTGCTCAATCGTACTGGGTATGACTTTTCCGGTGAACCAAATATTTGGATACCCTTTTATAATTTCAATGTATGAATTGTTCAAAAGTCGAAAATCAATCGCATATTAAAAGTATAAGGGATCGTATCCAATCGTACTGGGTATGAAACCACATATCTTTAAAACGAGAGATTTTTGACCGCTAATTGGAGCTATTCAAACATTTTTTTAAAATTCATATTTCGGAAAATCTTTTCTTTTAAAACTTTTGATATAAGGACAACATCAAATCAATTTGGTACCAATTTTTGGGCGTAATGAGGGTGTTAACCCTTCCTCATGCGTAATCGACTCCCGAACCCACTTTTTGATTTTTCGTGAATAAAGCGTTTTAGTAGGTGGTCCAATCACACCTAGATTAAGAGATTGGTGGCGACTCCACACTCGGTTTTAAAAGTCAATCCCTATTGTTTTTAAAATAAAAAAAGGGTTTCGACAGATGCTATGAAAGAGGGAGTTTGGATCAAATACTATACAAAATATTTTAAAAAAACGAAACATGTTTATTTACGATTGATAATATACATACAATGAGGAACAAGGTTGATAATATACATACAATGAGGAACAAGATTAACATAAATAATATATAAGTGGTGACAACAATATATGAAAGAATCTTACATAACCAAGATATATAATAAAATACGTTTTTAAGGAATATATTATATACATAATAGACTTAAAAGGTATATACATAAAATATTTTAAAGTAAAAACATATATAAAAATATTGAAAATAAATAATATGTAAAATAGTTTAAAATAACTAATATATATACAAATTTAAAATGGGTAATAGTTTAAAATGATTGAAAGTACATAATATGTCAAAACTTAAAGTAAATAATAATAGAACAATTTTAAAATAAGTAATATAAACAAAACTTAAAATATAATAATGATAAAAGCAGTTTTATTTTAAAAAATGAATAAACAAGACAGATTAGGGACTAAAATGCAACTTAGTCGAACTTTTAGGGTAAATTTAAAATAAAAAGAAAGCAAAGTAGATTTAAGGAGTAGAATAGCAAACGTGCAAAGGTGCAAGGACCGAAGAGGAAACTATTCCCAGCACTCATGCGTGCTGTTCCTCGCAGGACTAAAATGGGACAAGCACAAAACCATGAGGTCAAATTAAGAAACACAAAACAAAGAACAAAAGGGCCAAATTGAAAACAAGAGGCAAAACAGAAGGACCCGAAGCGCAAATAGCCCATTTGGCTTTAAAAACGCGCGGATCCTTTCCAATCGGGTCGGGTCGAACCGCCCTTCCCCCAAAATGACGCTGTTTTGGCATCTGGAGGGAGGGAATGAAACGGCACTGTTTCACTAGGCTATAAAAGCCAAAAATTTTTCAAAAAAACCTTCATTTTTATCCCTTTCCCAAAAAAACACAAAAAGGTCCCCCTCTCTTCTCTCAAAGCTCCCAAGGTTTGGCCAAGGTTTAGGCGATCATCCACCGTGACGATTGCCGGCCGTTGGCGACGGCGCCGCCTTCCACTATGGCTGGAAAAATGAAAAGTCATCGTTTTTTTTGCTTTTCGACCTCCTAGCCCGAAAAATGCCCTCTTTCATCAGAGAGGGCGGTCCTCGGCCACCTACGGTGGTGAAACGCGTGAGCAACGGTAATGTTTCAACTCTCTTTTTCTTTTATTTTTTTCCTTCTAACAAAAACAAGCATGAAAGCAAAGTAATCAAGAAAAAAGGAACAACCTTTTTGCTATTTTTTATTTCGATTTCTATGGGATTTTTTGTATTTCGAATAAAATGAGTTTTTTCATCCAAAATTCCCCCCTCTTTTTACATTATGTTCATCTTTTCTTTTATAACCGAAAAAGAAAATAACAAATACAATATTTTTTTGCTTTGCTGTTGTCTGTCTTTTCTTGCTTGTTGCTTTGGTTTTGCAGGTGTCAGAGGAGCTGGTGGTACGGGCAATGATCGCGCGGCGGTAGGCATGCTGGCCTAGGTACGGCGTCGGACTTAGGTAGCTTTAGGGTTTTTGTTTTGTTTCTGATTTAGGCTTTGTAGTGGGCTAGGGTTTAGTTTTGGGCCTGTTTAGGTTTTAGGCTTTGATTAGGGATTTGGTTTGGTTTTGTATTTGATTTGGGCTTGTTGGGCCTAGGCAAATTTGGGTAATTACAGGCATGTTAGATAATTTAGGTAATTCGGGAATTTTTGGCAACTCAGGAGCTTTGGATAATTTTGGTTTCGGCACTTTGAGCACTTAAGGCAATTCTGATTTTGTTAATTCGGGAAATTTTTGGTAATTCATGTTTTGACAATTTAGGAGCTTTGGGTAATTCTGGCTTGGGCACATCAGGAACTTTAGGCAATTCTGACTTTGGTAACTCAAGAACTTTTGGTAATTTAGGATTTGGTTACTTGGGAGCTTTGGGGAATTTTGGCTTGGGCACCTCAGGAACTTTGGACAATTTTGGCTTTGGTAACTCAGGAGCTTTGGGCAATTTTGGCTTGGACATCTCAGGAACTTTAAGCAATTCTGGCTTTGGTAACTTGGGAATTTTTGGTAATTCAGGAGCTTTGGAAATCTCAAGAACTTTAGGTAATTCTGGCTTTGGTAACTCTGGAACATTGACTTTTGTGGGTTTTTGCAACTCAGACAACTTAGGCAACTCAGAAAATTTAAGAAATTCAAGCTTCGGTAACCCCGAAACTTTGGGTAATTCAGGCTTTGACAACTCAAGCATTTTAGGTATTGCAGGTTTCGAGATTTCTAGCTACTCAGGCTTTAGGAGTTCAATCTTTGGGAAGGATGATATCTTAGGCAACTCTTGTTAGAGTAACGTATAAAGGTGGTTAGTCTGTTAAGTTTGTTAGTAGCAGTTAATGTGTTAGTTAATACATGAAAGTGTTAGACTCAGCTATATAAACATATGCACACTATCCCTATCAAATGAAATTGAATAATAAAAATAGTTTTCTTGAAATGTCATCTTTGTATAGTTTAACAACTTTGATCTAGGAATCTTTGATATAGATGTCTCTAAAAGACGTCAGGCACCAACCAAAACCGTGTTGCTGCTCATCAACGACAAAGTGATGAATAAAAACAGTAGAACAAAGAAAGGAAAATGAGGGTGAGCCATGGTTAAGAAAATCAGATACGAGATAACAACGAGTTCTTCAAAATGAACACTTGGAAGTGTGCTTGTTTATGCAATTTGCTAATGGCCCTTTCATAGGTATTGGGAAGTGAAGAACACAAAATTTGAAGGTGTTTGGTGAGAAACTCTAAATTTTGTTAGCTCAACTTCTCGCCTATTCTTTATTGAAAATTATTACATATGATATGTATGATGACACGTACTGCCAATATAAATAATTAATTATAAAGTAAATTTATTAATTGAACAATCAATTAACATGCTCATATTATCAAAGCAACAAATGTTATAGTAATTTTAGTATAGTCCTTGTTCAAATATTATAGCAAAATATTTTACTGAGGTTAACGGGCAAAATAAAGAAATGAAATTGCAACAAATGTTTTCAAAATAAAGAATTTGAGTTCATACTTGGTGGGAAAGGTTGAAGTTTCGAATATTGAAAGTTCAGATTTGAGTTTTACCATCTACAATTATAGTGTATGGTTTTTTTTTTCTCATTTTGTGTGTAAGTTTTGTCCGATTCTTTCTAGATTAGTCTGACATTTATCTAGTTCTTTGTCGACGGTGGATTAAATTAGTTGAATTCTTCATTGTAATCGATTCAACATATATATATATATGTGTATACTTGTGTTACACTTTTAATTTGTATTTGTCTTGTATTTGTAATTGTATTATCTTTATAGTAATGATTTTTTTAAAAAATAGGGTTAAGCAAAAACTATTCAAAATATTTTAATTCATATTTTCACTAGAATAGGATTGAAAGGGAAATTTTAGAATACATAAATTTTTTAGGAAAAAATTATTAGCTTGAAAAGATCAACTTGAGATTGCCGATAAAGAAGTTGAATTGGCCTTTGAGATGTTGTGGTGAAAGTAATAAGAATTGTGCAACAAAGAACACAATGATTTATAATGTTCAGACCCAATTGTCTACTCCACTACCTTAGTTTACCACAATTAAAGATTTTCCCAAATTCATTACTTTGGTAACCTTTGAGGACAAGGTTTAACCTTACAATTCTCTTAAGATTGATGCCCCAAGATCTTAAGATTGCACTCCTTTAAGGTTTCTACCTAAACCTTCTTTCAAAAAGAACAAATAAGCAAACTAAGAAGTAATTCTTACAAGATTAGAATATTTGTCAATTAAGCACTAATTAAAAAAAAACGCTTGAGTTAAATGAATACAATGAAAGCTTATAAATATTTACAAGAAAAAGTATGAAAGAATTAAACTCTTAAGTTATTTTGATTGATCTTTAAGCTTTTCACATGTCTCTTATTTTGTAGGAGCTTTCATTGTTAAAATCCAAAGAGAATTCTCAAGCTTTTCAAAGCTTTCAGCCACAAATTGATAGGTGAATTCAATCCATTTTCTTTTATTTTGTTTATAGATTTGAGGTCATGGGAGCTTGATTTAGTTTGCCCATGTACTAATTTGTTAGACTGCTAAAATTTTGAAAATTACCATTGTTGATAATTAGTTTAAATTGGTGTGAATTTGTTAGAAATTAAGCTTAGTTACGAAAATGACTAAATTGTAAATTTACTTACGATACTTAGTTGACATTCATAAAAAGTATCTAATGAATTATGAGTTCAATACATCCTGTTTAGCAGAAAGGCGGATATTCCTTGCTCATTATCAGACAATCATTTATTCACAAACTTCGTGTGGGGCTAATGGTTTTTATTTCCCGTCTCGTGGAAAACCCTTTTCGCTCCGCTTAGCCCTATCTCCCTCTAGGGGTATTTTAGTGATAGGTTCTATAGAAACCAGACGATCCTATTTGTTCAAATACCTAGCGACAAACTCCTATGTTCCTTTCATTGGCCTACGAAAAGATCGCTTGGATTTAAGAAAGAGTCGCTTGGATTTATCCATGATTTCTTTATTCCTTATTTCTAATATTTCTAAAAAGAATCCTATCCCTATCTCTATTTCTAAAATCCTATTTTGAAAATTCAAATTATAGAATTAATATAATAAATAGGATTTGGTTTGTTTATTTTATTATTATTTATCATTTCGATGAGATTGATATTCAAATATTTCTTCTTAGAACGTATTGATTTGACCCCACAAGCGGGACCACCACCCCATAGCATGTTGCCGCCAAAAGTAGAACCCCGTATTTCTTCTAGAGATTCTAGATCCCAATATACCCAATGCCAGATAGCTGCCAAGAAGCACAAGCCAGAAAACACAATATGTGCTCCGACCACACCTTCGTAACTCCAAATACCCGGATTTGTTATAGTCCCCCCTGTAATACTCCAACCGCCCCATAGAATGAAAAATGGGCAATCCTGAGCCAAATCCTATTATTTTATTATTTTATGAAAATAAACATGAACAAAGGTTCAGCAAGCGAGAATAAGAAAAAAAGGAAAGGATAGGTGTAGAGACTCAATGGAAGCTATTCTAACAAATGGGGTTGACTGTTGGTAAAGGAATCCTTATAGGTTGGAACAAGTTGATAGGATCCCCTTTTACGCCCCCGGATCCCTCCCATTTGGCGACATGGGGGCGTAAAAAGGAAAGAGAGGGATGGGGTTTCTCTCGCTTTTGGCATAGCGGGCCCCCAGCTGGAGGCCCGCACGACGGGCTATTAGCTCAGTGGTAGAGCGTGCCCCTGATAATTGCGTCGTTGTGCCTGGGCTGTGAGGGCTCTCAGCCACATGGATAGTTCAAAGCTTAATTGTTAGCTTCATACATTAGGGACCAAATTGAATAAAATGCGAAACCATCATGAAATGTTGGTAAGGGGTAGAAAATAGAATTTGATATAGATATAATTATTTAATGAACTCGAATTATGAGAGCAAAAACCAGAGTATCTGTTCGTCGATGACTTTGGATTTCCCTTTATCTTGAGATGGTCTTGCGTCATCTTTAGCTACAAAATTAAATCTGATATAGAAAATTCATTATTCAAATAACTCAAACACATGTCAACTCATTATATACATGGATGCATTTTATTCAATTTAATTCCTTCTAATGCTAATATCCGAAATGACCATAACTTTCGGTCTCCTTTATCGAATTAAAAATCGATTTCACATTTCTTCATAAGGGACCTCTAATTTCCACTCCATGATGTAACATCCCGAAATAGGGCCTAAACGGAATAGTGGTTGCGAAACCACAAAATTCGAGGTAGAAAAATTTATTTTATTATTATTTTGAGGTTCACGGTATGATTGCATGATTGTGTGAAAATTTCGTGATGAAATTCTATGCATAAAGTGCTTAAGTTGAGGTTAGGGACTAAATCGAATAATTTGAAAAACTTGCATTCTAGAAGTTTTTGGTATGAAATTACTTTGGAATATTAATTAGGAGGGTTTAAATAACAATTTGACCAATTTTAAGTTCATGGACAAAAATTAGGACATGGACGGAATTTTTGAAAGTTTAGTAAGGAGGGGTAATTTGGTCATTTGGATATTAAATGAATTAAAAAGGGGAAAAATAACACAAAAATGGTCATCTTCTCAATTAGTTTCTGCCGATTTTTTCTCTCCTCCATAACTGGGGTTTCTTCAACTTTCAAGCTTCATAGTAAGTGATTCCAAGCCCCGTTTTTAATGATCTTTACGTTTTTGGAGTCCCGGTAACTTGATTAAGCTTATTCTAGCAATAATTCAACCTAGGGTTCATATTTGGAAAAATACCCATGGCTGAAATTTGTGTATTTTGGTGTTTTATTATAGAATATGAGGTTTTAAATTATGTTAAACAACTTATGCTACTCGGTTTTAAGTGAAAACGAGTAAAAGGGCTTAAATTGGAAAAAAATACCAATAGTCATAAGTATATGTTAGAGTGAGATTTTGATATTGCCATAGAAGGGAAAAATGATCAGCATGTCATAAAACATAAGAAAATAGGATGAAGTTTAATTTACGAGCCTTGGGGAAAAAGTGCAAATATGTGAAAGTTTAGGGGTAAAAATATAATTTTGCAAAAGTTTGGGTCAAGGACTGTTTTAATAAATGTGAATATTAAATAAGTTAAATTTGCTATTATAGATCAAGAAGAACGAAATTGGAGTAGATCGGGAAAAGAAAAAGTAAAGGACTAAATTGTAAAGTTTAGTAACATTTTGTATCAAGGTAAGTTCTGATAAATAAATGCAATATTCTTTTATTTTACATTATTATTGTCAATTTCAGCATTTATATATTTATGTTATGAAAATATTTAAAGTCGAATTTAAGGTGAAGTGACAGAGGAAAAGTGTTAGAAAGCCCAGTTGAACCCTAGGAATGTTAGGATATTAGGGTTGTGAGATGTAACGAAATGAGCCATGTAAGCCCATATTAGAAATATGGCTTTGGAGATAGGATTGAGCCATGTAAGTCCATATTATATATGGCATTGGAGACAGGAATAATTCATGTAAGTCCATGTCAAAGACATGGCATTGGCGAGATATTGATAGCGAGAACGACCTAGTGTCCTTAGTATTCGAGTGGTTCAACGGGTCAGGATACGAGTTAAATTAAAGTGAATTAACAGCAAAGGAAATGTAGATTATACTTATGAAAAAGGAAAAGTCAGGTAAGAAAGAAGGTAAGGGAATAAAGAAGAAGATAGAAATTGAGAAGTAAAGAAATTTATGATGTTAGATGATATTATGCATAATTATCCATTATGTTGAATGTTGTGATTTATTTGCTTGTAAGCTTACTAAGCCTAGTGCTTAATCTATTTATTTTCTTCTTCTTATAGTACTTATCTAGTCACTCGGGGATCAAAGGAAACGTCGGAGGCCGATCACACTATCAAAGAAATAACTCGGTATAACTAGACGTTTTGTTTTGGGTATAGCATGAATAGAAACTTAGATACTTTTGGTATAATATGAACAATGAATGATGTGTAAATAATTGCTAGTGATTAGCTAATAAAATAGCCGATGATATACATGTTTATTAATATGTATGATTGAATGATGATTATCACATGAAAATTATGAAAAATGTGAAAGTAACCTAAAACAGATTCAAGTAATGAAATGATGTAACTTTGAAAAATCACTAAAATTGTAGAAACATAGTTTGAAGATGAATAATATATGAAATTAAATCTTATTATGTATATTTTCTTATGGAATAAGAAAAACAGGTAAAGGTATTATATTTTATGAGATATCTGAGTTTTAGTGAAACAGGGTCAGAGCAATTTCTGGATCCCCTATTTCAACTTTGGAAATTCACTATAAATAGTAAAAAACTAATTAGAAGGTGTAATTTATATGGTCATAATCCTTTTTGAATCTAGTTTTGGGAGAAACAAACGGCTTAGTCATATGAATTTTGTACAGGAATAAAAGTGGTTCATAGTAAGAAGAGGTCAGTGCAGTCGAGTTTTGAAATAGGGGAAAATTTAACTAATAAACTGTACTAATTGGCCAAGTCAAAAATTTTAGAAAAAAATTAGTAGATAGATATATGAGTCTAGTTTCAGGAAAAAATTACGGATCTTAATTTTGAGTTTTGAAACTCGAGAAATGAATTTTTAAGCAACCATGATGCAGTAAAATAGTTTATTCCAAAAATTAAAATAAGTGGTTTAGAGTTGTTTAAAAGGTAAGATAAGTTTAGTAACACCTCAAGCTTGACTCGGTGGCGGTTTGAGGCGTGGGGTGTTACATTTATTAGTATCGAGAGCGAGTTTAGTCGGTTCTCGAGCAGTTAGTGTGAGAAAAGTCTAGCTATACATGCCATACTTGTATTTTGATTGTGTGACGACTCACGCGATTTTTAAATATTTTGTTTTATAGTAATGGATCCGGACGAGCTGGTGATGATGATGTAGAAAGTAATGCGCTGCTCCACGGAAGAAGCGGCGCCATCGAGAATAGGCGATAATAGTTGATCGGGGAGGAGTGACTCGAGAAGCTCTCTTAGAGCTTTGAATGATTTGTTTGCCGAGTTCGTTTAAATGCGAATCCGCAGATTAGACCTCCACCCCTCATGATTCTCGGGCTACCCATGTAGCTCAAGCTTCCTCGATCACAGTGCAGTGGTAAGAGAAAAGCCACCAGTTGATAGAATCAGAAACAAGGGCGAAGAGTTAGAGCAACAAAAGATGATGATCACGAAAGAGCGAATTTTGGTTAGAAAATACTATCGAGTCTTTGTGAATTATCTTGTACACCGAGGAATGTATGAAATGTCTAGTATCACTTCTTAGAGACTCGACCTACTACTTGGTGGAAGACACTTGTATCAGTTGTACCAAAGGAGAGGTCACTTGGGATTTCTTTCAGGAGGAATTTCGTAAAAAGTACATTAGTCAGAGGTTTATTGACCAGAAAAGAAAGGAATTCCTGGAATTGAAACAAGGTACTATGACAGTGACCGATTATGAGCGTGAATTTGTCAGGCTTAGTAAATATGCTCGAGAATGTGTGTCCACAGAGGCTATCATGTGTAAAAGGTTTGAGGATGGGTTAAATGATGATATCCGACTGTCAGTGGGTGTCCTAGAAATAAAAGAGTTTGTTATTTTAGTTGAGAGAGCACGTAAGGCGAGGAGTATTAAAAAGAAAAGGCAAAGTTGAGACAGAGACACAAGATACAAAGAAGAGCAGATGAGCGGATCATTTCAGGCTACATCCAAGAGGCCCAAAGAGTTCTCTACCAGATCTAGCTTTTCGGCAGGGCGATCTAGTCAGAATAGAGGTAGCAGATTTAAGGATCCGAAGGCTCAGACCACCTCGACTACGAGTGTAGGTAATGTCAGACAGGGTAGATCAGGGTGTCCACGGTGTGGTAGTCTTCATTATGGTCCTTGTCGGGCATGCGAAAATGTTTGCTATAAATGTGGTGCTCCAGATCATTTTGTACGAGAATGTCCAGAGGTGGCTAGCCGAGAAGTAACACAGAGTGCTAGATCCAGAAATGCTCCTACTAGAGGCAGATCACCGAGGCAACCAGGAGTAGGAGCAAGTAACAGAGGTACCTCTAGAGATTCGACTGTGAGACCAGATGTTAGAGCCCCTGCAAGGAATTATGCTATTCGTGCACGCGAAGAGGCATCCTCCCTCGATGTGATTACGGGTACATTTTCTCTACATGATATTAATGTCATTGTTCTGATTGATCCGGGTTCGACTCATTCTTATGTTTGCATAAAATTGATGCCTAGTATAAGTATGCCTATAGAATCTACAGAATTTGTGATTAAAGTATCGAATCCATTAGGCAAGCATGTATTAGTAGATAAAGTATGTAGAAATTGTCCTTTAATGATTAGAGGCTACTTTTTTCCGGCTGATCTTATGCTATTGCCATTTGATGAGTATGATGTGATTCTTGGTATGGATTGGTTGACTACACATGATGTGATAGTGAATTGTGGAAAGAAATTCATTGAGTTGAAGTGTGAAAATGGTGAAATTCTTCGGGTTAATTCAGAAGAGTCAGATAGTTTATTTCCCATAATTTCTGTTATGCCTGTTCAGAAATGTTTGAGAAAAGGGTATGAAGCTTATCTTTCTTTTGTGTTGAACACTAAAGATCCAGAATTGAAAATTGAATCGATTGCTGTGGTATGTGAGTTTCCGATGTGTTTAGGAAGAACTACGGGTTTGCCTCTGTTAGAGAAGTTGAGTTTGGTATTGAGTTGATTCGGTACCATGCCCATTTCTATTGCTCCTTATAGAATGGCTCGTTGGAATTGAAAGAATTGAAAGCTCGATTCTGAGAATTAATAGATAAAGGCTTCGTAAGACCCAGTAGTTCACCATGGGGTGCACCAGTGCTATTTGTGAAAAAGAAAGACGGATCGATGAGATTGTGCATAGATTATCGGCAACTTAACAAGGTAATAGTAAAGAACAAGTATCCATTGCCTAGAATTGATGATTTGTTTGATCAATTGAAGGGAGATACTGTGTTTTCCAAGATAGATTTGAGATCCGGATACTATCGATTCATGAGTTAAAGAGTCGATGTCACGAAGAGCGCTTCCGGACTAGGTATGGTCATTATGAGTTCCTTGTGATGCCATTTGGCTTGACTAATGCTCCTGCCGTTTTCATGGACTTAATGAACCGAATTTTCAGATCGTACTTAGATAAGATTGTAGTTGTGTTCATTGATGATATTTTAATTTATTCTCATGATGAGACTGAGCATGCAGAGCATTTGAGAACGATTTACAAATTCTGAGAGATAATCGGTTGTATGCCAAGTTCACAAAAGTGAGTTCGTTACGAGAAGTTGGTTTTCTTGGACATATTGTCTCAGGTAAAGGTATTAAGGTTGATACGAGCAAGATTTCAGCCATTGTTGATTGGAAGCCTCCTAGAAATGAATCGAAGTTAGAAGTTTTCTTGGTCTTGCGGATATTATAGGCGATTTGTGGAGGATTTTCCATGATAGCTACCCGTTGATGAGACCGCTACGGAAGGATGTTAAGTTTGAATGGACTGAGAAGTGCCAACAAAGTTTTGACAAGTTAAAGGCATTATTGACGGAAGCTCCTATCTTAGTACAGCCGGAACCAGGTAAAGAATTTGTGATTTATAGTGATGCATCCTTGAATGGGCTCGGTTGTGTACTCATGCAGGAAGGAAAGGTAATTGCTTATGCCTCTAGACAATTGAAGCCACATGAGAAAAATTATCCGACACATGATTTAGAGCTAGCTGCTATTGTATTTGCATTGAAGATTTGGAGACATTATTTGTATGGTGAAAGGAGCCGGATATTTACCGATCATAAAAGCTTGAAATACTTGATGACTCAAAAAGATTTGAATTTGAGGCAAAGAAGATGGTTGGAATTGCTTAAAGATTATGAGTTAGTGATTGATTATCACCCAGGTAAGGCAAATGTAGTTGCTGACGCTTTAAGTAGGAAACTTTTATTTACATTGCGAGCTTTGAATACCAATTTAGCCATGTCAGATGATGGTTCTATTTTAGCTGGATTGAGAGCTAAACCAGTATTTCTTGAAGAGATTGCTCAGAAAGATGATAATGAGTTACAAGCTAAAAGAGTTCAATGTGAGTCAGGCATAGAATCAATTTCTGGATTGGTTCTGATGGTTGTTTGATGTTTAGAGATAGAATATGTGTACCAAAGAATGATGAGCTTATTCGGAAGATTTTACAGGAAGCACATAGCAGTCCTTTATCTATTCATCCAGGCAGTACAAAAATGTATAATGATTTGAAGAAATTGTATTGGTGGGTAGGAATGAAAAGAGATATTTCAGAGTTTGTTTCTAGATGCTTGATTTGTCAACAGGTAAAGGCCGAACATCGGTACCCTCGGGATTATTGCAGACTGTGCTAGTTAGGAATGGAAATGGGATCGAGTTACTATGGATTTTGTGATAGGATTACCGTTTACGAGAAAGAAAGATGCGATATGGGTTGTGATTGATAAGTTAACGAAGTCGGCTCATTTTATCCCAACAGTATGGATTATTCACTTGACAAGTTGGTCGAGTTGTATATTTCGAGAGATAGTCGGGCTACATGGGGTACCATTATCGATCATTTAGACAGAGATCCAAGATTTACTTCACGGTTTTGGAAGAAATTACAAGGGCTTTGGGCACAAAGTTGAGTTTTAGTACTGACTTTCCATCCTCAAACCGGCGATCGATCGAGAGAGTTATTCAGTACTTGAAGATATGCTTAGATGTTGTGTATTAGAATTTCAAGGTAGTTGGGAAAATACTTACCATTGGTAGAGTTTGCCTATAATAATAGTTACCAGATCAAGTTTGAAGATGACACCTTATGAAGCTTTGTATGGACGTAAATGTCGTACACCTTTATATTGAATGAGCTTAAAGAAAACCAGATTCTGAGGTTGATCTAGTTAAAGAAACAGAAGAAAAAGTGAAAGTTATCAGAAATTGTTTAAAAGCAGCTTCAGACAGGCAGAAGTCGTATGCAGATTTAAAAAGAAAAGAGATCGAATATCAAGTTGGTGACAAAGTTTTTTTGAAAGTATCCCCGTGGAAGAAAGTTCTCAGATTTGGCAAGAAAGGCAAACTAAGTCCACGTTTTATTGGACCGTTTGAAGTAATTGAGAGAGTCGGACCATTAGCATATCGGTTAGCTTTGCCGATTGAGTTAGAGAAGATTCATAATGTATTTCATGTGTCTATGCTACGTTGTTACCGTTTAGATCTATCACATGTGATTTCTCGAGAGAGGTTGAGATTGACCGGACATGACTTACGGTGAAGAACCCAGTAAAGATTCTAGCTCGAGAGGTAAAGTAATTAAGGAACAAAAGTATTGCACTTGTGAAAGTACTATGGAATAGACACGGGGTAGATGAGGCTACATGGGAACCCGAAGAGGCTATGCAAAAACAATACCCAAATCTCTTCACAGGTAAGATTTTCGGGACGAAAATCCCTAAAAGGGGGGGAGAAATGTAACATCCCGAAATAGGGCCTAAACGGAATAGTGATTGCGAAACCATAAATACGAGGTAGAAAAATTTATTTTATTATTATTTTGAGGTTCACGGTATGATTGCATGATTGTGTGAAAATTTCGTGATGAAATTCTATGCATAAAGTGCTTAAGTTGAAGTTAGGGACTAAATCGAATAATTTGCAAAACTTGCATTCTAGAAGTTTTTGGTATGAAATTACTTTGGAATATTAATTAGGAGGGTTTAAATAACAATTTGACCAATTTTAAGTTCATGGACAAAAATTAGGACATGGACGGAATTTTTGAAAGTTTAGTAAGGAGGGGTAATTTGGTCATTTGGATATTAAATGAATTAAAAAGGGGAAAAATAACACAAAAATGGTCATCTTCTCAATTAGTTTCTGCGATTTTTGCTCTCCTCCATAGCTGGGGTTTCTTCAACTTTCAAGCTTCATAGTAAGTGATTCCAAGCCCGCTTTTAATGATCTTTACGTTTTTGGAGTCCCTTAACTTGATTAAGCTTATTCTAGCAATAATTCAACCTAGGGTTCATATTTGGAAAAATACCCATGGCTGAAATTTGTGTATTTTGGTGTTTTATTATAGAATATGAGGTTTTAAATTATGTTAAACAACTTATGCTACTCGGTTTTAAGTGAAAAGCGAGTAAAAGGGCTTAAATTTGAAAAAAATACTAATAGTCATAAGTATATGTTAGAGTGTGATTTTGATATTGCCATAGAAGGAAAAATGATCAGCATGTCATAAAACATAAGAAAATAGGATGAAGTTTAATTTACGAGCCTTGGGGAAAAAGTGCAAATATGTGAAAGTTTAGGGTAAAAATATAATTTTGCAAAAGTTTGGGTCAAGGACTGTTTTAATAAATGTGAATATTAAATAAGTTAAATTTGCTATTATAGATCAAGAAGAACGAAATTCGGGAGTAGATCGGGGAAAAGAAAAAGTAAAGGACTAAATTGTAAAGTTTAGTCACATTTTGTATCAAGGTAAGTTACATTAAATAAATGCAATATTCTTTTATTTTACATTATTATTGTCAATTTCCAGCATTTATATATTTATGTTATGAAAATATTTAAAGTCGAATTTAAGGTGAAGTGACAGAGGAAAAGTGTTAGAAAGCCCCGGTTGAACCCTAGGAATATTAGGATATTAGCGTTGACAGGACAGAACAGAAATGAGCCATGTAAGTCCATATTAGAACTATGGCTTTGGAGACAGGATTGAGCCATGTAAGTCCATATTATATATGGCATTGGAGATAGGAATAATTCATGTAAGTCCATGTCAAAGACATGGCATTGGCAGGATATTGATAGACAGGAACGACCCTAGTGTCCTTAGTATTCCGAGTGGTTCAACGGGTCAGGATACGAGTTAAATTAAAGTGAATTAACAGCAAAGGAAATGTAGATTATACTTATGAAAAAGGAAAAGTCAGGTAAGAAAGAAGGTAAGGGAATAAAGAAGAAGATAGAAATTGAGAAGTAAAGAAATTTATGATGTTAGATGATATTATGCATAATTATCCATTATGTTGAATGTTGTGATTTATTTGCTTGTAAGCTTACTAAGCCTAGTGCTTAATATCTTTATTTTCTTCTTCTTATAGTACTTATCTAGTCACTCGGGGATCAAAGGAAACGTCGGAGGCCGATCACACTATCAAAGAAATAACTTGGTATAACTAGACGTTTTGTTTTGGGTATGGCATGTATAGAAACTTAGCTACTTTTGGTATAATATGAACAATAAATGATGTGTAAATACTTGCTAGTGATTAGCTAATAAAATAGCCGATGATATACATGTTTATTAATATGTATGATTGAATGATGATTATCACATGAAAATTATGAAAAATGTGAAAGTAACCTAAAAACAGATTCAAGTAACAGAAATGATGTAACTTTGAAAAATCACTAAAAATTGTAGAAACATAGTTTGAAGATGAATAATATATGAAATTAAATCTTATTATGTATATTTTCTTATGGAATAAGAAAAACAGGTAAAGGTATTATATTTTATGAGATATCTGAGTTTTAGTGAAACAGGGTCAGAGCAATTTCTGGATTCCCTGTTTCAAATTTGGAAATTCACCATAAATAGTAAAAAACTAATTAGAAGGTGTAATTTATATGGTCAGAATCCTTGTTGAATCTAGTTTTGGGAGAAACAAACGACTTAGTCATATGAATTTTTTACAGGAAGAAAAATGGTTCGTAGTAAGAAGAGGTCAGTGTAGTCAAGAAATGAATTTTTAAGCAACCATGACGCAGAAAAAGTTTATTCCAAAAATTAAAATAAGTGGTTTAGAGTTGTTTAAAAGGTAAGATAAGTTTAGTAACACCTCAAGCTTGACTCCGGTGACGGTTTCGGGCGTGGGGGTGTTACACATGACATATTTTTCTAACAACTTATAATTTATTCATTTTGGTCCCTAATACTCAACAATGATTTCAAAGCTTTTAAGCTTAAACTCAACTTGAATCAACAATCTTTATCACAATTTTAACTTATTCTTATAATGATTTTATCTAGTTTCAAGCATGCATGTATTGGATTCTTACCATATAATTTCTCAAGCTCTTTAAAAATGGAAAAAAAATGAACTTAAACTTACTAAATCACAATTAATTAATGGGTCCTTACTCTCTATCATCTATTAATAAAAATTCAACCTAAAATTTAAGAGAGAACTCACCTATTTTCCTTAGCAGTACACGACAATGGTGAAAGGTTTGAGAAAGTTTCTCCTATTTCTTTCTTCTTGGTTGTATGAAAGAGATGAGATGAGCACTCCTTCTCATTCTTTATTTTCTTTTATTCTTTTATTTATCACAATCCTTAATTATCTAAATCAATGGCCATGATTTATTCATTAATGTATTAGTGCTAATCAATGGCTAGAAACACGGCTATCCACTTTACTTTGTAATGTAAATTTTTAGTTACACTTCAACTCGACTCACTAAAATTAATAAGAATTAAAGTCACATGTAATGAATTTTTTGTGGTTAAATTTTACTATTAGTATATGTATTATGCGTAAGTTGCGGACTTAGTCTTTATATTTTAATTTGGTCAATTTTAGTCCATATACTTTTAGAAATTTAAAATTTTAGTCTTGACCAAATGAAAGCTATAAAATTCATGAAGTTAAGTTATGCTATTTTCAAAATTTAATGCGAAAATATATTATCACATGTGTAATGCCATGTCAATTTGTTCTTTTCACATATTACTCACAAAGAAACCAACTAATAGATTTAATGATTGACATTTGCATTGAGACTAAAATTTCGAAATTCGAAAAATATAATGGCTAAGAATGATCCAGTTGGAGAATATGGAGTAAATCTACAACTTTACGCATAATACATTACTAATACTAGAATTTAACCAAAAAAAAGTTAGCTACTATTGTACGGTCAAGACTAAAATTTCAAAATTTGAAAAATATAAGTGTACACACAAATTTTGCCCAGGCCCATTTTAACCTAAACCTACCCCAACCCAAACAAAGGCTAAACCCCAAAACTAAACAGACCCTAACCTCAGCCCACTACCTAAACAAATTGTGGCAGAAATAAAAAAACCCTAGCCCCTCTAGCCGCCGTTTCTGTCCCATTGCCCATGCCAGTAGGCAACCTGCTCCATCGTCTTGTCTCCCACTTGCACCTGCAAATTAAACAGAGAATAGACAAGTATTAATAAAAAAAGAGTTGTAAATTGGCTTTAAAAAGGCCAAGCCAAATCCATTTGTAAGTTTGGCAATTTGAAAAATAAAAAAGCATTGATTTTAACACACAAAGAGTAAAACAGTGACTCTAGCAACGACAAAACCACGAGAATAACCCCAAATCAAAGGATCCAAAGACCAAAAGATAGAATGAAATGTCTATTTATTTTTTTTTTATTTTTTTCCTTCTTTTTTCGAACTTGTTTGTATATACCAAAACCTATTCTATTGGAAACAATTTATATATTAGATATAAATATAGCAAAAAAAAACAACAATTTTTTTTTTACCTTTTGGCGATTTTCGGCCACCGTACATGGTGGCCAGCACGGCGGGGCCACGGTGGGGGGTGACCGGATCCTTTGGCCGGTTCTAAGTTTTCCCCAGATTAAACTGTTGTACATATCTTCATTCTAAACTTTCATACACAATTTTAATTTTTTTTTGAATTATTATTTTGAGTTATTCTATTTATATTATTTTGTTATCTTGTATACTAATGATTTTAAATTAACTAATATCATTTACTTTAAATCATTTTCCATAGTGTCTATGTCAAGCTTGTATTACCTATATGTTATTCGTCTAGAACCGTCCCATTGTTTATTTTTAATTGTTCATATTATTCATTTCATTTCTCTTTAATTATTAATATATAAATAATGTATATTGAGTGATTATTGTCATTGTGTGTACTATAATTCGTTTGTTCGTATTCTCATATTATTATCACCCATTTGCATAGTATTTTATCCATGTTTATTGTTCCATGTTTATTTGCCTTTCATTCGTAATTATCGCATTGTAATCTTCGACTTATTGATCCGAAATTCATGATTCCATTTTAATTCAAGTCAAAGTTAGTGCGTTTTAAGCCGATTTTACAATTATTCATTTGAAAATTCCTTAAAACGAAGGCAACATTTGATACTTGGGAATTCGAGAAATCGTGCCCTATCGTGCTGGGTTTCGATTTCCCGTTTGTTCCAAATAATTGAATGTTCCTTTAGTATTTTACTCGTGTTTTATAAATTCTAAAGCAAGGCAATGTTCAATGTTTAGATGTTCGAGGAATCGTGCCCTACCGTACTGGGTTTTAGTTTTTCGTTGAACTAAATAATTGGGGTATCCTTTTGTGATTTGCAACATATAATTTTTTGGAAGTCAAAAGTTTATCATGTTTTCGAGAACATAGAGGATCGTGTCCTATCGTGCTGGACGTGATGCTGTATACCCTTGAAACGAAAAAGTTTTGGCGACCAACTTAAACCATTCAAACATTTTAAAAGAAGCCATATTTCAATTTATTTTTTAAAATTTTAGACATAAGGGAAATATTTAATCAATTTGGTACCAATTTTGGGCGTATTGAGGGTGCTAACCTTTCCTTATGCGTAACCGACTCCCGAACTCGTTTTCTAATTTTTCGTAGACCAAAAATTATCATTTTAGTAAATTTTAGTTTTTATTAAAACGATTAATTTGAGGTGACCCGATCACACATCATCAAAAAAGATTGGTGGCGACTCCCGCAATTTTCGTTTTCTTTTCAAAATAGAAAGTTGATCCCCGTTTTTCAAAAAAATGGTTTCGACAGCTTGGCGACTCCACTAGGGACCAATAAGAGAGTCAAGCCATAAAATTGATTATTTGTTGTCCTTTTATCAATGAATTGAAAATTTGTTTTGAAAATCATGATTTCTTCAATTGCATTCGATTGTATGATTGTTATGATTCGGGTCTTGTAGGATAATATTGCATTGCATTGTATTGCATGACCACTGTGGTCACACCTTCTAAGTGGGAGTAAAAAACTATGCTTTCGTGAGGTTTTCACCTCTGCGTGGGCTAGTGGATTGCTTCCGGGATACATCCGTACCTATGATTTCATGAGATTTTCATCTCCGCATGGTCATAGGGAAATGTATTCCCCTAAACCAAACTCGATCCATATGAGCCTATAATGGGTGAGGATCGAGAAATCTGCTGGTTCGGGTACCCTTACTCTAGAACCAAACGACATATAGGGAACCCTAAGAGCCTTCTTTAGGTGGAGCTAGGTTAAAATGTAGTAATTGCCCATATATATGCTTTGACTATCTTTATTTTGCTTGTATTTATTATTAACACTTGATACTGACTTGTCTTGTTTTGATTGTATTTTGCATAACATTGCATACTAAAGAAGGTGTTAATTCGTATTCGATTACTAAGTTAGAAAGTTTAATATGGAGAATGAATTTATTAATAAAGTTGAGGATAATACGGCTGTCCGTGAATGGTCAGAGAAGTTACTATCGGAGAAAGGGGATAGCTTGACAGAAGGATATACATCAGAGTTGTAGGAATTCACTCGCGTCAATGTAGCACAGAATGAGTTGCAAGAATTGAGAGATATCTGGGCTCGTTGGGATGAAGGAACCAAATAGTTGTTCTATCAAAGCTATGGTGATATATCTTACTTGCTAGATATTAAGGTGAACAAGCACCTGTTCCGAGTTATGGTTCAATTTTGGAATTCTGCTTACAAGTGTTTCATTTTTGGGGAAGTGGATTTAGTGCCTACCGTGGAGGAATATACTACCCTGCTCAGGTGTCCAAAAGTGCAAGTTAGAAAAGCTTATGCCAAGGTTTTTAATGGTCAAACCTTCACGAAGAAATTGATGAATATTTCAGGGATGAGCGAGCCTTGGGTCACTGCTCGGATTCAACAAAAGGGAGATAGTAAATGTATCCCTTGGGAAAATTTGATAGATTTGGTTTTAACACATCCGGATGAAAGAAAGAGGGTCGATATCTTCGCCTTAAGCATCTATGGATTGGTAATTTTTCCTAAGGCTTTAAGGCACGTGGATGAGGCAGTCACTGACTTATTCGATCGTCTTGAGAAGGGAATCACACCTGTACCTGTGATATTAGTTGAGACATTCAGATCCTTGAGCATGTGTCGGAAATCAGGTGATGGGCGGTTTGTTGGATGTGCGCAGCTGTTGATGGTGTGGTTTCATGGGCACTTTTGGAAGGTGGACAAGGTTTCTTATCGGGTCTTTTCTGAAGCTTATTCCCCGTTAAAAGAGGAGGCAGCCATACAAAGGAGAGAGGATATCTTAGAGGAGAAATGGATGGAAATTCTTTAAAACCTCAATGAGGGGAATATAGAGCGGGGAGCATTTTGGATGGTTCCCGATGAGATCTTGTATCGATGTGGGAACTTTGATTGGGTGTCGTTGTTAGGAATTTGGAGAGCTACCGGGTATACTCCATTGCTTACATTAAGGCAATACAAATCGAGACAGTTTGTACCCATGACTTACGGGCTCACTCAGTGTGAATTCTTCTATAAAGGTGACCACTATAAGAAGAAAGTTTAGGAACTATCGATGCTTGAAAGTAAACTCGCTGGATGAAGAGGTTGACTGTTGGTTCCATGGTGACACCTGAATATAATGGATGGTTTAGAAAAAGAGTCAATGACAATATTCCTAGACCAAGTGTAGAAAGCACTAGACCAATGGAGGAACAATTACAAGTCGCCCCGTCAAAGTTGGAAATTATAAAGCAAGACTTCGAGAAGAAGAGTTCTGAGCTTAAGAAAAAGATCGAACAATTGAAGGAAGAAAGATGCATCTGAGGTTAGACATTGAGGTTTAGAGGTCAGAAGCTAAAAAGTTAAGAAAAGGGAAAAGTAAGGCTAAAGAAGATCTGGACAGTTTGAAGACAGATTATAAGAAGTTACGCATGTCTATGAGGACTGTTGGGTTAGGTAAAACATCAAAATAATGGCGTCAAGAAATTCGAGAGGAAAAGACCAAAGCCGACCGATGGGAAAGGAAATTCTGAGAAGCTAATGCACGAAATAAAGATTTAGAGAAGAGTCTATCAAAAAGTAGAAATGAACGAGATGAACTAAGGGCTAGAGTGGCGAAACTCGAAAAATCTCTTCATCTGTACCGAAGCCGTAATATCGCAATGGAACTGAGAGCAAGCTTGGATATGGTAGAAGAAATGAAAGGAAAAATCAAAGAATTAGAAGCGTCATTACAATGCGGATTGAGTTTTTCGAAGCAAGTGAGGAGCGTTGGAAGGAACAGCGACCAAATCAGAAATAGGGATTACATTATGGGAGAAGCCATAACCCAGATTTGGGAGGTAGCTGATTACTTACAAGCTTTGGCAGTACAAGCAAACATACTGGGCGTGAAATACGAGTTGGAGTCAGATTAGGGGCAGAAGCTAGCCTCATTGTTTAGGAAAATTAAGGCTCTGAGCATTAGGGAGAAGTCTTATTTGTAACTCAGTTTTATGTAAAGACTTTTATTTTCTAGTAAAGTTTTCTAAATGGAATTGAATCAAAATTGATGCCTCTTTTGCATTCATGCATTTGCATTACATTACTTCATATGCATTAAAGGCCATAAAAAGATTCTAATTAATTAAAAATGTTTCAGTAATCTGGGAACCGACGAAAATCTTTCAAGTGCACATCCCTATAGTACAAGAAGGAAAACTAAAACAATGGATAAAAAATTAGAAAGACTGGAACAAATTTAGAAAGAGATGCAGGAACAGATACAAGCACAAGTGCAAGAACAGTTAGCTAAAACCCAGCAGGAAATGAGGGACCAAATGCTGGAATCACAAAGAAATATGATGGAAGAGCTAACCCGATTACTAACTAGTAAGATGGACAAAGGAAAGGGCCCTATAACCAATATTGGAAATAACAATGAAGATTCTCTTTACCCCTTTGGTTTTGCCCTGGGAAATGCTCAAATGCAACATGAGATACACACAGAGGCCATCCGTTACTGAGGATCCTCTCTACCCCTTGGTTTCACCTCGATGAATACTCAAAAGCAACCCGAGTTGCACACGCGAAGGCCGTCCTTACAATCAGGCCCCAACAATTCCAGGCCGATACCTCGATGCCGATGAACTATCAAGCTGGCTCAGGCTCTAATCTGGTGGATAACCCGACTAACCCCGTTGTCCCCGATCTTAATTATGTAATAGAAGCGGAAAAGACAAGGGTAGAACTTCTGAAAGAACTCGAAGAATGGTGTAGATGGTTGGAATAAAAATTTAAAGAAATAGAACACGCTGACTATCGTGGTGGAATCGATGCTAAGGAATTAAGCTTGGTTCTAGACTTGGTGCTTCCCTCCAAGTTCAAAACTCTGGAGTTTGAAAAATATAACGGGACTAGCTGTCTCGAAGCTCACATAACCATGTTCTACAGACGAATGGCACGCTATGTCAATAATGACCAACTAATGATTCATTGTTTCCAAGAAAGTCTAGTCGGGGCAGCATCTAAATGGTAAACCAACTGAGTCGTACCTAGATCAATTCGTGGAGGGATCTAGCATAGGCTTTCATGAAGCAGTACAGTTACGTGACAGATATAGCCCCTGATAGAATCACGTTACAAAACATGGAGAAGAAACGAAATAAGAGCTTTAGGCAGTACGCCCAAAGATGGAGAGAGATGGCGATGCAAGTCCAACCACCTCTTCTAGAGAAAGAAACGACCATGCTCTTTATCAATACGTTGAAGACTCCATTCATCAACTTAGGGAACGCTACTAAAAGTTTCTCAGACATAGTGATGTCTGGAGAGATGATAGAAAATGTGATAAGATGTGGGAAGATTGAAGCAGGGGGAAGTGTTAAGAAATCATGTAACGCCCCTAACCCGTATCCGCTGCCAGAATAGGTTTTCAGAGCATTACTACCACTTGCAAATCACTAAAAAAAAAATTCACTTAAATACTTATCAATTCAATGCATCAATAAATATATTACCATTCAATCAATGGCTTGGCACTTGCCTAAGCATCAACAACAACACTTGTTAGTGTACTTACACATATTTCATATAAATTCTTATTTTCTCAATATGTCATATTTGAATTTAATACTCGTCTTAACTTACATATTTTCCTTATGTTAACATATAAAAGATAATCTCATATGTACATGTCATGATACATATCATTCTCTTACCGTTTCTTTAATAACATATATCATTCATTTCATTATATCAACATTTCATGCACCATCATTTCCTTATATCTTAGGTATATTTATTTGGTAATGGTTCAGTATTAAACTTAACATAATTTAAATTCATGTACCTATACTTATTTCATTTATCTATCTTATAAATTATTTCATACAACTATTTTGTACATTTATTTCCATATGACCAATTCGTAAACATTTCACATTACCATTTTGTATAACCAATTCATTTAACCATTTGTTATATTACCTGAATATTAGTTGTTCAATAGATATCTTGGCGTTTCTCTTCCACGATCTTATTTATCTTCGACATGATGCCATAGTGTCTTTCAACTATGGTCTTTCTCATTTTCTGTCATGTTGCCATGGTATCTTTCAACCATGGTCTTATTCATTTCCAATCACGTTGCCATGGTATCTTTCAACCATGGTCTTACACATTTCATGTCACGTTGCCATGGTATCTTTCAACCATGGTCTTACACATTTCATATCAAGTTGCCATGGTATCTTTCAACCATGGTCTTACACATTCATATCAGGTTGCCATGGTATCTTTCAACCATGGTCTTACACATTCATATCGAGTTGCCATGGTATCTTTCAACCATGGTCTTACACGTTCATATCGAGTTGCCATGGTATCTTTCAACCATGGTCTTACACATTTTCTATCGAGAGCACACTCCATGAACCTCATTCTTACGATGGGATTACCGGTCAAGGCTAAATCCTCAGTAATATAAACTCATAGAGTATTGTCGGGATTACCGGTCGAGCTAAATCCCTACAACGACAATTACTCTAATGAGCTTGGATCTGAATTACCGATCCAGGATAAATTCAGATCCTAATTTAGATTACCCGTCCGGGCTAAATCCATTTTACACATATTCTTCGGGAGGGCTATATCAAGATAGGATCACCCGTCCGAGCTAGATCCTTTTTACCGTCAATTTCTTTTCAGAGATCCATCGAATTTTCCTTCCATTCAACAGGGATTTATTTTCAAGTTATATCGAGTATTTACCAATATTTCATCAATTATCATAAATTGAATATTCAAATCATATTTTCATTACATAACCACATATTTCAAGTGTTTAAAAATACAATTCAAGTTACACAAACTTACCTCATTGATTGTTCGTGTTTATGATTTCATTATTCTGATATATTTTCTTTTCCATGATCAAGTCTCGTATTTGTGTCATCCGGATCTTTATAAATAAATTTGATCATCATTTTCATTCATTTCATATTCTAATGCATTTAATTAATGCTCCAGGCAAAAATTACCATTTTGCCCCTAAACTTTTAATTAATGACGATTTCATCCTTAGGGTCAAGAAAATAAAATTCTTGCAATTTAATCCTTATTTCCAGCTATTATTATCATACATATCGATAATGATCCATGAATTCTATAAAATATCAAAATTTTTCACAATTTCAACACTTTTCAATTTAATCCCTAAAACATGTTTTCCCCCGATCTTGAACTGAATTGATAATTTCGTTAAATTTTATAATTTAAATAATAAAATAATCTATTTCATGCAATTTAGTCATTTTTGACTTTTTTACAAAATTGCCCATAAAGTTTTACTTTTATTCAATTTAGTCCCTAAGCCTAAAACATGCAAATTAGCCATGCTAGATGAATATTCATACATATTCTCCTCCTCGTCCTCTCCATTCCACATCCTTAATTTATATAACATGCAACAAGTAACATTATCAATAATTTCACTATTTCCTTATATGTACATTCAAAACTGTCCATTTGCGTCATAGTCACTAAATTATTTATATATTAAGCTAAAGAACTCGAAATTAAAATCCGTTAATTTTTTCTGAAACTAGACTCACATGTATTCTTACCATAAAATTTTCATAATTTTTGGTTTATCCAATTAGTACAGTTTATTCATTAAAGTCTCCCCTATTTTGCTATTTGACAGTTCTGACCACTCTTCACTAAAGTTTAATTATCTCTTTAAACAGAATTCAAATGATGTTATAATTTGTTTCTTATAAAATATACTCATTAATTAATTTAACCATATAAAGTATGTAACAAAATTATTTTTTATAATTTTAGTGATTTTTCCAAGTCGAACAAGGGATCTTGAAATCATTCGAACCAGTCTCACAAAAACATAAATATCTCGAATCACGAATTACTTTACTTTCTGTATTTATTTTATATAAAAATAGACTCAATAATATTTAATTCCATATCACCCTTAGCTTCTAATTCAATTTCTATCATTTTTGGTGATTTTTCAAATTTAGCCTATTACTATTGTCTAAAACTACTTTAGTGCAACATATTGATTACCAAGTTTATAACACTCCTATTTCCATTTTCTACCATATTTCCCATTATTTTCTCTCATTTCCTTCACTAATATATCAAAACATGGAACCATATAAAAGAAAACTCTACATTAACATCAATTCCATGCTTTTTCAACAATATTAGACTTAAAAATATATTGAAATCTTAATGTTCTTACCTTTTCTTATTAACTTCAATCTTTAACTTGATTTTCTCTCTCCTCCAGCTTCTATTTCTTGAATCCAACTTGATATTCTTGCTCCCCATCATCTCCTTGCTATCTTTCTCTCTTTATGGCTATGGAAATTCTTTCAATTTTAGGTGAGAATAATGAATTTTTGGTGAAAGGACTAAATTGTAAAGAAAGAAAACTTATTTTCTTCTTACTCTTTCTCACGTTGGTTTGCATGGAAAGGAAAGATGATAAAAATTCTTCATCTTTCTTTCCTTATATGCTAAATAAATAATAATAAAATAATATTAAATATCTCATAAAATATTAAAAAAATAATATTTATCTAATTAATTAATTTAAAATATCATCAACATAATCATTACATTCTAGAATTCTCTCTCTTACTAATTGACCATTTTGCCCTCATGATCTTTTAGAATTCCATCCTTGAGTCATCATTTAATTTGGTAAAATTGCAATTTAGTCCCTCATAGTTCTTCACTTATTCAATTTGGTCCTAATTTATCCATTTTCCTTAATTTCTAGATCATTCTACCCTTAAAATATTTAAACTATTGGTCTTTCAACTTTTTATATTTACACTTTAACCCCTTAAGTATTGAGTATTTACTCTTAGGCAACAAAACTTTTCTGACTTTTACAATTTAGTCCTTTCCTGAATCAAGATATCATAATTTACTTCCCAATGTTGCCATAACTCAAAACTTCCCTTTTTATCACTTTATTTCCTTATTTTATTATATCAATGATAATATATTACTGTAAAGATTTTCGGGGTATTACAAATCAGCCTCGAGAAGGAAAGAAAATGAGGTGAATAGTACGAGCATGTATAATAAGCCAGTCACCGTGAGCCAACCGAGGACGGTGACTACCAGCCATCAGGGCTCCGCAAGACAAGACTCCAACCCAAAGCCTAACAAGGAAAGAGTCCAGTTTACGCCTATCCCGATGTCCTATAGGGAATTGTATCAGAGCTTATTCGATGTCCATGTGGTGTCACCCTTCTATCTAAAGCCAATGCAACCCCCATTCCCCAAATGGTATGACGCAAACGCCCAATGCGAATACCATGTGGGAGTCACAGGACACTCGATAGAAAACTGCACCACTTTCAAGAAAATGGTTGAAAGACCCATTACCTAACCATGGGGATAAAGGGATAAGTGTGATAATCGAGAGTTCAAGGAAAGAAATTAAGATGAATATTGCAGAAATGAATACCCCGTTGAAAGAAGTATGGAAGAAAATGGTGGAAAGAGGGTTGATGACACAGAATTCAAGAAACAGACACCGAGAAGTAAAAAATTATTGTGAGTTCCATAATCAAGAGGACCATGAGATTCAGAAATGCAGTGAATTTAAGGCTCTAATACAAGGATTGATGGATAATAAGGAGCTAGAATTATTCGAGTATGTCGAGAACCCAGAAAGAACAGACGTGTGTGCCTCAGAAAAGGGGTCGACGAAGAATGCTTATGAAGTCAACCACCCAGTGGTTATCATATCACGTCCGAGAATTAATGAAGCCGGGGCACAAGTGGCACCAAAAGTCGTGATCCAGAAGCCCGTTGCTTTCTCTTATAAAGATAGCAGAAGGGTACCTTGGAATTATAGCTGCAATGTGACAATCCCAGGGGAAGAGAGCTCGGCTAGTGCTTCAAAGAAGAACCAAGATACAGGTTTTTATACACGCAGTGGGAGACGTTATGATCCTGTGGGTACAAAAACTGAAACCGTTAAAGAAAAGGCCCCAATAGTTGAGCAAAGGAAAGAGAAGACGGTCAGGTTCGAATTGCTAGTCAATGAGTCAGTAATCGAGAATGAAGCTAAGGAATTCCTAAAATTTTTAAAGCATAGTGAGTACAGCGTTGTTGAACAGCTACACAAGCAACTAACTCGCATCTCAGTGCTAGGCTTACTCTTGAGCTCGGAGAAGCATCGGAGCGCGTTAATGAAAGTGCTGAACGAGGCTTATATCGCGAATGATATCTCTATCAACAAACTGGATCGTCTGGTCAACAACATCAGCACCGATAATTTTATTTTATTTAACGATGATGAAATACCACTGGGAGGTATGGGGTCCACAAAGGCTCTGCACATTACCACACGTTGCAAGGGATACACGTTACCGGGGGTATTGATTGATAATGGATCAGCACTAAGCGTCCTACCCCTATCCATATTGAATAGGCTGCTCGTGGATAGTTCCCATATGAAAACATGCCAAAATGTAGTAAGAGAGTTTGATGGTACTGAAAGGAAAGTGATGGGGAGGATCGAAATACCCCTTCTAATCGGCCCTAGCACGTACGAGTTAGATTTCTTGGTAATGGACATCAAGCCCTCTTACAATTGCTTATTGGGTAGGCCATGGATTCACTCAGTGGAGGCCGTCATCATTACATCAAAAGCTTAAATTTATAACGGAAGGTCGATTGGTGACCATAAACGCGGAAGAAGACATCATTGCATCCGTTACCAGTAATGCACCGTATGTAGGGATAGATGATGAAGCATAGAATGTTCTTTTTGGTCGTTAGAATTTGTAAATGTGACCTTTGTTGTCGAAGGAAATAAGGTCTCGATGCCTAGAATATCCAAAACTACAAGAAGGGCCTATAACTGACGGTTGGGAAAAGAGCTTTGCCAGGAAAAGGGCTTGGAAGAAGCCTACAAGGAAGGGTCGAGGCACCTATGCTTATGGACAAACAAGACCGCTTTGGTTTAGGATTCAAGCCAAATGCAAAACAAAAGAAAAAAGAGCAAGAAAAGAAACAAGAAAGGAGAAAAATGCGTTTAAGCGGGGAAGAGGTTAAGTGGGAGCCGATGACCTTTCCTCATATATCCAGAACATTCGTGTCGGGAGGGGCTATTTACTCTGAAGAAAGATCAACAAGGAAAGGGTCTGCCGAAGAAATGTTGGAGAACTTAAGCACTAACGCCATATATGAAGAAGGAACTGAAGTAGAGAATTTTTTGGGCATTCGCCCTTATGAGCCGGAAAGTGTTCTGAATAATTAGACTGCGGAAGAGATTCCTGTAGTCGTTAGAACTAATACAGAGTAATGCCCAAAACATACCTATTACTCTAGGCCTAGGAGTAATAAGAGTAATAAGTGTCCTTTTGTGAAATAGGCTTATGTACAAAATCGTTATTTTAATGAAATACTTCCTTTTGTCTTATTTCGTTCAAATATTCTTTTATTCTTTCATTCATAATCATACCATACACATCATTGTTCTTAGATTCTTTTGTTCTTTGTATCTTCCTTCACACCTACAATAGGTCTCCAGATATCAACGATATGAGCGATGTTGCTACTAACTCAGAGTCTCCTTTTGAGCGGGATATGTGTTTATAGGAATCTCAGGACTTTAAAGATGACAGAGACTGTAACTTATCCCCAGATTTGTTAAGGACAGTAGAACAAGAAGAGAAATAGATTCTGCCTCACAAAGAGTCAGTAGGAGTCGTGAACTTGGGAGATGAACTAGAAAGAAAATAAGTAAAGGTCGGAGCTTGCATTACCATAGATACAAAGCGAGACCTTATTGAGTTACTCCAAGAGTTCAAGGATGTCTTTGTATGGTCGTATCAAGATATACCTAGGCTAAGCACTGACATTGTGGTACACAGGCTCCCCATTAAAGAAGAATGCAAGCCAATTCAACAGAAGCTTCGAAGGAAGAAGCCAGATGTTTTGTTGAAAATAAAAAAGGAGGTCAAGAAGCAATTCGATGCTGGTTTCTTACAAGTAGTTAAGTACTCAGAATGAGTAGCCAATATTGTCCTTGTCCCTAAAAAAGATGGAAAAGTACGGATGTGTGTAGACTACAGAGATTTAAAAAAAGCTAGCCCAAAGGATAATTTTTCGTTTCCTCATATTGACAACTTAGTGGATAACACAGCAGGTTACTCACTGTTCTTCTTAATGGATGGTTTCTCAGGGTACAACCAGATCAAGATGCATCTTGAAGACATGAATAAAACCACATTTGTAACCATGTGGGGAACCTTTTGCCATAAGGTGATGCCGTTCGAATTGAAAAATACGGGAGCAACATATCAAAGAGCCATGGTAACTCTGTTCCATGATATGATGCACAAAGAAATTGAAGTCTATGTCGACGACATAATCGCCAAATCCTGGACAGAAGAAGAGTATGTGCAAGTCTTGAGGAAATTATTTTTGAGGTTGAGGAAGTTCCAACTGAAACTCAATCTAGCAAAATGTACCTTTGGGGCTAGGTCAGGGAAATTGTTAGGATTTGTAGTCAGTGAAAAAGGGGTTGAGATTGACCCAAATAAAGTCAAAGCCATACAAGAGTTACCTCCGCCGCGTACTCAAAAGAAAGTTCGAGGATTTTTAGGGAGACTAAATTACATCGCTCGGTTCATTTCACAACTAACCGAGAAATGTGACCCCATATTCCGTCTCCTTAAGAAACATAACCATGGTGTTTGGGATGCAGAGTGCCAGAAAACTTTTGACAAAGTTAAGCAATACTTGTCTAATGCCCCAGTGTTGACACCACCTAGTCCAGATAAGCCACTGATACTGTATTTGGCAGTATTTGAAAATTCCATGGGATGTGTACTTGGCCAACACGATGAGTCAGGAAGGAAAGAAAGAGCGATATATTACCTCAGTAAGAAGTTCACTGAGTGTGAGACGAGATACTCGCCAATTGAAAAGTTGTGTTGTGCCTTAATCTGGACAACCCGAAGATTGAGACAGTACATATTATACCACACAACTTGGCTAATCTCTAAACTGGATCCTCTGAAGTATTTGATGGAGTCAATTGCTTTAAATGGAAGAATGGCCCGATGGAAAATTCTACTTTTCGAATTCGATATCGTCTATGTAAACCAGAAAGCTGTAAAAGGGAGTGCAATAGTAGATTTTCTAGCCAGTAGAGCTCTAGAAGACTACGAGCCTTTGAACTTTGATTTTCTAAATGAAGATCTGATGTACGTGGCAACCACTGAAGAAGACCCTCAAGAAGGTCATCCTTGGAAGCTAAACTTTGACGGAGCATCAAATGCTGTGGGTAATAGAATCGGGGCAGTCTTGGTATCCCCAGATGGAGATTATTATCCCTTCACTTCTAAATTGGATTTTGACTGCACGAACAATATGGCAGAATACGAAGCATGCATCATGGGCATCCGTGCAGCCATAGAATGCAAGATTAAAGCACTAGAAGTATATGGAGATTCTGCGTTAGTGATTTATCAACTCAAAGGTGAATGAAAGATGAGAGATCCCAAGTTGGTCAATTACCGAAGTCTGGTCCTTGAATTAATTAAAGAATTTGATGCTATCATCTTCTGCTATCTTCCTCGAGAAGAAAATCAGATAGTCGACGCCCCAGCAACTTTAGCTTTCATGATTAAGGTGAACAAACAAGAAGATGTGAAACCGATCCAAATGAGTATTTATGAGGCTCCAGCTCATTGTTATAACCTCGAAGAAAAAGCAGAAAATGATGATCACCTTTGGTACCACGATATCCTGCGGTATGTGAAGAATCGTGACTACCCTGACCAAGCTACTGAGAACGACAAAAGAACATTGAGAAGACTGGCCAGTGACTATGTCTTATACGGGGAGATCCTATACAAAAGCAGGAAGGATCAGGTACTGTTAAGATGTGTAGACGCTATTGAGGCTAAGAAAATCTTGGAAGAAGTCCATGATGGCATCTGTGGGACATGGAAAGAGACTATATTAACTACGCCAAAAGATATCATAAATGCCAAATCTATGGAGACAAGATTAATGTGCCTCCTTCACCTCTACATGTTATGACTTCTCCATGGTCTTTCTCGATGTGGGGCATGGATGTGATTGGGCCAATTTCACCAAAAGCTTTAAATGGGCATCGATTCATCTTTGTGGTCATCGATTATTTCACCAAGTGGGTGGAGGCCGCTTCATATGCCAATGTTTTAAAATCGGCAGTTAGCAAATTCTTCAAAAAGGAAATTATCTGTCTATATGGAATGCCAGAAAAGATCATATCTAACAATGCATTGAATTTGAACAACAGTACAATAGTAGAGGTCTGTAGTCAGTTCAAGATCAGACACCACAACTCGTCACCATACCGCCCGAAGATGAACGGTGCAGTCGAAGCAGCCAATAAGAACATCAAGAAAATTGTGGGAAAGATGACTGAAACTTATAAAGATTGACATGAGAAGTTACTATTCGCCCTTTATGCTTATCAAACGTCCATCAGAACCTCTACTGGGGCAACGCCTTTCTCATTGGTCTATGGAATGGAGGCGGTTTTACCCATCGAGGTTGAGATTCCTTCCCTTAGAGTTTTGTCAGAGGTAAAGCTGGATGAGTGATAATACTCTAAAATGACGTGTTTTTATATATTAATCATGTGTTTATTTTGAGCTTGAGCCTACTAATTTGAGCTATTTAAGTCTTTCTATCTTTTAGGGACTAAATTGGAGGCGAAAAGTAAATTCAAGGGAAAAAAGCGTTAATTTGGATATTAAATGGGTCAATATGCAACGTGGGACAAATATGGTGCCAAAAGTGCGAACATGGAAGGCACAAGGACTTAAAAGCAAATAGAAGAAATTTTATTTTGGAAGACTCTATTTTATTTTATTTTATTTATATTAGGATAATTAATATTAAAGATAAATATTAGGATTATTTAAATTTTAGGATTTTATCTTTATTTATCTTTAATTAAATGTATTTATCTTTTTAGAATTTAAGTTCAATTAGACTATCTCCCTAGCACTGTAAAGAGGGGGTGAAGTGACTCTATTTGAGGTTGATCTTTTTCTGTAAACACTCTCCCCCTAAAAGTCTTTTGTTCTTTCCATATTTTTTTCTTTTAATAAAATTTCTTTTTCCATAATTTTATTTTCTTTTCCACCATTATCATGAGCCATTAAAACCCTTCTAGCCAAAAGTTGTCAATATTTCCCCAAAAAGGGTTCTTGAGGCCTAGAATCCATACTTAGCCTTCTCGCCAAGTATTCATCGTTTCTTCGCACTACAGGCTGACGCTTCCATCCATGGCCCTTAAGAAGTAAGCTTTTTAGCATATGCAAAGGCGGTCGCTGTGTATGTTTTGGAAGGATTGCATAGTTAGTTCGTTAACTTACTGCGTCAGAGGTTGGCGAGCCAAAGAGACAAAATGGCGTGGGATTCGCCATTGAGAAGCATTGATCTAGCATAGATTACTGGCTAGAGTCAGGTTCCCTAAAAATCGTAAGTCTAATCTTTGGAGCTGGTGGTCGCCTCTTCCACTATAACTGGCTTACTTGATTCGAGAAGGATCATCCAAAAGCCAATGATTGAGCCCAACGCGGAATGAGACAACCGGAGGCTGGAACTTTCCCATAAGAATTTCTTTTCTCTTAAAACTCTCTTTATTATTTTTATTATTTTCATAATCATAATTTCAGTAAACTTTAAATTCTGTTTTTATTTTATTTTTTGCTTCCAAAATCAATTCTTAAATTCTGTTTTTTTTTTATTTTTTCCAGGAACGCAAGTTTTCTTGGGCACGATTCTGCCCAAGATTTCGAGAAACAAGCATTCGTATAATCCGGTCCCTGAGGATTCGACCCTACTTCCTCTTTACTATTTCTTTTTTGTTATTTTATAGGGAATGGGATATTTTTGGTGCTCTCAACGACCGCATCAATGAGGCAGAATGAATCCAGTCCTGATACGATCAGTTGAATTTGATTGAAGAAAAGAGGCTAAGGGCTATCCATCATGGTCAAATGTACCAAAAACGGATGATACGAGCTTACAACAAAAAGGTTCGTCCCAGAGAATTCCACGAAGAAGACCTAGTATTAAAAAAAATCCTGCCTATACAAAAGGACTTCAGAGGAAAATGGATGTCGAATTGGGAAGGACCTTATGTGGTGAAGAAGGCATTTTCTGGAGGA
The DNA here is from genome assembly GCF_025698485.1 of Gossypium arboreum. Taxonomy (NCBI): domain Eukaryota; kingdom Viridiplantae; phylum Streptophyta; class Magnoliopsida; order Malvales; family Malvaceae; genus Gossypium; species Gossypium arboreum. The sequence goes on from NC_069073.1 coordinate 117,632,519, forward strand.
GCATTGATATTGACCGAAATGGATGGCAAGACTTTACCCAATCCTGTAAATTTAAATTCAGTTAAAAAATACTTAGCCTAAAAAAAAAAAGAGGGGAGAGGCCAAGGTGAAAACTCATAAAGAGCACCTTGAGACCAAAGGGATTTTGAATTGAAAACACGTAAAGGGCGATTCAAGCTTTGATCAAAGGTGGGGCATGCGGTACTTTTACAATATCTGAATTAGCAAGGAGGAGAGATGTTACATCTAAGGGGCATCAATAAGAGTACTTTAAGTTCCTTAAACACATATTTGGCTCAAAAAGGGGGCCCTCAAGAAGTTCGTACAGAGAAGCTCATGCTGCGATATTTGGGGCACCTATTTTTTTTATTCATTTTGTATTCCAGCAATGTTTGCTGTCTATGATTAATCTATTCCCTTCAAATTTTGTTTCTGACAAATTTCAGTTCTATCATTGTTATGATCTTTTTCAAGTATTTTGCATCGAAATGATGATTAATGGACCAATAATACTTTCACAAAAAGAGTTCTGCATGTTACTCTGAAAGTTTCTAAATAGTACAGGAACATGAAACAGGACTGTTATTTAGAACTAACCAAACTTAAGGATTGGAAACATTTGAGAAAGAAGAGTTTAAATTGGGACTACATCTTTGGGTTTTCTGTTCAAAGATCTAAGCTGAACAAGAAGACAGAGTACTGTTTCAGTGATAGAACCTTGATGAACAAAGAGCAATGACAACCCAAACAATAAAAAGGGATTCATTCTCACAACATGCTGCATTCGTGCATTTATAGATCATTCATAGCTCATCTAGTTAGGAACATTTGATTGATTTCAATCATAGCATCCTAATTATTTGGCATAAGCATAAATACATGGAACCGATTCTATAGGTCATGTCCCTAGATCGGTGAATTCACAAGCCTTAACCCCCTAAGCAGTAGGGTAACATGCTGAATTACAGATCTTGTCTCCCTAAGCAGTAGCGGAGTAGATCGAAGACGATGAGCCTTAACCCCCTAAGTAGTAGGGTAACAGGCTGAAGATTATAGATATTGTCTCCCTAAGCAGTAGTAGAGCAGATCGAAAACGGTGAGCCTTAATCCCCTAAGCAGTAGGGCAACAGGCTAAAAATTATAGATCTTATCACCCCAAGAAGTAGGGAAAAAAATCGAAGACGACGGGCCTTAACCCTCTAAGCAGTAGGGTAACAGGCTAAATTGATAGATCTTATCACCCTAAGCAGTAGGAAAACAGATCAAAGGTGGTGAGCCTTAACCCCCTAAGTAGTAGGGTAACAAGCTGAATTGATAGATCTTATCACCCTAAGTAGTAAGGAAACAGATCGAAGGTGATGGGCCTTAACCCCCTAAGTGTAGGGTAATAGGCTGAATTTACAGATCTTATCACCCTAAGCAGTAGGGAAACAGATCGAAGGTGGTGAGCCTTAACCCCCTAAGCAGTAGGGTAACAGGCTGAATTGACAGATCTTATCACCCTAAACAGTAAGGCAACAGGCTGAAAATTACAAGTCTTATCTCCCTAAAGTTGCAGTGGAGCAGTCTGAAGATAGCAAGTCTTATCTCCCTGAAGTTGCGTTGGAGCAGACTGAAGATAGCAAATCTTATCTCTCTGAAGTTGTAGTAGAGCAGTTCTCCTTGAAGTTTCAACGGAGTAGATTGAAGCTACAAGTAGTCGTAGTAGAGCAGACTGAAGATAGTGAATCTTATTTCCATGAAGTTGCGGCAGAGTGGATCAAAGCAAAAGATGCAGTGGACTAGAATGAAGCTACCTGAAGAAGAGGAGCACCAAATAAGTCAAGACTCAGCGAGACCGGGCAAAATTGGTCTTTCTTGAAAGTCTTTGCTCTATTCTCGTTACACAACAACGAGCAAAGAGGGGCAAATGTACACACCAATTTTGCCCAGGCCCATTTTAACCTAAACCTACCCCAACCCAAACAAAGGCTAAACCTACCCAACAGCCCAAAACTAAACAGACCCTAACCTCAGCCCACTACCTAAACAAATTGTGGCAGAAATCAAAAAGCCCTAGCCCCACTAGCCGCCATTTCTGTCCAATCGCCCATGCCAGTCGGCCACCTGCTCCACTGCCTTGTCTCCCACTTGCACCTGCAAATTAAATAGAGAATAGACAAGTATTAATAAAAAAAGAGTTGTAAATTGGCTTTAAAAAGGCCAAGCCAAATCCATTTTTAAGTTCAGCAATTTGAAAAATAAAAAAGCATTTGATTTTAACACACAAAAAGTAAAACAAACCACGAGAATAACCCCAAATCAAAGGATCCAAAGACCAAAAGACAGAATCAAAGGTCTATTTATTTTCTTTTTATTTTTTTCTTTCTTTTTTCGAACTTGTTTGTATATACCAAACCCTATTCTATTAAAAACAATATATATACATATTAGATATAAATATAGCAAAAAAAAACAACAAAATTTTTTTACCTTTTGGCTATTTTTGGCCACCGTGTACTGTGGCCGGCACGACCGGGCCACGGTGGGGGGTGACCAAATCCTTTGGCCGGTTCTGGCTTTTCCCCAGAAAGAAAAACTCCCTCCTCCCCTCTTTTTTTTTAAATTCAGAAGAAATGAAATTTTTTAAAAAAAAATTTGACTTTTATAACCCCCTGGTATGGCGTCATTTTGGGGCAAACATTCAACACCCGAGACCCGACCTTAACCCGTCAAGGATCTGTGTGTTTTTGGGCTGGGGGTCTATTTGCGCTCCCAGTCCTTCCGCTTTTGAGGCCGGTTTCAATGTGGTCCCGTTTCCTTTTTATCTCTTTTTAATTTACCCCTAAAATTTTTTCATTGTTTTATTTTGATCCTTGGTCGAACGGCGCGTTTTGGGGGGACGGGTTTATTACCCATCTGGTCCTCCCTTGTTGTTCGCGTATTCGATTGGGTCCTTTTCTTTTATTTTTAGTTTTGATTTGCCCCGAACTTCTATTTTAAGTTCAAATTGGTCCCTTTTCATCCCTTTTTTATTATTTTATTAACTAACTTAATATTATTGTTACTATAACCATATCTTATTTTTATGCTTATTGTTTGCTATTATTATAGTTATTACGTTCGTTCTCTTATTATTTTTTGTAGCGACGTAAAAAAAATTTAGTTTCGCTTGGTCGCTAATTGTGGCCATTTATTAAACATTTGAAAACCAACTTTCGATTTTATTAACAAAGGAGTCGCCACCGATCCTTTTTATAGGTGTGATCGGACACCTAATAAAATTATTTTAAAACAAAAAGAAGGCCAAATTTAGGTCTACATGAAAGTCGAGAGAAAAATTGGGGTTCGGAGTCGATTCACGCGTGAGGAAGGTATTAGCACCCTCGCGACGCCCAAAATTGGTATCTCATAAACATGTGTTGACTTGATTTTCAAAAATACGAGTTCAATATAATATTTAATCGTGATCCTATTGAAAAATGAGAATTTTAGTTTTCGATTTTTTTTAGAAAGGGTGTCCTGTTTTTTAACACAAGCCAATTTAATTTCACCCAACATAGCGATGAAATCGATGGCTTAATATTAAATCGGTACATTGCCTTATTTTTGAAATTAATTAAAACATGAGAAAAATATTCCTAAAGTCTAAATTAAAAATAGATAAAGGACTAAAAAAATGATACCATTAATGAAAAATATTAACATGGAATACTAGAATATTAGAATAACAATAATAATGATATTTACAAAATAAAAACAAATCATGTACTAATAATAAAATAGGAAAAATGATATATTTGGTAATAATAATATAAAATAATAATATGTACATAAAAATACATATATATATATGCATATAATAAAAGTATGTAATAATAATAATAATAATATCTACAATAAAAGAAAATATTAGGAAGCGTACATAAAAAATATATACATAAAAATTTACAACAATAATATAAAATAATGATATGTGCAAAAAATATATATATACATATGTACATAAAATATACACTAATATAATAATAGTTATAATAATACTAGCAATAGTAATAATTTGTAATAATAATATATACACAATATGGTATTTAAAATATATATATATATATATGTATATAATAGTATTTAAGAATATATACATAAGAAATATATAACTAATGGCATTAAAAAATATATACATAATATATATAAAATACCTAAAAAGAAGGGGAAAGAAGAGAGAAGCGAGGGGAAAGGAAGTCAAGCAAGGGGGGGCGGTCCTTGGTCGATCGTCGGTCGCCGCCGTCGTCACCACCAAGCCACCTCCACAGTGGCGGAAAAGGTAAAATTTTTTAACAATATATGTATATATAAAGAAAGAAAAAAACAACACAAAAAAAAGAAAAAAAAGATTCGAAAGAAGAGGAAAAAAGAAAAAGATGCAACCTTTTTATTGATGTTTCTTTTGTGTTCAAAATTTGAAGGATTTTGTGTTTTTTTTTCAATCTTTGTAAAATCCCTCCTCTTTCTTTCTTACATGATTTTTGAATGGCTTTTTATAGCCATTTTTTACATGATTTTCTATTATTTCTTTTTCTATTTTGTAGGTGGTGGTGGTAGACAATGGATATCAAAAATGGGAGAAAAAATGGGGCAAGTGGGAAAGTGGTTAGGTGGCTAGGGTTTTTTTAGTTTTTTTTTTAGGTTAGGTTTTTCTTTTTTTTTCTTTTTTTTTTTGGGTTAGGTTTTTCTTTTTTTTTTTTTTTTTTGGGGGGTTAGGTTTTTTTTTGGAGGAGGCTTAATGGGCTTTTGAATTGGGTTTAATATTTAGGTTTTGTAATGGGTTTGGGTAGATGTAAATGGGTCATGAGTTAAGGGTTTTAGTGGGTTTAGAGGTTTAGTTGGGTTTTAATGAAATCGGGCCCGGGCAATTTGGGCTTCTACAGCTGCCCCTCTTTGCTCATTGTCGTGCAACAGGAATAGAGCAAAGACTTTCAAGGAAGACCAAATTTTCCCGGTCTTGCTAGGTCTTGACTTGCTTTAGAACTCTTCTTGTTTAGTTAGTCCCTTTTCAGTCTACCGCAACTTGTAGTTTTGGTTCACTCCACTGCATTTTGTGATATACGCCTTGTAGCTTCAATTTATTCCGATGTAACTTCAAGGATATGAAATGTATGGCTTCGATCTACTTCGCTATAACTTCAGAAAAGTGAGATCTACAACTTCAATCTACTCTTCTATCGCAGTGAGATAAGGTTTGTGGTCTTTTCTTCTGCGACTCCAGAAAGGCAAGATCTGATACCCTCGATCAACTCCACTGCAACTTTAAGGAGACAGAATCTGACGTCTTCAATCAGCTTCAATCTTTATTCTCTACTCGGCATGTGATCCTGAGCTCAACTCATTTTTCGCAATATGAATTGACTCTCTCTCGCAATATGAGTTGATTTTTGAAAAACAGAAATTAAAAGACTCAACTCAACTCTCGCAGAAATTAAAAAGCTCAACTCACCTCTCGCAATATGAGTTGAATTTTTTTGAAAAAAAAAAGAAATTGAAAATAGCTCAGCACGTGAGCCAAGGCTCAACTCACTTCTCGCAATATGAGTTGATTTTTGAAAACAGAATCTGAAAAACAGATTTTGAAAATACCTCGACATGTGACGTGAGGCTCAACTCACATCTCGCAATGTGAGTTGATTTTTTTTAAAAATATAAATTGAAAAATTACCTCAGTGTGTGATCTCAAGCTCAACTCACCTCTCATAATATGAGTTGATTTTTTGAAAGATGAATTGAAAATAGCTCAGCGCGTGAGCCAAGGCTCAACTCACCTCTCGCAATATGAGTTAATTTTTTTGACAACAGAAATTGAAATTACCTCAGCGTGTCCTGAGGCTCAACTCACCTCTCGCAATATGAGTTGATTTTTTTGAAAAATAGAAATTGAAAATACCTCAGCATGTCTTGAGGCTCAACTCATTTCTCACAATATGAGTTGATTTTTTTTTAAAAAAAACAGAAATTGAAAATACCTCGGCATGTCTTGAGGCTCAACTAATTTCTCAATATGAGTTGAATTTTGAAAGCAGAATTGAAATTACCTCAACGTGTCTTGAGGCTCAACTCATTTTGAGCAGAAATTGAAATTACCTCAACGTGTCTTGAGGCTCAACTCATTTCTCGCAATATGAGTTGAATTTTTTTGAAAAGAGAAATTGAAAATACCTCGGCATGTGAACCGAGGCTCAACTCACCTCTCGCAATATGAGCTGATTTTGAAAAAGTAGAAATTAAAAGGTTCAACCCACCTCTCGCAATATGAGTTGATTCTTGAACAACGTAAATTGAAAAGAAATTGAAAATACCTTAGCGTGACACGAGGCTCAACTCACCTCTCTTAATATGAGCTGATTTTGAAAAAGTAGAAATTAAAAGGTTCAACCCACCTCTCGCAATATGAGTTGATTCTTGAACAACGTAAATTGAAAAGAAATTGAAAATACCTTAGCGTGACTCGAGGCTCAACTCACCTCTCGCAATATGAGCTGATTTTGAAAAAGTAGAAATTAAAAGGTTCAACCCACCTCTCGCAATATGAGTTGATTCTTGAACAACGTTGAACCCCACCTCTCGCAATATGAGTTGATTCTTGAACAACGTAAATTGAAAACAGAAATTGAAAATACCTCAGCGTGACCTGAGGCTCAACTCACCTCTCGCAATATGAGCTGATTTTGAAAAAGTAGAAATTAAAAGGTTCAACCCACCTCTCGCAATATGAGTTGATTCTTGAACAACGTAAATTAAAAACAGAAATTAAAAATACCTCAGCGTGACCTGAGGCTCAACTCACCTCTCGCAATATGAGTTGATGTTAAAACACAAAAATTGAAAATACCTCAGCGTGCCCTGAGGCTCAACTCACCTCTAGCAATATGAGTTGATTTTGAAAAACAAAAATTAAAAGACTTAACTCACCTCTCACAATATGAGTCAATTTAAAACATAAACTAAAAATACCTCAGCGTGCCCCGAGGCTCAACTCACTTCTCGCAATATGAGTTGATTTTGAAAACAAAAATTAAAAATACCTCAACGTGTCTTGAGGCTCAACTCATCTCTCGTAATATGAGTTGATTTCCCTTGAAAAGCATGAATTAAAAACATCAAAATACCAAAACCTGTCCTTTGGTAGAACTCGGGTGTCTTTTCCTTTGATTCAATGCGACTCTCATTCAAGATTTCTTGCTCTGCAGGTACTTGGAGTACCTGTATATGCCATGTATAATGTTATCATGATATGCACATGTTTGTCTTAAATGCTTTTATGCCTACATGATTATGCAGTGCTCCTTAAGCATGTTTGTCGGATGTCCATTTAGCCACGATTGTTGAGGATCTGTGTTCATTGCTTTGATTCTCGACTTTCTCTTGAGCCTTATACTGTCTTCAAGCTTCACGAGTAATCGACGTTTCTCGATATCACTCTTACGCCCCGATTGAACTTTGTTCTTACTTTGAGACTCTTGTGCTTATCAAATTTTCATCCGGTAATGCTTAACATTTCTTTTGTTTAGAGTATGTCATTTCACCATTTATCATGTAAATAAACACAAAATGAGATGCATGAAAAAGGTCGATAGGGACAAAATGATATTTCATATTCATCTATTTCAAATGTGGCAAACAAAGCAAGTTAACCAATGAGAGTAAAAATGTCAAAAGAAAGAAAGGATCGTATTCAGCGGATACAAATGCTCTAGATATTCAACACATGAACTCTTCCTCGTTCCTCAATCAAAAATCTTTTCGAGTGCGGCTTCTTGCGTAGAAGATTTCGAGCTTTCAGAAATGCTTCAAATACTGTAGCCTCACTGCTTGACCTATCGTTCGACCGCCAGATTTGTTTCATTAGGACGCCCTCTCAGGTTTTCATCCTAATCTTTTTGTACTAATCAAGACGCCCTTTTCGGGTTTTCGCCTTGATCCCTTTTTTTTTAAGATGCCCTTTTCGGGTTTTCATCTTAAGCATAATATTTCTTCACAGCATCTGAGTTCACTGGATTCGACAACTCTTTCCCATCCATCTCGGTAAGGATCAAAGCTCCTCCCGAGAATGCCTTCTTTCTGACGTCACGGTCCTTCCCGTTTGGTGCCCATTTCCTCATGATTTTTTTGTATCGGAGAATTTTTCTCAAGACGAGTTCTCCTTCATGGAATTCTCTTGGTCGTACCTTCTTGTCATGGGCTGCTACCATTCTTTTTTGGTACATCTGCCCGTGACAAATTGCCTTGAGACGCTTTTCTTCAATGAGGTTCAGCTGATCATATCGAGCTTGTACCCATTCTGCTTCTTCTAACTTTGATTCCATTAAGACTTGTAGAGAAGGGATCTCAACCTCGATAAGTAGCACAGCTTCCATTCCATAAACCAAAGAGAAAGGAGTTGCTCCCGTAGATGTTCGTACAGATGTACGATATGCAAACAAAGTAAATGGAAGCTTCTCGTGCCAATCTTTAAACGTCTCAGTCATTTTCCCAATGATCCTCTTAATATTTTTATTGGCTGCTTTAACAGCCCCGTTCATCTTTGGGTGATAGGGCGAAGAGTTATGATGCTTTATTTGGAATTGCTCGCATACTTCCTTCATCATCTTGTTATTCAAATTCATGAAGTTATCTGAAATGATTCTTTCAGGCAAACCATATTTGCAGATGATTTCCTTCTTCAAAAACTTGCAAACTGCAATCTTGGTCACATTGGCAAACGAAGCGGCTTCTATCCATTTTGTGAAGTAATCAATGACCACAAAAATGAATCGATGTCCATTAGAAGCTTTCGGGAAAATAGGCCCTATGACATCCATGCCCCACATAGAAAAAGGCCACGGATAAGTCATGACGTGAAGGGGCGAAGGGGCTACATGAATTTTATCGTAGTAGATTTGACATTTGTGGCATTTTCGGCAAAACTAATGCGATCGCTTTCCATCGTCAACCAAGAGTAACCGAGTCTCATAATCTTTCCGCCATATGAAACCATTGGCATGTGTCCCATGATTCTTTCATTGACATCTTCAAGTATCTTTCGGCTTCAACATCATCCACGCATCTCAAAAGTACTTGATCCTTTCCTCTTTTATACAGGATATCCCCATCAAGAACAAATCCCGCTGCCATTCTTCTGATTGTTCTTTTGTCGTTCTCATTCGCTTGTTCGGGATAGCTTTGATTCTTGATATATTCTAAGATATCATGGAACCATGGCCGTCCGTCTGCCTCTTTCTCAATGCTACAACAGTGTGCAGGGACCTCGTATATGCTCATTTTGAGGGGCACTATTTCTGCTTCTTTACTTGCTTTGAACATTGAAGCCAAGGTGGCCAGGGCATCAGCCAGTTGGTTCTCTTCTCGTGGGAAGTAATGAAAAGCTATTTCTTTGAATTCCTTGATCAATCCAGCCACTAAATCGCTGTACTTAATCAATTTTGAGTCCCTCACTTCCCACTCTCCACGGATTTGGTAAATCACTAATTTGAGCCCGTACACCTCCAAGATCTTGATGTTTCGTTCGATAGCTGCACGAAGCCCCATGATACTGGCCTCATATTCTGTGATATTATTGGTACAAAAGAAGTTCAGTCTTGCAGTGAACGGATAATGATTCCCGTCTGGTGATACTAGGATTGCTCCAATCCCATGCCCTAAAGCATTTGACGCACCATCAAAGCACATCTTCCATGACTTCTCTTTGATGACTCGGATTCTATTTCTGTGATGCACATTAAGTCTTCGTCTGGGAAATCGAATCTTAAAGGCTTATATTCCTCTGTCGTTCGAGTTGCTAAGAAGTCAGCTATTGCGCTCCCTTTTATCGACTTTTGACTTACATAGGCAATGTCATATTCCGAAAGGAGGATCTGCCATCGTGCCATTCTTCCTGATAGTGCGGCGATTCCATCATGTATTTTATTGGGTCCACTTTGAAATTAGCCATGTCGTGTGATACAACATATATTATGCGAGTCTCCGAGCTACCCAAACCAGAGCGCAACAATATTTCTCAATGGACGAATATTTTGCCTCATATTGGTGAACTTTTCTTGAGGTAGTAGATCGCCTTTTCTTTCTTTCGACTCGTCGTGTTGCCAAAGACGCAACCCATTGAATTTTCAAACACGATTAAATACAATATCAATGGTCTTCCGGAGTTGGTGGTACTAGCTGCGCAGACTAGACAAATATTGCTTTATTTTATCAAAGGCCAACGGCATTCCTCATTCCATTCTCCAGGTTATGTTTTGAAGAATTGAAAGATTGGGTCGCATTGGTTGGTAAGTGAGCGATAAATCGAGCGATGTAATTTAATCTCCCTAAAAATCCTCTAACTTCCTTTTGCGTGCGCGGAGATGGCAACTCTTGAATGGCTTTTATTTTAACTGGATCAACCTCGATACCTCTTTCACTGACAATGAAGCCTAGCAACTTCCCCGAGGTAGCCCCAAACGTACATTTGGCTGGATTGAGCTTTAACTGGAACTTTCTCAGCCTGTCGAACAACTTCTTGAGATTTACTACATGCTCTTCTTCCCCTCGGGATTTAGCAATCATATTGTCAACGTAAACCTCTATTTCTTTATGCATCATGTCATGGAATAACGTCACCATAGCCCTCTGATATGTTGCTCCAGTATTCTTTAACCCGAATGGCATCACCTTGTAGCAGAACGTTCCCCACATTGTTATGAAGGTAGTTTTCTCCATATCCTCAAGGGCCATCTTGATCTGATTATACCCCGAGAATCCATCCATGAAAGAAAATAATGAATGTTTTCTTTGTGTTGTCCACCAACGTATCAATATGTGGCAAGGGAAAATTATCTTTTGGGCTTGCTCAATTCAGGTCATGGTAATCCATGTACATTCGTATTTTGCCATCTTTCTTTGGTACCGGGACTATGTTAGCCACCCATTCGGATATTTGAGGCTTGTAGGAAGCCGACATCAAATTGCTTCTTGACTTCCTCTTTTATTTTCAACGACATTTGGGTCTCATCCGTCTTAATTTTTCTTGGATAGGCTTGCATTTCGGCTTTAATGGGAGCTTATGGACCACTAAATCTTCATCTAGCCCGGCATGTCTGGTATGACCATGCAAAACGTCTTTGTACTCACGGAGTAAAGTGATCAAACTATGCACGGTACTCTTTGAAATAGAAGTCCCAATCTTCACTTCTTGTTTCCCTCTTGATTGCCCAAATTTATTGTTTCCTGATTCTTCATGAGGCAAAATCTGTTTATCCTCTTGTTCCACCATTCTTAACAATTAGGAGATGAGACATAATCTTGACATTTTCTTGACTTCAAATTCTCTTAAGCAAAACACCTTCTCAAAATCAATTTCAAGATTAAAGAGCGGGCTTATTCATGTCGTCAATATCCGAGCACCGAAAGTTGAATGGAAAAGGAAGCTATAGAGGGACATCCAAGTATTGGAAACAAAAAACAAAATATTATGTCGTGGCAATAAGGCAAATGTAAGGATAGGCAATGAAATGAGAAAATGATTAATGATAATGCGAAAAATCGTGACAAAATGCATCTCTATTGATATTCATGATAAAGAGCGAATGCAAGTTCTTACAAAAGAATTCTATTATATCTAAGGACACAATAGAAGGTTAATGTTTAGCATTACTCTGAAGACTTATAAATTACAAGAAGCTCCTCGGCTGTCCAATTGTTCAACACAAAAGCAGGAAGGCAAGGGCGTATCCTCGAGACATCTTTACTTGCACCAGCTCCTTTGTCAATGACATTTATACTGACATTCTGAAAACCCCTTTCAATTAACCCAAACATGTTTCGTGGATCATCTTGTCCAGGTACATCATTCCATGAGATGTAAATGTTTTTGACAAATGAGGTACTCTATTGGTTCCTATTCTGGTTCTCGGCCCAAAGTTCTTGCAATTCTTCTTTCTTAATCCTTCTTCCATTGTCTTCTTCTTTGACGTATGTCATGCTGGAACCCCAAACCATATCGGGCCTTGTGGTGCACTGGCTTTAAAGCCCTAACTATTCCTTGCAGATGTCTCCCTAAACCTCTTCTCGCACGAGCTCCCTTTCCTACGGTCAACTTGACGCCCATTCTGGTATTTCTCGATAGTTTTAGCATCGGAATTCTGTTTCCCTCAGCGACGAAAGTGGCATTGACGAATTCAAGGGATCGAAAGGAACATTCCACTTCGTCCTTACTTACTTCCAAGTATGGCGCATCAGCAGAGATAAATGCAACAATGTCTTCTTCGCCCTCGACTATGACCAAACAGCCATCCATGATGAACTTTACTTTTTGATGGAGAGAGGACGGAACTGTTCCAGCAGAATGGATCTAGGGCCTTCCCAAAAGGCAATTATAAGAGGGTGTAATGTCCATGACTTGGAACTCGACATCATACATGTAAGGGCCCACTTCCAAAGGGATTTCGATCTTTCCCATGACTTCGCGCCTTGTCCCGTCGAATGCCCTTACCGTGGAATGACAGGGCCTTAAGTAGGACAAATCCATCGGTATTCTGGAAAGCGTGGCCAATGGCATGACATTTAACGCTGACCCATTATCGATGAGTACGTTTGGTATTACGTATCCCTTGCAACGAGTCGTGATATGCAGCGCTTTCACCAAGCCTCTACCATTTGGCGGTATCTCATCGTCACTAAAAGAGATGAAATTGTCCGCATTCAGATTGTTTACCCACCTATCAAGCTTTTCGAGATATGTTGTTGGCCACATAAGGTTCATTTAACACCTTCAATAAAGCATTAGGTGTGGCTCGAATTTATGAGAGAGATAGGCGAGATTCGACTTGTCTTGCTTGCTCAATTGTTCCACCACACTATACTCATTGTGCTTAATAAATTTCAAGAATTCTTGAGCTTCTTCCTCATTCACGTGCTTTTAGTTTCTTGCACGGTGGAATTTCTTGCTTGACTTCGACTTCGTGCATCACCGCTTTCCTTTTTGCTTCAAGTCGCTACTTTTCTTTATTGGTTCAACTTCTTTAGAATAGCACCGCGTCACTGCGGGTAAAATGACCTACTTCCCCAATGTCTTGATTGTGGCTTCAAGCTTTTCACCTTGAGTGTAACGATGTTGACATCGTACTTCCACAGATCTTGTTTTATTATCCTTATAAGGGAAAGGAGATGGTACTTCAATTATCATTTTGGTTTCACTCCTTCTTCGCGTCATAATAGATTATTAACGATCGATTCGGCGCTTATATGGGAAACCCGATGATTGATTGTGAGAGGCACATATTTCTCCACTATCGACCTCTTTGGCTTTACAAAAATCCCAATCTCCTTATTGTCCATCATACTTTGCAGTACACTTCTGAATTCCTCACAGGACTGAATGTTATGCTCCCCAATACCATGGAGCTCGCAAAAACTATGACCTTTTGCATCTTTTCCTTTGGATACTCCGTTAAAACGACAGAGCAACCCCTTCTCACTTAGTACCTCCCAGATTCTCTGCAGAGGTGTTCTTACTTCAGAAACCCATCTTCTACTTTCCATTCGTCCACTTTCCCCACTATACTCACATCCTTTTCGGTATGGTTAGGGAATGGGTTCCCAGTTGCATTACTGACACTATCGAATCATAGGATACCTGCATCAATGAGTCCTTGAACTCTTCTCTTAAAGGCTAAGCGGTTTTAGTGGAATGTCTCTCGGTTTCCGTATGGTATGCACAACTAGCGAATTGTATGTTTTACCCTCGTGACAGTATGGAATATGCAATGAATGAATGAATGCATAAATGAATGCATGAATGTTAAATGAATGTCGATCATGAATGAATATGCAAAAATTTGGTGTTAATTTCAAGATAGCCCTATTTAGGCATTTCCTTAATCAAAGGAGTATTACACAACGTTTGGTCACTCGTATAATTGACTCCTCCATTAGAAACTCGTTTTGGCAACCAATCTCTAATCAACACCTTCCTAACAAGATGCCTTCGATGCATGATGAAAAATAAAAATCTGGATAAACGACCTTGGTTAGCGCAACACATATAAACAGAGAAAAAGCGTGGAAAATCTAACAAATTAAACTACTTGGTCCAGTGGACTATATTCCCTTGCTTAGAAAGCACAAATGTAAAAGAAATAGAAGGTAAGATGTGCTTTTCCCGTGTACTTATTTCGGTGACTACTAAACGAGCGGAGGTTCGGCATGGCTCTAGTTAGGTGGTTCGTATAGTTTATTATATGCGGTTTTGGTTCTAGATAGGTACTCGAATTGTCCGTACTGTCATCTGCTAAGATTAGTACGAAGCCTCGGTCATAACCCATCACAGGCTCACGAGTTCAATTCGAGGGATTACATTTACTTATGCCTATGCGGAGGGACAAGTTAACTCACGAAAGCATAAGTCATATGTAACCCGAAAGTATTCACTAGCCTGTGCAGAGGGACGAGTTAACTCACGAAGGCGTAGCGTTTACTTTCACTTAAACGGACGGAGCCCGGGTAGAGAGCTCACGTTATGCGAAAATGCAAGTGCACGGTGTGTTGGGAAAAACTCATAAACCTTTACGTTTTACTTAAAGAAACTAAACCAAAATTAAAACCATAAAAATTGAAAACTGAAAAACAACCAAATAACAAGTTAGAAGAAATATTTACAACACGATACAAATGCATGAATTTTGAAAATGAGATTTTCGGATCACGACCAAATATTTACTTTGAACAAGGAAATTTGAAAATTTTGACAAAACGTGTTTAATTCGACTCGACTCGCAAGTTTTGTCCCCATGAAGTCGCCGGTATTGTAGCGACGTAAAAAATTTAGTTTTCGCTTGGTCGCTAATTGTGGCGATTTATTAAACATTTGAAAACCAACTTTCGATTTTATTAACAAAGGAGTCGCCACCGATCCTTTTTTATAGGTGTGATCGGACACCTAATAAAATTATTTTAAAACAAAAAGAAGGCCAAATTTAGGTCTACATGAAAGTCGAGAGAAAAATTGGGGTTCGGAGTCGATTCTGGCGTGAAGAAGGTATTAGCACCCTCGCGACGCCCAAAATTGGTATCTCATAAACATGTGTTGACTTGATTTTCAAAATACGAGTTCAATATAATATTTAATCGTGATCCTATTGAAAAATGAGAATTTTAGTTTTCGATTTTTTTAGAAAGGGTGTCCGTTTTTTAACACAATAATTTAATTTCACCCAACATAGCGATGAAATCGATGGCTTAATATTAAATCGGTACATTGCCTTATTTTTGAAATTAATTAAAACATGAGAAAAATATTCCTAAAGTCGAAATTAAAAATAGATAAAGGACTTAAAAAAATGATATCATTAATGAAAAATATTAACATGGAATACTAGAATATTAGAATAACAATAATAATGATATTTACAAAATAAAAACAAATCATGTACTAATAATAAAATAGGAAAAATGATATATTTGATAATAATAATATAAAATAATAATATGTACATAAAAATACATATATATATGCATATAATAAAAGTATGTAATAATAATAATATCTACAATAAAAGAAAATATTAGGAAGCGTACATAAAAATATATACATAAAAATTTATAACAATAATATAAAATGATGATATGTGCAAAAATATATATATATACATATGTACATAAAATATACACTAATATAATAATAGTTATAATAATACTAGCAATAGTAATAATTTGTAATAATAATATATACACAATATGGTATTTAAAATATATATATATATATATATGTATATAATAGTATTTAAGAATATATACATAAGAAATATATAACTAATGGCATTAAAAAATATATACATAATATATATAAAAACCTAAAAAAGAAGGGGAAAGAAGAGAAGCGAGGGGGGAAAGGAAGTCCGGCCAAGGGGGCGGTCATCGGTCGATCGTCGGTCGGTCCGCCGTCGTCGACCACCTGCCACCACCTCCACAGTGGCGGAAAAGGTAAAATTTTTAACAATATATGTATATATAAAGAAAGAAAAAAATAACACAAAAAAGAAAAAAAGATTCGAAAGAAGAGGAAAAAAGAAAAAGATGCAACCTTTTTATTGATGTTTCTTTTGTGTTCAAAATTTGAAGGGATTTTTGTGTTTTTTTTTTCAATCTTTGTAAAATCCCTCCTCTTTCTTTCTTACATGATTTTTGAATGGCTTTTTATAGCCATTTTTTACATGATTTTCTATTATTTCTTTTTCTATTTTGTAGGTGGTGGTGGTAGACAATGGTGGGAGGAAAAATGGGGCAAGTGGGAAAGTGGTTAGGTGGCTAGGGTTTTTTTAGTTTTTTTTTTTTGGTTAGGTTTTTCTTTTTTTTTCTTTTTTTTTTGGGTTAGGTTTTTCTTTTTTCTTTTTTTTTGGGGGGTTAGGTTTTTTTTTGGAGGAGGCTTAATGGGCTTTTGAATTGGGTTTAATATTTAGGTTTTGTAATGGGTTTGGGTAGATGTAAATGGGTCATAAGTTAAGGGTTTTAGTAGGTTTAGAGGTTTAGTTGGGTTTTGATGAAATCGGGCCCGGGCAATTTGGGCTTCTACATTTTTGTTGCTATTTCTCTTGTGAATTTGTATTATTATTTATATCATTGTTAGTATTATTATTATTCCTTAGTTTATTATTATTATTTTATTTATTATTATTATTTTATCATCATTTTCCATTATTGTTATTACTAATATACTATTATTATTCCTATTAATGTATTGTTATTATTCTCTACTTTATTATTATTATATTATTATTACTGCTATCATCATATTATTAAGCTAGTTAATTTTATATTGATTCGTCATATTATATATATATATATTGTTCTTTTGTATTTATCTACATTATTGTTATTAATCATTGTAATTACTTTTGAGCATATCATGTATTTTAAATTATTATCAATTTAAAATATTTTATATATATCATTTCTTTTAAACTATCATACGTAATTTTTATTTTGAAACTTTTATATGCATCTTTGTATTTCAAATTAATATATATACGTACATATTGTTTTTTTCTAAAAAGGAATTTATTATATAGTTGTATCGTTTTATATGACAAATGTTTTAAATTCCTTTTATTATTTAATATAAACCTTTCTACTACTATTAATTTTAAAAGTTCACATGTTATTTATGTTAAACTGTTGTACATATCTTCATTCTAAACTTTCATACACAATTTAAAATTTTTTTGAATTATTATTTTGAGTTATTCTATTTATATTATTTTTGTTATCTTGTATACTAATTATTTTAAATTTACTAATATCATTTACTTTAAATCATTTTCCATAGTGTCTATTTCAAGCTTGTATTACCTATATGTTATTCGTTTACAACCGTCCCATTGTTTATTTTTAATTGTTCATATTATTCATTTCATTTCTCTTTAATTATTAATATATAAATAATGTATATTGAGTGATTATTGTCATTGTGTGTACTATAATTCGTTCGTTCGTATTTTCATATTATTATCACCCATTTGCATAGTATTTTATCCATGTATATTGTTCCATGTTTATTTGCCTTTCATTCGTAATTATCGCATTGTAATCTTCGACTTATTGATCCGAAATTCATGATTCCATTTCAATTCAAGTCAAAGTTAGTGTGTTTTAAGCCGGTTTTACAATTATTCATTTGAAAATTCCTTAAAACGAAGGCAACATTTGATACTTGGGAATTCGAGGAATCGTGCCCTATCATGCTGGGTTTCAATTTCCCGTTTGTTCCAAATAATTGAATATTCCTTTAGTATTTTACGCGTGTTTTATAAATTCTAAAGTAAGGCAATGTTCAATGTTTGGAAGTTCGAGGAATCGTGCCCTACCGTGTTGGGTTTGGTTTTTCGTTGAACTAAATAATTGGGGCATCCTTTTGTGATTTGCAACATATAAATTTTTGGAAGTCAAAAGTTTATCATGTTTTCGAGAGCATAGAGGATCGTGTCCTATCATGCTGGACGTGATGTTGTATACCCTTGAGACGAAAAAGTTTTGACGACCAACTCTAACCATTCAAACGTATTAAAAGAAACCATATTTCAATTTTTTTAAATTTTAGACATAAGGGCAATATTTAATCAATTCGGTACCAATTTTGGGCGTAGTGAGTGTGCTAACCCTTCCTCATGCGTAACCGACTCTCGAACTCGTTTTTTAATTTTTCGTAGACCAAAAATTATTGTTTTAGAAAATCTTAATTTTTATTAAAACGATTAATTTGGGGTGACCCGATCACACCTCATCAAAAAGGATTGGTGGCGACTCCCTCAATTTTCGTTTTCTTTTCAAAATAGAAAGTCTGTAACACCCCAACAATTGGGCCTAGAAGAGTTGGGTTTTGAGTCTGGGATTCGGATAGAAGAAAACCTGAATAATTAAGAAGTTTTAAATATTATCGTTTAAGAAAAAAATTTTGAATTAAATTACTACTAGAAAATTTTTACTATATTTATTATTACGGATATTTTAAATTTTTATGAAATTTTAATTAGTATTAAGAGATAAAATTATTATTATTAGAAAATTTTACTGTATCTATTTTTATTGATTTATGGAAATTATAATTATTATTATTAGGAAATATATATATATATTATCGTATTTGAAATTTTCATTGTTATGGTTATTATTATTATTATTTTAGTTTTAAATAAATTTAGAAGTATTTAAAGTGTGGGAAAAATTGATCCAAGACTCTAGCAAAAATTATTATTTTTACTTCTTTAGGGATCCGGGCATTAAGGTTTATTAATAAGTTGGGCTAAAATTAGACATAAGGAGGAGTCGGCCTAGTGGTTAGGCGTGTTAAGCGATAGGAAAGGAGCGGGGTTGGATTCCTTGAGTGCATAAATGTGGGTTTTATTTTAGAAAACCAAGGTGTCATGAGTAGGCCTTATTAATTGTTCAAAGCTAATTCATGTCGAAGCGGGCATCGGCCCGATGGCTAAGGGCGTTAGGAGGCGCTAGGAGGTGCACAGGTTCAAGGCAGTGGTGCAATTTAGGAGTTTTTTTAATATGCAGGTCGCGGGTAGAATAAGGGTTAAGAGGAGTTGCAAGTATAATTTAACACAAAAAGAGCTTATAGCGCAATGGCAGTAGGGTGCTAGGAGTTTCATAAGGGTACGGGTTCGAGTTCAGGCGAAGGTATGTTTAATGTTATATTTTTAAAATGTACGAGAATTCAGTAGGTAACCTTTAAGATAAAATGTGCGGGTATATGATTGAAAACAAATACGCGTCCCAGTGGCCAGCAACGTGCTGGGCAACTTGGAGGTCTTAGGTTCGAGCAGTGTTACGCGCAGGGGTTGCTTCTTTTTGCTGTACGTGCATGGGAAGGGCCATACGGGATTGAAACGCTACCAGCAACAGGAGGAGTCGGCTGAGCGGTGGACTGTTGCTCAGCAGTGGAGAGTTTGAATTAAATTTAAACTTTGAATTTGGCCATGAATTAAGGAGATAAGGAAGGAATTAAAGTTGGAAAAGGATTTTATTTTATTCTAATCTTATTTTATTTTTTTTGCTCATATTCTTTTTTATTTTTTCTCAAAAGCTGAACAATTCTCTCCTTTTCTATTTTCTTTCCTCGAAGCCAAATTCTTTTTAAAACAATTTTTTCTTCTCAAATAGTGGTTGCCGATTACTCCTTTGGTTGAAACCATATCTCCTTTCCTTTTAATCTTTAAAAAGACCGAACCTCTAATCCTACATCTCTTCCTCTACTGATTGTCTCTTCGAAGGTGAACTTATCGTCACCTATTTTTTTTTCTTTTAGATCGCAATAGCCATATTCTAGGATAGATCCAAAAGCCGAAAAGCCTCATATTTTAGTGATTCGGGAATTAATATCTAATTCTATTCTCTACTCACATTCTAAGATTGGATTCACTGTGGATCTGAGATTGGGGAAGTGTTTGAAACGCTCTTGACAAGTACATCATTTGTGGTAAGTACTCAGAATCTTATTTTCATTCTTTATTTCGGGATTTAAAGAAAAGCCGAAAACCCCTATATGCAAAGGGTGCCTGTCGACTAAACTAAAAGGGTTTAGTGGTGTTATTAGATTTGTTTTGCTCTAGTGTGGATTAAAGGCTACTAATCGAGGGCTTGGATATTTGGAATGACCAAAATTAGATCTAGTCCATTTTTTCGACAAAGGTAAGAACTTTAGTGCCTAAGGTGTTAAGGGCCAAATATGGTAAGGGTTTGATGTGTTAAGTTGTTATGGATTCATAGTTTAACGTGTTAGTAACTGATTGTAGGCAACTCGTGTGTGGAACTCGTCAATGTTTCGTCGAAAAACAGGTGTGTAAACGACACCCACTCATAGACTAGATCGGTAAAAGTCGAAAAGTTGAAAAGCCGAAAAGCCGGTATGTGTGAACTTACGAGCGTGCAAGCGCTTGTGAGGTGGTTTGGTTGTTAATTTTGGTACTCACAAGCAGTATGATTGCAGAGTGCGCAATTTCGTGCACTTCGGTATATTTGGGCTTAATGGGCCGAAAAAGGGTTAATGGGCCAACAGGCCCCATTCGGTAAAAACACTGGGTAAGTGCTTCTGTTAATGTGTTAATGGTTAGAATATGTATTTAAACTCTAGAATAGTAAATTTTATTAAACTACCCCTAAGTATGAAAATTACCGTTTTACCCCTAGGTGTAAAATGACCATTATACCCCTAGGGTTAATTTTGACTGAAATACATGATATTCTGATTATGTTTGTTGTATGCCATGACATGTATATATGTTGCATGGGGTTGGGTTTTGTTATGGAGGAAGAACCCGTTCTGGTGGCTATGCCACATATTCTGATATAAGCGACTTTCTTTGCAGATTATAGTTAGTCATGAACGGTGCTAACACTTGTAAGTGTAGGGATGGCATGGGTGATTTATTCCCCACAGGAAGTGTAGGGATGGACGGAGGCAAGTGCAGGGTTGGATGGGTTTATCATGCATTAATCATATGAGACTGTATTGAAATGGGCCCAACTGTGTCAATATGGGCAAAGCCCAATATATCTCGACTTGTAATAGGGCTACGGCCCAGATTGATACTGATATGGGCTAGGCCCAATATACTCTGATACTGTAAGGGGCTATGGCCCAGATTAATATTGATATGGGCTAAGGCCCGTTAACTGATTTCGAATAGGGCTTAGCCCAAGAAAGCTTGATTTGGGCTCGGTTGGGATACTTTACACACTGAGTTTTCCAAACTCACCCCCCTTTTTCCCATCTTTGCAGGTGAGCCTTAGATCGATGGACTTGGAGCTGGGCAGAATTTAGAGTGGCCACGAAGATTAAATTTCTGGTTTTTAAATAAGTTTCAATTAGCTTCCTTTTAAATTTCGCATTTATTTTTTATTATTTTTATTCTGGTTTAAGTTGTAATAAGGCCGCTCTTTTTATTATTTTTAATATTTTGGGTTATTAAATTGGTTAGCTCTAGGGCGCGTTTTATAAAAGTTACTTATTATCAAAACATCACGATTACCGAGCAAAGCTTCCGCAACGTAAACGTTTTCAAAGGAAATAAATATTTTAAATGGACTTAAACTTAATTTGTTGTTCGTGGACAAGTAATATGCTTTAAGTGTGGCAATGGATATGTGCATGTCTAGGATTGGATCCATGAAGAGCTTGGTACTTAAGCAGTCCAATAGACTCACCTCCTCTTTTCTGGCTTCCTACCTGGTGCACAGTTTCTATTCACTTTAATCTATAACGAAAATATTATTTTCAAAGATTTTTAATTAAAACATGAGTTTTACAATAACGCTCCAATGAGTTTTACATCAAGAAGGGTTTTCAATGAAAACACGGTTTTTGAAAACACCTCAATGTAACATGCCGAATTCAGCCGTAACGTCTAGGCCGAATTTGGGGTGTTACAAAGTTGATCCCCGTTTTTCAAAAAAATGGTTTCGACAATAAGGACTAACATTGACCAATACGAGAAGTAAATGGATTGAAATTGACTAAAATAAAGTATAAGTACTAAATCCACAACTTATGCAAAGTACCACTTCTAGTAATAGAATTTGACCAATTTTTTTATGATTAAAGTAACTTTACTTTTGTAAAGTGAAATTTTAGTTACGGTGATGTCTTTTTCTTAGTAAGAATTGGGTTGTAGTTAGGTCGAACCCCCATAAGTGACCCATATGTCTTTTTTATCTTGGTAAATCTATCAATTTATTTGGATGATTTACCAATACTCACAACATACCAAATGACAAATAAGAAAGCCCAACATATAACTATAAATTTATTTAGAAAGTATACATGAAATATATAGATGCAAACAATAACATCACTCAAGCAAACGTTTATGATAACATGGTCTACAAGTGAATCATGAAATGAACTCAAATCTGCTGGTCAAGAAACTCCCATAAAAAAGAATATCTAAAAACCATATGTTGAATATTGAGGGAAAACAAAAGTAGTATCATGATTCAAGCTTCCGGCATGGTAGGCAATTAGGCAACTCAGAACCATCCGGCAATTATGGTTTTGGTAACTCCAGAATTTTTGGTAATTTGGGAACTTTGGGCAATTCTGGCTCTGATAAATTAGATATTTTCAATTCGGGAGTTTTGGGTAATTCTGATTTCAATTCAGGCTTTGGTAATTCAGGAGCTTTGGGTAATTTTTGCTTAGGCACTTCAAGAACTTTTGGCAATTCAGGCATTGGTAACTTAGGAACTTTTGGTGATTCATGTTTTGGCAACTTAGGAACTTTGGGTAATTCTGGCTTGGGCATCTCAGGAACTTTAAGCAATTCAGGCTTTGGTAAATCAGGAACTTTTGGTAATTCGGGTTGTGGCAACTCTAGCTTGGGCACCTCAGAAAGTTTGGGAAATTCTGACTTTGGTAACACAGGAACTTTTAGTAATTCAGGTTTTGGCAACTTAGGAGCTTTAGGTAATTCTGGCTTGGACACCTCAAGAACTTTAGGCAATTCTGGCTTTAGTAACTCAGAAACTTTTAGTAATGGCAACTCAGGAGCTTTAGGTAATTCTAGCTTGGGCACCTCAGGAATTTTGGGTAATTCTAGCTTTGGTAACTCAAGAGCTTTTGATAATTCAGGTTTTGGCAATTCAGGAACTTTGGGTGATTCTAGCTTGGGCACCTTAGGAACTTTCGGCAATTCTTGTTTTGGTAATTCAGGAACTTTTGGTAATTTAGGTTTTAGTAGCTCAAGAGTTTTAGGTAATTCTGGTTTGGGCACCTTAGGAACTTTAAGTAATTCTGTCTTTGGAAACTTTGGCAACTCCAGAACTTTAGGCAATTCAAGTTTTGGCAACTTTGGTATTTTAGGTATTTCAGGTTTTGAGATTTCTGGCAACTCGGGCTTTGGGAGTTCAACCTTTGGAAAGAACGGCATCTCAGGCAACTCTCGTTTAGGGATCTATGGCATAGATATCTCTAAAAGACGTCAAGCACCAACCAAGACTATGTTGCTGCTCATCAATGATAGTGTGAAAAGTAAAAATGATATCACAAAGAAAGGGAATCGAAGGGAAGCCATGGTTAAAAAAACCAGAAGCTAGACACCAAGAAGTGCTTCAAAATGGATATTTGAAATGTGCTTGTTTATGCAATTGCATGAGCTGATGACCCTTTTATAGGTATTGGGAAGTGAAGATTTTGTTAGGTCAACTTCTCACCTATTTATTACTGAAAACTATATCAGACTATGACATATATGATGATGATTGTCTAACATATATAATTGTTGTCATCAACTCAACGCCTTTGGTCTTTTTTATGAGTTGAATACTCGATTAATTTGTTTATATTATCATAATAAAATTAAACAAATTGGATTCAGTCTATAACAACTTAGTTTTAACTTTTAAGTTTATTTTCTTCAAACATGAAGCCTGGATTTCTATCTTAATGGCTAGCTCTTCAACAAAAACATAATAATATTTGTTAATTTTGGATATGATATAATGATAAAAATAATATAAATTAATTTTAAAATATTATATAATACATGGACGTGATAAAATTTGTATAATACCTCAAATATAATCAAAATATAAAAACTAACGATATAAATATACAAATTATAAAATAGAACATGCCACCCAGTGTGTGTTTTTTCTCTTTTTTGGTTTGTTGAACTACCAATTTGATTTTGCAACTGTGGTTATGTGTTTATGCTTGTTGTTAGGCTGAGCGAAGCTCGATTCGATTTGAAAAAATAAAAAAATTTTGAATTTTGAGTTAATCGAATTGAGTTATTCGGTTTTTTTTCGAGTCAACTTGAATAAGTAATTCAAGTTTCAAGTTCGAATGGAGTTAAATTTTACAATTTGAATAATCCAAATAATGATTGGTGTAAATACCCATTTAGTCCTTGTCAATTTTAAAAATAAGAAATTTTATCTCTCTATTAACAAAAATTACAAAATAATTTTTAAAATTCAAAATATTTATAAAAATTCCAAAATTTATATTTCTTAAAAGAATATAATTTTTTTTAAAAAATCTAAAGAATATATAAAGAAAATTAAAATTTTCTAAAATTTCTAAAATAATAATTTTGAGATTTAAATAAGCTAATTAATGATTCAAATGTATTGTATCTTTTTTTTCTTCTTATTTTGCTTTGAAAAAGTTTTCAAAGACATATTGTTTCAAATTTATGTGCTCTAACATGAAATTAGTTTTACTATAATAAGATTTTTGTAACACCCCAAACCCGGCCTAGACACTATAGCCGAATCCAAGAGTGTTCCATGGAAGGTTTTCAAAAACAGTGTTATTTTGATAAAGCTTTGCTTCGCCGTTTGATAAATCACCCAAGTTTAATGTCTATCACTGAAAGCATTATTTAATTAATTCATTTTTTCAAAACATAATCTACAGCGGAAGTTTTTAGAAAACATTGTATCTTGGAAATCTAGTTTGTGTGTTCGGAGAATCCTTTATTTTTTTGTAAACCATGATTTTGGCCGAACGTGGCCATAAAAGTTTAAACACCTCCAAAACCCAAAATAAAAGTCAAATAGTCCAAAGAGTCCAATTATTACGAACTTCCCGAAATAATCCTTAAATTAGATAGAAACCATAATCTTAAACAGTTTACGAACTTGTGGTAACTGTGAGGTTCCATCACACTGATCCACCAAAGTTTGTGGATTACTTGAACAAAACAGATAAATAGATGTGAGTTTTCGTAAAGTCAATATGTAACCCAATAGAAATAGACATGCAATACATACAGAAATCTCATATATAGTTAGATACAGATTTGGACTTATGTCCATTTTAAATACAGATAACAGAATCAAATAAGCAGTACAGATACGCAGAATCCTACCCCCATCCTCTACACACCATCTCCAACCATCTCATCACACCATGTGGGGTTAAAAACGCTCACCCATCTCTACACACCATATAGTGTCGATGCGACACATTACAGAAAATATGCAGCCAAGTTGTCAGAATATAGGCGAAGTGTCGTCATACAGACCACTTCTTCCACATATACAAAACCCACCCTAGTCACAGATGCATAATACATATACAAAAATAACAGATGCAGTAATATCATGCATAACATGCTCATATACAGACAACATATGTATATACTTAAACAGAACAAATGTAGATATATGTATCCTACACAATGCAGACTATCAGAATATCAGATCACATACATTAGGGTTTGGTTAGCCCTTACCAACCTTACAGTGGGCTCACAGTCCATCGGAATGAACCGTGCGATCCTAGGGAAAGTTTCAGAATTATGGGCCCAAATTCCCAGATTGGTCTTGCCCGTGTAACCCACATGGCCTGGCCCAAAACCCACACGCCCGTGTGGCGCACGCGCCTAGTTGGCCTAGCCCATGTGGCTCACACGACCACACCCACACCACCAGACGGCCGTGTCTTGCACACAGCAGCACCTTCGTTAGACACACGGCCGTGTCTCCCACATAGCCAACCACACAGCCAAGCACACGCCCGTGTGGCGTCGACAGAGAGCTTTTTCAGCTTTTGCCAAAACCCGATTTTCTGAGTTGTGGGTACACACCTGGTTTGTTTTTGATGTCGCAGCACTTCCGAGACCTCCGAAACCTAAAAAATAATATTCCAACGACAAATTTAGTAATCAATTCACGAATACCCCAAAACTAAACCGAGCAAAACGCACTCACTTACTGCCAACAAACCCATTCACTCTCACAGATTAGACCGTTGAAGTGAAACTACTACTTCATTGTCTTCTCCTATGCAATAGATTCACAAAATTTCAACCTTCAGAAATCAAAAGCTAAAGGAATACAAACAAACCCCACTTACCTATTACACGAAAACCCAAGGGTTCGAAACACACAAGAGTAATGATTAGTGACAGAAACAAAAAAATGGAGAAAGGACAGTTTAATTTTTCGTCAGAGAGCAGAGAAAAAGAAAAGAACAACAAAGGGAATTTCTTTTTGGGAAAAAGAAGAACGCCAGAAAATGACGGATTTTTAGGGAAAAAAAGAAAAAGAAAAAAATAATTTAATTTAATTTGAAAACAAAATCCCACAAAATTCCAACTCCCCACTAAGAATATAACCCAATCTACTAAGGATAAGGCTAGGATTAGAAAAATAACAAAATTTGCAAATATAGGACTTGAACCCAAGACTTCATACACACCCCCTAAAACACTTAACCACTGAAGCAAACACACATTTGTGTCAAGTATTTACAGATACATAAATAATTTAAGCGAGGCATTACAATTTTAATTTGACATGTTTAATTTTTTTAATTTAACTCAAATAATTTCACTCAATTAGAATGGACTCGACTCAACTTGAATTTCATTTTACACGACTCAATTCGAAAAATTTTCAAATTTAGTTAGGATGATAACATGTGAATCGTCAACTCAAATAACTCGAAATTTTTTCTCTCGATTTGGTTTAACTCAATTCAATCGAACATTCACTCTTACTTTTTGTTATTTCATTTAAAAGAAAAAGAAAGAAAAATCTAATGAGAGTTCAAGAAAAATCTAATGAGAGTTCTTTTAAAATCATAATTATGCCTAAAAAACCCAATGAGTCGCACACTAAGCATAGCAATTATATTAAATGACTATAGCTGTAGACACTCAATTTTGCCCGGTCCATTTCAGTATTTAAAATAATAAACCCAAAAAAAAAAACGAAGTCCAAGTTCAGTCCAGAATTACAAATATAATTTGGCCCGATCGGAATGGCCCATTACTTGAAAAGATTTAAGGTCCATCTACAAGCTTGACTCATATGGAAATATAATCTTCAATGATATGCAATCTTAGATATGATACAATCTTAGATATGATTGCAATCTTAGATATGATATACAATCTTAGAAGATATGATTTTGTAATCTTGGAGATTTAATTTGTAGATATCCTTTAATCTTAACCGTTGATGTAATTGATCTGTACCGTTAGATTTGGGGAGGCTCAACTATAAATAGAGGCCTCTCCCTTCATTGTAAAGGGACTTGAGTTTTGGGAAGCAATAAGAATTATTGAGAGCATTCACTCAAATTTCTCTCCCTCTTGCGTTCTTACTCTCTGTGGTTTGTTCTTATTTTATTCTTCATCTATCTTAGTTTTTCAACCCTTTTTTTATTTTAATTTCTTCATTTTTCAAATATGTATATTTTTCCTATCTTTTATACATTTGATTATGTATTTTATATATCATAATATTTAACCTTTTATATAGTTTATTTTCAAATATATATTTTCTATGCATGTATATATATTATATAATCATTTCATTATAAATATAAATTCTTTTACATATTTGATATTTTATACATTATTTTTCTAAACCAATATATAATATATTTTTATATAATTATTATTCTTATAAATATATTTTTATTATATAATATATTTTAAATTTATTATTAAATATCACATTTTTTTATATGCTCATTCTATTTATCAATTGTTTATATTATACATATATTTTTAAAACTTATGTTTTTATTATTATTATACAATATTTGTTTTTACTTTAGAAATAATGTATTATTGTTATGTTATGTATTTCATATGTTATGTAATATCTTAGACTTTATAATTTACTTTCAAATGCATATTTTTATATATGTACATTGATATATTGTATTATATGCATCATTTCATTTATTAATCTATTCATGTGTACATTAAATTATTAGATTGTATATTTTATATTTTATGTAGATTCTGTTTATCCATTTGCTATGCATGTCATCTATTTTTACTCATACATATTTTACACATTTGTAACGCCCCAATTTTCAGGAATCCTGTGAATGTTGGCATAGGTTTAATTATGTTAGTGGGCCTCTAGAAAGCCCAAGCTTAAGATAGAACCCGGTAATTTTAGTTAATTTTTGTTCCATAAGAAAAAGGGAGTGAAATTATGAAATAGGACCTATGTGAAAATGTTTGAAAATGCTATAGGCTAAATTGAAGTGGCCAAATAAATAGGAGTGCAAAATAGGAGGATTTGCATGACAAACCTCCCATTTTACATGAAGTGGCCAGCCATCATGTTGTTGTAGACAAAATGTGCACTTGATATCCATAATTTATGGTACAAATTGATACAAATTGATAATAGGTTAGGTAAATGTTCCATGATAATGGGTTAGGTAAATGTTTCATGATAATGGGTTAGGTAAATGTTTCATGATAAGAATTTCATGTCTTTTGTATTAAAGAATTAAATGGATGAAATATGAAGTTTTATTAAAGAAAAAGGTGAAAAGAACAAAGTTTTGTCCATCTTTGTTCATCATAGCTGAAAGTTAGAGAAGAGAAAGGAGAGGAGAAAGCTCTTGAGTATTTGGTCATTAGGAGGAGGAAAATTGAAGGTAAGTTCTTGGTACCTTGCTTCTATTTTGAGGTTCATGAGTTCTTCTTGATTCTACCTTAACTCTTGAAGTATATTTTGATTTTTAGTTGTGTTGTGAGCATTTAGTCATGAATTAAAATGAAGGAAATGGTTGTTGTTTCATGTTCTTTTGATGAAAAATGGAAGATAAGTGAAGTTGAGCCAAACAAATGAACATGCATGTGCCTTAGATGTTAAAGGGAAAAATCGGCTAACATGTTGTGCTTTAAAATGATGAAATGGAGATTATACTTAAGTAAAATCATAGATATGTGATGATTGATTGGTGATATACATGTTTAATTAACATGCATGCAAGGTATGTGTGAAAGAGTGATTTGGTAATAAATCTGCTTGGGACAGCAGTAGTAACGTGACTTTGGAAAATCACCATAAATTGTGGGAGATGAATTAGAAGCTGAATAAATTATGTAATTAAAGCTTATTGAGTCTAGTTTCTAATGAAATAAACAAGAACATATTTTGAATTCTGTACAATGAGAAATTTGATTCGTAATGAAGAGTGGTCAGATTAGTCAAACAGTGAAACATGGGAAACTTTAAGAAAAATCTGGTATTGATTGGCCATACCAAAAATTCTGAAAATTTTATGGATAGAAGATATATGAGTCTATTTTTAGGGAAAATTAACGGCACTTGATTTGGAGTTTCGTAGCTCCAGTTATAAATAATTTAGTGACTGTTGCTCAGGAAGACAGCTCGCAGTGAAATTATGATTATGTGGTAAAAATTGACAAAAATTTGTTAATGAGTTGCTTATTGTTTTCGTATAAGCTTACTATGATCTGTAGGTGTGGTTGGCCGAATATTGTAAGGGGTTAATACGTAGTTTGTATTTGAATAGTTAGATTAACGTGTTAGTAATCTAATTGTAGGCGGTTCGTGTGTGGATCTTGTCAGTATATCGTCGCAAACAAGTGTGTAATCGACACCTCTCATAGACTAGATTGGCAAAAGCGAAAAGCAAATGCTTAAAAGTCGGTATTTTGGGAATTTTTGAGTGTGCGAATGCTCGTAAGATAGTTGGGTTTGTATATTTGGTAATCTAAAGTAATAAACGCAGATGCGCGATTTCGTACATTTTGATAATTTGGGCTTAATGGGCCAAAGATCGGGTTCATGGGCCAACGGGCCCAATTCAGTAAGTATGTGCGGTAAGTATTCTGATAGTACGTAAATAGTTAGGATATGCATGAAAACCCTAAAATTAGCTAAATTACTATAATACCCCTATGTATGGAAAATTACTGTTATACCCCTAGGTGCAAAATTACCGTTATACCCCTAGGGTTAATTTTGACTGAAAAGCATGACGATCTGATTCTGTATGATGTATGCTATGATTATATATCTGTTGCATGGGGACATGGGTTATATTATGGAGGAAGCGTTCTGGTGGCTATGCCACAAATATTCGATCCGGTGGCTCGCCACATATATCTATTCGATGGCTCGCCACGATTATTCAGATCCGTGACTCGTCACATTATTCGCTCGCAGCCATGCTGCAAATTCGTGGTGTGTAGCGGTTGGGTGGGTCGAGTTGTCTCCCCACACGGTGTAAGGTTGGTACGGGGTGTATACGGTTGGATATGGTTGGGTTTCGCATAAACATGTAATATCTGCATTACGCTCGTTCATTATGGGCCTATGGGCTTTATTCGAATTGCTTTTGGGCTAAGGCCAACTTATTCTTTCGTGGGTTGAGCTGATTTAGACTATGGTTGGGTTATTTTACACACTGAGTTTCCCCAAACTCATTCCTTTTATTTTCATCCACGCAGTAATCCCCAACCATAGTGGGCTTGGAGTCGTGAGGGAATTGAGTGGCCACCCGCTCGAAAGTTTGATTTTCTTCGGTGAACTGGACATCCTTTTATTTACGTTTGAAGTTTTAGGCTTTTAAATATAATAAGGCCGCTTAATTATTTTTGATGGTTTTAATATGTATTACTAAGATAGGTAATACTTATTTTAACTGTTGAAATTGGATAGCTTTAGGCGCGTTTTCAAAAACAACAATTGATTTCAAAATAACAAGACAACAAGCAAAGCTTCCATAATGAAAATATTTTCCAAAATTAATCACTTTTCCTAAAATGACTTAATCTCATCGGTTTCCTAGAAATATCCATGACGTTAAGGTGTGGCAATGGCGGTATGCATGTCTAGGATTGGATCCGAAGGAGCTTGGTACTTAAGCGATCCGATGGACTCACCACCTCTTTCCGGTTTCCTACCGGTGCATGACTTCCATTCACTTTAACCTTTAATGAATTAATCTTTTGAACATCAAGTACGATTTTCGGACTTAGAATGGAAATTTTTTTACGCTTTTGATGTGGCATGCGGATCCGCCATAACTTCGGGCGGGTTTGGGGTGCTACAACATTAATATTTACCATATTTTTATATTATTTAATGTTTTATTTATGATATATTGTATATAATTAGTGCATTTATTATGCTTTCTTTTGGGTATATTCCTATTTGCTTAGCATGATTATTTTTATTATTCTATTTTACCCTTTATATAGTGATTGCATTTATATAAAGTGTTATAATACTTTGTAATATATTTGAATATCTATGTTTCTTAATAAAGAATTGTTACTCTAAAAGGTCATTTAAAACAATATTTAAAAGTTTTATAAAAATAAAAAAGGCAATGCTTAGTATTTGAAACCTTCGAGAAAAGTAGTGCCCTAACTTATTGGGTTGCAACTTTTCTCGCTGAGTTCGAATAGTAAAGTACCCTTCTAAGTTTTTAAGATTTTCAAAATACGAGCAACTGTCTTGGAATTTCAAAGCGTTGTGTCCTAACTTATTGGATGTGGCGATTTGTCGTTTCGAGATAGGGATTTCCAAAAGGTTAACTTAGTGTCAATGTTTTGATACGAGTGAACCCAACTTTTCAAAATCAAAGTATTTTAAAGAGGATTACATCTTAAAATTTTTTAAATTTCCGACATTAAAGACATTTGATAATCAATTAGGTACCAATTTTTGGGCGTTACGAGGGTGCTAATCCTTCCTCGTACGTAACCGACTCCCGAACCCGTTCTTTTATTTCATGGACCAAAACTAATGATTTTAAAACAAAATGTTTTAAAGGTGATCCAATCACACCTAAAAAGATTGGTGGCGACTCCCGTTTTCGTTTTTAAAATTGATTCTCATTTTCCAAAACTCGATTTGAAAATGGTTTCGACAATAGCACTAATAATCAACTCATCGTGTCGAATTATATCAAATGACTATGGCACAGATAAAATTTTGTTTGATATTCTTTGAATGTTACATGAATTAAAAAAAAATTTAAAATTTTACTATTAGCATTTATATTATGTATAAGTTGCATATTTAAGCTATATATTTTAATTTGGTTAATTTTAGTATTGTACTTTTCGAATTTTGAAATTCTAATTCTTATTTAAACCATAACAATTAAATTCGTTAGGTCGAATTTCGCTATTAGTCTTTTACTATGAGCAAGTTGTGGATTTAGTATTTATTTTTCAATTTGATTATTTTCAATTAATATAGTTTTATAATTTTATATTTTCAATAATGCCTCAAATGGTAGTCATATTAAATTCATTAACAAAAATAATGTGGCTTTTGTGTAAGTATTATGTGAAAATAGGAAATGGACATAGCATTAGAAATGTGATGCGATTAAAATATTACAACACATTAACATAAGTGACTAAAACGTAACATTTCAAACATAAATGACTAAAATATAACCTGAAGAAAACAAAAGTGGCTATTTTAATAATTTATCTTATAAATTAATAAATCACATAACTATTTCCAAAACCTCAACTAGTGAACTAGAAATAAAGACCATGAACAAGGTTGAAGTCATCTTAGAGGACAAAACTGCAAATCTATATGTGCTAGCCAACACTGAAACGGGCACTTCATTTTAGAAAATTCTTTTACTAGCATGATATATAATAGATTAATTATAACGTAGAATCAGATTAATATAATGGATGAATAATCATAAAAGCTTGGATGAAAATTAAAAAGAACTCGACAAAACCTATAGTCATGGCGTACACACATGTTGAGACTTAAGATCTACACATTGCAATTACGAATAATGAGATTCAAATCTAGATACTCAAATACCCAAGATCTCTGCCTTGATCAACAATGCCAAGCTCTAATTTGTTGAATATCAATACCAACTTGTTGGAAAATATGTTTTGTTAATGTTTATTGTTGTACGAAGTTTAGCTTTTGTCTTTAGTTTTTTGATACTATGTTTAGTTTAAGAATTTTGTTAGTAGGGGAATAAATCTCACATCACTTAAGAACAAAAGACAAAGGGTTATGAGTTTATATAAAATCTCATATCTTACTTTGCTTCGAAAAACAATGGTAGTGGGACCTTGGGTCTATATAATGATGACCTATTTTGTAAGTATTATTTACACCATTTGGTTTTTTCTAATTCCTTATTGTTTCTTATTTTGGAGTGTTGGGGAGGTGTAGCTAAATATTAGTTTAACAACATTGTGGTCGTGTGTATTCTACAATTGGCATTAGAGCTTGGTTGGAGGAGTAAATTTTTTGTCAGTATGCTTTGTGGTTGCAACATTTGTCTGATCTTCCACATCAAAAAAGAAATTATAGCTACTTGGAGATTGTCCTTAGCTGCTTAGTTGTTGGTACTTAAGAGTGTCTGTTGTGACCCACATTTCTTTCTTGGGAACTACTAGGTGCATTGTTCATGAACTACTTTCACTATTTAGGTATTCAATTGTAAGAATCATCTGTTGATATGATGACGGGGCTGCAAGTTGTCGGCGGAATGAAGAAGCCTAATAACAACTATAATACATGGTTAACTTGCATAATGTCTTATATGCAAGGACAAGAACTTTGGGAGGTTGTCGACAGTAATGAAGTGATGCAACTGGAACCCGAGGATGCAAGCAGCATGCTAAGAAAATGGAAAATAAAATCCGGTAAGGCAATCAGCGGCAAAGTCAGAACAATTTTTTAGGGGGGGCGAATGAAATTTTAATTTTTATATAGTCTATGTCGAAACCTTTTTTTTTTGAAAACGGAGTCGACATTGGTTTTGAAGATGAAAAACGAAAATTGGGAGTCGCCACCAATCTTTTTTGTTTAGGTGTAATCGGATCACCTAGAAATTTGGTTATTTTAATAAAACATTTTGATTTCCTAAAACAAAGATTATGGTCTACGAAATTTGAGAAAACTGGTTCGGGAGTCGGTTACGTACGAGGAAGGATTAGTACCCTCGTAACGCCCAAAATTGGTACCTAATTGATTAATTAATGTCTTAATGTCGAAATTTAAAAACTCGAAAAGAATTAAAAATACGATCTTCTCTTTTTTAATGTTGTTTTTTACGAAGAATTTGCTTGCGTAAATCGAAATTGATGTTAAAGACTTTCTTGTCTCGAAGTAATAAAATGCCACATCCAGTAAGTTTGAACACAATGTAGACACTCAATTTTGTCCGGGCCCAGAAATAAGTCCAAAAACAAAAATATAATAAACTCAAAAAAAAACCGAAGTCCAAGTTCAGTCCAGAATTACAAATATAATTTGGCCCGATCGGAATGGCCCATTACTTGAAAAGATTTAAGGTCCATCTACAAACTTGACTCATATGGAAATATAATCTTCAATGATATGCAATCTTAGATATGATATGCAATTTTAGATATGATACAATCTTAGATATATTGCAATCTTAGATATGATATGCAATCTTAGAAGATATGATTTTGAAATCTTATAGATTTAATTTGTAGATACCTTTTAATCTTAACCGTTGATGTAATTGATCTGTATCGTTAGATTTGGGGAGGCTCAACTATAAATTGAAGCCTCTCCCCTCATTGTAAAACAACTTGACTTCACTTGGGTTTTGGGAAGCAATAAGAATTCTTAAGAGCATTCACTCAAATTTCTCTCCCTCTTGCGTTCTTATTTTCTACAGTTTGTTCTTATTTATTCTTTGTTCATTTTCGTTTTCAACCTTTTTTTATTTTGATTTAATCCCTATTTCCTTGATTTTTAATTCTCTTTTATATTTTATTTTTTTAATAATTTTAGTATTATATCAAACTATTTTTTTATTAAATTCTATATTATTCATTGTTTTAAAAAATATATTTCATTTAATTGAAAAAGTTTTTCTTAAATAAGGCAATGTTTGGTGTTTAGAAATTCGGGAAATAGTGCCCTAACATGCTGGGTTGCGATTTTTCGTTTGACTAAATAACCAAATATCCTTTTAATAAATTTTCAAAATCATGAGATAATTTTAGTTACGAGGATTTAAAACATCGTGTCCTAACATCTTTGGATGTAATGTTTGTATACTTTCGGAACAAAGGAATATCAAGTTTCAACTTTAAATTGTTCAAGTTTTAAAATCTTTTCAAATTTTCGACATTAGGACAATAAATAATCAATTCGGTACCAATTTTGGGCGTTACGAGCGTGCTAATCCTTCCTTGTGCATAACCGACTCCCGAACCTATTTTCTTGAATTTCTAGACCAAAATGTTTTATAAAGGTGATCTAATTACACCTAAAAAGGTTGGTGGTGACTCCCATTTTCATTTTTCAAAAAGTCGAACCCCGTTTTTCAAACCCCTTTAAAAAATGGTTTCGACACACAACATTTTAAAACCTCGAGAATAAGCTTGTCTTTTGATTTTCAAAATTCATGCGTTTTAATTTTAAAAGGATATTCGATTATTTGAGTTAAACGAGAAAAATCGAAACCTAGTAAGTTAGGGCACGTTTTCTCGAATTTCTAAACACGAAATATTGCCCCATTTTTTTAATGAAGAAAACATGAACATAATTTTAAAAAGGATATTTGGTCGTTTGGTCAAACAAAAAATCGAAATCTAGCACATTAGGACACGATTTCTTGAATTTCTAAAACACAAAATATCGCCTTTATTAAAGAATTCCTTTTATGAATTTTGGTGAAAGTTGGTGTATCATTTAAAATGATGTATACTCGATTTGTTCAAGTATGCCTAAAACATAAATTTGCATTCAATAAGCAATGATGCAATATGAATTTAAAATGAACCAATAAAGCATAAAACTTATGATAATAATAGAAATAACAATAATATACATAGTAGTTCCATAATAATAATAATAATAATAATAATAATAATAATAATAATAGTAAAACATTAGATATACGAGTGACACGTATGATCTAATTCTTTTAAAATATAAAAAAAGGAATGAGTAAATGAGTGAAATAATAATGATAGAATATAACAAAGCAATAAACATATACAATCGGAATTTTTAAGTATGAAAGGGGATGTAAATAAATAAACAAATAGATGATGATGGAATAATAATGGATAATAATAATAAATAATCATATAAAATAAAATGAACTTCGAAACATGCAAAATGTATGTATAAAGAAATAAATAAGTGATAAAATAGAGTAATAATAATAAAGAATTTGGGTTGTACAGTCTATGTCTTTATAATTTTTAAAGGATTAATGTAACAGCCTAATTTTCAGTGGTATCGGGAATAGAGATTTGAGATCACTAAATCCAACGAGTGAGTAGAAAATTTAATAAATTAATACCTATGAGTCAAATGTGAATATAGAAGTATTTTTGAATTAGTGAATTTGGTGATTTAAAAGAATTAATTAGGTAAATTGGGTCAAGAATGAGGTATCGAGACCTCAACTTCATAAACCGAGTCATAAATATTTTTAGAAATATTTATGAAGTGTTAGTGAGGTAGTATTAAAATTTCGTCAGAAAATTTTGACGTTTGGGTGGTTAATTAAATAAAAAGGACTAAATTGAAAAAGGTGTAAGAGTTGCTAAAAGGATTAAATAGCTCAATTGTCAAATGAGGAAGGACCTAAAGTGAAAATAAGCCCAAAAGAGATATTTTGGGCGGTAATAGCTAAGAAAAATTCAGGAAAAGGGTGAAAGAAGGGCAAAATTGGAAAATTACCAAAATTAGCTAATTAAAAATGGGACCAAATTGAAATATCTACAATTCTCTTCATTTTTTCTTCATTCTTATCAGAAAAAATGCCATAGGAGGGGTTCTATAACCTTTTATTCCATAATTTTTGCACCAAGTGAGTTAATCCTTGCCTTTTTCTTATAAGTTTTGTGTTTTTACAACTAGGTCCTACTATTAAATTCATTAGTTTTTGATTTCATGGATGAAATTGAAAGTCATCATGGTTGATTTCTGTAATTTTATGATGAAATAGCATGAAATTTAAGCTTTAATTTGTTTATGAGATGATTTTATTAGGTAATTTCAATAGAAATTGATTTTTAGGACCTAATTGTGAAAATGTTTGAAATTAAAGTCTAGTGCTGAAATTCTGATTTCCAAAGGTTATAAAGTAATTTAAAGTGATAGAATAAAGTGTTAATTGAGAAAAATCAGCTCAATTGAGAGGCTAATTGAGTAGGGACGAAATTATTATTTATTAAAAGTTTAGGGGAAAATGGTAATAAACATCTTGCACTGAAACAGTTTTGAACAGCAGCAGTAAGTTAACTTTGAAAAATCACCATAAATTTTAGAAATCGAATTAGAAGATGAACAAAATATGGAATTAAATCTTATTGAGTCTAGTTTCTCATAGAAGAAAAGGTGTAAGCAATGAAATTGTAAATCATGAGATATAATAAATTTTGTAAGACAAGGTCAGAATGAATTCGGGTTCCCCTATTCTTACTTTGAAAAATCATAAAAAATTTAATAAAAATAATTATGGGTTTAAATTTATATTTTTAGAATCCTGAATTAGTATATTTTCAATAGAAACAAACGGGAACATTATTCAAATCCTGTACGAGGAGATAATTAATTTTTAGTGAAGAAGGTTCGGAACTATCAGACAGCAGAACAGGGGTGAATTTAAAGAATAAACTGTACTTATTGGTTAAACCAAAAATTATTAAAATTTTATAGTAAGAAGATACGTGAGTCTAATTTCAAGGAAAATTAGTGGATCTTAATTTGGAGTTCTATAGCTCAAGAAAAAAATAATTTAGTGACTATGACACGGATGGATAGCTTGAATATTCACATAAGTAAATAGTGAAAATTATGGATAATGTTACTTACAAGTGTGTTATTTATACTAAGGATATGGATGGAGAGGAGGAGGAGGAAAATATGCATATATATATGAATGGCTTGTGTATAAATTGATCACATGCCCGATTATAATCGATAAATGTTGAATTAGAAATGATATAATGTTTTATTTGGAATATTTATTATGAAATTATGATTATCGCTATAATACAAAAATCGAACTTGTGAGTTTATATAAATAAATTTTAGTGACCATTTGTTAATATTATTAAATTTCAATTTTATTTTATGAATGGTGATTAATATTTATGTATGTTAATTGTTGAAAATAAGTAAATTATGTACAAAAGTTATGAAACTGAATTGAGTATTTCGGAGGAACGAAACGCAGGAAATGAGTACGATCTTTCAGTGAAAAAGATGAATTGACGGTAAATTACCCAAGTAAACCGAGATTCAGCATTTGTTCCGAATTCTCGTGTTTGCTTTCCATTTAGCTCTTACGAGATTTCGTTAACTTATATGAGTTTCAGTTAACCCTTTTGGGGTTTCAGTTCAGCTCTGATGAGCTTCAGTTAGCCTTCGAGCTTCCGTTTAGCACTTGTGTGCTTCAGTTAGCCTTCGGGTTTCCGTTTAGCACTTGTGTACTTCAGTTAGCCTTCGAGCTTCCGTTTAGCACTTATGTGCTTCAGCTAGGCTTCGAGCTTCAGATCACGATGTACTCAAATCCGTAAGCCGTTCCTTGAATGGACAAGTTGGTAAGTCGTAAATGTAACGTGTGGAAAAAGAAATGTAAGTAATGTTATCATTATTATTATTGAGCTCAATTATGTGATTTCGTCATTCAGAGATTGTGTTTGACAGGATATGTTAGTAAATTATGAGTATGTGAATCAAAGTGACAGAATTTAAATACCTAATGAGGTTGAGCTCATTCACATGAATTTTTCATTTGAAATTGTGATTGACAGAAAGAAACAGTGAATTGCATGCTTATGAATGGTTACACATAATTATCTGAAAAACAAGAAAAATGACGGTTATTGATATATGGAGACATGAGACATTGATATATGAATGTGGAATATGTTTGATAAATGT
This sequence comes from Gossypium arboreum, assembly GCF_025698485.1. Lineage (NCBI taxonomy): Eukaryota > Viridiplantae > Streptophyta > Magnoliopsida > Malvales > Malvaceae > Gossypium > Gossypium arboreum. The sequence goes on from NC_069073.1 coordinate 117,671,708, forward strand.
GTTCATTCATAATTATGGAATTATGTACCTCACGTGTGCTATTTGCATAAAGATGATATTTCTAATACTTTGGTGAATAAAGCTTAAATATGAAATAGTATGAAATCGAGACAAGTTGTTATGAAAATATATTTAAATTATCTGTAAGTGTTTCATACTCCTCGGTAATGCCTCGTACTCTATTCCGGTGACGAATACGAGTAGGGGGTGTTACAATTAAATCAATTTTTTATAATTTTAGGGGGGCCAAAGTGCAATTTTATCTTTACTAATTTAAAATTTTAAAAAAGTTAAAGGGCCTAAATAGCAATTTTTATTTTAAGGGGGCTGGGGCCCATGCCAGTCCCTGCTAGAG